>NC_135879.1:122447394-123047394 GCF_964194155.1 Cetorhinus maximus | reverse complement strand
TCCTCCTTTGCTGAATTCTAAACTGCTGCCAGTCCTCAGACTTGCTACTTTTTCTAGCAACTTTATATGACTCCTCTTTGGATCTAATACTATCCTTAATTTCTTTTGTTAGCCATGGTTGGGCCACTTTTCCTGTTGTGTATTTGCGCCATAAGGGAATGTATAACAGTTACAATGCATACATTCATTCGTTAAATATTAGCCATTGCCTATCCACCATCATGCATTTTAATGAAGTTCCCCAATCTATCGTAGCCAAATCATGCCTCATACCTTCATAGTTTCCTTTGATAAGATTTACGACCCTAGTTTCAGATCAGACTACTTCACTTTCCATCCTAATGAAGAATTCTATCATGTTATGGTCACTGTTCCCTAAAAGATACTGCACAATAAGATTACTAATTAAACCCTTCTCATTACACAATACCAAATCTAGGATAGACTGTTCTTTAGTCAGTTCCTCGACATGCTGGTCGAAAAAACATCTCGTACACACTCCAGGAATTCATATGGCTCAGTATTATTGCTAATTTTGGTTGCCCAGTCTATATGTAGATTAAAGTCACCCATGACTACTGTAGCACCCTTGTTATATGCATCTCTTATTTCCTGTTTAATGCCATTGCCTACCTTATCACTATTGTTTGGAGGCCGAGGGACAACTCCCGCTAATGTTTTCTGCCCCTTGTTGCTTCTTAGCTCCACCCAGACTGATTCTACATCCAGATTTTCTGATCCAATATCATCTCTCAATATCGCACTGATTTCATCCTTAACTAACAATGCCACCCCACCTCCTCTTCCTTTTTGCCTGTCTGTCCTAAATATCGAGTACCCTTGGATATTCAGTTCCCAGCTTTGATCACCTGGCAGTCATGCCTCTGGAATCATAATCATTACATCTATTTACACTGTTAATTCATCTACCTTATTGCGAATACTCCATGCATTCAGATACAATGCCTTTAGACTTATCTTTTTACATATCTTTTTTTGTACTTTAGTCCCTATTGCTGCTACCCCTTGTTTCCTCTGCTTTCCATTTTTGCTTTCTACTTTTCTGTCTTTCATTCCTATCTTTGTTTCTTTCACTTATGTCTCCCTGCTCATGTTCCCATCCCCCTGCCAGCCTAATATAACCCCCCCCTCCCACCCCGCCCCACAGTACTAGCAAATATTCCTGCGAGGATATTGGCCCCAGACCTCCTGGGGTGTAATCTGCCCAGCTTGTACCACCTTCCCCAAAATCGATCCCAGTGCCTCAGGAATCTAAATCCCTCCCTCCTACATCATCTCTCCAGCCACCATTCATCTGGTCTATTCTATTCCTGATCTTGCTAGCACGAGGCACTGGGAACAATCCTGAGATTACTAACTTTTAGCTCCTGCTTCTTTATTTCCTAGTTCCCTATATTCTGCTTTCAGGGCTTCATCCCTCTTTTTATTTTGTTGGTACCGATATGGACCACAACCTCTGGCTGTTCACCCTCCCCACTGAGAATGTCGTGCAGCCACTCAGTGACATTTTTGACCCTGGCACCAGGGTTGCAACATACCATCCTGGTTTTACATCTGAGGCTGCAGAAAAGTCTATCTGTTCCCTTTAGGATAGAATGCCCTATCACTATTGCTCTCCAACACTTTTTCCTACCCCCCCCCCAACCACACCCCATGCAGCTGAGCCACACATGGTGCCACAGACTTGGTTCTTGCTGCATTCCCCTGAGAAACCATCTCCCCTAGCAGTATCCAAAACGGAAAATCTGTTGGAGAGGGAGATGGACCCAGGGGACTCCTGCACTACTTACCTAGTTATTTTACTCTGTCTGATGGTCACCCATTCCCATTTTGCCTGTGCACTGCGGAGTGACCACCTCACTATACATGCTACCCACAAAGACCTCATCCTCGCAGATGCTTCACAGTGACTCCAGCTGCAGTTCCAGCTCTGAAATACAAGGTCCCAGTAGCTCCAGCTGGAGACACCTCCTGCACACATGGTTGTCCCTGGACACTAGAAGTGTCCCTGACTTCCCACATCGCACAGGAGGAGCATTCCACTTGGCCGAGTTGCCCTGCAATGACTTACCCTTAAACTACTCCCTCTACTTTTACTTCCTATAGTTTATAGAATATAAAGGCCAGAAGAAATACTCATCAGGACCAACTTACCATGGTCGCCACTCTTCTTACTGAGGAAAGGTAAAAAATGAATTGATCATCTCCTTCCCCTCTCACCAAACTCCAATTGAAGGACTCTAATGCAGCCCAAAGCTGCACTCCAGTGCAAACAAAAGCAGCATAGCAGATGGCTTGCTTTTATGTTGTCTGAAACTAGCTTCTGAAAACCTGTATATGTCAGTTAACTAAGTTACTAGCTGCAACTGCTAGCAGAGCCTGTATAACCCCTGTTTTGAAGCTGGACTAAAACTCACCTTCTCCCAACCCAAAGAGCAACTTTTAGTTAGTTGCAAAATTTTTTTAAAAAGACTTGAGATAGAAATTAATGCTTAAAAGTCCCTCTCTCACCAAACTCCAACTGAAGCACTCTAATGTCACCCAAAGCAGCACTGCAGTGTAGGGTTTGTCGGCTCATGATGGGTGCCTCCGTTCTTCAGGAGGACAGCACTCAATGCATGCTGCGGGTCTCAGGCAGGACTGCACTTTGAAATAGCGAACAGCCATGTGACCAGTGGGGTGTGGGGTGGGAAGGATGACAGAGACTTGAGGGAAAATGGAGTACAGTGGGGCTGGAGGGGGGTGGGGGGCGATGGCAGGTAGACTGGAGACCAAGGGTAGGGAAGCTGGAGCCTGACTGGAAGACCGGAACACAGGCACAGATGAGGTTAATAGGAATCAAACTGTATGAATGGGAGGGGATGCATGCAGTCTATAGGGGAGGTGATAATGCAGTGGTATTGTCGCTGGACTAGTAATCCAGAGGTCCAGGGTAATGTTTTGGGGACCTAGTTCGACTCCTGCAATGGCAGATTGTGGAATTTGAATTCAATAAAAATCTGGCATTAAAAGTCTAATGCTGAACATGAAACCACTGTTGATTTTTGTAAAAAAAACTCATCTGGTTCACGTCTTTACCTGGTCTGGCCTACATGTGACTCCACAGTCACAGCAATATGGTTGACTCTTGAATGCCCTCTGAAATGGCCTAGCAAGCCACTCAGCTGTATCAAACTACTACAAAGCCACAAAAAAGGAATGAAGCCGGACGGACCACCCGGCATCGACCTAGGCATCAGAAATGACAACGGCAAACATAGCCCTGTTGACCCTGCAAAATCCTCAATACTAACATCTGGGGGCTCGTCCCAAAATTGGGAGAGCTGCCTCACAGACTAGTCAAGCAACAGCCTGACATAGTCATCCTCATGGAATCATATCTTACAGATAATGTGCCAGGCACCACCATCACCATCCCTGGGTATGTCCTGTCCCACAGACCCAGCAGAGGTGGTGGCACAGTGGTATACAGTCGGAATGGAGTTGCCCTGGGAATCCTCAACATCAACTCCAGACCCCATGAAGTCTCATGGCATCAGGTCAAACATGGGCAAGGAAACCTCCTGCTGATTACCACATACCACCCTCCCTCAGCTGATGAATCAGTGCTCCTCCATGTTGAACACCAAGGTGGAGGAAGCACTGAGGATGGTAAGGGCTAAGAATATACTCTGGGTGGGGGACTTCAACGTCCATCACCAAGAATGGCTTGGTGGCATCACTACTGACTGAGCTGGCCGAGTCCTAAATGATATAGCTGCTAGACTGGGTCTACAGCAGGTGATGAGGGAAACAAGAGGGAAAAACACACTTGACCTCATCCTCGTCAACCTGCCTGCCTCAGATGCATCTGTCCATGACAGTATCGGTAGGAGTGACCACTGCACAGTCGTTGTGGAGATGAAGTCCGGCCTTCACATTGAGGATACTCTCCATAGTGTTGTGGGGCACTACCACTGTGCTAAATGGGATAAGTTTCGAACAGATCTAGCAACTCAAGACTGGGAATCCATGAGGCTCTGTGGGGCCATCAGCAGCAGCAGAACATAATCTATAACCTCATGACCCGGCATATCCCCCACTCTATCACTACCATCAAGCCACGGGATCAACTCTGGTTCAATGAAGCGTCCAGGAGGGCATGCCTGGAGCAGCACCAGGCATACCTAAAAATGAGGTGTCAACCTGAAGAAGCTATAACACAGGACTACTTGCATGCAAAACAGCATAAGCAGCAAGCGATAGACAGAGCTAAACAATCCCAAAATCAAGGGATCAGATCTAAGCTCTGCAGTCCTGCCACATCCATTCTGAAATGGTGTTGGACAATTAAACAACTCACTGGAGGAAGAGGCTCCACAAGTACCCCATCCTCAAGATGGAGGAGCCCAGCACATCAGTGCAAAAGATAAAGCTGAAGCATCCGCTACAATCTTCAGCCAGAAGTGCTGAGTGGATAATCCAAAACAAAAATAAAAATACCTGGAAAAACCCAGCAGGTTTGGCAGCATCTGCAGAGAGGAACACAGTTAATGTTTCGAGTCCGTATGACTCTTCGACAGAACTAAGTAAAAATAGGAAAGAGGTGAAATATAAGCTGGTTTAAGGGGGGCGGTGGGTGGGACAGGTGGAGCTCGATAGAGGGCTTATGCTGACAAACGGCAAGTAACATTCGCGCCACACAAGTGTCAGGCAATGACCATCTCCAACAAGAGAGAATCTCAACTATCGTCCCTTGATGTTCAATAGCATTACCCATCACCGAATCCCCCACTTTCAACAACCTGGGGATTATGGAAACGGAACTGGACTAGCCATATAAATACTGTGGCTACAAGAGCAGGTCAGAGGCTAGGAATCCTGCGACAAACCCATCTCCTGCCTTCCCAATGTCTGTCCACCACCTACAAGGCACAAGTCAGGAGTGTGACAGAATACTCCCCGCAACACTCAAGAAACTTGACACCGTCCAGGTTAAAGCAGTCCACTTGATTGGCACCACACCTACAAACATTCACTCTCTCCACCACCTACGCACAGTAGCAGCAGTGTGTACCACCTACAAAATGCATTGCAGGAATTCACCAAGGCTCCTTCAACAGCACCTTCCAAACCCAAGACCACTACCATTTAGAAGGACAAGGGCAGCAGATAGATGGGAACACCACCACCTGGAATTTCCTCTCCAATTCACTCACCATCCTGACTTGGAAAAATATCACTGTTCCATCACTGTCGCTGGGTCAAATTCCTGGAACTCCCTTCCTAACAGCACTGTGGGTGTGCCTACACCATATGGACTGCAGCGGTTCAAGAAGGCAGCTCACCACCACCTTCTCAAGAGCAACTAGAGATGGGCAATAAATACTTGCCCAGCCAGCGAAGCCCATATCCCATGAATGAATTTTTAAAAACACAAGGTAAACCAGAAATAATAGTGTCTGATAATGGAACAGCACTCTCCAGCAGGAAATTCCAAAGATTTAAGATTCTCAATGGCATAACACAGATCATGACCTCACCATACCGCCCTGCAACCAATGGGTTGGCTGAGAGAGCAGTCTGGACCTTCAAAGCCGGAATGAAAAAACTAGAGGGGGACTCTATAGCAACAAAGTTATCAGGTTTCATACTCAGCTACAGGGCTACGCCACATACGGCCACTGGTATTGCCCCCGCAGAGTTATTAATGAAGAGGCATCTCAGGACATGGTGAAGCCTCATAAGGCCAAATTTAGCAGGGAGGATAGAGAGAAGTTGGGAGGCCCAGAAAAATGAACATGATTACCACAGCCATGAAAGAAACTTCACTGTAGGAGAAGCAGTTTTTGCAAAGAACTTTGGAGATGGGCCCAAATGGCAGTCAGGGGAAGTCAGTGCAGTGACCGGACCCCTGTCCTACCACATATCAGTTGAAGGTTGGATAATCAGGAGACATGTAGATCACATCAGGAATAGGGAAACAGATCCACATGAAAAGGTGTGCCAAAAGTTCCAGTTTGAGACTATACCACCGGCAGGAGGAATTCCCCTTGCTTTGCAAGTACCTGTAGAACCCGTTGAGCCTGAGAGAGTCGAAGAGGCAAACTTACAGGTTTCTACTGGGGAGCCTAGTGGACAGATAACTCCTGAGAGGGAGGCCTCAGATAAACCATCCGAAGTCGTCAAACTACGACAGCCGACACTTTTGAAAAAGCCTCCTGAAAGACTGAATTTGTAAACAGTTCATTTTAGTAAATACTTAATATATTGTCAAATGTACTTTCAAGTAAAGAGGGAGGGATGTGGTAATCTGAGGTGTAATACACCTTTAAAAGAGTGTGAACAGATTGACTATGTGACTATAAGACCCAATAGCTGTGTAGCGCTGGCTACCATGTTAATGTTAGTCTAGAGTAGGGTCTGGTTGGAGAAACACACATCATTTAGTGCTCTGTTGTTTGTGTAAATAAATAGTATGTGCTTCATTTCATATTGGTCTCTGAGTCTGCTGTATATTGTAATCGACTCACCTACCGATAGATGAGCGTGCAACCGGTTCGCGAGCAAAGCGACCTCATAGTAAAACATAACTGCGGACTTCTTTGGTGCTGTCGACTGGTCGTGTTTTGCATCATCGCTAGTTGTTATGTTCCTTCTGTCGTGTCGCTTTGCTCAGTGTACATGATTGCACGCCTATCTACCAGTGGGTAAGTTGGTAAACAAGATGCTGCAGGTGCAGAGACCAATGTAAGATGAATCACATGCTGTTTATTCACACAAGTCACAGAGCATAAACACATTGTGTGCTTCTCCAACCAGACCCTATTCTAAACTGCTTGATTAACATTGTGGCCAGCGCTACACAGCAATTGGGTAATACAGCCATGTGGTCAATTTGCTCACATTCTCTTAAATGTGTATTGCACCTCAGATTACATCGGCATCAAAACAACAAATATCTCCTTTGATAGTTTATTGGGAAGTTTAGGCAAATTGGATGTGGACGGGACAAGAACCGGATTTGCACCATGGACAGAGCATCTGCAACAGTTGGCAAAAAAGTGGGGGTGTGGCTAAACTAAAGGCCAAATTGCAAACTGAAAGTAGCAGTTTAACAGTTTTCACTGCACCTTACATTGAGAAGGTCTGTATAGTAAAAGTTTGAAAATGAGTATTGTTATGGCCAGCGTAATGGTGGGTGGCTCCGGAAAACTGCTTTCTGCTGTCGTAAAAACAGGACGCAATTGTCCGCTCCCGACTTTAATGCTGGCTCGGTGTCCTGCCGCACCATATCGGGAATGGTATTTGCATGGATTTAAATATGAATACTCACTATGAAGCTAGCTGGCCAGAATCACACCCCATTCCTGATTAGAAGCCCACGCTGGTGTCTAATTAGACCAGCGTGGTTCATGGCTGGATATAAGTGACGTGCACCTGGTGACCTGCACTTCACTTGTGACTTTGAGGTACGCTCCCCTACCTTTCATTGCACTGTACTCACGGCTGCTCCAACTCTGTGTCAGGCTGTGCAGACAAGACCAGCAGTGACTCAACGGTGGTTCAGAGACAAGGGTCTCCATTCCAGACCAGTGGTAAGGTGAGCAGAGAGTGGAAGGTGCCGGAGGACAAAGCCTTGACTGGGGAGGATATCACACAAGACAGAGGCAAGGGAAGCACTGGAGAGCAAAGGCTTGAGTGGGGGTGTGCCACACAAGACCGAGGCATGGGAAGGGGCTGGAAAGCAAAGGGGGCAGGGAAGAGTGGGGAAGGGTGTACACGCACACATGACAGGGAGGTTTGTTGTGGGGTGGTGGGGGGGTGGTGGGAAACACACTCAGGCTCAGAATGGAGAGACAGTCCTGTGCAGAAGCACAAAATCTAGTTGGGGCCAGGATGGAAAGACGATTCTGGGGCAAAGCACGCAATTGAGAGGGCTGTGTTTGGAAAGACTGTCCTTGTCCCAGTCCAGGAATTCTGAGGGCCTGTCAGTCCTGTGTCAGTTGTGTCCAGCATGATGTGCGCAGGGCAAGGTGACCCTCTCACACATGTCTGTCCTGGGGGTTTCTGGCTTCATAGTGGGCCGCAGAAAGCACAGTCACAGTCAGGGGGGGCATCTACAGCCTATACATGGGAAAGAGGTAATGTAGGGATGGGCACTTGATGACCTCATGGGGAGTATCTCTGCATGTAACAGTGCAGTCGGCCTCAAGATGGGGAGGGGTCAGGTCAACATAGAACCTAGAGAGATCCACATCAAAGGGTTCAGGGGCTAGGAAAGGGATATCCACAACTATAATGATGGGATCAAGGATTAGAGGGGGAGAAAGGACAGTGATTGGAGGGAAGGAAACCTGAGAGTAAAGCTCTTCCAGGATGATTGGAGGGATTTCCACAGTCACAGGGGAGGGGTTGTAACTGGTGTGGAAGTAGAACCCCAGCACCACCATTTTCCAACCTAAATCTATGATGTAGTTGGATAAGAAAGTATGAAAAATATCTACAGGGGAGAGCTCTCTGGGCTTGTGGGAGGAGTCGACCTTTGTACTTGTGGACCTCCCAAATTACCCAAATTTCCAAATAAATAGGAAGGCACAGCTGACACATGTTAGGAACATTCCAATGCCAAATGAAGGAATCTCATTAACTGTTATAGCGCTCTCATGCGAGAGTCATTTCTAAGTGGGCCATTAAACAATCTCCTTGCCAAAACCCTTTGGCCCATTCTAGGCAAATTCTGATTTTAAGATGGCACCAATAGACAAGGGACAAAATGCAGGTGCCTATTGGCCATAACACCTCTAAGCCTTGAAGCTGGCAAGTTTAGAGATGGGAACCCCCAACGTGCCCTCCCTTCTCCCTCTAAAATACTTAATTCCCCCCATGGCCATTTGGGCTGTTATGTAAACCAAAGGATGCAGTCTCAGCCTGCCCTGCAGAACACCTGGCAGAACTCTTGAAGATCCAAGTGCCTGTACAAATCATTCTCATTGCAATAGCGTATGTTTGGTTGGGGGGCGGGGGCTGGTGATGGGAGGCAGAGAAGGGGTGGTTAGTGATAGTGTTTCATGTCATCCTGGCAGTTGTAACAGCGCTGCCAAGGGACTAAGTGGGGATGTAGTGGCTGGAATTGAAGTAACCCATTGGTGCCACAGTCACTCCCAGTCAGTGACAGGAAAATGACCTTTGGAGGCTTACACCCACTCATGTTTCTGTTTAGTGTTCCTGCAGAGGCGTTTACGGGGGAAAGATGGATGGACAAGCTAACGTGGCATTCATCCTGGCATACAGGCAGCAACAAAGACAGAGAAGAAGGGTACGTCAGCTGGGCAAAGGGAAGAGGCTTATCCTGATGAACAAGGGGCAGCACAGCCCTTCAGATCCCAGAAGCTGAGGATCATAGAGCCATTGAGCATAGGCATCTGACCAGACCCAGGGTGTACAGAAGATGCCTCTCATACCTTGAGATGAACGAGAGACAGTGCCATTGACGCCTCCACATGGTCTAGGGATGTGGTGGCTCACATTGTCCAGGAGGAGTTGACACCATGTGGACTGGGAGGCATCCATTGCCAATGGCTCTCAAAATCACCACCGCTCTGAAGTCTTTGTGAGTGGCTCATTCCAATGCTCTAATGTGGAGCTCTGCGGGATCTCTCAAGCTTCTCCACACAGGTGCATACAAGAGGTGACGGACACCCTTTTTACCAAAGTCCATAATTACGTGAAATTCTCTTGAGATGAAGCCAGCCAGGTTGTGAGAGCAATGGGATTTGCTGCTATTTCCAGATTCCCACAGGTGCAGGGTGCCATTGACTGCACTCATGTGGCTTTACGTGTTCTCTGGCAGCAGCCACTCCAATTCATCAACAGGACAGGGTTCCACTCTCTCAATGTACAGCTGGCCTGCATTATGCAGGGATATGCAGGAAGTTGCCACAACTCCAACATCTTAAGTCAATCGCAGGTCCTGCAGATCTTTGAAGGACCTCAACATATCCAGGGTTGGCTCCTCTGGGACAAAGGCTACCCGCCAAAGATGTGGCTGATGGTGCTCATCCAGTGATCTGGAAGTGCCTCTGAGGAAAGGTATAACGCTGCCCATGCCGCAGCATGCTCATTGATAGAACAGACCATTGGCATCTTAAAGATGTGATTCCGATATCTGGACATGTCAGGCGGTACCCTCCAGTACACTCTCCAGAGGGTCTCACACATCATGTGATTGCTGCACCCTACACAACCTGGCACTGCAAAGGGGGGATGTCTTGACAGATTCCGAGATGGAGGAGCTGCATGTGTCCTCTGATGATGAGGACGTCGAGAGGGCTGAGGGCGATGAGGGGGAAGAAGCTGAGGGAGCAGGGGAAGAGGCCATTGTACTGGCCAGAGGAGGCAAGACGTGCATGTGCAATGCTAATAGCCACCAGGTTCCAGGAGCAGGATGACAATGAGGTATAATGATCCTCTTTGACCAGAGTCCTCCATGCTGAGACCATCTTACAACCTTTGTTGCTCTCCTCCTCATCTAAACAATTCATTTCAATCTCTGAATGAGTATTTACTCTCTTGCATCACTATGTCCTCATTCTAGGAAGGTCGGGCAGGCTCGGGAGCATGTTGCCTTTCTGTAATGTGATCATATCTACAACAGGGTGACTCGTGAGCACACCTCAGATGGTGCAGCCTCTTTTAGCATCTCGTCAACATTCTACTGGCTGCAGCAGCATACAAGGCGCAGCACAGCAATCCTCTGTGCACTTGCGGCAGTATGCCAGCATTATAACAAGGTGCCTCATGGAAGTCCATCTCTACTTAATGCACATCACCTTCATGTGTGAGTTTGATTGTGATTAATGTATGAGTTCAGTTGTGACAGTACAATGTGGTTTTTGGACTCAGCCAGCTGATCAGGAAAGACAAGTGTGGAAGCCTTCCCATCATACTCAGTCTTCATAGTCACATACATTCTCAGGAAACAGTCATCCACCGCTCTCAGTGAAGGATGCGAGGCTGCAATTCACCTCAGCTTTCAATTGACCTCGAATACTTCACAAGAACCATATTCTGATACCTGTGTGCCACTCTGGAACATGCCTCCGTCTCGACTCTCCAATTTTCCCATATTGCCCAGCTCTGTCCTTTGTGCTCCCGAAAAGTCAGTCACACCATGTAGCCTTCCAGGTTCCAAATCGTACATAATAAAGAGCACACATCAGCTGCTATCCACCCTCGCTCTTAGTCCATTTCACAGCTGCACATTTTCATCCCTGCAGCCTAACATATGCACATGGAAACTAAGCACAACAATGCCATTATCAGTTCCACATAATCATTTGGATTGAGCATCTGGGAGCTCATAAAGGGTTTATGTCAGGAGACACTAGTCAGAACTTATGGCCCTGCGCTGCATCCTCCCATAACCATGGCATGTGGGGAAAATGCGCCCAACTCCTAAGTCGCAAACCTTTAAACACTAGGAAACATCAGGACAAAAATGTGTCGGAGACATACTCAGCTCAGAAACATGGAGGTGGCAAGGTGGGCACTAATATTGGGATGCTGCTGACATTTCCACACAAACATTAGAGAATGCTGCAGGCAGATATGAATGCAAAACAAAAACAGAATTACCTGGAAAAACTCAGCAGGTCTGGCAGCATCGGTGGAGAAGAAAACAGTTGACGTTTCGAGTCCTCATGACCCTTCGGCAGAACTGAAGTATAGTTAGGAGAGGGGTGAAATATAAGCTGGTCTAAGGTGGGGGGCGGGGGGAGAGAGAAGTTGAGGGGGGGGGGGGGGGGTGGTTGTAGGGATAAGCAAGCAGTGATAGGAGCAGATAATCAAAAGATGTCACGGACAAAAGGATCAAAGAGGTGTTGAAGGTGGTGATATTATCTAAGAAAAGTGCTAATTAAGAATGGATGACAGGATACTCAAGGTACAGCTCTAGTGGGGGTGGGGTGGAAAGACTAACAAAGTTTTAGTTTTAGATTTAAAAATAATGGAAATAGGTGGGAAAAGAAGAATCTATATAAATTATTGAAAAAAAAGGGGAGGGGGAAGAAACGGGGTGGGGATGGGGGGAGGGGGAGTTTAAGATCTAAAGTTGTTGAATTCAATATTCAGCCCGGAAGGCTGTAAAGTACCTAGTTGGAAGATGAGGTGCTATTCCTCCAGTTTGCGTTGGGCTTCACTGGAACAATGCAGCAAGCCAAGGACAGACATGTGGGCAAGAGAACAGGGTGGAGTGTTAAAATGGCAAGCAACAGGGAGGTTTGGGTCTTTCTTGCGCACAGACCGCAGGTGTTCTGCAAAGCGGACGCCCAGTTTGCGTTTGGTCTCTCCAATGTAGAGGAGACCGCATTGGGAGCAACGAATGCAGTAGACTAAGTTAGGGGAAATGCAAGTGAAATGCTTCTTCACTTGAAAGGAGTGTTTGGGCCCTTGGACAGTGAGGAGAGAGGAAGTGAAGGGGCAGGTGTTGCATCTTCTGCGTGGGCATGGGGAGGTGCCATAGGTGGGGGTTGAGGAGTAGGGGGTGATGGAGGAGTGGACCAGGGTGTCCCGGAGGGAACAATCCCTATGGAATGCCGCCAGGGGGGGTGAAGGGAAGATGTGTTTGGTGGTGGCATCATTCTGGAGTTGGCGGAAATGGTGGAGGATGATCCTTTGAATGCGGAGGCTGGTGGGGTGATAAGTGAGGACAAGGGGGACCCTATCATGTTTCTGGGAGGGAGGAGAAGGCGTGAGGACGGATGCGCGGGATATGGGCCAGACACGGTTGAGGACCCTGTCAACGACCGTGGTTGGAAAACCTCGGTTAAGGAAGAAGGAGGACATGTCAGAGGAGCTGTTTTTGAAGGTAGCGTCATCAGAACAGATGCGACGGAGGCGAAGGAACTGAGAGAATGGGATGGAGTCCTTACAGGAAGCGGGGTGTGAAGAGCTGTAGTCGAGGTAGCTGTGGGAGTCGGTAGGCTTGTAATGGATATTGGTGGACAGTCTATCATCAGAAATTGAGACAGAGAGGTCAAGGAAGGGATGAGACGTGTCAGAGATGGACCATGTGAAAATGATGGAGGGGTGGAGATTGGTAGCAAAATTAATAAATTTTTCCAGGTCCAGACGAGAGCATGAAGCAGCACCGAAGTAATCATCGATGTACTGGAGAAAGAGTTGTGGGACGGGGCCGGAGTAGGACTGGAACAAGGAATGTTCCACATACCCCATAAAGAGACAGGCATAGCTGGGGCCCATGCGGGTACCCATAGCCACACCTTTTATTTGGAGGAAGTGAGAGGAGTTAAAGGAGAAATTGTTCAGTGTGAGAACAAGTTCAGCCAGACGGAGGAGAGTAGTGGTGGATGGGGATTGTTCGGGCCTCTGTTCAAGGAAGAAGCTAAGGGCCCTCAGACCATCCTGGTGGGGGATGGAGGTGTAGAGGGATTGGACATCCATAGTGAAAAGGAAGCGGTTGGGGCCAGGGAACTGGAAATTGTTGATGTGACGTAAGGTGTCAGAGGAATCACGGATGTAGGTGGGAAGGGACTGGACAAGCGGAGAGAGAAGGGAGTCAAGATAACGAGAAATGAGTTCCGTGGGGCAGGAACAGGCTGACACGATCGGTCTGCCAGGACAGTTCTGTTTGTGGATTTTGGGTAGGAGGTAGAAGCGGGCCGTCCGAGGTTGGGCGACTATCAGGTTGGAAGTTGTGGGAGGAAGATCTCCAGAGGAGATAAGGTCAGTGACAGTCCTGGAAACAATGGCTTGATGTTCTGTGGTGGAGTCATGGTCCAGGGAGAGGTAGGAGGAAGTGTCTGCGAGTTGACGCTCAGCCTCCGTGAGGTAGAGGTCAGTGCGCCAGACAACAACAGCACCACCATTGTCAGCGGGTTTGATGACAATGTTGGGGTTGGACCTGAGAGAACGGAGTGTAGTAAGTTCAGAGAGAGACAGATTAGAATGGGTGAGAGGAGCAGAGAAATTGAGACGGCTAATGTCATGCCGACAGTTCTCAATGAAAAGATCAAGAGAAGGTAAGAATCCAGAGGGAGGGGTCCAGGTGGAGGGAGAATATTGGAGGTGGGTAAAAGGATCCGTTGAATGGGGAGAGGACTCCTGCCCAAAGAAGTGAGCACGGAGACGAAGACGGCGGAAGAAGAGTTCAGCATCATGCCGAGCCCGAAATTCATTGAGATGAGGGCGTAAGGGTATGAAACTAAGTCCTTTGCTGAGCACTGAACGTTCAGCATCGGAGAGGGGAAGGTCAGGGGGTATAGTGAATACGCGGCTGGGGCTGGGATTGGAAGATGGGGTGGGGACGGAAGGACAAGCAGCGGTGGAGGGTCCCAGACGGATGTTGGTGTCGATGAGTTGTTGGAGCTTGCGTTCCTTAGCACTTGAGAGAAAGAGAAAAAGTTTCTTGTTGAGGCGACGGATGAGGCGAAGAATAAAATGAAACTGGGGGCACGCGCAGCTTTGAAAAAGGGTGCGGCGGTGCTGCTGGAGGGAGAGGTCGAGTGTGTTCATATGGCGGCGCATGGCACTGAGTGTGGATCTCAGAATGCGGCGGGAACAGCAGTCCGAGAAACGATATGAATGCATATGAGCATAGAAATTGGGTTCATAGATAGACCACACTCAAGGCTGACGGACAGTACATGGAGGTCAACGAAAGATGGCCCATCTCTATGCACCTCTACATTTCAACATCTTCCAAACACACTGACCATTCTACAATGTGGAAACATCGGTGGACGACATGAGCCTCTATCTTACACCGTCAGGAAGGACAGACAAAAAGGAAAAGGCGGTGGAGTTGCATTGCTGGTTAAAGAGGAAATTAACGCAATATTGAGGAAAGATATTAGCTCCGACGATGTGGAATCTGTATGGGTAGAGCTAAGAAACACTAATGGGAAAAAAATGTTAGTGGGGGTTGTATACAGACCCCCAAACTGTCGTGGTGATGTTGGGAATGGCATTAAACAGGAAATTAGAGATGCATGTAATAAAGGAACATCTGTAATTATGGGTGACTTTAATATGCATATAGATTGGGCATATCAAATTAGTAACAATACCATAGAGGAGGAATTCCTGGAGTGTATACGGGATTTTTTTTGGACCAATACATTGAGGGACCAACTAGAGAACAGACCTTCCTAGACTGGGTACTGTGTAATGAGAAAGGAATAATTGGCAATCAAGTTGTGCGAGGCCCCTTGGGGATGAGCAATCATAATATGATAGAATTCTTCATCAAGATGGAGAGTGACATAGTTGATTCTGAGATTAGGGTCCTGAATCTTAATAAAGGAAACTACATTGGTATGAGGCGCAAGTTAGCTATGATGGATTAGGAAACGTTACTTAAAGGGATGACAGTGAATAGGCAATGGCAAACATTCAAAGAGCACATGGGTGAAATGCAACAATTGTTTATTACTGTCTGGCGCAAAAGTAAAACAGGAAAGGTGGCCAAACCATGGCTTACAAGGGAAATTAGAGATAGTATTAGATGCAAGGAAGAGGCATACAAATTGGCCAGAAAAAACAACAAGCCTGAGGATTGGGAGTAGTTTAGAATTCAGCAAATGAGGACCAAGGGATTGATTAAGAAGGGGAAAATAGAATATGAGAGTAAGCTTGTGGGGAACAGAAAAACTGACTGTAAAAGTGTTTATTGGTAGGTGAAGAGAAAAAGATCGGTGAAGACAAATGTAGGTCCCTTACAGTCAGAAACAGGGGAATTTATAATGGGGAATAAAGAAATGGCTGACCAACTAAATACATACTTTGGTTCTGTCTTCACAAAGGAGGACACTAATAACATACCAGAAATGTTGGGGAACACAGTGTTTAGTGAGAGGGAGGAACTTAAAGAAATCAGTATTAGTAGGGAAATGGTGTTGGGGAAGTTGATGGGATTGAAGGCCGATAAATCCCCGGGGCCAGAGTACTTAAGGAAGTGGCCCTAGAAATAGTGGATGCATTGGTGGTCATCTTCCAAGATTCTATAGACCCTGGAACAGTTCCTACAGATTGCAGGGTAGCTAATGTAACCCCACTATTTAAAAAGGGAGGCAGAGAGAAAACAGGGAATTATAGACCAGTCAGCTTGACGTCGGTAGTGAGGAAATTTCTAGAGTCCATTATAAAGGTTTAATAGCTGAGCACATGGAAAACAGTAAAGAATCGAACAGAGTCAGCATGGATTTATGAAAGGGAAATCATGCTTGACAAATCTACTGGAATTTTTCAAGGGTATAACTAGTAGAGTTGATGAGGGGGAGCCAGTGGATGTGGTTTATTTGGACTTTCAGAAGGCTTTCGACAAAGTCCCACATAAGAGATTGGCGTGTAAAATTAGAACGCATGGGATTGGGGGTAGTGTGTTGAGATGGATAGAAAACTGGTTGGCAGACAGGAAACAAAGAGTAGGAATAAACAGATCTTTTTCCGAATGGCAGGCAGTGACTAGTGGGGTACTGCAGGGATCGATGCTGGGACCCCAGTTGTTCGCAATATATATTAATGATTTAGATGAAGGAATTAAATGTAATATCTCCAAATTTGCAGATGACACAAAGCTGGGTGGGAGGGTGAGCTGTGAGGAGGATGCAGAGATGTTTCAGTGTGATTTGGACAAGCTGAGTGAGTGGGCAAATGCATGGCAGATGCAGTATAATGTGGATAAATGTGAGGTTATCCATTTTGGTAGCAAAAACAGGAAGGCAGATTATTATCTGAATGGCTATAAATTGAGAGAGGGGAATGTGCAATGAGACCTGGGTGTCTTTCTGCGCCAGTCGCTGAAGGTAAGCATGCAGGGGCAGCAGGCGGTAAAGAAGGCAAATGGTATGTTGGCCTTCATAGTAATCATAGGATTCAAGTACAGGAACAGGAATGTCTTGCTGCAATTGTATAGGGCTTTGGTGACACCACATCTAGAATATTGTATGCAGTTTTGGTCTCCTTACCTGAGGAAGGATGTACTAGCTATAGAGGGAGTGCAGCGAAGGTTTACCCGACTGATTCCTGGGATGGCGGGACTGACATATGAGGAGAGATTGAGTCGGTTAGGATTATATTTGCTGGAGTTCAGAAGAATGAGGGGGCATCTCATAGAAACCTATAAAATTCTAACAGGACTAGACAGGGTAGATGCAGGAAGGATGTTCCCGATGGTGGGAGAGTCCAGAACCAGGGGTCACAGTCTGAGGATATGGGGTAGACCATTTAGGACTGAGATGAGGAGAAATTTCTTCACCCAGAGAGTGGTGAGCCTGTGGAATTCGTTCCCATTGGGGTAGAGAGCATCCTGGCATTTCTCCACGGCATTCAAATAACGCCCAGCATTCTATCACTGACTTTGGGGGCACTCAACTTCTTGCCTTTGGGAGCCATCACTATCATGCACTTGACCTGGGCTGCAGAGAGTGAATGATGCGCGCAGGTGCTGTTTAAATATGACGCCTGGGAAGATGATCTGATGAGGTCATGGCGGGATGGGAAAATCACAGCTCGCCCCGTTATGGGATCCAATGTGCTTCCTGTTCATGCATATATATAATGAGCTGAAAAGTGGATGATTGGGCACAAAAACCTGCCATTGCGGCCAACAGGAAACACACCGTTTTTGCCACCCACCACCGTACTTTGCCTCTGGAGCGGAAAATCCATCCATGGTTATTAAAAGAGTAATTTTTATTCAGAGTACAGCTCTCAACCACTGATAATTTAGACAGCTGTTGATAAAATGTAAAATTCACAGTGAGTTGTCATATTGCATTGTAGTTTGGTGGCTAAATCAGGAGCTTGGTGAGATCCAATTGACCTTGCTTCAGTCAGGGAAAGATGTTACTGAATTACAGGACAATGAGTGTCATCAAGAATTTGCTCTCATAAAGGATATTACAGAGCACCAGAGCTCGCTAAGAGGCAAATTACGAGGCACAATTGAATAATGACAAAATACGCCGACAACACTCTAGTCTTTGACATGAAACTTCAGCTTTGGGAGAAATAACTTTCCCAGAGTAACTTGCTACATGTTCCTGCCTTTAACTCACTGTTTGACTCTATTGGGACTTAGTGTGATGGCTCCATAGAACAGTGGTACAAGGGCAAAATTACTGAACTGAGCAGAGAATTTCAAGAACAGCTCTGTGACCTCCGATGCTGTGAAAGGGAGTTTGTGATTTTGAGCATACCAATTTCTGGAAAAAAAAGACATGCTGCTGAAGATTTTTGTCTAGCACTCATCAGGACAGATTCACATGAACACCAATTCTAAAGCGAACAACAATTTTTACTGCATGAGAAGAGAAATGCTGATTGGTTAGCAAGTGAACTCTGATTGGTAGAGACATTGCCACAGACAATGCACCAGGCATCAGTTAACTGCCAAGCTTCTGTTTAAATTCAAATTCAATGAATTTCAGTGCTGGTGTGATCTGAAGTATGTCGGCTGCATGGCCTAATGGACTGCAGCAGTTCAAGAAGGCATTTCATCACAACCTTCTCTAGGGCAATTAGGGGTGAGTAATAAATGCTGGCCTAACCAGTGATGCCCACATCCCATGAACGAATGAAATGAATGAACAAATTTTTAAAAAAGACTGGTGGATCACATCCAACCACCATCCCTTCAGTTGTTCACAACAGGCAAAGTACTTACTGTGCACAACCAGCCCATGCTTACAAAACTCAAAACATAGTGCAGGATTTTCCATTGTAGAGGCTAAGTTTGGTGGCAGCGGGTTTCGTGGCACGTTTCCCTCTTGGAATCTCATTAATTATGCATCAGCGAGTTACTCCCCGAATCACATGGCAGGGTGGGCACTGATTTACCCACCCCACAGTTACCTAATGAGGATGAAGTTCTAAGCAGCATATTTATACAACGCAAGAATACACCCATTACTCTCAGCAGGTCAGCTGTGCACAGGAAACTTCTTGATACATCTCCAACGAAAAAAAGAGCTTCTCAGAAGTGACTCCCTTGAGGCCCTCATCCATGGAGTCTGCCAGCACCAGGATGTCGTCTACCCGAGCGATAGCTCCAGGAAACCCACCAGCCTCACCTCGCCTGGGAGGCAGTCACAAAGGAGGTCAGCTTGTCAGGTACCCGTCCAAGAAACGCGATCCAGTGCAGGAAGAGGATGAATGAGCTCATCTGCTCCACCAGGGTAAGTCAACCTTCAGCTCACACCGATCTCACACTCTCATGATGGCATTGTGCACTCAAAGGGTTACACTGCTCGGGGGTCTCACACAATATTAACGGGGACACATCAGCACTGAGTGTCTCACGAACACTTTAACATCACCAGCATTTTATCTATGATGCTGCACAAACTCCATCCTCAGCACTTACTGGGGAGGGCTCAGCACACACAGCAGGCATGCCTGCTTCCCAAGCTCTCCTCCATCTCTTATCACATTCCATCCATTTATCTTTATGCAGGCCAAGCTCGCCCACAGCCAGAGGGTGATATCCCAGGCAGGAGGAAGGGCGGCAGACATTCAGGGGCTGTCCCAGTTTGAGGAGGATGCCACTGAGCTGGCAGACGAAGACAAAGATTGCTGCTATGCAGAAGATGAGATTGACCTCTCCCAGCTACCTTGTTGGGAGTCGGAGCGGAGTGGATCTGCGGAAGAGCGCCTATAAATACAGACTGAGGATTGCAGAGCAGCCAACCTTGCTGGGAATTGTGCAGGGTGGATCTGCTGGGAACAGTCAGGAGTTGAGGAGTGTGTTGTTTCACTGTTTGAGCTGCTGGGAAACTGCAGTCCGGGAAAAAGATAAAAAACAACTGTGACCTCACAGGAAGCTAGTTAGGTGATTGGCTGGTACATTCTCAGGCTAAGGGACAGTGTGTGAGAAACCAGCTTAGGACAAGCGAGTTAAGGTAGGTCTATAAATAAAAAGAACTAAAACATTAAAATAATAAACCAAAATTTGAAACATTTAAAATTAAAATCAAACAATAAAGATAAAAAAGGCAAGAAAAATAAAGGCCTGAATCTTCTGGTCGGCGTGTGGGGGTGGGCCCCGCTTGCCAACGCTTAAAATGACGCGAGGTGACGTCAGGCGTGTGTCCCGACATCACCGCGCATCATTCCGATCTTCAGTTTGGCAGGCGCACGCCAGAGTCGGCTGCATGCCTGCCGAACTATCAAAGGCCATTTAGAAAAGGAATTGAAGCCATTAACAAGGCTGCCAGTCCAACCTTAAGGTTGGCAGGCAGGCGAAGAGCCCAGGTGGCCTTCGCATTTCTCATGGGGCCTCTTCCACGGGCGGGATGAGGTTTCATGAAGGCTTTATAAATTAAATAAAATTTAAAATAAAAAATTAAAATTTTTTATTGAAATACATCAACATGTCCCAGCTCCTAAGGGCACATATGTAAATAATTTTTTTCTCTCTTTATTTCAAAGTTTAAGTATGAACTTAATCTCCCTGAGGCATGGAGCTGCCTCAGGGAGGTTTTTGCGTTCTTTCGCGCGCATGCGCGAAAAACAGCAGGCCCCGACTCTCCCTCCTCCCCCCGCCTGCACAGGTAGCGCTGAGCGCTTCTGGGTGCGTATCACGCTGGACGGGCCTTAATTGGCCCACTCACGTAAAATGACAGTGCGCAGCCGATCACGGGCAGTGATCAGCTGTGCGCCCGCTCCCGCCCAGCCCGCACAACGGGGAGAAAATTCTCCCCAAAGTAATTTAAACAAACATCTAAAACACATACCTTGTAGTTAAGAAGCATGTAACCTTTAGTTGTCAGTGGTACCAGCTTCAATAAACACACTAAATTGTAGCATACATAGGAAGAAAGTAATTAAAGTAAATTAACTAAATAACATAAGTTGGAATGGCGGGTCGCTGTTATGTTGCAGCTGTGGGATGTGGGAGCTTTTGGACGCCAAGGCGATCCATGGCAAACACGTCTGCAGGAAGTGTAAGCAGTTTGAGGAATTCCGAATCAGGATTATTGATCTGGAAGCTGAAATGCAAACACGGCACAGCATAAGGAAGGGGGAGAAATACCTGGATACTTTGTTCCGGAAGACAGTCACACCTCTTAGAAGAGGGTCATCTGTTTTGGTCAGCAGTGAGTGACAGGAGGATGTGACTGTCAGTGAGGCAGGTAATGGGATCGAGCTGACAGTAGCGAAGGAGACTCAGGCTTTGCAATTGTCAAACATTTTGAGGTGCTCACAACTTGTGTGGATGAAAACAAAGTCTGCAAGGTGGATGAACTCACTGGCCATGGCACTGTGGTACAGAAGCCGCTCAAGCGGGGGCAGCAAAAAGGAACGTAATGGTAGTAGGTAATAGTATAGTGAGGGGGATAGACACTGTTCTACCCATTTTTAAGTTGTGTAGCGAGTAAGTATCTGACTCTGTTTCTTCTGGCTCCTCCGTTACATAAATTTCACGACTTCTGCCTTTTTGTTTGAAATTTGGCCTCAATCTTTCTTTACAATTTTGCATAATGTGCCCATTGCAGTGGCAATAGTAGCACTCGGTTCTTTTAAATTGTCATTTGTTTGCAGGCTGTCTGATTCCAATTCTGCTATTATGAATGTCCTTTTAATCCATTAAACCATTGCATTTTGCTGGTCTGTTAATGATGGTTGTTTCCGGCCTTTTAGCGGAGCCCTGTGCTTCTGCACCATTTCTAGACTATGCCTCTCTCCCAACATGAAAAATGGCAATATTTTGTGCTCCCTTGATTTCTTCAGAGTCCCTGACTGCACTTTCCATTGCGAGCGCCAACTCCAGTGTCTTGCTGAAGTCTAAATTTGGATTCTGACAGCAACCTTTTTTGAATGGTGTCATGGTTTAATAGAAAAAAATCCTTAATAGTAACGGTAGAAATGGAACAAGACAGCCTGCAAGAAAATGACAATTTAAAAGAATCAAGTCTTTCTACTGCCATTGTAATGGGCACATTATACGATATTGTAATGACAGATTAAGTCAAAACTTTAAGCAAAGAGGTAGAAATCATGAAACCCACTTAATGGAGGAACCAGAAGAAACAGAGTCAGATGTTTACTCACTACACAACTTAAAAATGGGTAAAATGGAGCCAATCTATGTGACAGTGAAAGTCAATGGGAAACCCACCCGAATGGAGGTGGATACAGGGGCATCCACGACAGCTGTAGGGGAACATACATTCAAATACCTGACTGGAGTAGGCCCCTCATTAAATCTGTAAAATTCAGTTTCTAAATTAAAGACATATGAGTAAGATGTATATGCAAGGTTCCAGTATGGAAATCAGTCTGTTAATCTATCTCTAATAGTGAAAGCAGGCAGAGGACCGAGTCTCCTCGGAAGGAACTGGTTAAGAGAGATTAATCATGAGAGATTACTGAGATCTCAATCAGAAGCAGGAAATGTTACTGTTTGGAAAAAGGAGCATGTAAAGACTCAACAAAAGGAACTTGTAGAGGTGATGCTTCAGGACAGAGTTCGAGTTGAAGTCAGTAACCTCCAAAAATAAAAATAAAACCTGCTGAAGGACGTTTGCATGTTGCAAGATTCCCTCAGATCCCAATTTGTACCATTAAAAAAGTATAAGGAGGAACAGAAAGAATTCAGCGTATCTCTGGCTGAGATGAAGAATAAATTAACCAAGAAAACACAACAATGCTTAATTCTCCAGGAAGCAACTAACAGATATGAAAAAGAAATGGAAGAGCTGAAGAACCAGCTCTGTGAAATACAAGAAGCTTTAAAAATAAAGACCCCTGAGTTTTCAAAGGAGCTGACAGATGAGGAAATGTTGGAAGACTCAACCACTGAGTTCACTCAAGTTGGGCTTATACCTGAGCCTAGTCTGGCCAATAGGGAAATTGAAAAGAAGGCCGAGATTAAAGTCAGCGCTGCCGAGAAGAAAACCCATTAAAAGAAGGCACGTAGGAAGAAAAAGAGGAATTAATAACAAGGCCCTGAAAATTTATTATTTTTTTACACAACAGGAAGCTGATCATACCGTGTTGCATTTAGCCTTGCCCAACATCCTGATTTTGAGAACCTTCCTGACAGTTGCCCTTCATATTGTTGAACTTGGAGAGGAGGGGCAGGAGGAGTGCATGCGATTGGGCCTGAAAGAGGGTGAAAGCATTCCCGTTGGAGTCTGCAACGCATGTAGAAGAAACTCCCCTTGGTTTGGAAGTACCTGTAGAATCCGTTGAACCTGAGAGAGTGGAGAGCCCAGTGGACAGATGACTCTGAGAGGGAGGCCTCAGATTAGCCATTCGAAGTCGGAGAACGATGACGTTCGACACATTTGAAAAAGCTTCCAGAGAGACTGAATTTGAAAACAGCTTATTTATGTATATAGTTGTTATATTGTAAAGATTGTAAATTGTACTTTTGAGTAAAGGGGGAGGGATGTCGCAATACACCTTTAAGAGAATGTGAGCAAATTGACCACGTGACTGTAAGACCCAATAGCTGTATAGCATGGGCTACAATGTTAATCTAGCAGTTTACACTAGGGCCTGGTTAGAGAAGTACACATTGTGTTAGTGCTCTGTTACTTGTGTTAATAAACAGCATGTGCTTCATCTTACATTGGTCTCTGCGCCTGCAGTATTTTGTTTACCAACTCACCCACCGGTAGATAGGTGTGCAACTATGTTCACTGAGCAAAGCGACACGACAAAAAGAACATAACAACTGGCGACGAGGCAAAATACGACTAGTCAACAGCACCAAAGAAAGCCGCTGTTATGTTTTACTATGGGGTCGCTTTGCTCGCGAACCAGTTGCCCGCTTATCTGTCAGCAGATGAGTCGATTACAATATACAGCAGACTCAGAGTCCAATATGAAATGAAGCACATGCTATTTATTTACACAAGCAACAGAGCACTAACGTGATGTGTGCTTCTCCAACCAGACCCTACTCTAGACTAACATTAACATGGCAGCCTGTGCTACACAGCTATCGGGTCTTATAGTCACATGGTCAATCTGTTCACACTCTTTTAAATGGGCACAATTATTTCATGTGTCACAGACACTTTAAAAGGTGTTTCTACAAAGTCACCCATGAGCAATGTATTTGTACATGTCTGTGTATTTGCTGACCCGTGGATTAAGAAATTTCAATTTAAAATAAAACAACCTCTTTGTTTAAAAAAAAGGTTAGCTAATTTCACTCTCTTGCTCTGGAAGCTGCTTAAGAATAGATTAAGTTACTGACACATTAACATACAAAGATTAGTTACAAATGAAGATAAAACAATACTTATAAAAATTGGATCAGTTTAGACCATGTTTGGTGCAGGTATTTTTGAAGTTGAGATGTTGGCTTTGAAGTTCGAGGATTTTCTCTGCAGCTGTTGAATTGCTGGAGGTTGCTTTAACAGGTGAGCTCAGTAGGTGAAACCAGGTTTACAGGGAGGAGTTGAAGGTTCCTTTCCCCTAGTTCTGCATGTGTGGAAATTTCATACTGCCTAGTTACCTACAGTAGAAGTCATGGCTGTTTCTAAATGCCTTTCTCTGTCTTTCCCTAGGTTGAAGCTTCTTCAAGATGGTGCTCTGTGGATCTGCCCACTTTTCAATGCTTTTTGTAGGTAAAGGAAGATGGCTGCTGTTATCACGTGACCTGTGCAAAATGTTCATTATTCCCTAAATAAGACATCAACACTTCAAGCATCCCCTCTCCTACTTGTGGTTCTTAGCGTTTGTACTGGGCAAGACACAATCTACATTCTATAAATGAGGCGTCAACGAAACTTCAATATCTCCTGGACGAGACCCAAGTGAACCATAATTAAATTAAGGATTGTCTTTCATCCTCTTGGGAGAGGAGAGCCATGACAGAATTGTTCCAGATTTGCACTAAATGCGAGTAAAATGATGTTTTATCCACTGGCTGCATTGGCTGCTTTTCACACCGTGTCGTTCCCAATCCTGCCATATTAATTATGCATTTCCAGGAAACACACTGTTTCCATGGTGGGCACTTATTCACCCACCACAACATCACCTTGCCGCTTCATCACGCCGGGCACCATACTAAAGTGCAGCCACGCACAGACCTCTCAGTGCTTGCAGCACACAAATGCTGCAAAGAAAACATGGCAAAAAGGCAAAAAGACTGCAGCCCCCCCAGTTCAATGACATGCCCCTCGAGCACCTTTTGGATCAATGGAGACTCATCGTGATGTCCCCTACCCCAGCTCTGGCCGTGAGATGGGCAGCAACCCCACTAATGCAGCTTGGGAGGCTGAGGCAGTGATGGCCAGTGCCAATGCCCTGCAAAAGAGGACAGCCACCCAGTGCCACTACAGGATGAATGGTCTCATTCATTTTGCCACGGTAATTCACTCTTCTCCATGGCTGCACTCACCACACAAATATTCCACGCAGTGCCATGTGTTCTGCTCATGCTCCCTCCATCTGTTTTCACACAGGAGAAGCTGGCTCACATCAGCAGGGAGATGTCCCAGACGGGGCTGGAGTGCCCCATATTAAGCCCCTCACTCAGTCTGAGGAGTGTGCCATTGCACTAACTGGAGAGGACACGTGGACTGTGCCTGCGGCGACGGTGAGGTCAGCGGCGAACACCGTCGTAAGGATCCTGCAACACATCATCCCTCTCTCAACGCAAAGATGAGTGCCCTCTTTCCTGCTTTTGACTCTGCTGACATGCGCTACTTGGGCAGAATCTTGCCCTTGGATGGCGGGCAGACCCCATCGGCTTGGCGACAGGCGGGCAGCTGACCCCCGCCACTGAAACAGGGCACGCTGCCATTTTAAGTGGGCGGGCTAATTAAGGCCCGCCCAGCCGCATCCCCAACAGGAAACGCTATGCGCTTCCTGTTCCGGGGGGGGAGGGAATCCCCAGCTGTCAAAGTGCACTCTTTCGCACATGCGCGCGAAAGAGCGCACTTCTCCCTGAGACAAAGTCCTGTCTCAGGGGGATCAGTGACAGTCCGAAAAACTTGAAAAATACAAAAATTAAAAATTATTAACTTGTCCCCCTCATGTGACAATGTCATACGAGATGGGACATGTTAATAAAGACCACATAAACATTATTAATATTTTAAAATACGGACATGAAACTTCATCCCGCCAGTGGATGAAGTTTCATCAATTATCTGGAGCCCGCCAGGGCTCCTGGCCTGCCTGCCCGCCAGCCTTAAAGTTGGACGGGCATGTCTTTAATTACTTTAAGTAGCCTGTCAATGGCCTCAATTGGCCATTGACAGTTCGGCGGGCGGACAGCTGATTTCGCTGTCCGCCCGCCTTCCTAAAAATTTAGATGGACCGGGATGACGTCGGGGATTCCTCCCGACGTCATCCCGTGTCATTTTCCCCTCGGCGACCGGGCCCCGCCCCCCCAAATCACCGAGGGGAAAATCCTGGTCCTTATGTCTACTTTGGTTCGCAGAAGCTCTGCCAAGCAACCGACATCCTCAGCTATTCCCTCAGCTCCATCCACATCCTCACCTCTTGTAAAGAGGACACCTCCTCCATTGAAGAGCGGGAAATAAGCAGCCTGGGAGGGGTCCCTTGAGGTGTGTCCCCTGAGGTGTGAGATCCCTGTGGATATGTGATGGGTTTGTGAGTGTGTGAATTGAGAGTGATGAGAAGAGTGAGTTCTCTTCACAAAATTGTTGAGACTCAGCAGGAGTATAGGAACCAGGAGAGAATATCAGAAAGTAATACCGGATAGACAGGAACCAAAGGTTGTGGGAAAAATGATGGGTAGCTGAACAATGGGCTACCTTCAAAGAGGAGATGGTTTGGGCACAGTCAAGGTATGTTCCCTCAAAAGGGAAGGGTAGGACAAACAAATCCAGAGCTCTCTGAATGAAAAGGGAGATAGAAATTAAGTCAAAGAAGAAAACATGTGCTTCTGACAGGTGTCAGTTAACAAATACAATTGAGAACCAAGCTGAATACAGAAGGTTCAGAAGGGATGCGAGAAAGCAAATACGGGAAGCAGAGGCATTATGAAAAAAAGACTGGCAGTTAACATAAAAGGAAATCCCAAAGTATTCTATAAGCACATCAATAGTAAAAGGGTGGTAAACGGAGGAGTAGGGCTGAGTAGAGACCTAAAAGGGGATTTACACATAGGGGCAAGAGGTGTGACTGAGGTGTTAAATGAATACTTTGTATCTGTCTTTACCTACAAGGCAAATGCTGCCCAGGCCACGGTGACAGAGGAGAAAATTCAGTCACTAGAAGGGTTTAAAATTGATAAGGAGGAGATATTGGATAAGCTGTCGGTACTTAAAGTTAATAAGGCACCGGGACCGGATGAGATGCATCCAAGAATATTGAAGGAAGTGAGAGTGTAAATTGCACAGGCACTGACAATAATCTTTCAATGTTCCCTGGATTCGTGGGAGGTGTGGAGGACTGGAGAATTGCAAACATTACACCTTTGTTCAAAAAATGCTGTAAAGACCTGCCCTGCAATTACAGACCAGTCAGTTTAACTTCAGTGGTGGGGAAACTTCTAGAAACAATTATTCGGGATAGAATTAATAGTCACAATGAAAAATGTGGATTGATTCGGAAAAGTCAGCATGGATTTGTTAAAATAAAATCGTGTCTAACTAACTTGCTGGAGTTTTTTCAAGAGGTAACAGAGATGGTTGATGAGGGCAAGGCTGTTTATGTGGTGTATATGGACTTCCAAAAGGCGTTCAATACAGTGCCACACAACAGGAATGTTATAGGTCATGGAATAAAAGGGGCAGTATCAATGTGGATACAAAATTAGCTGAGGGATAGGAAACAGAGAGTAATGGTTATCGGGTATTTTTTGGACTGGAAGAAGGTTTGCAGTGGAGTTCCCCAGGGGTTGGCATTGACCCTATATATATATAAATGGTCTGGATCTTGGGGTGCAGGGGACAATTTAAAAGTTTGCAGCTGACACAAAACTTGAGAGAATTGTAAACTGTGAGGACTATAGTGTAGAACTTCAAAAGGACATTGACACATTGGTGGAGTGAGCAGACAAGTGGCAGATGAAGTTCAATGCGGAGAACTGTGAGATGATACAGTTTGGTACAAAGAACATGGAGAGACAGTATAAAATAAAGGTTACTATTCTAAAGGGTGTGCAGGAGCAGAGAAACCTGGGTGTATATGTACATAAGGTCATTAAAGGTGGCAGGACCGGTAGAGAGAGCTGTTTCTAAAGCATACAGTATTCTAGGCTTTATTGATGGGGGCATAGAGAACAAGAGCACGGAGGTTATGATGAACTTATATAAGACACTGGTTAGGCCTCAGCTGGAGTATTGTGCACAATTCTGGCTGCCACACTACAGGAAGGATATGAACACATTGGAGAGAATGCAGACAAGGTTTATGAGAATGGTTCCAGGGATGAGACGCTTCAGTTATGAGGAAAGATTGGAGAAGTTGGGACTGTTTTCCTTGGAGAGGAGAAGGCTGAGAGGAGACTTGATGGAAGTTTTCAAAACCATGAGAGGTCTGGACAAAGGAGATAGGGAGAAATTGTTCCCACTCGTAAACAGATCGAGAACCAGAGGGCACAGTTTTAAAGTGCTTTGTAAAAGAAGCAAATGCGAGGTGAGAAAAAACTTTTTCACACAGCGAGTAGTTAGGGTTTGGAATGCACTGCCTGGAAGTGTGGTGGAGGCAGGTTCAATTGAGGCATTCAAGTGAGCATTGGATGATTATTTAAATAGAAACAATGTGCAGGGTTACAGGGAAAAGGCAAGAGATTGGCACTAGGTTAAAATGTTCAGAGAGCTGGTGCAGACACAAATGGGCTAAATGGCTTCCTTCTACACCGTAACAATTCTGGGATTCTGTGAAGACCGGTCATAGCGCTTACCCTCAAGCTTACTGCACAAGCGCAGAGACACATCCCAGTGGGACCTTGATCTACAGCAGGCTTGAGTTCACAATCTGGTGCTCACCGCACAGACACATGTCTGCAGCAGCAGCAGGCAGGCCCATGCAAGCTCCCCGGCACTCGGAGGACTGCTGGGGATCAGGCATCTGTGATGTCCGAGTCAGATGATGAGCCTCTAGATTTTGCCTTCCAGCTCATCCTGAAGAGTTAGCAGAAGGCGGGGGAACATCACGCAGAGGTCTTAGAAACCCTCAGTCGAGTGGCACGTGAATCGGAGGAGTGCATTCACCTGCTCTCTAATGAAGTGATGCCCATGTGCCTGTATAGAGGTTTCCATGAGGGATAAGGCACATGCTATGGAGACCCTGGTCCAGCAGAACACAGAGATGTGTGCAGACCTGCACTCCATTGCAGGATCCCTGGGTAAGTTCCTGCAGTGGCAACACGAGAGGGAAATGGGGTACCTTGACATTCCTCCAGGTGCTCCTTCCCCTTAAGGAGTCAGGCCGGGGCCCTCGAGCACCCGAAGGGAGGAAGAGCGGTAGCTGGAAACCCCTGGGTCATCCACTCAGGGGTCTCAGAAGCTGTCCACTCCCTCTGAGTCCCCTTTGCC
Source organism: Cetorhinus maximus (assembly GCF_964194155.1). NCBI lineage: Eukaryota > Metazoa > Chordata > Chondrichthyes > Lamniformes > Cetorhinidae > Cetorhinus > Cetorhinus maximus. Next base: position 123,017,896 of record NC_135879.1, on the reverse strand, counting down.
TGTGACCCCCTCAACCTCATCCTTTGTCACCACAGGGGGAGCTGCTGGCCACGGAGTGCTGCTGGAGGGAAAAGTGTGTGTGTGGCAGGGCCTTTCGGAGCCTCATGCAAGAACTCTCCCACACAAGCGGATCCTTCACATATCATATTCACGTCAATGTCCTGAGCATTTTGAATGCTGCCTGCTGGGGTTCGCTTTCAGTTGTCCATCTGAGCTGAACTACATCTCCGCCCATCCAATGATCACAGTCCCATACAGCGCCTGATCTCACCCATCATGACTGTTGTTTCACTTTTGATTTGTACAGCATGTCTGGATTCGGTTTTTCATGCCCTCTTCCATATTTTTCCCTCCCCCAGTCACCCATTTCAATTCCCCCATCATAGTTGACCCCCCCGGCATCACCTTTCTCATTGCCTCTGTGACCTACCAGCAGAACCTTTTCCTTTGGGGATGTCCAGGTGAACGTGCATGTTCCCTTCCTTCCTGAAAATCCCACCCCCATCCACATTCACCTCCCCAACCTCCTCCTACCCACTCCCAGGGTCGGTGTCTGCCTTCGAGTCCCCACCAACCACCCTTACCATCTCTTCTACCGCTACTGTCGATCCCTCACCCTCCCACCCTACCACCTCACTCTGCCCTCGGTCGTTCTCACCATTCCCTCATACCATGCCCACCCTCAGTTCATTCCCCAGGAGGCAGCCATGGACCCATCAGACCCCTCCATCGCACATTCACCTGGATATTACCCCCCTTAGACCCCCCCACCCCCCACCACACCCCCACCCGAACCCATTCCCCTCTCCAGACCCCTTCCTTCTGGAACCACTTCCCTTCTCTGGACTCCTTCTGCCCCAGAATCCCTTCCCACCCCTTAGTCCTCCCACCCCCTGGACTCCCTCCATCCCCGCTTAGTCCCTCCCCTTTCCTGCCTCCCTCAACACCGCTACTTCTTCTGCCACCCTTAGTCCTTGCCCCCCACCCCCAACACCTTCCTCTAGCCTTACCTTTGTCTCCAGACTCATTTCTTCCTCCAACCTTACTCCTCCCCCCTTCATGACCCGCTCAGTATCCTCACTTCTTCCTCTAGTTTTACTCCTTCCCCCTTCCCGACTCCTTCCTCCGCTCTTACTTCTTCCTCCACCCTTACTATCTCCCTGCTCCACACTCCTTCCTCCCCATGGACTCCTTCCGCTCTCTGCACTCCTTCCCCCCTCCAAACTCCTTCCCTTACATCTTCCACCCCCCTTACACCTACCTCCCCAGTTACCATCTTCTCCCCTGTTACCCTCTCCTCTCCCGTCCTCCCACCTCCCCCAACGTCCTCCCCATCAACCTCACCCCCCCCTACACCTTCATTCCCTCCTCCCAACCTCACCCCCCCTGACACCCTCATTCTCCCTCGCCCAACCTCAGCAGAGCCATGTCCATGAGGATCCACCCAGCATGGCATGGACGGTCTTCCAGGATCCCATTGCTGTCACGCTCCAGCATCTTCTGCTCCTCAGATGCCAGCAATGTGAGCAAGGCCCTGGCAGTAAGTCCTGACTTTTGCACATCACGCTTGTCAAGACATGTTCTGCACTGGCATGTTTTCCCGCCAACATACGCGGACGACCCAGCCGGGAGGGCAGTGTGATGAGTCCGGTCGGCTGGCCTTAAAATGATATGCTGATGTATTACAATGAGGTTCCCGACATCCGATGGTGGGGAACACGGCCCACCAGCAACGGGCTGTGGGGACGATCGTAAACTGGTTTCACGACATTGTGAAACCGGTTTTTGGCCTTCTTGTTGTATTGTCTGCTCACGCTGCCGAACACACCCGACGCCAGCGGGCACGGAAAATCCCAGCCTCAGTCCGGATTCCACAATTTGGTCTGGCTGTTTGGAGATATTTTGAAACAGTCTTTAACACAGTTAAAAAGTTTATTTTTAAAAATTGTAACTTTTAAAACAGCTTTTCTAAAAAAAAATTGTAATATAACTGCACACCATAACACATGGGTAATCACACAGCATTTTTAACACTAACATCAATTACATGACAAGCAATGGTAAGCCATGATTGTTGCAATGTTATGAGACATTGGATAAATAAGGAAATGAAGATTCATGGGGAAATAATGTTCTCACATTAAGCAATTACAGAAATATTTTTCTTCATTAAACATTACCAATACAAATTTATGCATCAATGCACTTTTATTTTCTTTCACACCGGTAAATCTGTGTAAATCAGGAAGTCAGCAAGAAAGCACCAAACCTGCACAAAAAAAAAACAAGCCTGTAAAGACAACTCTGAAACACATTCCCCGATAGGAAGTTCAAATTATGCTGCAAATGCTGAGAAGCCTGATCACGACTGGCCACACACTACAACTGAAAGGAAAACAGAGAACAATTTAAAATGACCAGTCTTCAGTCAATCAGCAGTTTCCACTATGAGCAGGAAATGCAGCCAAGCAATGCTTCCCACCCCTAATTCAAATTTTCCCAGCAAACAAGGACAGCTAAGTGGTTTATGAGTCTGCGAGCAGATCAAATATTCCACGGACTGAATCCAATCCAAAGGTTGTACATTTGGCATCCGCCGTATAGACTGATAATTTAGTACAGTACTGATGGAAACTGCATTGCTGTAGGGTGCCATTTTTGAAATGAGACGATAAACTGAGTCCCTTTCTCAGATAAATATAAAAGATCCCATGGCATTATTCAGAGAAAAGCAGTGGAGTGTTTCGGATATCCTGGCCAAAACTTATCTCTTGCCCAAATAAACAAAAACAGATCAATGGGTTATTGTTATTTGTGGCGCCTTTTTAGCACAAATTAGTTGGCGTGTTTTCTTTCATTACAACAGTGTTTGCATTTCAAAAACAGTTTTAGCTCTGACTCACCATAACCTCCATTGACCACCCCCCCCTCCCACCCCCCACTGTCTCTTTGCTGTTAGATGGCCTGTCTGACATTCAGTCCTGGATGAGCCATGATTTCTTCCAATATTGGTAAGAAGCCTTCAGCCTCTGCCATGAGCTCTGTTCCCTAGCCAACAATTCCATCCCTTCATCCCACATTCCACCCATAGCGAATGTCTCAGGCTGATCCAGACTTTTAACAAGCTTGGTGTCCAACCCCATTTCTTCTTCATCAAAAAAGTTGCCTATCTCCACCCCACCCCCCACCCCCACCACATGTGGAAAATCCTCCAGGTAAATTGATGTGGCCTCCCCTCAGCTTCCCAGGATGGGGGAGAGGCCTTCTTTTCTGTCTGCTCCTGGCCTTAAGAGCCGCACCCCCTGGCTGCAGCTCCAACACTACTTTAAGAGGATTCACCCCTCTGTTCACTGAAGCCTGCCTGCCTGGCCCATCCCTTTTCCCTGCTGTCTCAACACCGACCACCTCTATTGATGGCGTTGCTGAGGCTGCCAAACAGCTCGCCCTCTGATAGGGTAGGCAACTCTAAGAGGCAGGCTACCCATCTTTAATTGTATGGCAATTAAAGCAGCAGCTTCTTAATCGGTAAAATCACCCCTGCAGTCCCATAATTCACTCATGCTGCCTAGGGACCTACTTTCAGTCCTTGCGGAAGGATTTCCTGGAGGTAAAATACAGCTCTAAATCACTGCAATACAAACAAGATCAAGAAACATGAGAATTGGAGACAAAAATGACATTTTGTCACTGTCTCTCATCATTCCTTGACAGCCAACCCAAAATAATGAACTTGTGTGGGGAGGTGATTCAAATTCACATCCTGACACTAAATGGCATAGGTTACATTTTTGGAATAATATTTTTTTTGCTAACTGGCCTTGAACTGGCTATAGTCCTTTATGGGGCTAGAAAAATGATGAGCACAAAGGTACTTTCTTAATCTTTGAATATCAATGAAGCTCAGTCAAATCGGTGAGATATCGTATTTGTTTTCTTGCCTGACCTTGAACATGATAATTAGATCAGCAAGAAGCATAATTAACACCAAAGTATGACCTTTGTGCACTTACACATCAGAACCCCAGCTCTGACAACCATCAGCAACAACAGTCTGATTAAACTTTATGTTGTGTTTTGTATTCCAGAAGGATATTAGGTTCATATGTTAATTTGCTAAATCTTGTGCCCTTTCAGAATACAAAGCAATAGAAACTCAACCTGGATTTTGAATTGGCCATCCTAGTCATCAGTCTGACTCCTGAAACAAGTCAATGATCAAATACATAGACAATGATTTTTGATTTGTCAAATAATTTCAATTTGCTTCAGTTGAGCCCAACATGTTACCCAAAGTAAGAAGGGGGAGAACTGTTTCACAGTATGAGATATCCATGTGAGGGTCAGGATAGGTAAGTGATCATATTATCCTCTACCTGTCAGCTCTTCTGGTTTTAACCCATTGGTTTGGATTTGGCTGGTGCAAGCAACTGTAATGTACAAATGAATTGAGAACCTTTCTTTTCTGCTTAATGTTGTAGAAATGCATTGTTGGAGCACAGAAAAGATCTAAACTAAACAGTTTTAAACAGAATTATTTGGAATGGATCATTGTAAAGCCCTTTCTGGTAAAGGCTCTTGGGTCTGAGCGTGATTGCAGGAAGATATCAGGTAAAGGATAAAAAGAAACATTGAATGTAAGGTGATAGCAATGTCAATTGTGGTTGACACAAAATCGTCCTCTGAAACGGTCCAGCAAGCAAGTTGTTTCAAACCACTACAGAAAAGTTGAATAAGAATAAAACTAGATGGGCCACCCAGCACTGACCTAGGCACTGGAAATGAGAAAGGCATACACTGCCCAGTCAGTACTGCAAAGTCCCCTCACTGAATCTGGAGACTTGTGCCAAAATTAGGAGAACTGTCCCATAGGCATGCCAAGCAACAGCCTGATATAATCCCACTCACTGAATAATAGTTTCTCCCCCTTCTCCCAAATACCTCCATCACTGTGTACGTCCTGTCTTAGCAACAAGACAAACTCACCAGAGGTGGCGGCACAGTGGTATATGGTCGAGATGGATTGGCCCTGGGAATCCTCAACATTGACTCCAGACCTCATGAAGTCTCATGACATCAGGTCAAATATGGGCAAGGAAACTTCCTGCTGATTACCACCTACTGCCCTCAACGTTGAACACCACTTGAAATAAGCACTGAAGTTATGTTGCATTCAATAGAATTGTATTAAGCCACAACCTGTAACTTTATGGCTTAGCACATTTCTCACTCTGCTGTTACTAACAAGCCAGGGGACTAACCCTGGTTATATGAGAAACCTAGGGGGCCAAACTAGTAGCAGCAGGCAAATCTAAAAATGATGCGCCAACCTGGTGAAGCTATAACACAGGATTACATGTACCAAACAGCACAAGCAGCATGTTTTAAACAGAGCTAAGCAACCCCACACCAATGGATCAGATCAAAGCTCTGCAGCTCTGTCACATCCAGTTGTGAATTTTGTTGGACAATTAAACAACTAATCAGAGGAGGAGACTCCAGAAACATTTCCATCCTCAATGATGGGGGAGTCCAGTGTGTCAGTTCAAAAGACAAGGCTGAAACATTTGCAACAATCTTTAGCCAGAAATGCCAAGTGGGTGATCCATCTCAACTTCATCTGGAGTTCCCTAGTATCACAGATGGGAGCCTTCACCTAACTCTGTTCACTGGATGCAGCAAAGGCTATGGGCCCTGACAACATCCCCCGGCTGTACTGAAGAACTGCACTCCAGAATTAGCTGCACTTTTAGCCAAACTGTTCCAGTACAGCTGCAACACTGGCAACTCCCTGACAATGTGGAAAATTGTCCAGGTATGTCCTGTCCATAAAAAAGCATGACAAATCCAAGCTGGCTAATTACCACCCCATCAGTCTACCCTCAATCATCAGCAAAGTGATGGAAGGAGCCATTGACAGTGCTGCCAATCAGTACTTACTCAGTGAGAACCTGCTTACTGATGCTCAGTTTAGGCTCTGCTATGGTTCTCATTAGCCTGGCTCCAAACATGGATAAAATCTGAATTCCAGAGGTAAGGGGAGGGTGACTAGCCTTGACATCAAGGCAGCATTTGACCATATAAGACATTAAGGAGCCCTAGTAAAACTGTCGTCAATGGGAATCAAGGGGAAACTCTCCACTGGCTGCAGTTATACCTGGAGCAAATAAAAATTGAAGGCCAATCCCATTAGCCCCAGGACATCACTGCAAGAGTTCCTCAGGGTAGTGCCTAGGCCCAAAAATCTTCAGTTGGTTCATCAAATACCTTCTCTCCGTCATAAGATCAGAAGTGGGGATGTTCACAAATAATTGCATAGTGTTCAGTACCATTGACAACTCCTCAGATACTGAAGCAGTCTGTGTCTATATGTAGGAAGATCTGGACAACATTCAGACTTGGGCTGATAGGTGGCAAGTGACATTTCTGCCACACAAATGCCAGGCAATGACCATTTCTAATAAGAGAGAATCTAACCATCTCCCCTTGATGTCCAACACCATTACCATTGCTGGATCCCCATCATCAATATCCTGAGGTTACCATTGACCAGAAACATAACTGGACCAGCCATATGAATACTTTGGCAACAAGAGCAGGTCAAAGGCTGGGATTGTGTGAAGAGTAACTCACCTCCTGACTCCTCCTGTCGGGGTTGCTTATGGGTTTCCAGGGGATTCCTCATTCAAAGGCACTCAGTGCTTGATCAAGGGATCTGGCATGGAAAGGGGGGCCTGCTGAAAGCCACCCACATGCCCTTGCAGGCAACTCCCCCCACTCCACCCCATGACCCCCACCCTGCCATCAGTCACCTCTGCTCTAGGTCCCTTAGTGATCTGGGCCTCGGGTGGATGCATTACCCCACTCCCCCAGTGGCACTGCTTGCAATTACAGCTGCCGGCCTCTGATTGGCCGGCAGCTCTTGGGGGGCAGGATTTCTGCCCTCGAGGTCCTTGATCCCGTGAAAGGCCCACTGCTGCCTAGTGAAGCACCTGATTGACGCCTAATTCGGCACTTAATTCCCGAAAGGAGGAGCTCTCACTGGTTCCCTGGCCAGTGGGTGAGATCTCCGTCACCTCCATTAAATAACGCTCTGTAACTTTCTTCCTAAAATTTTCCATGTGTCTCTCTCCTCCTCACTTTCGAAAGTCTCCTTTTATTACTTTGGTCATGCTCTCAGGGACTTTGCCTTTTGTCTTACTTGCTGCATGATGATCAACAGTTACTCTACAAGAGAAATGTTTTTATATGTGACTTATGCTATACAATTGATATTTGGTGTTGTATAATAAAAAAATATATATAATGGTCCAGGTGTAATTTGTTGAGAGGTTAAACGGCATAAATGTTCTCAGCAGACTGGTTCAGGGTCACTATTTTCCTGTATTGAATGGCTCCCTAAACAGAAAGACTCTTGTTAGTACTTGTATCAGAGTCAACATACCTTAGTCTTATTCTCTTTTGATTAACTGGGAATTAGCTCTATGTTCCCTAAGACTAGTTAAGCTTAACCTTCAAACAATTGCCTATATGTTAAGAGAAATCTTGTTGCAGTGTTCGAAGCACTTTAATTTTCCTATTTCTTCGAAGGCTGGTGTTGAGACATGATCATGCTTATGGTTAACTCTTAGAATCTGTGGTTCCTCCCCACTTCCTACTTATTACTTTAAGAGGAATCAGGAGCAAAATATAAGCAAAGAGACATCAATAATGCACAATATGATGGACCTGACAATAAGGTACATAAGAACATAATAGAAGCAGGAGGAATGCCATTTAGCCCCTCAAGCACACTGTGACATTCAATAAATAATGACTGAAATTCTACTTCAACATAGTGTCCAAAAACCAATAAACCTCAGTCTTGAATATACTCATTGACTAAGTATCCACAGCTGTCTGTGGTAAAAGGTTCCAAGGATTCATAACCCTCTGAGTAAAGAAATTTTGACGAATCTCTATCCTAAATGGCCAACCTCTTATTCTGACACTATGCCCCCTATTTTGAGATTCTCCAGCCGAGGGAACAGACTCTCAGCATCATTGCTACCAAGCCCTCTAAGAATTTGACATGCTTCAATGAGATCATGACTCATTCTTCTAAACTCCCGAAAATGTAGGCCCATTCTACTCAACCTCTCCTCATAGGACAATCCTCTCCTCCCAGGAATCAATCTAATGAACCTTTGTTGCATCCCTCTAAGGCAAGTGTGCCTTCCTCAGGTATGGAGATGAAGCTGTGCACAGCACTCAAAGCGTAACCTCACTAAAGACCTATATAATTGCAGCAAGACTTTCCTACTCTTATACTTCACCATTCTTGCAATAAAGGACAACATACTATTTGCTTTCCCAATTGCTTGCACCTTAAAAGAATAATTTGGATTTCAGGACTTTCATCCTGAACTGTTGCTTTAATCAAGCTGCCCATATCATAGTATTGTCACACACATCAGGATCTCTTGGAGAAGACTTTAACATTGGAACATTGTCATCTTCATTCTGCAACATGTTTACTGGAAACAATATTTAAATCCCATAAATCAGTAAAATTCATGAAAAAGATCATTACAACAAAGCATTAATGTGTTTAAATTTATAAATGTTCAAAATCCCCCAACCATTACAAATAAAATTCTTTCATTTCTGCTGTAGCAATGGACAGCAAAAACCCTTTAATCTTCGCTGCTGTTGGCCAAGAAATGATAATGTTCTGCACAGTGAAAAAGTGTTCTGTTAAGTGTCACTTCACAATCATAGCATAATTTTGGAGGCTTTATGGTTTCTATTGGCTCATTATTGTTCTTTTTTCCTGCCTGGTGCTTCAGAAGACAAAGGTTAATTGTAATTAAAATTCAACACTGAAGCAAACTAATTAATCACATTCTAATTTCACAAAAATTGTCACAATGTGATCATACAAATTAAACTGAAAGGAAGAGTGAGGAACAAAGCATTCAATAATAGTTATAAAAGGAAAGCATAACATTGTTTTACACAAAGGTTGGAAGATCAGTTTTGACTACATAGACAAGATTATGTCTTTGCCAAGAGTACAGTGCTATTACTCATATTCATTACCTTATTGAAAGTCCTAAGCTAAATCCAATTAAATCAAACTGACATAATGCTGTGCACATAACCATTGGAAATATGATTCACAATACATTAAAATAAATAAAGGTTACCCAACAATTGCCATGAAGTCAGCCAGACCCCATGCACTAGTCTGCAAATGAAAAAAAAATGACAGTATCAGGGAAAAGGTTGCAGAATTGCTTGTGGAGCACATTAGGGATGGCGCAAACCTAAGAAAGGAACTCATGCACCTTCTGGATTGTAGTACTTCAAAAATTGTACAAATTATTGATGTTTTGCAACCCTCATTGTGCCAAAGCTGAGTGGAATATTTCTGTTGTAGTTGGAGGTAGCAGACATAAAGGCCAAGATTTTCATGCCTCCATCATGTCGGAATGGAGGCCGGCCAAAAAAAAGATAAATGGGACCCAGGTGTGGAAGTCCCGTTCCCATTTCGGGCTCTGCGTATTTTTGGTTGAATGGGAGAGGGGGACAGAGCATGTTTCACATACAAGTTCGGATAGAAGTCAGAGGAGCCAGTACCTGTAGTGGAAAAAGTTTTCAGACCCCATGTTCATTGTCCCTGATGCTGCAGTGAAGGACTTCGGAAGCACATCCTTAGCAAGGAATGGTGAACGTTGTTGGAGGGCAGGCTAAAGGTGGGGGGTCTTTGTACAAAGTTATCCCAAACTGTTATTGGGCATTAGTTTGGACATCACTGTTCAAAATGCTGACCTCCCTGGAGTAGGGCAGAGGAAGAGGCTAGCGCTGGATCAACTCAGGTGTTGCAATGATACCTGGCAGCAGAGTGGCAGTCCTGCCAGGATATCACAGAAATTGTATCTCTCTGAAGGAGACCTCCAATGATAAAATAGGTGTAGCTAGGTCTCTCACACATTCAGGCCATCAAGGCAGGAGAGCGGCAGATGCAGCTGCATGAGCAAAGGTCCTCGGGCATCAGGATGTAGAACCTCAAAAGGCACGACCAAAGAAGGATACACTATTATGTGACCACAGGGTGAATCGTGTTAGGTGCAACTATCTGAACATGTTGGACAGCCTGTGTAGGAGAAGGCTGAAAATGTCCAGATAGTTATAGATATCTGCGCCATTGTGCAGGGTGGGCAAGCATCTCCACAAAAGAGGCGGGATCGCAGGATTGGGAAAATTCCCGACTCCTGTTACATTGCCCATCTTGAAGAGGACAATCTGCCCCGAATACTCAGGCTTCTAGCCCGAGGGGCTTCTTAGCTGTCAGGAGGTTTCTCAGTTATGTCAGAAACCATGGATTCAGGTGGATACCTTATTTTTTCCAAAAGTCATTGCTTCCTCCCCAGTATATCTTCTTCCAAATATGTTGTCGCTGTGATACTGCTTTCTTGTTAATTGGCATTAATGTGCATAATTTGATTTCTGTGGCAAGATATCACCATAATACTAATTAAGTCCAAAACCTTTCTTTTCAATTAGAACATGGGGTTGATACAAGGAACTCTGATGCTACATGGATGCCATATTGCACTCAAGGAATGTCGACCATCCCCCGAAATCTCTGTGTCAAAACGGAAGGATACTTTGATAGGCTGAGATGAAGTAAGTTGGTAGGAGGCTCATATGGACCATAAACACTGGCAAAAAATCAGTTGGGCTGAAAGCTTTTTCCTGTGCTGAAAATTGTATGTAATTAACTGATCAATGTGAGCTTTAAAAATAGGAAGACTTATTCCAGGGAAAAAGCTAATGCATAATTGCCAAATTGGTGTGACAACTGACACATTCCTCTGGAAAGTCAATTAGTGTATAATTAGTCGAATTGCATTTGTGGATAAACTGTCAGATTTGCTTACAACTTGGAGGCAAAGGCCTGCTCAGCAAAGTGTGATCAAGTTGGAGTTTATTTTATTTTTTTTTATCCAAAGTTTCTTTTTAATTACATCACTTACATATATACATTTTTAAAATTGTGTAACTTTAATGTTGATGTGATCTTTAAAGGAGCATTTCAATCTCATTGTGTATTTTGAACCAATATTCTTCCTCTTTTTGGCTCATTTGCTCAGTCCAGGTGTCAAGCTTGTACACCATCTCTTGGAATTGGGGCGCTGCCTATGACTACTTCGGTGTGGAAGTCACTCCTCTTTCCCAAGCTCATCGGGGTGCTTTCTTCTCCAGTTCCAGCAGTTGTTTTTCCCTACGTTCCAAGATCACCTGCAATCTTTCATTGTATTTGTTCCGTTCTCTGGCACGAATCTCTTCGATATCTGGGAAAAATCTGTGCCTGTACAGAAATGCCGCCACCATCCCCGCGGCGATCGCCCTGAACAGCAGCGGTTTCCCCCAGCGTTTACTGACTGACAACTGGCTCTGCTTCATGTTTATCTCCTACTGACTGCACAACGATTTAATTGGAGGATTATTGTATGTGGTCTTAGTTCAGGAGTAAAGGGTGGAAATCTGATGAGCTTTTCAGCAATTAACTTGGAGAGTTGTAAATGTCCTATGTGCTGTACAGCTTGAGGATGAGTTTTAAGAGAGTCAATATTCAGCAATTTCATAATTTAATGCCTTTGCATAAACTTATCCTGAGGGTGCATGGCTTAGCTCTTGTTTCATATAGCTGATTAATTACAATGTGTAATTAATTATCAAAGTAGAAATCTATTATTGTTTTCCTTTTTTGCATTCCCTGTTATTATCCTTCTTCTACCACTAATATAAGCAGCAGGGATCATGGGCTGAATTTTGTCAATTGGGCGGACGTTAGAAGGAAATGCGTGTCGCTGGACGGATGGCCAGTGGGCCTTCCCTCCTAATTTTACAGGTAGCAGCCAATCAAGTGACTGCTGCCAGGGTTGCCATCCTGCTCAGGACAGCTGCCAGCCCCAGAGATCTGCCAGCCCGATCGGAGGACCAGCAGCCTCTGCAGTGCCATCAGGAGCGGTGGCTATAACTGAGGCAGGCAGGGGTCCTGCAGCAGGTGGGTAAGAAAATGTTCTTTAAAAACACTCTAACATAGAGTGTGGGAGGGGAACACCTCGGGGATATCCTTTTTTATTCTTTCTTGGGATGTGGGCATCGCTGGCAAAGGCCAGCATTTGTTTCCCATCCTTTAATGCCCTTGAAATTAGTTATTTGCTAGGCCATTTTAGAGGGCATTTAAGAGTCAACCACATTACTGTGGATCTGAAGTCACATGTAGGCCAGACCAGGTAAGGATGACAGATTTCCTTCCCTAAAGGGTATTCGTGAAGCAGATGGGTTTTCACAGAATCACTGAATTATTGTGGTGCAGAAGGAGGCCATTTGGCCCATCATGTCATCACCAGCTCTCTGAATGAGCAACTCATCTAATGCCATTCCCCCACCTTCTCCCCGTAACCCTGCACATTCTTTCTTTTTAGGTAACAGTCTAATTCCCTTTTGAATGCTTCGATTGATCCTGCCTCCACCACACTCTCAGACAGTGCATTCCTGACCCTAACCACTCACTGCGTAAAAAAGTTTCTCCTCATATCACTTTTGCTGCTTTTACTAATTACTTTAAATCTGTCCCCTCTCATTCCTGTTCTTTTCACAAATAGTAAGTTTCTCCCTATGAACTCTGTCCAGACCCCTCATGATTTTGAATACCTCCATCAAATCTCCTCTCAATCTTCTTTTCTCTAAAGAAAGCAGTCCTAACTTTTCCAGCTATGGTAAGGTGGAGTGCTATGTACATTTAGGAGAATGTAGTTAGTTGACCATGTGACTGTATTGACCAATTGCTACACAATGCTGGCTTCTTGGGTAACTGTAAGTCTAGAGCTGGAGGTGATTTAAGAAGCACACATGGTGTTCGTGCTCTCTTCTTAGTTCCAATACAGCACCAGTGTTTGTTCAGTTAATCGGTCTCTCTGCCTTTATTGCCAAATAATATGTTAATATCAAGCGCGCAGCTAGCGTTCACCAGACAAAGCGAACCTGATAACCAAAAAAATACCAGTCTATCTTCATATCTGAAGTTCCTCATCCCTGAAAGCATTTTTGTGAGTCTTTTCTACATCCTCTCTAATTCCTTCACATCCTTTCTAAAGTGCAGCGCCCAGAACTGGACACAGTTGCAGCTGAGGCTGAACTAGTGACTTATACAAATTCAATGTAACCTCCTTGCTCTTGTACACTATGCCCTTATTAATAAAGTCCAGCAAATTGTATGCTTCGTTAACTGCTCTTTCAACCTGTCCTGCAATTTATGCACATATACACTGATCCTTCACCCACTTTAGAGTTTTGCTGTACATTTTATATTGTCTCTCCATGTTCTTCCCACCAACATGAATCACTTCACATTTCTCTGCATTGAACTTCATCTGCCAACTGTCCGCCCATTCCACAAATTTGTTTATGTCCCTTTGAAGGTCTACACTGTTCTCTTCGCAATTCGCAATGCCTCCAGGTTTAATATCATCTATAAATTTTTAAAAAGTGCCCTGCACACCAAGGTCTAGGTAATTAATACGTATGAGGAAAAGGAAAGGTCCCAACACTGACCCCTGGAGAACTCCACTACAAACTTTCCTCTAGCATGAAAAACATCCATTCATCACTACTCCGTTTCCTGTCACTCAGCTAATTCCGTATCCTCATTGATACTGTCCCTTTTATTTCATAAGCAATAACTTTGCTCACAAGTCTGTTGTGTGGAATTGTATCAAACCTCTTTTGGAAATCCATGTATGCCACATCAACAGCATTGCCCTTATCAACCCATGTTGTTAACTCTTCAAAAAACTCCAGCAAGTTAGTTAAACTTTCTATATTCAGGTTGGTTTCCAATTATATTTTCAACCTAACACCTGTCATGAGCACATATTCTTCTTTATCTTAATCTCTATCTCCCTCTTCATCCAGGGAGCTCTGGATTTATTTGCTCTACTTTTCCTTCTTGAGGGAATATACCTTGACTGTGTCCAAATCATCTCTTCTTTGATGGTAGCCCATTGATCAGCTATCGTTTTCCTGCCAACCTTTGACTCTAATTTATTTGGCCCAGCTTCATTCTTACCCTGTTAAATTTGGCTTTCACTAAGTTAACTATTCTTCCTCTGGATTGCTCTATGTCCTTTCCCATAGTCAACCTAAATCTTATGATACAATAATCACTGTCCCCTGAATGTTCTGCTACTGGCTTATTGGCTTAGTGGCATGTGGCAGAGGGTGATGGTCAAAGGTTTTTTTGCGATTGGAAGCCTGTGACAAGTGGTGTACGTCAGGATCAGTGCTCGGACCCTTGCGGTTTGTAGTGTACATTAATGATTTAGACACGAATATAGGAGATATGAACAGTAAGTTTGCAGATGACACGAAAATTGGTGGTGTTGTAAATGGTGAGGAGGAAAGCCTTAGATTACAGGACGATATAGATGGGCTGGTAAAATGGGCAAAGCAGTGGCAAATGAAATTTAATCCTGAGAAGTGTGAGGTGATGCATTTTGGGAGCACTAACACGGCAAGGGAATACACAATGAATGGTAGGACCCTAGGAAGTACAGAGGATCAGAGGAACGTTTGTGTACATGTCCATAGATCCCTGAAGGCAGCAGCAGAGGTAAATAAAGTGGTTAAGAAGGCATATGGGATACTTGCCTTTATTAGCCGAGGCATAGAATATAAGAGCAGGGAAGTTATGTTGGAGCTGTATAAAACGCTAGTTAGGCCACAGCTGGAGTACTGTGTGCAGTTTTGGTCACCACACTATAGGAAGTGATTGCACTGGAGAGGTTGCAGAGGAGATTCACCAGGATGTTGCCTGGGCTGGAGTATTTCAGCTATAAAGGGAGACTGGATAGGTTAGAGTTGTTTTCCTTGGAGCAGAAAAGGCTGAGGGGGGAACCTGATAGAAGTATACAAAATTTTGGGGAGCATAGGTAGGGTAGAAATGAAGAAACTTCTCCCCTTAGTGGAGGAGTCAATAACCAGAGGGCATAGATTTAAGGTAAGAGGTAGGATGTTTAGAGGGGATTTCAGGATTTGTTTTTTCACCCAGAGGGTGGTTGGAATCTGGAACACACTGCCTGAGGGGGTGGTAGAGGCAGGAACCCTCACACCATTTAAGAAGTGTTTAGATGAGCACTCAAAATGCCATAGCATACAGGGCTACGGGCTAAGTGCTGGAAAATGTGATTAGAACAGATAGGTGCTTGATGGCCGGCATGGACACAATGGGCTGTTTCTGTGCTGTATAAATCTATGACTCTATGAAACTTGACCTACTTGGTCTGCCTTATTTCCAAGAATCAGGTCCAGCAGTGTCTCTTTCTCATTGGACTGGAAACATACTGCTGAAAAAAACTTCCCTGAACACACTCTAGGAACTATTTCCCCTCTCTGCCCTTTATGCTACTACTATCCCAGTCTACATTTGGATAATTAAAGTCCCCATTATAAGTACTCTATAACTTGTGCACCTCTGTAATTTCTTTCAGATTTGTTCCTCTACATCCTTTCCACTAGTTGGTGGTGTATACACAACACTGACAATGTAAATGCACCTTTTTTGGTCCTGAGCTCTAGCCACATAGATTATGTCTTTGTTCCCCCGGGACATTCTCTTTCTCGAGCACTTCAGTACCCTCCTTTATCAATACCACCACCCCTACCCCTTTTCTTCCTTTCCTATCTTTCCTGAACACCTAGTATCCAGGAATATTTAACACCCTGTCCTGCCCTCTTTGAGCCAGGCTCCTGTTGTAGCCACAACATCATATTTTCACAAGGCAGTCTGCACCTGTAATTCAACAATCTTATTTACCATACTCTGTGCATTCACATACATAATCCTGATATAGACTCTATTACTTTCTCCTTAACTCTGACCCCATCTAATAACTTACTATTCCGTACTCTAGTGCTATCTATCTTTTCCTGTATTCTGTGTACCTTGGTATTCTTCTCTAATATTATCTCTTGATTCCTAAATGTCTACTGAGTTACTTTAAACCCTCCCCAACAGCACTAGCAAAATGTCCCACAAGGAACACTGTCCTGGCTCTGTTTAGGTGCAATCATCCGGCCTGTACAGATTCCATCTTCCTCATAGCCAGTCCCAGTATCCCAGGGATCTAAATCCCTCCTTCCTACATCATCTTTCCAACTATGCATTCATCTGTCTTATCCTCCTATTTCCATACTTACTTGCACGTGTCACCGGAGTAATCCAGGGATTACTACTTTTGAGGTCCTGCTTGCTAATTTTCTACCTAGCTCTTAAATTCCGACTGCAGGACCACATCCTCTTTCTAACTATGTCATTGGTACTGATGTGTGCCACAACTGCTTTCACCCTCCATCCTCATGGTGCTCTGCAGCTGCTCAGTGACATCATTGGCCCTGGCACCATAGAGGCAACACACCATCCTGGATTCACGTCTGCAGCCACAGAAATGTCGACCTATTCCCCTAACTATTGAATCACATATCACTATTGCTCTTCCATACTTCCTTATATCCGCCTGTGCAGCTGAGCCACCTATGGTGCCAAGGATTTGGTTCTGGTTGCACTCGCCAGATGAACCATCACTATCACCAGTATTCAGAACTGAATATTGGTTGGAGAGTGGGATGCACTCAGAGGACTCCTGCACTACCTGCCTGCTTCTTTTTGACTGCCTGCTGTCATCCCTTCCCTCTATCCCTGTTTACTCGTAAGCTGCGTGTTGACCACATCTATAAACGTGCTATCCATGTAACTCTCAACCTCACGGATGCTCCGCAGTGACACCAGCTGCTGCTCAACTTCGGCAACTTGGAGCTCATCTTGCTGCAATTGATAGCACTTCCTGCACAACTGGTTATCCGGGACCTGGGAAGCATCCTGGAGTTCCCACATAGCAAAAGATGGGCAATCTCGAGGTTGGAGTAGCCCTGCTATTTCCCTGCTATGTTGTAGTGATTAAACTTTACCACTGGTAATAAACCTTCCAATATTAATAAAGCATTACCAATACTAATAAAACTTATTACTCTTTATAAGCTTTAGGAATAATAATAAACACTATCAATGCTTAGTACACCTTACTCGTGGTAATAAAACTTACTTAAGAATAAAAGATAAGACTCACCAGCTATTCACTTGTTACTTGCTACCAATAGTTAATGTTTTGTAACATTTTTAAACCCCATTTGTTTACACTCAGGGGGGAATTTTCCAAGCCCGCTGGTGATGGGTGTGATGGGTGGCGTGCGTGGAAAATATGGCGCGATCTGCTTCATGGCAGTGTGAAGGCAGGTCGCGATTGTCCGCTCAGTCTGCCAACGGTGGGCTGTGTTTCCCGCCTTCGGTCAGCAGGGAGCTAATTCTAATACATCAGCGCCGGGGGGGCAGGGGCAACTGATGCCTGGCCTCGGAGATGACTGCTGAGATATGGGGATGGTGTCCGTGGGCAAGCGCTGGTCAGCCTCGGAGGCGACTGCTGAGAGGGGGGTGGGGGTCAGATGCTGCCCTGGCGCTGCATCCCGCACACAGGCAATCGAGGTGGGGGGCAGGGTAAGCGAGGGAAGTGGCCACGCATTAGGAACATCTGTATAAACTGACCATGCATCTGCAACTAAGACAGATCAGGCGCAGCCACAGTGATATGATTGGGGTCAGACTCCGAACCTGCCCGCCCATGCAAGCAACGCGGAGGCACCAAAGGGCTACCAAGCGCTCCATACCTTACCCCCCCCACGACCTCCTCCAGCCCCTGGCACAAACTTTATTGGACCACGGATCAGTTAGACTGCACACATTGTACAATCTCATCACCAACGCTGGCCATGTAGCAGTCACTGCTGGAGGTGCTCACAGCCCCTTGCAATCTCAGAATCCTGGTTTGGACGAGTGTCCCCATGTCGCAGGTTGTAAAGGCAGCCATGCAGGCACTCATCTGTGGCCATCGGAGGGGTGACCAGCACTCTCTGGGAAGCATTAAGGGGCAGTCACACAGGGCCAGGAAAAGTGCTAAGTGCAGCCATGATAACCACGTCTCTCTCTCTGTTTCATGCTGCATGAGGACCATGTCAGGATCATGGATCCTGGTGACCTAGCTGTCTGCCTGATGGCCTGTAGAGACTGTAGACATTGGAGGAGAGAGTGACTGAGGCACCTGGCCGTGCAAAGGCAGGAGCTGCAACCTCATGAAGAAGGAGCAGCAGGGGCTCCCACACACACTGCCCAGGGGCGACAGCAAGACGTGGCTGGTGGGTGCCTAGCGATGCCCAGGGTCCATAGACACCGCCTGCCATTCCTGCAGATGACTGAGAACCAGTGTCACCGACGACTGTGCATGTCTAGGGACCGGGTGGCTCACATCTGCCACTTTCTGCATTACTTGGCGCCAAGGGGACATGGAGGGCATCCATTGCCAGAGGCTGTGAAAGTGACTGCGGCACTCAATTTCTATGCCAATGGCTCCTTTCAGGGCTCCACAGGTGACCTCTGTGGGATTTCACAATCTGCCACCCACAAATGCATCCATGAGGTCATGGATGCCACCTTCTCCATGGCAGACAACTTTGTGCATTTGGCCTGGGACTAAGACAGCCAGGATGCAAGGGCAATTGGATTTGTCCTGATCTCGGGATTCCCACAGGTGCAGGATGCGATTCACTGCACTCATGTGGCGCTCAGGTCTCCATCGCTACACTCAGTAGATTTCATCAACCACAAGGGCTTCCAGTCATTGAGCGTGCAGCTGGTATGTGACCACCAGAAACGTATCCTGAAGGTATGTGCACAGTTTCCAGGGAGTGTGCACAATGCCTACATCGAGTCGCTCGCAGATCCCTGCAGTCTTCCAGGATCCACAGAGGCTGTAGGGTTGGGTCCTTGGGGATAAGGGCTACCCACAGAGGCCGAGGCTGATGGCACCCGTGCAGCGGCCTCAGACTGCAACAGAGCGACGCTATTATGAGGCTCGTGCAGTAGCTCGCAACATGGTGGAGCAGACCATCAGGTTGCTGAAGATGCGGTTCCGGTGCCTTGACCAGTCTGATGGAGCCCTGGAATGTAATCCGCAGAGGGTGTCTCGCATCGTCATTGCCTGTTGCACCCTTTACAACCTAGTGCTGCAACGAGGAGCTGAGCTGGCTGAGGAGGAGATAGGGGAGCTGCATGTCTCCTCCGATGAGGAGGACGCCGACCGGGATGAGGGTGAGGGATCCTCAGGGATGACGACAATGGGGATGAGGCTCTCGCATTGGCTAGATGAGGCAGGCGCACTCGGGAGGCCCTCATAGCTGCCAGATTTGTGGAGGATGATGACAACATGCAGTGAGATGTCCCCGTAGATCCTCACATTGCAGTTGTGAATGTTTGACTCCAGTCTGGCTTATCGCAGCACCTATACCCCCTGTGAGAATGCTCCTGTCTCGGAGATGTAGTGGAGGCCCTAATAGTTACTTGATTGCAAGAGGATGATGACAACATGCAGTAAAGACACTCCATAGATCTTCACATAGCCTCTGAGAACATCTGACTCTTGTCTGGCCGAAGGCAGCTCACTTGCACTCCATGATCAGGGCCATCTCAGAGACGCAGCCATGATTCTTTAGATGCATCTGATGCTGTGTCCACCATCAGCACCTCAGCCCTTCAGAAGCTGGTGCACAGCATCATTGGTCGCAGATGCTGGTGTGATGGGGGCCAGCCCCACCCTAAAGGTGCTGAGAGCACACAGAGAGAATGAGAGAACTCTGTGGCACCTGCCCACTACATTCTGGCAGCAATGACCAGCACCGCCGAGGTGCAGGCATCAGTAATGTTTCCAGTGAGTGTGAGGCCAGACCATCATTGTGGTCTGAAGACTACACAGAGCACAGGGAAGAGGCCCTGGACTGAGACAGTTGCCTTTATCTTGTGAAGAAATGTTTCACATCTGAGTGACAAGAACACTACTCATCAGAACAAAGAACCACAGGCAGGGTGACATTATTGACAATAGCGAACAGTATGTGCAAGTGAACAACACCCATGGCCAAGTTGTGCAACTACATTTACCTAACTTTCCCAACCGTGCCGCTACATCTTGGTGCTCCCCAGACAACCACAGTGGAGGTGGAGGCAGCCTGCTGACTGCAACGTCCTGTCTGTGATGACTTTGATGGGCATCCTCTGGAGGGTCCAGACTTGGAGGGCCCCAGCCTGCTTTCAGAGTTCTGCTGTGTGGCAATGGGACCCTCCTCAGCCTGTGAAGCTAGATCTGTGGAGGTCACAGGAAGATAGAATTCAGATGGGCTGGTCACTCCCAGAGTCACCTGGGTGGATAGCCCCTGAGTGTTCACCTGATCCTCCTCCCTATGGGTGTCTGAGGACCCCTGGCTGACGCCGTGAGCAGAAGGGGAAGCTGGAGTGAGATCGAGCTGCCCAGCACCCCTCTCACGTACACACTGTTGGGGGCCAACTAAGGCATCAGCAATGGAGTTAAGCCCACGCAACAGTGCAGGAGTGAGCTCCTGGACCAAGGTCTCCATGGTGGCCGCCATCCTGCCAGTGTTGACCTCGGTGTGTTACAATACCGACGCTATCACCTCAGCCTGAAGATGGATGGACTCCTCCATCATGCCTTGCAATCTGAGGAGTGCAGTGGACACCCCTTCCTGTTGTTTCCTAGCTTGCCTTTGCAGCTGCAGCAACTGAGACATAACCGAGTCCAGAGGTTCATCGTCTGACTCAGACTCAGCAATGTTCTGGGCTCCAGCAGTCCTCTGAGTGCCGGCCTCTGCCTGCTGCAGATCTGAAAGTGCGATGTGTTCGCCAGATTGTGGTGCCGAGGCTACTCTAAAGCTAAGTCCCTGCACTGGTGGAGGGTATGGGTGAGCGCTATGACAGGACTTCAGGGAGGGTGCCTTTAGATTCCTCTTCAGGGGTTTCTTCGGGGTTGATTGGAGGCCCTGGGACGTGGACTCTGCCGCCTGTTTGGCCGATGTATCTGAGAAAACAAGGAGAGATAATTAGTGCGTGGCAGTGGCCTGTGAAAGAGGACACATCATTCATGGCATGGTTGTCTGATGGATGTTGCAGTGCTGGATCTTCACTTGGTAGAGCAGCGCCAACCTCACCATCAGCACAGGAATGGTCCTGGTCATCGCCCGCCAGCTGGATGGCTCCGTTTTTGAATTCTGTCAGAACTTTGAATTCCGACATCCCTCCACCTGTCTGCGACTTTTCCCTCCTGTTGTGAGCCAGTTTGTCCTGCATGGATAGAGATGGGGAGAGTGTATCAGGGCTCCTGCCTGGCCAGATGATAAGCATACCTGGCCTGTGTGGGCGGTGAGTGTTCCCATGAACAGGATGAGGACAATGATTGTGTGTGTGAAAGAGTGAATGGTGTTGTCTCTTGCACTGGTAGTGAGTGAGGGCCCTGTGGGTGTGTGATGGGTTTGTGAGTGTGAGAGTTGGGAGTGGTGAAAAGAATGGCTTATCCTGGCGGAATGGAGGAGATCATTCATCCTTTTGCGGCACTGGGTGGCTGTCCTCCTCTGCCAGGCATTTGCGCTGACCACCGCTGCCACTGCCTTACATGCTGGGTTGGTGACACTGCTACCCATTCTGCAGCCAGAGCGGGGGTAGAGCAAATCCCGTTGGGTCTGCACGGCATCCAGCAGTCACTTGAGGGTCCCATCGTTGAAGCGGGGGGGCTGCAGTCTTTTTTCCTTTGCTGGCCATGTCTCCCAGACAGAGGTGGTGAGCTGGTGGCAATGAGTGCTAAAGATGGTGGCCGGCATGATGCAACAGCGGGGTGATGGCGAGCGGGCGAATGAGAGCCTGCCATGGAAACGGCGTGTTTCCCGCAAATGCATAAATAATGAGGAGGGCTCGGGAAGATACAGCGTGAAAACCTATAATTTTCGTCGGTGGGTTGGACTCCATTTTACCCGCCGCTACCGCACTTAGTGCAATTCGGGGAAAATTCCGCCCTCAGTCACTAAGTAGCAATACTCACCAGCAAATCAACTTACGACTTTCCTGTGATGTCACTGTTCACTCTTTTTTTCAAATCAGGGTGCTCCAAAGGCAAGTGCTGAGGGCCTCACTTCTTGGGCTGTATTTATTCTTTCCTATCTATGTATCCCCAGCAAGTCTGCTCCTCTCTGCCTTTCTCCAAAGGTAAGTGCTGCAGGCCTCACTCATCATGCTGCTTTTATCCGCTCCCAGCTGTGTAGCTCCTGCAGGACTGCTCCTCTCACTGCCTCTCTCTCCAAATGCAAGTGCTGTAAGCCTCACTCCCCGGACTGTATTTATTCACTCGCAGATGTGTGTCTCCCGCAGGTCCACTCCTCTCTCTTCTTCTCTGCTCACTCAGCTGACGGCTTACTGAGAGCAGGTATGGACATGGTGGCTCCTTCTGTGCTGTAGCCATTCTATGACTGAAAGAATGAAGGCTCTGAGAACTGAAGTAGGTAATGTCACATGCTGGAGCATGGGAGTCATCCATTACTTACCAGAGACTGTGTTCCGATTTGTGATGGGTCTGTTGTATCCTCCACAACCTGACCATAATGAGGGCACAGGCATTGCCTCCAGGGATACAGGACTGGATTTTCGCTGACTCAGAAGCCATTTAATAATGGCTGACTGGACCCAATCCTGTCCCATTCCTGTTTCTAACTATTTTGACTGGCGCGGGATAAGGACAATTGCAGGCATGGACAATTCAAACCCCCGACCCTGCCCACAATTTCAGTTGAGTAGGGCCCCTTCTGTAGGGAGACATAGTTCATAGCCTCCCAAAGGAGCCATAGACCATAAGGGAACCCCAGTCCCAAGTGGGGAACCAAAGAAAAAATAGTCACCTGCCCCTGAAATTCTTTCATTGACAGGTTTGAAGTATAAAAAAAAGCACGTTATTTTAGTTTCAATAGCTAGATGCTGTATTTTAAGTTAGATATGTTTTTATGGCAGTGACTGATTGTAGAACTCTATCCTGTAAAGCTAAATTGACTATTACATTAGTTAGAATTGTGTAAGTGTTAAGATGCATTAGAGCGATTTTACCATTGGAAAAAGTTCTATATGAATTCAAGACTAAAGAAAACACTGCTTAGATTCTCTGGTGTAATACTCTGAAGTGATTTAAATGCCCAGAGTCCTTTTAAATTGAAAATAAAAACCTTCAGTGGCTTTCACTTAGTCACCTGGCCATGGACTGCTTTGATTGTTAGCACATCTTCTGTAGCTTAAAAATAAAGCCACCCTTTTTTTCAGTTTCAATAGATTCCGTTTAGATTTCCCAGGATTTATTTTGACATCTAAGCCCATTATGAATGCTTGCCTGAATTTCAAAAGCCAAATAACCTCTTATCTCAGCAGGGTGCAATGTTTACATTTTTATTAACAATTTAAAAGTTATTGACAGATTATCTATCTTTGATGTGCTAAGTGAATAAGTGTTTGTTTGTTTTAACAACAGATTGACCGCTTGATGGGCTTATTGTTTGAATAGCTTTGTGAATGAGAATCTTTTTCTTTGTGTCTTTCATAAGACACCCTTAGCTCCATTAGATTGTTAGAAGTTTATTTTTTAATGTTTATTTCAAAAATACCCTGATGTCAGCTGATTGTGAATACTGGGTGAGCTACGGAGGATACACTGGAGAATGGAGTGGCATGGAGAGCATGAAGAAGCAAAGAAGGAGCATGGGGATATGAGGGGCATGGAGGTGACATGGGTTATATGGCAGCATAGGAGGGCATGTGGAGTAGGTTGGGAGTGAGGGGTGAAGGTTTACGGGTCTGAAAATCATCATTAACTGGGCCATTGTCCCAGTAAACAGAAGCACGCATTCCACCCTACAAGCCTAACCATCTGCCCGTCTCCAATGCTGCTTCAGGACGAGCTCCATTCCACCCCTTCATCCTTGGAACAAATATATGGTGAGCGGGGGTATTTTAAAAGGAGATGGGTCTTCCCTGTCAGGAATTTTCCTGAATCGACCTTCTTGCCTTTAGAATGAAAATCCAGCCCACAGTGAGCAGCTCAGGAGGAGGGAGAAGTGGAGGAGAAGCAGGAAGAGAAGCTGCAGGAGATCTCAGAGAAAGGGAGGTGGTAACTGGTGCATCTTCTTTCCAGCCTGGCTGTCCATGATCAGCTCATTCAATTATGGTTCCACTGCACAAAACACTAAATCCCCATTGTGCAACAGTCACACATCTTCCCTTCCTTTCATTACTGGCCATCCATACATCCTTTTCACCATAATGCTTAAATAAAAGTCACTACAAACCAACGATTCCTTCCTTTCTCTTTCAACTTTTTCCATGTTACATGGGGTTTGCCACAATGCTGGCCGATCACACCTTCATGTCAACCATAATTTTTTAAAAGATTTTGGGGCCAGTTTTAAAGCTCGGTGACATTCCTGCTTCTGACTCCCCCCCTCCCCATTATCCAGGCTGGGGACCAGCACTGATACAAAGGCTTGTCTGCACCAATGGTTGGATTCTTTCATGGCCAACAAGTGCTGGAGTGGTATTTGAACCTGTGTGGGTTCAAAAGCAGGAGAGCTATCCACTGAGTCACTCTAGTTCCAACAAACCAACCATGCTAAACCCAATTTATCCAACAATCCATCCAATATCCCATACTAAAGTCAATTATTCACTCTTGTGCATTACCTTTGTACCTGTCTTGAGGCTGCTTTTGCCTTATTAAAAAATATATTTTTGTTCACAGGATGTGGGTGTCATTGGCCAGGCCAGTGTTTAATGCCCAAAACTAATTGCCCTTGAGAAGGTGGTGGTGAGCTGCCATGTCCGTGTGGTGTAGGTACATCCACAGTTGCTTGGTAGCAAAGAACTTGAATATTACTGAAAAAGAAACATGCTGTTGGGGCTTTTTGCCTTGCACTCATCAGGACAGATTCGCAAGAATAACAAATATTAAAGGGAAGGACTGCTTGAATGATTGGTTGGCACTTGGACTCTGATTGGAGAAGTGTTGCCATGGAGAAGGCACCATGCAACAGTTAGCTGCCGCTGCCGAGCTTTTGTTTCATTCAAGCCGAACAGGTCAACTTTGATTGGTCAAGGTATAGCCGTGGGGAATGAACCAGAGAATGGCTCTCCCCCAAGCATTTGTTTAGTTGACAAGGGCACAATGCATGGACATATTCTTTCTGTTTGCAAAGGACAGCGCTCTGTGTGTGAATAGATGTAGCTTCTAGCATGCATAAGCAGTGAGTAGTGGTGCATTCTTCATGGCAACACCTCCAGCAAAGTCCACTTGCCAACCAATCAGCACCTTCTTCTCAGGCAGCATAATTTGTTGTTCCATTTGAGATTTGGTATTCTTACAAATCTGTCCTGATGAGTGCAAGGTGAAAAGCTTCGCCAGAATGGCCCAGAACTTCCGTTCCCCAGGGGGATCGTAACTGGGAGGTACTTGAGAAGATGTATTGGGCAATATTCCAGAAATCCCCATGCAAGGACTGCACAGGAATTGCCTGGGAATTTCAAACTTCCAATTTTGTAGTTTTCAATGAGATCATCTTTTATTCTTCTAAACTTGGGGAGTCAGAAGGTGAGTTACTGTAAAAACTTGACGTACCAGACAGGCGTCTACTTGAAACAGATAACTTTATTACAGAGAGCCATCCAATACTCCAATTTAATTTGGAGACATCAAATGGTTTGGTCTCTCTTAGTAGACTACAATCTCACCTCGGCTGCCATTCCAACTACCCTTCCCATCCCCTGACTATGGTAGCATCCCCCAACTACCCCCACCCCCAACCCATCCTACCCCTCCTGACCCATCCTGCCCCCTCAACCCATCCTATCCTCCCAATCCATCCTAACCTCCAAACCAACCAAACCCTCCACCCCACCCCCCCCAGCCCATCCTACTGCACCACCACTTGCGCCCCAGCCCAACCACCATCCAACCCATTTACCTTATATATTTACCTTCTCCCTGGCTTCTCAAAGTGCCTGGGGCTTTTAACCTTACCTGGTTTATGGCAACTAGTGCCATAAAAAGCTGTGGGGAATGAACCAGAGAATGGCTCCGCGTCCCCCCCCCGACGTTGCTGCCCTGCACATAAGAGTCCCAGGAGCCGGTGCACTGCACATTTCTCACCAGTCCCGAGTTGGAAGGTCAGGTGAGAAATGTGCAGCTCCCAACTAAGGTAGGTAAAAAAGGAGCAGAGTGGCAATCTGACTGTGATTGCCGCTCCTCATAAGCTCAGGCCCCAAGTTTCTTCTTTCAACAATACACCCACAGTGCTGTTATCAAGGGAATTCCAGGATTTTGACCCAGTGAAGGAGTGGCGATATATTTCCAAATCAGGATGGTGTGGCTTGGAGGGGAACTTGCAGGTGGTGGTGTTCCCATGAATCTGCTACCCTTGTCCTTCTGGGTGGTAAAGGCCATGGGTTTGGAAAGTAGTGTTGAAGGAGCCTTGGTGAGTTGCTGCAGTGCATCTTGTAGATATAAACACTGCTGCCACTGTGCGCCGGTGGTGGAGGAAGTGAATGTTTCAGGTGGTGGATGTGGTGCCAATCAAGTGGGCTGCTTCGTCCTGAATGGTGTTAAGTTTCTTGAGTGTTGTTGGAACTGCATTCATCTAGGCAAAATGGATAATATTCCATCACACTCCTGACTTGAGCCTTGTGGATGGTGGACAGGCTTTGGGAACATAGGAGGAACATAGAAGCAGGACTAGGTCATTCAGCTCCTTGAGCCTGCTCCACCATTCAACTAGATCGTGGCTGATTTTCTACCTCAAAGCCATTTTCCCATGATATCCTCATATCCTTTGATGTCATTAGTATCTATAAATCTATCGATCTTACTCTTGAACATACTCAATGACTAAGCTTCCACAGCCTTCAGGGGTACAGAATTCTGAAGATTCACTACCATTTGAGTGAAGAAATTCCTCCTCATCACAGTCCTAAATGGCTTGCCGCTTATTCTAATACTGTGTCCCTGGTTCTAGATTCCATGCCCACCCCCTCAGGGGAAACATCCTTTCTGCATGTACCCTGTCAAGTCCCTTAAGAATTTTGTAGTTTTCAATGAGACCATCTTTCATTCTTCTAAACTTGGGGAGTCAGGAGGTGAGTTACTGTAAAAACTTGACGTACCAGACAGGCTTCTACTTGAAGCAGATAACTTTATTACAGAGAACTGCTCAGAAGCTACCTGCTTGAACCAGGTCCTCGACTAGAAAGCTCTGCCCCCTAGATTACCCATGCTTAGAGCTCATTCATAGGAATCTCCAAGAAAAATCACGGACCCCTGATAGGCAGCAGGAAAGCCTATACCTTCAATTTCCTCCCCCTTTAGTTTTTTACCCTTCTTATTTACAGAGAACATTTGAATAACCCACAAAATATACATATATGCAAGTTAGACGATTAAAGATTAAGTCTCTGAGGTGGTTTCCTTATTCAGTTAGAACGGTGTAGCTCTACCACTTGCGGTTCTTCCACTTGATCGACATGATTAGGAACTGCAGCATCAGATACATCATTAGAAAGTGGCAGTTCAAGATCTGGCAACTCTGCAGAGACATCCGGTATGTGCATTCTAGGTTGATCTGTCACCTCAGGGATTAATGGTTCAACGTTAATCACAGGCAGAATGTCTCTCTATTTCTAAGATGATCCACATGTTTTCAAACACCTGGAAGCACAAGGGACCAGTTTCTGATACAATTGCACCAGGAACCCAACAAGATCCACTTCCAAAATTCCACATGAAAACTGTATCTCCTACAGTGAATCTTCAAGCTTTGCTATGAATATTGTGATTCAATTTTTGATCACTCTGATTCCTCTCTACCTTCCCCTCAGGACTGTAAAGACTTGATGGACTGGACAAGTTTCTACTTGAAATAGATAACCTTATTACAGAGCGCTCTTCAGAAGCTGCATGCTTGAACCAGATCTTTGATTATAAAGCCACACCCCCCGGATTACCCGTGCTTTGGGCTCATTGGTCAGAGTGTCCAAGAACCATCCCATGACTCCTGTTAGGCAGTAGGATGGCTGTATCTTCAATTACTGTAATTACTCACTGCAGAATTCCCAGTCTCTGATCTGCTCTTGTAGCCACAGTATTTATATGGCTGGTCCAGTTCAGTTTCTGGTCAAAGGTAACTCCCATAATGCTTCGACCCAGTGTTATTCCAGTGGCTGCAGCCTGACTAGTGGATGACTGCTGAGTTTCAATGGGGAAGGCTGCAGGTGGCTTTGGAGGATGACCTTGAGCAACTCTGGGCTAGTTTTAGATTGCACCATCTCAGCATGGGAAGCAGCAGACTGGGTTGGCTGGCTGACAGGCAGTAGCAGGGACACTCCATTGATTGCAGGCTTTCTGACAGGCCTACCAATGCACCAAACATTACTGTGTAAATGCCCACCAGCCTTTTTCTGTAGGCCACCCCATCAACGACTTCATCTGAGTGTTCTGCAGCAGAACTCTAATGCAATTTGACCCTTTGAGGGGCTGGCACCCAGACTACCTGTTTTCCTGCCGTGGCTGTAGTCCATTAATGCCCAATAACTCCACATGTGCAAATTCCTCTTCTATGCTACCCTTTAAATTATCGCCAGCATCTGAGCTGGTGGCTGCAAATGTGAGGTTGAGTGACAGTGTTCCTTCTTATCAGGTTCTTGTTCCTTGTGGACTTCAGGCTCCCGCACCAGTTCTTGACGAAGTGGCAGTTCTTGGGTACTTAAAAGGATAAAGGCACAACGTTAATATTGGGTCGTTTCCTGCCGGTATTATGTAGCCACACGACCCTCAGTGCCATTTTCTCCAGCTCCCTAACCCATCCTCTCGCTACTGACCCTCCAACTTGCGGCCTCTGGAAGGAGAGGAAACAGTTTAATACAGAACAGGAATGTAAGAGTCCACAGTATTGGGTCACAGGGATTCAAATCCTGTTGTTCAGTAGGTGGTGCCAACTGTTTTTCAAGTAAAATCTTTTTTTTAAACTCTTGATTGATTTTCCACATTGGAAGAGCAAGGCTGCCAAAGTCAGTTAAGCAGCGAGCATGTGCTAGTGCTGATGTATGTCGTGAAGCAGACATATTTTTGCCACAATCTGAATTGTGTGTGAAGGAAGCCTGGAAGATTACAGAGGAAAAAGCTGAAAGTTTCCTCACAGAAGTGCGTAAAATACTAATAAAATGTGTCTGTAAAGTTTATCCTTGTCTTGCGGCTCTCAAATGTCTGAAGATTACTAAATGCAGCTCCAAGGTTCAGAAGCTTTGGACACCCCTGATCTTTCAGATGAGGTAAGATGAGTATGAATCGGGCTTGATAGAGACATGGGGTAAATGTAAAGAGACACTGTGGTGAATTGAGTAGTGTGTGTGTGGCTAATAGTTTAATTATAAGGATATGGCATTTGAAGAAGCATTTGACCGTTCATGTGAGATCATTTGTTGCACTGCGTCCAGTTCCTCGGAGCTAGACTGTTGGCACTGACTGCAATGGCTATTTGCTGCCAGCTTCACAATGTCTGTCTGCAGTACCTCCTGGGCCCCTGAAAGAAGAAGGCTTCCCTCCCCTTTTCCACTCCCTGCATCAAGTCCTCTGGTGGTGCACTGGAAAACCTTGGAGCATGTTCTCTGAAATAAAAAAAGAAAATGCTGCAAAAACTCTGCGGGTCTGACAGCATCTGTGGAGAGAGAAACAGTTAACATTTCAAGCCTGTATGACTCTTCTTGCTAGCTTCACATGAACTTGAGACCCCTGTGCGACGTGCTCAGTGACTCAACAACACACTTAATCCTGGGCTCCATATCACTATCACTTAAGTGAACAGGCAGCACCGATTTTGCATCCTGCCTGCACTGCTACAAATTAAAGTGGATTAATCACGCATCATGACACCAAACCAAATTACTGGTCTAACCCAATTTTCCCCCCTTTCTTGCATAGTGTTACATAGTAATTATAGTGCAGAAACAAGCCTTTCGGGCCACAGGTCCATAACAGTGTTTATGTTCCACACAAGCCTCCTCCCATTTCATTTCACTTCATTTAACCCCTGCCCTTTTCTATTCCTTTCTCCTCCATGTATTTATCTAGCTTCCCCTTAAATTCATCTATGTTAGTCATCTCAGCTCTTTCTCCTGGCAGCAAGTTCTACATTCAAACCAATCTCTAGATAAAGTTGTTTATCCTGAATTCCCTAATAGATTTATTTGTGACCATTTTACATTTATGGCCTCTTGTTCCAGTCTCAACCATAGTGGAATCATCTTCTCCATGTCTACCTTATCAATCTCTTTCATAATCTTATAAACCCCTATCAGGTCACTCCTCAGGCTTCTCTTTTCTAGAGAAAAGAGCCCCGGTAGTTCAATTTTTCCTGATACGAACAACCTCACAGTTCTGGTATCAATATAGTAAATCTTCTTTGCACCTTCTCCAGTGCCTCATTCCCCATTTATAATGTGAACACCAGAACTATTCATAGTATCCCAAGTGCGGTCTAACCAAGGTTCTATAAAAGTTTAACGTGACTTCCCTGCTTTTCAATTTTATTTCTTCAAAATTAACCCCAGTGCTTGGGTTTCTTTTAAATGGCCCTTATTAACCTGTATCACTACTTTTAGTGATCGCACCCCTAGAATTTAGCATAACTTCTTTTCATTTGTTTGCATTTGACAGGAACACTGAAACACCTGAGTGGCCTCTATCTGTGATAACCCTTATTGTATTCCCTAGCAAGTGATGAATGAATGTATGGCAACCCATGCCTCAGAGGATTTGCCATAGATTTGTACACATGCAGTAACACATCCAGGGAAATGTGTGTGTTTGTGTGTCAGGGGAAAGGGGGATGGGTAAGAGAAGAAAGACGACACAATAACATATAGGAAGTTGCATTACAGTCTCTGACTGGCTATCCCTTAAGAAAAAGTAAAACCTCTGTCCTTCTGCAATTCTCACTGCAAAATCAAGGCACACTTGAATTGGTGTTCACTGAATCAGAACATACACCAGAACTAACAAGATGTAGACAGAAGCTTTGAGCAAAGTCCTAAAGGGCCCGAGGAACCTGCAGGTGCCAAAATTACACCAATCATGAGAAAATCCTGAAAAAAAAACACATGTACATTAATTTCAGGCCTGACATTTGGTTTCCCCTCAACTTCAAAGGGCCTGAAGTTTGAATCATTACAATTACAATTAGAGGTATGTAGAACAAAAATGCAAGCTTCCTCCTTTAGTATGAGACACTGATGTTTATTAAGCAAATAAATGTACATCAGCGACATGGGTCACAGAGTTCTCCTTTGGGCCCACAAGTAAAGTCTGGGCATCAGCTGCCCCAGTTGGCCTCCTGCTCAGGCCACAAGACCCTCACAACACACCCCTCCTCATACCTTGCTGCCAGCAGCATTCTATTGGTGTTGGAGGGGGCCTCCTGCAGCAATTTTCCACTTGCAAAGTTATGAGGATCTAACCACTGCTGTTCAGTTGAAGCTAAGCAGTTACAATAGGCATATCTCTGAAGAAGACTCCCAAGTGAGATTGCCAACCACACCTGACAGCTTCCTGAATTGGCCATACTGTGTCCAGTTCTAACCCTCTAACACAATGGGAGATGGAGAGCATCAGAGGAGGATTATTAGATTAACTATCATGATAGGTTTTAGGAACTGGGTCTTTTTACTTTAGAAAAATATAGTTTTTGGTAAGTTAATTGACATACATAACATGATTGAGATTAGACCATATCTACTGGAACACATTAATCAAAGTAGATGCGTTAAAAAGTACAAGGGAGCAATGTAGATGGTGTGTAATCACAGAACGAGATTAGAGTTCAGGGATTTTTTGTTTTCCCATAGAGTTACTGAATTTTAGAATAGATTGCCATACAGATACTGGGTGCAGATTCATTGAAAACACATTCAAAGTGAGCTAAGAAGTGCTGAAGGTGGTTGACATCACTGAGCACAAGGGTAAGCAGGGTGTTGAAAGATATACATTGTGATCATTGTTGTCTCATTCTTGATTGCCTTCAGTCACCAGAGAGGATTTTACAAGAATTCCTTGTTTCTTGAAGCAGCCTGGGTTTTTAAATATATATTTTTGCCTCAACTGGGAGATTACATGGCTGCTGATGAATGCAAACCATGTCACTGCAGCTTGGCTTAATGGGCTAGATGCAATGGATCAACTTGTCTTTTTCTTTCTGTCTTTTAGGTATGTTTGTATCCTAGGCCAGACCGCCAAGCTTTTTGTATGATCTGGCTGGGGACTGCTTTGCACTGCCACCATGTAGAAGATTTCTCCTTCATCGGGCGGGCTCGGCAGGGGCGGGCGGGGGTAGTCAGGAAGCTGATCGGGGCCAGACCGCAATTTCACACTGGCGGGCCAAATAAGACCCGCCCAGCGTGAGTCATGCACGGCAGCGCTTAGCGGTGCCTGTGGGGGTGCGGGGGGTGGTGGGGGGAGTTGGTGGGGATGGGGGTGGGGGAGGAAGGCGAGAGCACAAGTTTGCACATGCGCACGGGTGCACGGTGGAAAAGCTCCCTGAGGCACAGAGCTGCCTCAGCGAGCTGAAGAGTTTAGAACATTAAAAATGAAGATTTTAAAAAGGTTATAAGACATGTCCCCTTGTGTGACTCTGTACATGAGCAGGGACATGTTATAAATGAAATGTTAAAATTTTAATTTTATTTTTATTTGCTGTTGGAAACCAAATGGATGAGGTTTCCTCAAAAAATGCAACGGCCGTTGCCTTTTCGCCTTCCTGCCAACCATAAGGTTGGACCCACAGCAAAAAATTTCTTTCAATTATAATTTTAATGGCCTTAATAGGCCTCTTAATTGTTGGCGGGTGCATTGCCAACTCCGGTGCGCGCCCAACAACCGAAAAATCACATGAGTGCATGATGACTTCGGGATGCTTGCCCAACGTTATCGTGCATCATCTTACACTCAGTCGGCTCGGGCACGCGTGCGCCCGCCCAACGAGCTAAAAATTCTGGCCCATGTGTACTCTTGGCGTGGTTCCTGGCTGTTGCTATGCGTGACCTACCTTCCCTCAACCGACTGTAGTCTTACTCTGATACTTGTTTTAAACTGGTTTATTAACACGATATGTAAGACAGGTTACAAAGTATATAAGTCTCTCCTGAGTACAGTGTGTTCCATCCTCTCTTGCGAGTGAGAGTGTCTAGCGCATGACTGCTGATATCACTGATACATCATCATCTGCATCACTTATTAGCATCTCTATTCTATTAACCCATTACACTATAGAGACCAATAACATGTTGTTTAAAGTAGGCAAAGTTTGAAATTCAAGACACAGGGCTGCGCTGAGGGTGAAAGAGTTACTGCTCCCCCCCCACCCCCACCCCTACACACACACACACACACACACACACACCGCCCCCCCACACCCCTGGTGCCTAATGGTGACCCCTGGCACCCCGCAGCAGAAGAGGCAGAAAAAAAAAGAGGAAGCAGCAGCCGCCGCCTCCTCCGGCACTGCCGTCCCTGCTGCTGCCAGAACTGGGGGTGGGCCTCACCCACAGCGGCAGTACCACAAGAGGCCGGGCATCAACAAGCTGATCCTGCAGGTAGCAGGGCGACGTGCCAATCACCTTCCTGCGGGAGGCCCTGCTCTCCAGCGGCTACGATGTAGAGAAGAATAAGACCCTGCTCCGCATGGCTGTCGGCAGCTTGGTCCGCAGCGGCACACTGGTGCAGACCCAAGCCCGGGGAGCAGGCGAGGCCGGTGGCTGCCTGAGGCTCAGCCAGAGGCAGAAGCAGCAGTTGAAGCAGCAGCAGGCGGCCGGGGCCAGGGCCAGAGTTCTGGGCGGGGGGTGGGGGGTGCCAAGCTCAAGGGCAAGAAGTCACTGCCACCCGCTCCCCCTCCTCTGGCCAAGAAGAGTGGCCGGGACAACAAGCCCCCTGGCAGCAAGAAGAAGGGGCCCTGGGGGAAGGGAGTGGCCACCGCCTTGGTCAGAAAAACCACTATAACCTGGCGGAAAAAGTGCCGGAAATAATAATTTTTTTAAAAAGCCACAAGATTCAATGGGTTTTGAACAAACCAAAATAAACAATACCATACAAGGTCAGAAAGATAAAACAGTTTGCAATGTCAATCTTATGCACTAACATTCAGGCTTATTATGAGGTACGTGTGAATTAAGAGACAACCAGTGGTCGAACAACCAAAACAGATTCCATGGATTTCTCAAAAACCCATTCAGACGTCACTGTGAGTCAGCCAATCTCGTTGGAACTCTGTCTCTCTCATAAGAGATTTCAGTCTTCACCTTCAAAGATCTAGCCTT
The DNA here is from genome assembly GCF_964194155.1 of Cetorhinus maximus. Classification (NCBI taxonomy): domain Eukaryota; kingdom Metazoa; phylum Chordata; class Chondrichthyes; order Lamniformes; family Cetorhinidae; genus Cetorhinus; species Cetorhinus maximus. The sequence goes on along the minus strand of NC_135879.1, from coordinate 122,983,521 downwards.
GGAATTCTCTCCAAACGTCACTCCAACTCAGACAGCGTCAGCGACGGCTCTCTTCGTATGGTTTCGATCTCATCTCCTGAGGCTCCATTCCGCTGGATTCCCAAGTATGCACTCAAGCACCAACTCACAAGCACAATATCAACTCTTCGGTCGTGCCAAGCAGAACACTACTCATACAGAGGGCTATCTTCTCCCCAATAGCCCACTGCAGGGTCACCAACATTCTGCTGCCTCCTTAGATCTTCAAGGCTTCTCCTGAGCCCTCACTACTTGAAATCTATCAATCGCAGTCCTTCTTTCTGCTTGGAGCCTCTTTCTCTGCTCCTCTTTCTTCTTAACTTAACTGGGATCTCTCCCTTTCCCTTGACTCCTTCCCCTGCCTGGGACCTGGGACTCATCTTTTGAGACCTCTGCCTGTCTCCTCTCTCTTTGGGACCTCTCCTTATCTCCTGCCTGGGACTCTTCCCTTCAATGGCACGCCACTCCTGGTCACATGACCTGGCTTTTCATGCCATTTTCCTTTTTTTTGCGCAGGCACACTGGGCGAGTCCTAGGCCCAAAGAACTTATGATGCTGAATTGTGTATGCACAGCCCGCTCCCCGTCCACACACGCACGGAAATTCAGAGGTCTGTCGGAACTTGGAGTTCTCAACCTCTGCTCTCGATGAAAAGATAAATTGGCTTTCGTAACACCAGTCAAAATTTGGTTCTTGCTGTTGCAAACAAATCTCACACAAACGTGCTTATAAATATAATAAAATTATTTAGACAATATCACCATGTTGTTTAAATATTTCAGTACAACTCCAAATAATACCCGTGTGTTAGGTGGATATTTTTCTGCAGACAAGCAGAATGCCTTTGCCTGTGCTCTGGGAAGCCAAAGCCATTAAGCAGGTTTTATTGAGCATTTTAAGCCGGTATCTGGCCCAGGATGCTCACACTTGGTGAACCTAAGGTTCAAGGAATATTCTTTTTCAATAGGGTGTGGATCATTCACTTGAAGGAAGACAAGAAATATCATCCAGGAGCATAGAGGGTGTTTACAAAAGCATTAAGATATTGAATGGGCAGCTAACATTACAGCTTCTGGAACATTACTTTGCCACAATCCTGGTCGTTCAGAGAAATCTGGAATTCTACTCCAATTCTACTCCAAGAATTCCACTACTGACATTCAGAACAGTGGGGGAAATAAACTCTGCAGAGCTTCCACCAGGGAATAAGCCACAACGATAAGAATATTGATTTGCTTGTATAGCTTGCTATTATGGTGGAAGATATTATAAGAAAAGCTGTCGCATTAAGGGTTTATTTTGTCACTGATAGCACTGTTGTGATAAAGCGGATATTGTAAAAGAAAGAAAAATGTTGGAAAAAAGTTTTGAGAATTATAGGTTTAGGCATAGACTTAGAGGATTTAAGAAACCATGCAGCACCATGGCTGGACTTCTCCTCTGCAGACTTCCACCCACTTCTCTGAAGTAATCCTACCCCAATCATTTCTTTGGTGTGAGGATCAGTCGGAATCCTACCATATGAAAGAACCTGCACATGTAAAGTCCAGAATCTTAGCACTGCCACAATAACAACATCACTTAGATCCAGAAGAGCCTGTAAATGACGGTAAAGGAGAAGTTTCCCAAAGATTGGAAGGCACGTCTCAGAAATGGGCCTTCAGAAGGTGAGCATTGGAGGCCAAATGAAAGGAGAAGAAGCCACACTTGGTGAACTTAAGGTTCAAGGAATATTCATTTCAATAATCACAGAGCTTGGGGTATGGATCATTCAGTTAAGGGAAGACAAGAAATATCATCCAGGAGCATAGAGCATGTTTACAAAGCACTAAGCTATTGAGTGGGCAGCTAACATTACAGACTCTGGAACATTATTTTTTCCTCCACTGGCTGGGGAGGTGGGGAGAGGTGTTGGGCGGGAGGTACGGGAGCCAGGGTTTCTTGGGCCCACTGTCACTGACATCATGGCAGCTCTAAAGATGACACTTTGCTCCCAGTTGAAGCTTGGCTCTACTTTACACCACCAGTTCTAACCAAATGACCATTATGGTTGTTTAAGCTTATCACCAAATTTCACCTTGATCTCTCCCTCTTCTCCTTTTGTTACCTTCTCCTAGATAAACATCTCGCCTTCTTTCAACCCTCCCACCTCCCCAGCCAAACCACACTACAAGTTTAACACAGAGATATTCTTACTCATATCCTTCCTCAGCCTCTGTACTGAGCAAATCCTCATCCTTGTGGATTTCAAATTCCACTTCAACTCAGCTTATTCACTCCCCTGAGTTTACTGTCTCCCTATAGTTACTCTTTCCTTCCATATAAATTCATAGCACTCCTCAACTCTACCATCTCTCATGGTGCTTCTCCTCTCAACATCTTGATCACTGACAAGGCCATATCTCTGACCACTTCCTTGTATTCCTCATTATTGACATCACCCTACCCTCCACCCACTTCAAACATCACTTCACTTTGTATCCATCCCATGAAAATAATACTCCCCTATACTAGTCCTGCAATTTCCAATGCCAACTGTCTGGACTTTGGCTTTCCATTTGCCATGATGACCTGCAGCTGCCAATCTGATCAATATCCACCTGCGCACCCACCTCCTTCCCCCCACCCTTCCCTTCACCCCCTGCCCCACCCCACTCCCCATCCTATTCATTCTCACCTCCATTCATAGACTATTTTGTTGTGCCCTTCCTCAAAGAAAGAACCCTTCACTCCTCAGTCCTTGCAAATAGGTTCATCTCACAGCTCCCTTTCCTATCCAAACACTTGAACTCATTATTACCTTTCAGATCCACTGCTGGAACTCTCAGCAATGCTTTTGGCACCTCCAGACTCGACTTATCCAATGCTCTCATGGCCAGCCTCCCATCCTGTATTCTGCATATCATAAAAACTTTATTCTGGAAAAGGGAGAAAATCATACTGCTAAGTCCATTCCTTGAAATACAATCCTATTTTTTTCTGAAATAATGAATATGACCAATTCTAAGCTATTCCTTAGTACTCAGTTCAGAGTTACCTGAATTTCTGCAATATATTTTTCCTCCTGGAAATGATTATTAAGTAGTATTTGATCAAACTCTGCTATCTATGAAACCAATTGCATTACTGAACTTAGATTTCATTATGGAAACTGTCAGCCATAGCTAAGTTAGTAGTACTCTTACCTCTGAGTTAAAAAGTTACGGGTGCATGTCCCACCTCAGGACTTGAGCACACAGCTTAGGCTGACACTCCAGTGCAACACAGAGGGAGTGTGGCACTGTTGAAGATGCTGACTTTCAGGTCAGAAGTTAAACTGAGGCCATGTCTGCCCTCTCAGATGGACATAAAAGATTCCATGGTGCCACTCCAGAAGGATAAAACAGTAAAAACTGGGAAATAAGAATACTGGTCCAAACTACTTTTTCCCCTTCTGGGGCTATTTCAAAGAAGAGCAGGGGAGTTATCCCCCGTGTCCTGGTCAACATTTATCCCTCACTCAACATCACAAAACACAAATAATTTGGTCATTATCACATTGGTGGTTGTGGGAGTTTACTGTGTGTAAATTGGCTGCCGCGTTTCCTACATTACAACAGTGACTGCTCATCGAAACTACTTCATTGGCTGTGAAGCATTTTGGGGTGTCCAGCTGTCCCTAAAAGTGCTACCTAAACACAAGTCTTTCTTTTTTTTAAATGCAATTGTAAGTCCACTGAGGTACCACTCAGCCATAATTCTTTGTGGCACGATTACAAATATATAAGGTGGATAATATATTAATTAAAAAGTGTTCCAACCAGGAAAGGGAGGACTTGAATGTATGTAGCATCTTTCATGTGCTCAGGATGTTCCAAAACAACTCAAAGACAATTAATTACTTTTGACATCTGGTCACTGTTACTTTGTGGGTAAGCATGGCAACTAATTTCCAAAAATTGAATTTGGATAAATGACCAGTTAATTTATTGTAGTGGCTTCGGTTTTTGAATAAATGTTGGTCAGGCCCCTAATCATCTTCAAGTAATAACATGGGACTTTTTATGGTCTTTTGAACAGGACCTCAGTTTAACATTTCATCTGCAAGGAAACACCTCAAACAATGGGGCTTCCCCTCAGTATTGTTCAAGAAGTCTCAGTCTAGCTTTGTATGTCCAAGTCCCAGGTGTGTTGTCTGTACATAGTCTTCAGCTCAGAGGCAAAAATGTGATCACTGAACTATACTAACAAAAATACAATAAGAAAATCAATACAATCAAATAGAGAAAAGAACAAGTTATGCAATCAAACAAATGAGTTCACTAGTTCAGTTTAGTTGTGCATCTGAAAACAAAAATTCAGAAAATCTATAGATTTTCTCAGTTCAAATCCATCTGTGATATTGAGAAGGTAATAGAAAAAGAAATTTTGAAGTTGCTGTAATGACAGAAAACTAAATAGTTCCTAATATCTTTAGGGACAGATATTCAAATAATCTGACTGAGAAGGAATGTAGTTCTTTGTTCTAAGAATTAGTTTAAATGGTAACAGTACATTTCAGAAAAAAACAATTTAAAATTTGCATTTGGATCCTAACTTTTCTGCACTACTAGCGTTTCAGTATTTGATGCCTTGGAAATGCAATTAGATTCTGAAATTACGTAAGAATGTAGAACATTTATCTGAAGTTCCTTTCTCTGCTATTTAAATAGAGGTGTTAATCAATTTATTTTGGTAAATGTTTCTATTAAAATAGCACAGACAAAAATTTCAGATAACTGCAATGGTATTCCACAATGTAACGTCAGGTAGTTTTTTGGGGCGCTCAACATCGGACAATTTGTGTTTCTGACACTGAATTGTAATAGAAGCACCTAAAACCCTTTTTTTATGTTCTACCTGTGCAGTAATGTAAACGTTCCAGGTGTGATATGTTAACAAAATATTTAGATATCATGTACCAGACATTTATTATTAATGAACTGATACTGCCAACAACTGCTTTGTTTGCATTGGCACGCACGTCTGCAGCACTCAAAATAACAAATTGTTCCTTTTAACATTAACCAGTTTGTTTGAGGAAACAAATAGTAAAATTATAAAAAAAAAAGTTTGGTTGTGTGGTACTTTGACATATTAACATGATGAGTAGCAGAATGGTGGGATGCAGATTTATGCTTTTTATTCTCTGTGAAGTTGGTATGTGGCTTTGACTGAGATATCGGGGAGAACTAACAAGTGAAGATAAGATCCTTTCCTAAGGGGAAGGAAAGAAAATTCAATGGCATCAACCTCTACCATCTTGTATGTCTCATGACAGCTCCTCACAGAGTATCATTAGCAGAAACCGGAGCAAACCACTGTCAGTTCTCTTGGTTGGGGAATGATGCATAGCGCATAGTATCCTATAGGGGAGAGAAAGATGTAATAACAAATAAGGAGGAGGTTTTCACTATTTCTCAGTAAGTGGCTGAGTTATACAGGCTGTGGAGAACATAGGTTTGATCCTTGGGCTAGTTAGATGATCTGGTGGCAGAAGGACTTTTACAGTTGACTGACCCCTGGGATTAAGATGGGTAAAATCATCTAAGGTTCTCACTCCTGATTGCTATTCAGGAACTCCTGTTAAAAATGCACATATGTGGACACTAAGGGCAAATAACATGATGATTAGTTGTGGTGCCCTCAGTTGTCAAATAGTTTGTCAGCACAATGTCATGGTTCACATAGAAGCAATGGCAATTCAGCTGGAACAATGAAAGGCAAACAATATATCTGAAATTGTACCTCAGCAAGGAGTTAATGGGGGACAGTTTCAAGGACAGTTTCAACTTGCCACAAGCATAAATCCGGCATTGTAGTCTAGTCACCCATTATTGAAACTGTTGAAACTGCCCAATTTTCATTCCCATGGGAACAAAATTAAACCAGTTTCTCCAATGTTCTCTAACTGATCTGCAATGCCAATTTCATGCCCTATAGGCAAATTGAAAATCTACTTGAATGTCCTCAGATGATGGGAAGAAAATGTACAGAATGATAAAAAGGGGGGAAAAATGACATAAGAAGGTTAAATGAGGAAAGGGGGAAAAATACATGAATTGAACATTGTGAGTATGCAGAGTAGGAAAATTAATAAAAATAGAAGCTTGAGCCCCAGAATTGTACCATGGGGTACTGGTTACTTCTTTTACTTCTTCTGGCTTCTCCCATTTTATAGCCACAATTCTGGTTGACTGCCCTTCTCTACCTCCGCCTGTCAGTCACCTATTCCTCTTCCAGTCACGTTTAAGTCTCTCACAACCATATATTTCCATCTGGTCTTAGGTCTTCTTCTCTTCCTGCCAGTTCCAACTCCACCACTCACCTTGCCACATTTCCTCTCCCTCTCTCTACAACAGGTGACCAAACCATTTTAATCTCTTCTCAGCTACTTCCTTTGATGCTCCCACAACCTTGACTGACCCCCTGAAGTACTGGTTCCTGATTTTGTCCTTTCTCATTACTCCACACATCCATCTCAGTATCCAAACCGCATTAATATCTAGTTTTCGTTCCTCTCTTCTTGATGTTGCCCAAGCTTTCGCACTATAGAATAAGGCCTATAACTATATAAGAATTGTTTTGTAGATTCTTCCTTTCATTTTCAGCGATACTTTGTTATCACATAACAATCCATTGCACTTCTTCCAATTACTTCAATCAGAGATATAACCTGTTACTTGATTTCCATTTCCATAATTACATCTTCTGCCATCACTGACCCCAGGTACTGATATAAATATGCAAATAATAATTCTTTGCTTTTTTAAAGAACAAAATCTTTTGAATAATGTAATGGTCCTGCTAAAATAATGGAGAAAATTTCAAGCAAGTCAAATAAGTCTTCTTATGTTAGTATCCCAGGTGCACATTCTAGCATCTTAACACTTAAATCTGTCATATTTATTGTCATAAAATCATAATATATGTTTTGCTTGTTTAAATTTTTTAAGATATTCTTGCTCTTGGGGGTACTTTTAACTTTTGGTGATAATGTAAAATAGGTGATATCGGATCGGCCACCCATGATACACCTCTCCTGATTTTCCTTTCAGACATACATGTCACCGCGACTCATTAAAAACTGATGCCAGAAGTTAAAATTACCTCCTTTGAGTCTTAGTTGCATGGAAAACTATACAGCAATATAGCACATTATTCATTGTCAAACACTTTTTTGAACAGGTCATATCAAAAGAAAATTAAATGAAGGTGTCAGAGTCCAATTTCATAAACTGAATTTCTGCACCACGTTGCAGCATGTGATTCCTGATAAGACCTTTGCCTTTGTAAGTAGGCTATGGAAATTTACAATTTAGAACTAGGATTGTATTTCACTTTAAGCAGTGTAGTCGCCAAAACTGTATGAACCTGCAAAACTGCTTATGTAGGGATTAATTTAAATAAGTAGCTACATTTGCCCGGGGAAATTTTGGTTCACTGCCATTTAATTGGTTCCCTTGTACAAAATGACACTGATATCAGACTGAATAACTAATTCTCTTCTAGTGTTAATTAACATTAAGATCTTTTTCATATGCTATACTTTTGTCAATGCATTTGATGTCTTCATATAAATGATTGTGAAAAAAAATCCCCCGAATATCCATGACACAACTATAAAGAGAGGGAGAACAAGAGTGAGAAAGAGAGAGAGTTAACCAATGGAAGTTTTCAATTGTAAGAAAACTTTCACATTCTATTTATGGAATAAGTGCACCTCTAAACGTATCTTGAGTGCTTTTAGATAGCAAGGTGCCAGATGTCAAAAGCAAAACCTGCGTTCATTCAGCAAGGATCATAATGGAAAGCTGTTCAGTGATTACTGCCATGGAATGTGAACTCTGGATCAATAATTCAAGCTATTACTGCTGCCAGCCTTTTATATGATAACAGTTCTGTTCCTCTGAGACTAAAAGCATTTGTGAGATAATCGTAAATGGAGAGACACGAAAGATAAGATGAGGGGGGGTAGCGGAGGTGGGGGGGGGTGGGTAGTGGTGGGGGAGTGGGGGAGTAATGAAATCGTGAAAAGAAAATGGAGAAGAGTAAATGTACAAATTAATGAAAACAGATGAAGCGACAACACAATAAGACAAATGCAGCAAAATAAACAAGATGGAAGAAGAAAGAGATGGACCAATTGAGAAAAGTTTATAGAACCACCTACAACTGTTTTTTTTTAAAGTATTTCACTAACATTTTGGTAGAAAGCTAAATAACACACACATTACACAAATATCTCGGTTTGCTCATGAGAAGGGTATTAGTTCTGTGTGAGATGAAAGCAACTTATAAGCAGTACGGTAGCAGCAAAGTGACTGAAGTGCTCATTCATTTCAGTACAGTTCATGTGCACTTCATTGTGTTGTTACTTCAACTAACACTGATGGAAGGATCAGATTTAAAACTTGGGAATGTAATTATGTCATGTGGGACTGGACTTTCCTCATCACAACAGAGGAGGGTCACAGTGAGGATTTTGCTGTCACCCCAATTCTGCCATGGATTTAACCCAAATTCCTGTGTGAGGCCTCATAATTATTGCAAGACGCCTGGTTGGACTTTATCGCCAGGTAGCAGCCCAGCACTGCTAACAAGGAAAAGATAGGCAGCACGGCAGAGAAAAATGCAGCCCACATGGTCCACATCTCATAATTCAAAGTCAATTTTCTGCTGAGAGAAACGCTGAATCATTTAATAATTTGAATTAAGGTATATGAAAATCATAGGAAAGTAAGAATTTTGTATTTTTCATTGTCATTCAAATTAAGGAATTTTGAATTGGAGTACACAATATCTAATGTATGCTGCCAATTGAGCCAAATTGACCTTGAACTCCAAAGAGACCCAAATCACAGAATCACAGAATTGTTACGGTGCAGAAAGAGGCCATTCAGCCCATCGTGTTTGCACCAGCTCTCCGAATGAACATTATGACTCAATGCCATTCTCCTGCCTTTTCCCCGTAACCCTGGTGTTCAGGATAATTTAAATAAATCAGCACTTCTCTTAATTTGGACAACTTCAGCTCAAGCTGTCCTTGAAAAATTATAGTATCTAAGTGAGTTTATCACCACATAAAAGGAAGCTATTGTTTGATGAGCTTCAGCATCTAAACAATGCTTTTGTGGTGATTTTGGCTAAAGACTCTAGGAGCTAAAGGGAACTAGGATGGGGTCTTAAGCTGCAACTCTGGTTTAGTTTGCATTTAACGCTAGACACCATCTTGGTAAAGGAGGCAAATTGGACACTAGAAACGGCAGCATGGAGAATTGGTAAGAGCATGATTAACAACTAATTTGCTTGCTAGTGTTCATTAAAGGTGCTGCAACCCATTTTGGTGGGTAATTTTCCATATAATGACCATTTCTGACAGCAACCACTTGAACAGAGGATTTTGAGTGCTATAAAACTACGTTCAAATTTTAATGTTCACTTGCTGTTTGAGGTCAAGTCATGATGCTGTGCTTGAAGAGGACTTTTGAGGACTTCACCAATATCATCATTTTTTCCTGCTAGTCCTCTCAGGACTTCACCTAAAAAGAGTGAGCCCTGTGCCACTCTGCATTAGTGAAGTCACCAGGAGAAAGGAAATGTTTGGCCATAGAGCTCTTACTACAGGAACCCCTTGGTCTGGAGGATGAACAGGAGAAAGAGGCCAGACAGAGCAGCACCAGCTGCTGCAGGAGAGTGGGAGAGGAGAAAGAGGAGCATTCTCAGCTGGAGGTCTTATCTGCCCAGGTCTTCTGAGAACACACCTCCAACATTGATATGACTCAAGACTCAAGATATGAGGAGGCCGTGTTTACCAAGCAGATCATCACTGAGATCTTGTGGCATTATGAAAGGAAGACTCAGATCTTGGAGCACAGCCATTACGTGTGGCACACAGTAACATTAAATTTACATGCTATTTGAACCTTCCAGGCTTCCACAGGTGAAATGAGTCACATATCGCAATGCTCCATACACTTCTATGTAAGGGAGATCTCTGTGGCTCTGTAAACTCTGAAAAAGGACTATATCTCATTCCCTATTGCCAGAGAATACCAGAGAAGCAGAGAGCTCTAGGATTTGACACAATTGCAGGATTCTCTATGATACTCAGAGCCATTGATTGCACACATGTAGCCAAACTCAGAGGTGCTTAGAAACAGGAAAGGATTCCACCTCCGAAGGTACAGATTATCTGAGACCACAGGCAGTGCATCATGCAGGTAAATACTTGATATTAAAGGAACTGTCACAATAATTTTATAAAGAGACAGTCATCTGTTATACATATCTTTGAGACCCAATAATGTGCATGGCTGACTATTAGGTGACAAGGGATAATCTCTGATGCCATGGCCCTGACAAAGTCCCAGACACCAAGTGAACACTTAAACAATGAGAGCAATACAGCCACCAGGAATATCATTAAGCAGGACATTAGGGCCCTGAAATACAGGTTTAGATACCTTGACCAGGCAGGAGATTCACAGAGATGCCGAGAAAGTGTCCACACAATTTATACCTTCAATTGAAGTGTGTGAATGCCAGTTACATAATGCAAATTTGCTAAAACTCCCCCCTAAGTGTGGCAGCGAGCGGGTAAAACGACGTTTCACCCACCGGCTGCGATGGCAGGTTTTCATGCCGTATCATCTCGAACCTGCCTCATTATTTATGTACTCCCGGGAAACACGGCACTTCCATGGCGGGCTCTCATTCGCCCGCCATCACCCCACCTCTGCATCACACCGGGCACCATGCTTAAAGTTCAGCCGCAAGCACACATCTCAGTGCTTCCAGCTCACCACTGCTGCATGGAAGACATGAAGAAACTGAAACTGAAGAAGACTGCAGCCCCCAGGTTTAATGACGGGTCTCTTGAGCGAATTTTGGATGCTGTGGAGGCCCACCGGGATGTCCTGTACCTCGCTCTGGCTGCAGGATGGGCAGCAATGTGACCAATCCAGCTTGGGAGGCAATGGCAGCAGTGGTCAGCGCCAACACCCTTCAGAAGAGGACAGCCACCCAGTGCCGCAAGAGGATGAATGATGTCCTCTGTTCCACCAGGGAAGGTCACTCTTCCCATCACTCTCAACGCACACACTCACAAACTCATTACACATGTACAGGGCCCTCACTCACTGCTAGTTCAAGGAACATCATCATTCACTCTTTCACACTCATCGTCATTGTCCTCATCCCGTCCATGGGACCATTCAACACCCACACAGGACAGGCATACTTGTCATCTGGCCTGGCAGGCATCCTGCTTACACTCTCTCTATCTCTATTCATGCAGAAGAAGCTGGCAAACAACGAGGGACCACAGATTGGTGGCGGAATGCCCAAAATCAAGATCCTCACGGACTTTAAAAACAGAGCCATCCAGCTGGCCGGTGATGACCAGGACCAGTCCTGTGCTGATGGTGAGGTCGACGCTGCTCTACCAAGTGAGGGTCCAGCAGTGCAACACCCATCAGACAACCAGGCTTTGAGTGGTGTGTCCTGTTTCACAGGTCGCTGCCATGCACTAAATAGCTCTCCTTGCTTCTTCAGGCACATCTTCCAAACAGCTGACAGAGTCCATGACCCAGGGCCTCCAATCAAGCCCCAAAGGAACCTCTCAAGAGGAATCTGGAGGCACCTGCCTGAAGTCCTGTCACGGCGCTCATCCACACCCACACCAGCGCTGAGACACACACCTCAGTGGGACCTAGCTTTAGAGTAGCCTCAGGATCACAATCTGGTGAGCACATCGCACTGTCTGATCCAGAGCAGGCAGCGGCAGGGACTTCCCAGGTGTCCGGCACTTGGAGGACTGCTGGAGGCCAGAACATTGCTGAATCTGAGTCAGATGATGAGCCTCTGGACTCAGTCATGTCGCAGTTGCTAGAGCTGCAAAGGCAAAGGGGACATCAAGAAGGGATGTCTGCTGCACTCCTCAGATTGCAAGGCATGATGGAGCAGTCGGTCACCTTCACCCTCAGGTGATAGGGCCAGCATGTTAATGCACTGAGGTCCACACTGGTAGGATGGCGGCTGCCATGGAGACCTTGGTCCAGAACTTTGCTCCTGCACTGCTGCGCAGGCTCAACTCCATTGTTGATGCCATAGTTGGCCTCCATGTATGCAAGTGGGGTGCGGGGTTGCTTGATCTCACTCCAGCTACCCCTGCTCCTCAGGGAGTCAGCCCAGGGCCCCTGGGCACCCATAGGGAGGAGGATCAGCAGGTGCAAACTCGGGCCCATCCATCCAGGTAACTCCGAAAGTGTCCGGCCCATCCAACTCTCCTTTTCCTGTGACTTCAGCAGCTCCAGCTCCACAGGCAGAGGAGGGTGCCACTGCCACTCAGCAGGACCCTGAAAGCAGGCCAGTGCCCTCCAAGTCTCAGTCCTCTAAGAGGATGCCCGCCAAAGTCATCACAGACAGGACGTTGCAGTCAGCAGGCTGCCTCCACCTCCGCTGTGGATGTCTGGGGAGCACCAAGATGTAGCAGCAGGGTTAGGGCAATTGAGGATAATTAGTTGCAAAGCCTGGACATGAGTGTTAATCACTTGTACATATTGTTCACTATTGTCAATAAACTCTCAATAATGTCTCTCTGCCAATGGCTCCTTGTTCTGATGAGCAGTGTTCTTGTCACTCAGATGCAAAACCTTTCAGCACCAGGTAAAGGCAGCTGTCTCAGTCCAGGGCCTCTTCCCTGTGCTCTATGCAGCCTTCAGACCAGAGTGATGGTTCTGCCTCACACTCCCTGGAAATATTACTGATGTCTGCACCTCGGTGATGCTGGTCATTGCTGCCAGAATGCAGTAGGCAGGCACCACAGAGTTCTCTCATACTCTTGATGTGCTCTCAGCACCTTTAAGGTGGGGCTGGCCCCCATCTCACCAGCATCTGTGACCGGTCCCTAAGGAGCCATCCCTGCAGCTTCTATGGACCTTGGAAGACTCCAGGGATCTGTGACTGACTGAGGATGTAGGCGTTGTGCACACTCCCTGGAAACCGTGTGCACACCTGCAGGATGCATTTCTGGTGATCGCACACCAGCTGCACATTCAGCAAATGGAAGCCCTTCCACCATATGTTGCGACGGAGATCTGAGCACCACATGAGTGCAGTCGATGGCACCCTGCACCTGTGGGAAACCTGAGATCTGGGTGAATCCAATTGCTCTTGCATCCTGACTGTCCTGGTCTCGGGTGAAATGTACAAAGTTGTGTGCCCTCACAAAGATGGCATCCGTGACCTCATGGATGCATTTGTGGGTACAGGCTTGAGAGATCCAACAGAGGCCACTTGTGGAGCCCTGGAAGGAGCCACTGGCATAGAAATTAAGCGCTGCGGTCACTTTCACAGCCACTGGCAGTGGATGCCCTCCATATCCCTGTGGAGCACTTGGTGACACTTTGATGGCTCTGTTGTTGCTTGAGTGGGCAGGTAAGCTAGAAGCCCGACTCCAATCATATCAATGTGGCTGCGCCTGAACTGTCTCAGTTGCAGAGCAATGGTCACTTTCTACAGGTTTCCCGAATATGTGGCCACTTCCCTCGCCCACCCTGAATGCTTGTGTGCTATATTCAACGGCAGGGCTGTCCTTTCCTGCCCCCCCCACCCTCCCACCTACCCCCTCCCCCCCCCACCCCCCCCACCCCAGCCACCAGTCGCCTCAGAGGCAGGACTGCAGTTGACTCCTGCTCCCCTTACCCTCAAAAGTCACCTCAGAGGCACTTTCCCCCCGCTCTGTCTTACCCTCAAAGGTCCAAAGGTCACCTCCAAGGCAGGACGGCACTTTCCCCCTGCTCCCCCTCAACCTCAAAAGTCGCCTCCTAGGCAGGGTGGCACTTAACCCGACCCCCTGGTGCCCCTGAAGCCTGCCAAGCAACAGGCGACCCTGGTGAGCTCTGCAGACCATTGCTGTGCACTCACCTCCAGTTCACCCAAAGTGCAGGCTGTTATGTGTACGTCGCTTTTGTGCTGTTGTGAAACACGTCGGCGTGCTTTCCCATCGATGTGGATGGACAATCCAGCAGGAGTGCAAGAGCCTGGCGGGATGGCCTGATCATGATATGCTGATGCATTACAATGAGGTTCCCAACTACCAATAGTGGGAAACACGGCCCACCATCGTCGGGCTGCGCGAATAATCGCGACCTGCCTTCTCGCCATCATGAAATCGAATGCGCCATGTTGTCCGCTGACATCACCTATCATGCCCACTGCCAGCAGGCATCAAAAATTCCACCCATATAGAGCTCCAGAAAAGAAACGGTCAGTCAGTGTTTGAGTCCTAGATGCCAGTTTCAATGCTAGCAGGCATGTTCAACTCAAGATAATCACCAATTAGCCTGAAAATTGCATGCTAAATCCAAACTTTCAATTAGGTATTTCTTATTAGCACAAAACCCATTTAGCTCTTGTTTTCACCCCTCCACAACACACACCTGCCACCTCACCCACCTACAACAATACCCACCTACCACCTCACTCACCTGCCTGCCACCCTACCCACCTTCCACTGCACCCAGCTGCCACCTCACCCACCTGCCACCTCATCCACCTACCACCCACCCCCCACCATTTCACCCACCTACAACCTTTACTCACCTGCCACCTCACCCACCTGCCACCTCACCCACATACCATTCTACACACTTACCCACCTCATCCACCCTACCCACCTAGACACTGACCCATTTACCCTCACCCACTTACCTAAGTCACCCACCCTTCCCACTTACCCACTTACCTCACCCATCTACCCACTCTACCACCCTACCCATTCATCCATTCACCCGTTTACTAACGTTCAAATGGGACCTTTAAATTTATTATATGGCAGATAGTGCTGTAACAAGGGTGTCCGCCTTCCCACTGATTATACTCCACTACGACAAACCTCTGCGAGGGACGCTGCACCCTGCATTTTTGGGAAAGCCAAGCTCAGAGGTCCTGAAAGAAATGAGGAGCAGCATTTAGTCAGGGGACTGTTCGAGCAAAGCAGCAATCAGACGATGATTGCTGTTCCTCAGAAGCTCCAGGTCATTATTTAAATGGAGAGAGATTGCAAAATACAGCAGTATAGAGGGACCTGGGTGACCTTGTACATAAATCAGAAAAAGTCAGCATGTAGGTACAGCAAGTAATTAGGAAGGCAACCACAATGTTAGCCTTTATTGCAAAGGGGATGGAATATAAGAGTAGGGAAGTCTTGCTAAAACTGCAGGGAGCATTGGCGAGACCGCACTCAGAGACCTGTGCACAGTTGTGGTCACCTTACTTAAAGAGGGAAGTACTTCCATTGGAAACAGTTCAAAGAAGGTTCACTAGGCTGGGATGAGGGGTTTATCTAATGAGAAAAGGTAGAGCATATTGAGCCTATAGTCGCTGGAGTTTTGAAGAATAAGAGGTGATCTTATTGAAGAATATAAGATTTTGAAGGTACCGCAGTTGCTGCTCCCAATATGGTCTCCTGTACATTGGAGAGACCAGATGCAGGCTGGGTGACCGCTTTGTGGAACACCTCCGGTCTGTCCTCAAGCTTGACCCAGACCTCCCTGTCGCTTGCCATTTTAATACACCACCCTGCTTTCATGCCCACATGTCCGCCCTTGGCCTGCTGCAATGTTCCAGTGAAGCCCAATGCAAACTGGAGGAACAGCACCTCATCTTCCAATTAGGCACTCTACAGCCTTCTGGACTTAACATTGAGTTCAATAACTTCAGACCATGAACTCTCTCCTCCATCCTCACCCCCCCTTTTTAATCCCCTTTTTTCTACATTCATTTTTTTTTTTAACCACTTATTTTTAGTTTTATTTTTATTCATTTATCAATGGTTTTATCCCCCTTTATAGTCCCCCTTCTACCCTATTTTCTATCCTTTTATTTCCCCACCATGCCCCGCCCCATCCCCTACAGGGCCATCTGTTACTTGTTCCATGTTGTTCTTTCACACAATGCTACATACCCTTATAAAAACAAAAAACTACTGCGGATGCTGGAAATCCAAAACAAAAACAGAATTACCTGGAAAAAGGTCTGGCAGCATCGGCAAAGAAGAAAAGAGTTGACGTTTCGAGTCCTCATGTCCTCTACAATGGAGAGACCAAACGCAGGCTAGGTGACCGCTTTGTGGAATACCTCTGGTCTGTCCTCAAGCATGACCCAGAGCTACATACCCTTGTTCTGCTGGAATCACATTCTGCTTTCTTTCCTTTATGCCACGATCAGCACTTTTTTTTAGCACTTACCACTACCATTAACACTCCCTTTGTCTTTGAGTTCATGACATCTTTGTCAATCTCTCCTTTGACCCCACTCTGAAGAAGGGTCATACAGACTCAAAATGTTAACTCTGTTTCTCCCTCCACAGATGCTGCTAGACCTGCTGAGTTTTTCCAGAATTTTCTGTTTTTGTTTCAGATTTCCAGCATCTGCAGTATTTTGCTTTTATCTTAGATAATGAGAAGATTTGGGGGAATCTAGAATTAAAGGGCACAGTTTAAAAATAAGAGGTCTCCCATTTAAGATAGAGATGAGGATGAACTTCTTCTCTCAGGGGAGTCATTAGTCTTTGGAATTCTCTTCTCCAGCAAGCAGTGGAATACAGTCAAGGCTGAGTTCAACATATTATTGATCTACCAGGGAGTCAAGGGTTATGGGGGGCAAGTAGGACAGAGGAGTTAAGGCCACAATCAGATCAGCCATGAACTTATTGAACGGCAGAGCAGACTTGAAGGGACGCATGGCCTATTCCTGCTCCTATTATGTTGTGCTCTTACTACTGGATGTGAGATGGAAGATGCACCTGCACCCTACTATGTAATTGTATGCAATCACTGGGATGACAAATAGATCTGATTTTATGATTGACATCTCACTTGACAATGTGTCAATAATTATAATAAAAATGACTGAAATATTGATGGGGGTCTCTCAGCATGTCACTACTTAATTTAGTAAATTCTATACCAGCTCATATTTATAAAATATGATGTTTGCGTTTTGAGATTATTTATCTTAGTTGCATCAACATTTTCCACAACTTTGATCTTTAGCTTCAGTACTGTCATAGAACTCAGAACTCTTTAAAATTTGAAATGGTGGTGTGAAACAAATCCCCAAAGCAGTTAATTGGGTTGTTGGATTCAAAGGCATTTTAATCAACTGTCTTGTGCAATTGTTGAACTTTTCATGCTCAATACCAAGATCCACTATAAGTTTACATGCCAGCAATGATAAATCAAAACATCAAATTAGTTACATTTATTCAAATTAGTGGAAAGCAGCCAATTAATTTATGTAAATGAATGTGATTTATAAAGCTGGTGGGGCGATGGATGGGGTATGAGGAGTGATATGGATAAGAATTCTATTTTCTGGTGCTTCCTGCAGGAGAGATACTCACAGGGAGCACATCCTGGGAAATCACAGATATGCAACAGATGGAAAATCACATGCTGCACAATTTCCTGAGATTTGGCCCCTACAAGCTCTGCTCCCCATTGTGAGCCTGGGGTCAAGCATTCATCCCGAAAGTGACAAAAGATAAATCATGCAGGAGACAACAGGACCGACAATTAAAGCTAAACATTGAGTGTTAACTGCACTAGCAGTGCTGTTGGTTGATCTCATCCAATAGTGCATGGAGAATTTAATATTTAAACTACATTTCTTTGATTCTTGAACCACTAGGTTAATCACAACATTGGAATTTCCCACTTTTTAAAGTATGATAAATTGCATTTTATATACATATACACAAACATACCTATACAGCACAAAATAAATCATGGCGACATTAATATTTCTTCCAAAATAGGCTTGTCAATAGCATTTAGAAAACCCTTACACATCACATTTATGATATCCTTGCCCATAATAACTTCCTATGCTGGAAACAGATAAAATTATTGTTTTTCTATTCCCTGCAATAGTCTGATTATACAAAAATGCTGTTCATTCATTGTCTCAAACTTACTTAATGAAAATAATCCTTGATATCACTAGAGATGGATTATTCTCATTCAGTTATTTGGAATCATATTGAGAATCCATCAATGTCTCGGAGAAACAGCATAAGGAATATATGGACAATAATGACATCTGATGAGTGGGAACTCTTAATCCTGAACCATGAAATTAGAGAAAGATCCTGCAGACATCAAGACTGTTGTATTTTGGAACATTTAGCTATGTTGCTGTGGGAAACATGGATTTGGTTCATATTGCACTGTTATTTTTAAGGTGAATTAAGCTCAGAAATCTCTGGATTTTGCCACACAAACTGAAAAGGACACCATAAAACACAAAGGCACACATAAAACCAATAGTCAATCAAAACATCAAATCAGTTAAAATGATGCAAATGTACTATGCAAATTAGTGGAAAAGAGCCATTTCATCTATGCAAATGAAGTTTTCATACTGGTAAATGAGATCCTCATTGACTTACAAACATTAATTAAATGGAAGCAGCACATAATTTCCTTAGGATTGCTTGGGAAATATATAGGCCATGATATAGGACTGCAAAATGGTTGTAGTGCTAAAATTCTTCAGTGTTCTGAAGAAGAGTCATATCTGGCTCAAAACTTTAACCCTGTTTGTCTCTCCACAGATGTTGCCAGAAATGCTGAGTATCTCCAGCACTTTCCCTTTTCACTTCAGATTTCCAGCATCCGCAGTATTTTGCTTTTAATTCACCTTTTTTAACACCACTTCCGCAGCAGACAGACAGCAGACATCTGAGGAAAGTGTCCTTCTGTTCCAAAGAGACCAACCCTGGTTTTCTGCATCAGCCTCTATCCACTAAGCATCCTTCAAGGGTTCTCTTGATAAAAGGAAAGGTCACCCTCTTCCTTGGGCCCTTGTACTGCCCTCAGTTAACTCTGGCAGCAAGCTTCCAGTGGCAAAAATATGTGACTGCTCCTTTAAGGCACAGCAGAGCTCCCTAAATCTGCTGCTGCAACAACAATAACAACTTTATAAATAAAGCACTGTTGGATCCAGTGCCCTTTAGTTTGTTGGGGCTAAAGGATCCGGGTTGAACACTTATTTAGGGGTAATCGAGTCGGTATAGAGACTGAGAACATAGGAGATCGTTGTTAGAATACGGACATGCTTATTATTTACAAACTAAACTCAGCAGCTATTTTGTGTGCTCACAACTCAAAACTCTATCTTCATTTTTCAGTGTCTAACTCAAGATTCTCCCACAGTAGCTACTCAACTATTGGGTATTAAGATCATGTGATCTTACATAACAACACTTGTCTTAAAGGTATATTACATATCAGATTACTACAAGCACCTTTCACACAATAAAATGTCCCAAGGTATTTGGTAGCAGCATTATAAATCAAAATATGACAGCAAGACATATAAGGAGATTTGAGTGCAGATGGCCAAAAGCTTCAAAGAGGAAGCTTTTAAAGAGTGTCTTAAAGGAGGAAAGCATGGTAGAGAGTGGAGAGATTTAGGAAAGGAATTCCAAAGTTTAGGACTTAGGCAGGTGAAAGCATGGCAACCAACGGTGGAGCGATTAAAATCAGAGATGCTCCTAAGGCTGAAATTATAGGAGGTATCTGGGAGGGTTATTGGCTGGGGGAGATTACAAAAATAGGGAGAAGCCAGTTAATGGAGGGATTTGAAAACAAGGCTGAGAAATTTAAAATGTTGCTTAACTGGGAGATAGCATAGGTCAGCAAACACAGGGGTGATAGGCAAAGATGATTTGGTGAGAGTTAGTCCAATAGCCTGCACACATCCTGCACAAAGCCCAGTCTATGCTGCAAAGCTGAATATTTAAATTAGCAGACCTTGTAATCTCAGTGCACCTGGAACGCAAGATATTCTCATGGCCTGGCTTCAGCACAGTGGCACCCCTGTGAACAACTATGGGCAACTTCAAAATAGCACTAATGAAGATCCAGAAAGATTAACAAGGATTTCTGCATTTAGCATATAAAGATAATAGCCCTATATAGCTGGGCTTTGTTTTCCTGGAGAAAAGAAGTTTGAAGGAACGCTTGATCCAGACTTTTAAAATGCTGATAGGCACAGATGATTTAAAGATAAATGGCTTCTTTGATTTGAATTTTGAGTGCAGAACTCAACAACATAGTTTAAACTTAACAAGCCTCAAGAGGGACAGGGAATAGATGAATTCCTTTTTTTCCTTTTCCACTGATTATTGGATATATGCAAAACATTTCCAACAAAAATAGTTGTAACATTATTGATTGATTAAAAATAAACTTGGATAAACATCAGACTGGAACCAGAATAATATAAAATTAATAGGATGACATATATCTTGTTATGGAATAAAATGAAAATGTACTCCTGAATACAAAATTATTCTTTTGATGCTAAAGAAGGGAAGGGTTATATGTGGCAAAAAGAATGAATAGTAGACATCTGCTGGTATGTATTCTAGCTATACAATATTACATTTGAACATACTTTTAGGTATGATTTTCCCTAGCGAGATTCAATGGGTGTCATGGTTCCTGACTGGATGGGTCGCATGTGGTCAGTGAGGGTGCAGGTCAATGGCTTTAATAGCCTTTCCCTGCTTCATTCTCTCAGTGAAAATTTATTTGGCACAAGTCATCCAGGAGCATCTTTCAAAAGGTGTTGGCTGTTCTAGAAACTGGAGGTAGAATTTTGTGATTATATTCTAATTAGTTCTCAATTCTGCTCGAGATGTTTTGAATAGCAGTTCATTTTCCAGGACAATGATTTTTCTGATGCCTCAACTCCTCTTCACAAAACACACCAACAAAATCAAATCAGTGCATTCACCTCTAGGAAATAAAACAAAATAAAGGTGTTCTTGCCAAGTGGATTTCAGGTGAAATAGCAACCCTTAAGAGGGAACATAAATGTTAAGCAAAATGATAAGCACAGAGGCTTATACGAAATGTTCTTCCTAAGGGCAGAAAGCCAATTCCTTTTGACAAAAATGGAAATATTATGAGCACAGGAATAAACCATACTGCCTCCTAGCATGCCAACTGAGAAAACAACAGAAAGACTGTAATATTCCATCAATCAAGGAGCTGAGTTGTTCAGTCCTTCCGAGCTTCAGGGATGTGATTTTGAAATTCAGCCAATTTTATGAAGAACTCCTCTGATCTATCCCTTTTCCAATGATCAGCTATCCAGCTACCTAAAGAAGCTAGGCTTTCCACTGCTCAATTATTGAATACAAGTGGAACAAAATGTTGCCAACAAATTACAACTATGAGAGGCATTCAAATTGACTTCTCCAATCTTTTGTGAGGCAAACTAATTAACACTTTTGTGAGTTGAAAGCTAGCCATTAACCATTATGTATGTTGTAGACAACATTTTCATCATATTGATCCTTCCTCATGATGCAGCATAAAATATCATCCTGTTCACTATGTCGAAAGTGCTTAGAACATAGATTCACAACACCCAGGACCTACAGGCCTTAACGTGAACCAAAGGGTACTCCAGAAGCTTTATCAACTGATACAATGCAATCAATTAGCAGAAAGCATTTGTAAACTTCATAATGGTAATCCACCTAAGACCAGCTACTTGGTAGGTCTTTGGATTGCAAGGCTATCTGAAAATAACCAGGCAGAAAACTAGCTCCCTCATTAACAAGTCTTCCCCTTCTCCATGTCCTGGGGATGAGCCAAGCTGCCTGATGTCATCAACAGTGCCACTGCATACTACAGGCCTGTCCAGCTCCGGTATCAGATTGCCACATGCTCCAGGGACAATTGACAGACTTTAAATTTCCAGGAATGAAGCACATCACCATGAAGCTGATTCAACCCAAAAACAAGCCTCACAACACGGAAGGTCACCCGTTGACCATTAGACAGCCAAGAAACTAAACCCTCCTTCTGCAGACATCAAATTCTTGGAACTAATCTCAAAATGTATGATGATAAGAAGTTAACCATAAGATGTATGAATGCACTGCCACCACCATCTGCCCACAGCAACACACACATAGGGCTGATTTTACGTGCCCCTGGCAGATGTGTTTCCTGGAAAGGAGGGAGGGGGGGTATGTAAAATGGGATAGCCACCCATCCCACCACCTTCCCGCCCACCCCTCAGCTCACCCCCATAAAACGGGGTTGGATAGGCACCGGAATCAGCAGCCTGCCTGCCATATTAAAATGACCATTTAAGGGTCAATCAGGCTTGTTATCAAGCCGACTGACCTGAATAATATGCTGCCCACATCATAATACGATTGGTGTGGACAGCAGGGTGGGAGTGGGAAGCCCGACTTTTAACCTCAGATGGTTAAAGGACGGGAAGGAAAGGGGGATCACTCTTCGGGGGCTGCCCTTTGACAATCGTGGAATGGCCCCCCTTAGTCAGAACCCACCCCCCCATCCTTCCTGCCTGCTCCCTCTCTTAAACTCACCGTCTCCCCCCCACTGCCCCTCTCCCTAATGCTCCCAAACCCTTCCAGCCCTAGACTCTCAACTTACCAGCTCCAGGGATCCTCGGCTTTGGGCTCCTCTCTTCAGTTGCAGTCCCGGCAGAGACCACTGATGCCCTACTGGCACTGCCAGGGCTGATAGGGCTGCGGGCCAATTGTTTGGAGCAGCAGCTCCAGAGGGCAGGACTTTCACTGCAATGAGGGGCAGAAGTCCCACTCCATCCTCGTTAATTGGTCCTGCAGAGCTTTATTGCTGCAGGGCTGGTGGGCATGGAGCAGGTCGGCTTCACGTTGACATGGCTTCTTGGGAGTTGGGCAGGCCATCCACCCGCCCCCACCCCCCCACCCCATATTATCCCTCCCATAATATCCCATTAAACATAGAATACCAGTTGAAGATAAAAAGTTGTGTCAGCCACCTTGATGGGAGGAAGGATTCTGGTCTACACCAAATTGTTACCTGGAAACTTGCAAAAGGAGTCTGCTTTGTGGTGAGTATATCCCACATAAGGATTTGGGTTCTGTAGCTGGTGATGAGGAAGCACAATCAGTGGCACTAGATTTGGACAAACAGAATATTTAAGTGGCTGGTATATACGAATAGAATTAAACCATTCAGTCCCTCAAGTTTCTTCCATCATTTAGTTAGATTATCATTGTCTGTACCTCAAAGAAAGTTATCCACTTTTGATCCATATCTACTGATACCCTAACTCAACAAAAATCTATCGATCTCAATCTTGAAAATTTCAATTGATCCAACATCCACACCCTTGTCAGCTTTGCCTCAATCGGTAGCAATCTCACATCTGAGTCACAAGGTTTTGTGTCCTAAGTACCCACTCTAGGATGTGAGCACAAAAATCAAGGCTGATAGCACAGTGCTCCTTCTGTACTGCACTAGAGTGTCAGTAGTTCCACTTTTCTCAGACAAAATATTAAACCAAGGCCCTGTCTGCCCTCTCAGATGGACATAAATGATCCCATGGCACTATTTCAAAGAAGAACTTCCCCTAGGAACTCTGTAATTTTGTCTTTTTCTTGACTTTCCATTTCTTGGATGGAATGTGTGTCATAAATACTTTCTGGTCTTCGACTTCGATTAAAATTGCTGGATTTGCAAAAATGCTTGAAATGCCCATTTTTTCCACACTAGAAGCATTCCATGTGCCCTAATGGGCAGTGTTGGCATCTATGCTGGGTTTTCATGCCACAATGCAAGCATCTCAAAATGGCTGCCGGCATGGAATTTCCTGCTCTGGACTCCTGTACACCCTGCCTTAGGAGAACATCATATGCTACTGGACTTGCTGCATAAAGAAAGGAACTAACTTGAAGCTTTTGCTCCTTTTCATGAAGCCTGATGCTGCTCAGTAACAGAGAAAATGGCATTTCCAAAACTCCTACTGCTGGCCTCTCTGGGCCCTCGAGGCAGTCAAATGGACGGGGCAAGGGCAGGAACTGCACACCAGGTACGGTTATCATTATCTCTCTTCAGTGTGCCTCCTTCTTCTGCAGAATTTTTTACAAGCCGCCTTAAAAGGTTTCTTCACTCTGTGGTCGACAACGATGTCTCCACTGTGCCACCATGTTCTGAGATGTGTCCTTCTACCTTGAAGCTAGGTAGAAAACTAGCAAGCAGGATCTCAAAAGCAGTCATCTCTGAATCACTCCCAGTGCCACGTGCAAATGAGTACAGAAATAGGATAAGGCAGCTGAATGTTTGGCTGGAAAGCTGGTGCAAGAGGGAGGTCTTTAGATTCCTGGGACACTGGAACTAGCTCTGGGACAGATGGCACCTGAACAAGCCAGGCAGGTTGCACCTGAACAGAGCTGGGGTTAAGTTCCTTGCAGGGTGTTTTGCAGTGCTGTTGGGGGTCTTTCGACTAACTTGGCTGGGGTGTGGGAACCAGGAGAGAATATTAAAGAGAATTACCAAGGTACACAAAACATTGGGAGAGACAGATAGCATTAGAATAGAAAATAGTAAATTAATGGGCAGAGACAGAGTAAGGGAGAAAATAATGAAATCTAAGTCAGGGTTATACTGCATGTATGTGAATGCTCACAGTATAGTAAATAAGATAGGTGAGTTAAAGGCGCAGATTGCCATGCGGAATTATGATGTTGTGACGATAACAGAGACCTGGGTCAAGGAAGGACAGGATTACATGTTAAATGTCCCTGGTGTTCAGAAAGGATAGGAAAGGAAGAAAAGGAGGAAGGGTGGCGGTATTGTTTAAGGAGAGCATTACAGTGCTGGAGAAAGAGGATGTCCCAGACAGTTCAAGGACAGAATCAATTTGGCTAGATCTAAGGAACAAAAAGGCTGCAATTACATTGCTCAGTATAGTCTATAGGCCACCAACTAGTGGGAAGGAACAAATCTGCAGGGAAATTACAGATGGGTACAAACATTATAGAATAGTTATAATCGGGTGCTTTAATTACCCAAATATAGACTGGGATAGCAGTAGCGTAAAGGGCAGAGAGGGGCAAGAATTCCTAGAGTGCGTTCAGGAGAATTTTCTACAGCAGTGTATGTCGAGCATATGAGCATACGAACAAGGAGCAGGAGTAAGCCATTCAGCTCCTCGAGCCTGCTTCAGCATTTAATAGGATCATGGCTGATCTGATAGTAAGCTCAAATCTGCATCCCACCTACCCCTGATAATCTATCACTCCCCTTGCTTCCCAAGAATCTATCCACCTCTGCCTTAAAAATATTCAATGAGCCTACTTCCATCGCCTTTTCAGGAGAGTTCCAAAGACTCAAGCCCCTCTGTGAGAAAAAATTTCATCTCACCTCCATTTTAAATGAGCGACCCCTTATTTTTAAACAGTGACCCCTAGTTCTAGATTCTCCCACAAGAAGAAACATCCTCTCCACATCCATCCTGTCAAGTCCCCTCAGGATCTTATATGTCTCAATCAAGTTGCCTCTTACTCTTCTAAACTCCAGCGGACACAATCCTAGCTTGTCCAACTTTTCCTCATGAGACAACCTACCCATTCTAGGTATCAGCCTAGTAAACCTTCTCTGAACTGCTCCCAATGCATTTATATCCTTCTTTAAATAAGATGACCAATAATATACACTATATTCCAGATGTGATTTCACTAGTGCTCTGTATAACTGAAGCTGAGCCTCCCTACTTTTGTATTCAATTCCTCTCGCAGTCCCCAGTCCAACAAGAAAGGAGGCACTGCTAGGCCTGGTTCTTGGGAATGAGGTGGGCCAAGTACATCAAGTGTCAGTGGGGGAACATTTAGGAGGCAGTGATCATTCTTTCATAAGGTTTAGGATGACGGTAGAAAAGAATAATGGGCAATCCAGAGGAGGAATAATTAACTGGGGGACAGCCGACTTCAATGGGGCAAGAACAGAGCTGGGCCAGATAGACTGGAACCAAAGGTTGGTGGGAGAAACTGTAGCTCAACAATGGGCTACCTTCAAAGAAGAAATGGTTCGGGCACAGTCAAGGTATATTCCCTCAAAAGTGATAGGCAGGGCAAACAAATCCAAAACCCGCTGGATGAAAATGGAGATAGAAATTAAGATAAAGAAGAAAAAGTGTGCATATGACAGGTGTCAGTTAGAAAATACAACTGAGAACCAAGCTGAATACAGAAGGTTCAGAGGAGAGGTGAAAAAGCATACAAGAGAAGTGAAAAGGAATTATGAGAAAAGACTGGCAGCCAACATAAAGGGGAATCCCAAAGTCTCCTATAGGCACATAGCTAGTAAAAGGGTGGTAAAAGGAGGAATAGCGCTGATTAGAGACAAAAAAGGGATTTACATATGGAGGCAGGGGGCATGGCTGAGGTGTTAAATGAATACTTTGCATCTGTCTTTACCAAGGAACTAGATCCTACCCAGGCCATGGTAATAGAGGAGGAAACTTTGTCATTAGAAAGGTTTGAATTGATAAGAAGGAGGTATTGGATAAACCGGAGGTACTTAAAGTTGACAAGGAATTGGGACCAGATGAGATGCATCCAAGGATATTGAAGGAAGTGAGAATGGAAATTTCAGGGGCATTGGCCATAACCTTTCAGTCTTCCTTAGACTCAGTGGGAGTGCCAGAGAACTGGAAAATTGCAAACATTACGCCTTTGTTCAAAAATGTTGTAAGGATAAGCCCAGCAATTACAGACCAGTTGTTTAACTTCGGTGGTAGGGAAGCTTTGAGAAACAATTATTCACAATAGAATTAATAATCATATGGAAACATGTGGGTTGATTAGGAAGAGCCAGCAAGAATTTCTTAGTGGAAAATCGTGTTTAACTAACTTGCTGGAGTTTTTTGAAAAGGTAACAGAGAGGGTTGATGAGGGTAATGCTGTCAATATGGTGTTCATGGACTTCCAAAAGGCAGTTGATACAGTGCCACACAACAGACTTGTGAGAAAAGTTATAGCTCATGGAATAAAAGGGCCAGTAGCAATATGGATGCAAAATTGGTTGAATAATAGGAAACAGTGAGTAATGGTTAATGGATATTTTTCGGGCTGGAGGAAAGTTTGTAGTGGAGTTCCCCTGGGGCTACTATTGGAACTCTTGCTTTTCCTGATATATATTAATGATCTGGATTTTGGTGTGCAGGGGATAATTTCAAAGTTTGTAGATTATACAAAACTTGGAAGCATTGTAAACTGTGAGGACAGTATAGAACTTCAAAGGGAGATAGACAAGTTGGTGGAGCAGGCAGATAGGTGGCAGATGAAGTTCAATGCAGAAAAGTATGAGATGATTCATTTTGGTAGGAAGAACATAGGGAGACAATATAAAATAAGGGGTACAACTCTAAAGGTTGTGCAGGAGCAGAGGGACCTGGGTGTATATGTGCATAAGTCATTAAAGGCGGCAGGGCAGGTGGAGAGATCAGTACATAAAGCATACAATATCCTTGGCTTTATTAATATGGGCATAGAATACAAGAGCAAGGAGGTTATGTTGAACTTGTATTGGGTGCTAGTTAGACCTCAGCTGGACTATTATGTACATTTCTGGGCGCAACACTTTAGAAAAGATGTGAACACATTGGAGAGAGTACAGAAGAGGTTTACAAAAATGGTTCCAGGGATGAGAAACCTGAGTTATGAAGATAGGTTGGAGAAGTTGGGACTATTCTCTTTGGACAGCACATGTCTAAGAGGAGATTTGATAGAGGTGTTCAAAATAATGAGGGGGTTGGTCAGAATAGATAGGGAGAAACTGTTCCCGCTTGTAAAAGGGTCGAGAATGAAAGGGCACAGATTTGAAACATTTTGCAAGGGAAGCAAATGGGATGTAAGAAAAAAACCATTTCACACAGCAAGTGGTTTAGGTCTGGTATGCACTGCCTGGAAGATTTTTATTATTCATTCACGGGATGTGGGCTTCGATGGCTGGGCCAACATTTATTGCCCATCCCTAATTGCCCTTGAGAAGGTGGTGGTGAGCTGCCTCCTTGAACCGCTGCAGTCCCTGTGGTGTAGGTACACACACAGGGCTGTTAGGGAGGGAGTTCCAAGATTTTGACCTAGTGACAGTGAAGGAACAGTGATATATTTCCAAGTCAGGATGGTGAGTGACTTGGAGTGGAACTTCCAGCTGGAGGTGTTCCCATGTATCTGCTGCCTTTGTCCTTCTAGATGGTAGTAGTTGTGGATTTGGAAGGTGCTGCCTCAGGACCCTTGGTGAGTTTCTGCGGTGCATCATGTAGATAGTATACACTGTTGCCACTGTTCATCGGTGGTGGAGGGAGTGAATGTTTATGGATTTGGTGCCAATCAAGTGGGCTGATTTATCCTGGATGGTGTCAAGCTTCTTGAGTGTTGTGGGAACTGCGCTCATCCAGGCAAGTGGAGAGTATTCCATCATACTCCTGACTTGTGCCTTTGGGGACAAGCCTTGGGGAGTCAGGAGGTGAGATACTCACTGCAGGATTCCTAGCCTCTGACCTGCTCTTGTAGCCACAGTAGGTATATGGCAAGTCCAGTTAAATTTCTGGTCAATGGTAACCCCGAGGATGTTGATAGTTGGGGTTCAGTGATGATTATGTCCTTGAATGTCAAGTGGCGATGGTTAGATTCTCTCTTATTGGAGAAGGTCATCGCTTGCCACTTGTCAGCCCAAGCCTGGATATTGTCCAGTCCTTGTTGCATTTGGACATGGAGTGCTTCGGTGTGGTGGAGACAGATTCATTCGAGGCATTCAAGAGGGCATTGGATGATTATTTAAACGGGAACAATGTGCAGGGTTACGTGGAAAAAGCAGGATGATGGCATTGAGTCAAAATGCTCATTCGGAGAGTCGGTGAGCCAAATAGCCTCCTTCTGCACCATAACAATTCTGTGATTCTGTGAATTCTGTGATCTGCTTAATACTTGTTTATTAGTACTACATCTAAACAGGTTACAGAGTTGCTCCTGGGCATGTATCTAACCTCTCTCTCTCTCGAGAAAGTCTAACACATAATGGGCTGATGTCAGTAGTACATCATCATTTATGTCATATATTAGCATATCCCATTTTTCACATAGGAACATACAAACAAGAAGCAGGAGTGGGCCATTAGGTTCTTTGAGCCTGCTCCACCATTTAATAAGATCATGGCTGAACTGATAGTAACCTCAAATCTGCATCCTACCTACCCCATGATAACCTATCACTCCCTTTCTTACCAAGAATCTATCCACCTCTGCCTTAAAAATACTCAAAGACTCTGCTTCCACTGCCTTTTAAGAAGAGCGTTCCAAAGACTCAAACCTTCTGTGAGAAAAAATTCTCCTCATCTCTGTCTTAAATGAGTGACCCCTTATTTTTAAACAGTGACCCCTAGTACTAGATTCTTCCACAGAAGGAAACATCCTCTCCACATCCACCCTGTCAAGGCCCCTTTATAGCACAGAACCCACTACCACAAGGAGTAGTGGCATTGAAGGAAAATCTAAATAAAGGCAAGAGGGAGAAAAGATTGGATGGTAAAGCTAATAGAGCCAGATGAAGGGGGATGGGAGGAGGCTCATACAGACATGAAAATGAGGATAACATTGGGTTGAATGGCCTGTTTCTGTGCTGCAAATTCTACGCAATATATCTGGTAAAAAGCTGAAAATCACTAATTATCCAAGTTCTGCATAAATAATTCAAAATCTTACGTATTATCATTGATTTCAATCGAAACAAAAATTGGGACAGTCATTATTTAAATGCAAAAGTAAATGGAGAATTTCTCAGGATGGTGGAAGAGGAAAGACCATTCATTAATATCATCAAAAAGCGGCAACAAGGGTACAATGACAAAATGCTGAAGCATAAGAATTTGTTGAAGCAGGTGATTGGAGGAAAATCAGAGTGATGTAAATCAAGAGGGACAAAGAGAATGATGGGGGAGAATTTTCAGCTCGGCGAGTGGAGGCGGGGCCCGCTCGCCGACGCGTAAAATGAAGAAGGGTGACATCAGGGGTGCGTCCCAACGTCACCATGCTTCATTTGGATTTTCAGTTCAGTGGGTGTGCAGCTGAGTCGGCTGCACGCCCGCCAAACTGTCAAAGGCCTGTTAAGGCCATTAATTAACTAATTAAGGTTATTGAGAAAGCTGCCTGTCCAACCTTAAGGTTGGCGGGCAGGCGAAGAGCCCAGGCTGCCTTTGCATTTTTCATGGAACCTCACCCACAGACGGGATGAGGTTTCAAGAAGGGTTATAAATTAAAAACATTTTTTCATTGAAGTTCATTGACACGTCCCAGCTCATGTGACACTGTCACATGAGTAGACGTGTTAATTTTTTTTTTCTTTATTAAAACTTTTAAAACCGAAAAGTTATCTCCCTGAGGTACCTTTGTGCCTCAAGGAGATCTCTGCGCTCTTTCACGCACATGCGCAAAAGAGCACACTCCTGACTCAGGGAACCCCCCCTCCCCACCCGCACAGGGAGCGCACAGCGCTTCTGGGTGCACGTCATGCTGGGCGGGCCTTAATTGGCCCGCCCACGTAAAATGGCGGCGCAGACCCAATCAGGGGCGCTGATCAGGTCCACACCCACCCCCATACAACCTCCCTGACAGGGAGAAAATTCTCTCCATGATGTTTGAAAACTTGAAATTGAAGATGGAAGGCTCCGAAGAACACCTGAAGAGGGATGCACAAGACTGTGAGACATGGAAAAATGAGCAGAGGATCTGCCCGCCGGCAGATCACTATTATGAGTAAAGATATAAAACATACTTCCTACTGGCTATTCCGTGTTTTACACTATTGCTATAAAGAGTATTTGGTCTGAAATGTCTGGATAGACTATCAAAGACAAAGCCTGCTGAATTCCTTCCAGGAAATTGCAATCAACTGATAACTTTTGCATAAGGGAATGCATTATCTATAACTTGCTGAATCAGGATTGCTGGAACATACATTAGTCTAAGGTAATCCATAATGTCTACTCATATCGCAACACATTTTGTCTGAGACTCAATCAACAGGATCAGATTTGAGTGACTTTGAATGCTGTAATAGTTTTTGTCAGCTGCACTTATAAACCTGACCTGCAAAAATGAGCTCCGAGTTTAGACTTTCCTCTGAGATTTCCAGATGTAAGTTAGTCTAGAAGATCATTCAGCAAATCTAGTACCTGCCATAAAACGATGGCAAAATGTTGGGGCATTTCCAGGGTACTATTTAAGCTTATTGTTTATATTCTTCAGATATTTTATTTTATCCACTTTTCACTTTTTCTAACTCCTTGACAGTAATGTATGAAGGATTGTTAGGGGGATCTGATACCTTAAGCACTTGGTGAGGCTCTGCACTGAAAAGGAGGTGACACTCAGTGTATAAAATGCATACCATGTTCTTGTTGAGTCTTCAGCCCCAACCACAAGCAGGCTGTGGGCGGTCCCAGATTTACATTAAATGTGTTAGCGGGTGGGTAAAAATGATGCTTTACCCACAGGCTGCAATGGCAGCTGTTCATGCCAAATCATCCCAAACCCGTCGCATTAATTATGCATTCCCAGGAAACATGCCGTTTCCATGGTGGGCGGGCTCTCATTCACCCACCACGCCATCATCTCGCTGCTTCCTCAGGTGGGCGCCATATTTAAAGTGCAGCTGTGCGCACACCTCTCAGTGCTTCCAGCCCATGGCCGCTGCAAAGAAGACATGGCCCTGAAAGGCAAGAAGACTGCAGCCCCCAGGTCCTCAAGCGTCTTTTGGTTGCGGCGGAGGTCATGATGTCCTTTACACCACTCTGGCTGCAGGGTGGGCAGCAACCTCACTAATTAGGCTTGGGAGTCAGTGGCAACAGTGCTCAGCACTAACGCCCTGCAAAAGAGGACAGCCACCCAATGCCGCACGAGTAAGAACTATCTCCTTCGTTCCGTCAGGGTAAATCACTCTTCTCATCACTCTCATTTCACACACTCACTGCCAATTCAAGCAACATCACCATTCACTTTCTGATACAAACCTTCGTTGTCCTCATCCCATCCATGTAACCACTCACCACCTGCACATGAGCAGGCATACTTATCATCTGGCCTGGCAGGCATCCTGCTTACACTCTCTCCATCTCTATTTATGTAGGACAAAATGGCACACGATAAGACGAAGGGATCGCATATCATAGGAGCATATCATATCACCTTGAAAACAGAGCTATCCAGCTGGCCAGCGAGGATCTGGACCATTCCTGTGCTGATGGTGAGGTCAGTGGTGCTCTACCAGGTGAGGCAGTGCAACATCCATCAGACAACCATGCTGTGTGTGAAGTGTCCAGTTTCATAGGCCGCTGCCATGCATTAATTATCTCCCCTTGCTTTTGCAGGCACATCTGCCAAACAGTCGACGGAGTCCATGACCCAGGGCCTCCAATCAAGCCCTGCAAAAACCTCTGATGAGGAATCTGAAGGAACCCTCCTTGAAGTCCCGTCATAGCACTCACCCACACCCTCCACCAGCGCAGAGACACACTTCTTGATGGGGCCTAGCTTTAGAGTAGCCTTGGGACCACAATCTGGTGTACACATCGCACTGTCTGATCCACAGCAGGTGGCGGCAGGGAATTCCAAGGTGTCCGGCACTCGGAGGACTGCTGGAGCCTGAAATTTGCTAAGTCCGAGTCAGATGATGAGCCTCTGGAATCAGTCATGTCACAGTTGCTGGAGCTACAAAGGTGAGCTCGGGAAAATAGACCATAAGGCACAGGAACAGAAGTAGGCCATTCAGTCCATTGAGTCTGCTCTGCCATTCAATGAGATCATGGCTGATCTG
The DNA here is from genome assembly GCF_964194155.1 of Cetorhinus maximus. Taxonomy (NCBI): domain Eukaryota; kingdom Metazoa; phylum Chordata; class Chondrichthyes; order Lamniformes; family Cetorhinidae; genus Cetorhinus; species Cetorhinus maximus. The sequence continues at coordinate 122,950,786 of NC_135879.1, read as the reverse complement.
ATAATCCTCAACTCCACTTTCCTGTCTGTTCCCCATAACCCTTGATTCCCTTAATGATTAAAAATCTATCTATCTCCACCTTGAATATACATAATCACCCAGCCTCTACAGCCCTCTGTGGCAAAGAATCCCCCAGATTCTGAGAGAAGAAATTCCTCCTCATCTCTGTTTTGAATGAGTGACCCCTTACTCTGAGATTATGCCCTCTGGTCCTAGACTCTTCCACAAAGGGAAACAACCTCTCAGCATCTATCCTGTGAAGGCCCCTAAGAATTATATATGTTTCAATAAGGTCACCTCTCATTCTTCTAAACTCCAATGAGTAAAGGCCCAACCTACTCAACCTCTTCTCATAAGAAAATCCCTCAATACCCAGAATCAACCCAGTGAACCTTCTAGGCGTGGTCTAACTAGTGCCTTGTATATTTTATACTCCATTCCCTTTGAAATAAAAGCCAACATTCCATTTGCCTTCCCTATTACCTGTTGAACTTGTATGTTAGCATTTTAGGATTTATGCACAAGGACCCCCAAATCCCTCTGTGCTGCAAACATTGTGCAGTCTTTCTCCATTTAAATAATATTCAGCTCTATTCTTCCTGCCAAAGTGCATAACCTCACATTTTCCCACATTATATTCCATCTGCCACTCTTTTACCCAGTCATTTAACCTGTCTATACCCCTCTGTAGACTCCTTGTGTCATCATCACCACTTGCCTTCCCACCTATTTTTGTAGCATCTGCAAATTTGGTGATAGAACATTCACTTCCCTCATCTAAGTAATTCATGTATATTGTAAATAATTGAGGTCCTAGCACTGATCCCTGTGGCACTCCACTAGTTATAGGTTGCCATCCCGAAAATACCCCCCTTATCCCAACTCTCTGTCTTCTATTAGTTAGCCAATCCTCCATCCATGCTAATATACTACCCACAACACCACAGGCTCTTATCTTATTAGGTAGCTTTACGTGTGGTACTTTATTGATCGCCTTTTGGAAATCCAAATATATTACTTTTTTTCATTATTCGTTATGTGGGTATCGCTAGCTGGACCAGCATTTATTGCCCATCCCTAGTTGCCCTTGAGAAGGTGGTGGTGAGCTGCCTTCTTGAACCGCTGCAGTCCAGGTGGTGTAGGTACACCCACAGTGCTGTTAGGAAGGGAGTTCCAGAATTTTGACCCAGCAACAATGAAGGAACGGTGATATATTTCCAAGTCAGGATGGTGAGTGGCTTGGAGGGGAACTTCTAGGTGGCGCTGTTCCCATCTATCTTCTGTCCTTGTCTTTCTAGATGTTAGTGGTCATGAGTTTTGAAGATGCTGTCAAAGGAGCCTTGGTGAATTCCTGCTGTGAATCTTGTAAATGGTACACACTGCTACTACTGTGCATCTGTGATGGAGCGAGTGAATGTTTGTGGATGTGGTGCCAATCAAGTGGGCTGCTTTGTCCTGGATGGTGTCGAGCTTTTTCAGTGTAGTGGGAGCTACACTCACCAGACAAGTGGAGGGTATTTCATCACACTCTCGACCTGTACCTTGTAGATGGCAGACAGTCTATGGGGAGTCAGGACGTGAGTTGCTCGTCACACGATTCCTGGCCTCTGACATGTTCTTGTTGCCAGACTATTTATATGGCTAGTCCAGTTCAGTTTCTGGTCAATGGTGACCCCCAGGATGTTGATAGTGGGAGATTCAGTGATGGTAATGACATTGAACATCAAGGGGTGATGGTTGGATTCTCTCTTTTTGAAATGGTCATTGCCTGACACTTGTGTGGCGTGAATGTTACTAGCCACTTGTCAACCCAAGCCTGGATATTGTCCAGGTCCTGCTGCATTTGGATATGGACTGCTTCAGTTTCTGAATGGTGCTGAACATTGCGCAATCATCAGCGAACAACCCCACTCCTGGTGGAAGGTCATTGATGAAGCAGCTGAAGATAGTTGGGCCTAGGACACTACCCTTAGGAACTCCTGCAATGATGTCCTGGACCTGAGATGACTGACCTCCAACAGCACAACCATCTTCCTTTGTGCTGGTATGACTCCAACCAGCAGAGAGTTATCCCCCTGATTTCCATTGACTCCAGTCTTGCTAGGGCTCCTTGATGCCACACTCAGTCAAATGCAGCCTTGATGTCAAGGGCAGTCACTCTCACCTCACCTCGGAAGTTCAGCTCTTTTGTCTATGTTTGAATCAAGGCCGCAATGAGGTCAGGAGCTGAGTGGCCCTGGCGGAACCCAAACTGAGCATCAGTGAGCAGGTTATTGCTAAGCAAGTGCCGCTTGATAGCACTGTTGATGACCCCTTCCATTACTTTACTGATGATCGAGAGTAGACTGATAGGGCGGGTTGGATTCTCCTGCTTTTTGTGTACAGGACATACCTGGGCAATTTTCCACATAGCCGAGTAGATGCCAGTGTTGTCGGGCTGCTGGTTCCCCTTTATCTTTCTTGATTGTTATCTCTTCAAAAAATTCTAATAAATTTGTCATGCACGATTTCCCCTTCATAAAGCCATGCTGACTCTCCTTGATTAGATTATGTAGTTCTAAATACTCTGCTATTGCGTCCTTTATAATAGGCTAATATTTTCCCAATGACAGGTGTTAAGCTAACTGGCCTATAGTTACCTGTTTTATGTCTCTCTCCCTTTTTGAATAAGCGTGTTACATTGACCGTTTTCCAATCCTCTAGGACTTTTCCAGAATCTGAGGATTGTTGGAAGATCAGGAAGAGATGTCCACTGCATTCCTCAGATTTCAAGACACAATGGGGGAGTCCTTCCCCCTACAGGCTGAGGTGATAGCGTCAGCATGCCAACACACCAAGGCCAACACTGGTAGGATGGCAGCCGCCATGGAGACCTTGGTCGAGGACTTTGGTCCTGCAGTGCTGCACATGCTGAGCTCCATCGCTGACGCCATAGTTGGCCATGAACAGTGTAGACTGGTGCAGGACAGCTCAATCTCACTCCAGCTACCCCTTCTCCTCAAGGAGTCAGCCAGGGGCCCTTGGGAACCCATAGGGAGGAGTATCAGCAGGTGTACCCCCCGGGGCCATCCACCCAGGTGACTCTGGGAGTGTCCAGCCCATCCGAATCCCCTCTTCCTGTGACCCCACCAGCTTCAGCTCCACAGCTCAAGGAGGGTGTCACTGCCACACAGCCCATCCTTCGAATTAGGCCGGGGCGCTCCAGGTTTCGGCCCTCCAGAGGACACCCGCCAAGATCATCACAGACAGGGCATAGCAGTCAGCAGGCTGCCTCCACCTCCGTTGTTGATGTCCGGGGAGCACCAAGATGTAGTGGCAGGGTTAGAGAAGTTCAGAAGATGTAGTTGCACAGCCTGGGCACGCGATTTCATCACTTGTACATAACGTTCACTATTGTCAATAAACTCCCAAAAATGTCTCCCTGCCTATGGCTCCTTGTTCTGATGAGCAGTGTTCATGTCACTCAGATGTGAAACCTTTTTGCAGAAGACAAAGGCAGGTATCTCAGTCCAGGGCCACTTCCCTGTGCTCTGTGCAGTCTGTAACCTTCAGACCAAACTTATGATCCAGCCTCACACTTCCTGGACACATTACTGATGCCTGCAACTCGATGGTGCTGGTCATTGCTGCCAGAATGTCGTGGGCAGGTGTCACAGAGTTCCATCATTCTCTCTGTGTGCTCTCAGCACCTTTAAGGTGGGGCTGGCCCCCATCTCTTCAGCATCTGTGACCAGTGACACTGTGCTCCTGAAGGAGTCAGGTGCTGAAGATGGAGAGACGATCAGATGCTTTCAAAGTTTCATGGCTGCGTCTCTATATGACCCTGATCACAGAGCACAAGCAAGCTGCCCTCGGCCAGACAGGAGTCAGAGCCTATGTGAAGATCTATGGAGTGTCCTCACTGCATGTCGTCATCATCCTCCTGCAATCAACTGATTATTAGGGCCTTATCAGCGTCTCCATGACAGGAGCATTCTCACAGAGGGTATCTGCGCTGCCATATGCCAGACTGGAGTCAAACGTTCAAAGATGCAATGTGAGGATCTTATGCATTCTGTCATCACCCTTCACTAATCTATCAGCTATGAGGGACTCCCATGCACAGCTGGCCGTCATTTCGCCTTCAAGGACTTCCTCACCCTCATCACTGTTGATGTCCTCCTCATCAAAGGAGACCTCCAGCTCCTCTCCCCGTTGCAGCACCAGGTTGTCAAGGGTGCAACAGGCAACATCAATGCATGACAAGCTCTGTGGACTATATTGCAGGGCTCCACCAGTCGGGTCCAGGCACTGGAACCTCATGTTCAGCATGCCAATGGTCTGCTCCACCAAGTTGGGAGCTGCTGCATGAGCCTCAATATACCTTCTCTCTGCTGCAGTCTGAGGCCACCGCACAGGAGTCATCAGCCACGTCCTCTGTGGGTAGCCCTTGTCCCCAAGGAGCCAACCCTGCAGCCTCTGTTGACCCTAGAAGACTGCAGGGACCTGTGACCAACTAAGATTGTAGGGAGCCCTGGGAACCGTGTGCAGACCTGCAGGACGCATATGTGATGGTCGCACACCAGCTGCACATACAGCGAATGGATTCCCTTGCGGTTGACATAGTTGATTATGTGTTGTGATGGAGATCTGAGCGCCACATGAGTATAGTCAATGGCACCCTGCACCTGTGAGAAACTTGAGATCTGGTAAAATCCAATTGCTCTTGCATCCTGGCTCCCCTGGTTCAGGCAAAATGCACAAGGGTTGTGTAACCTCGTGAAGGTGGTATCCATGACTTCATGAATGCATTTGTGGGTGGAGGCTTGCGAGATCCCACATAGGTCACCTGTAGAGCCCTGAAAGGAGCCATTGGCGTAGAAATTGAGTGCCGTGGTCAATTTCACGGCCACTGGCAGTGGGTGCCCTCCATGTCCATGGCACCAATTCCTGCAGTAGCTGGCAGATGTGACCGACCAGTTCTCTAGACATGCACAGTCTTCAGCGATGCCGATTCCAGGTCATCTGCAGGAATGAAAGGCGGTGTCTGTAGACCCTATGTCTAGTTAGGCACCTTCCAGCGACAGCTCGATGTGAACTTTCAGTGGAGTGTGAGAGCCCCAGCCATCCCTTCTTCCTGATGGTGCTGCTCCTCCCTCTGTGCAGCCAAACTCCTCAAACACTCTCTTCTCCATCATCATCGCTCTCTGTACGCCATGAGGCATACAGCTACCAGACTCCATGATCTTGATACTCCTCCCACAGGATGAAAGAGAGAGACGCATGGGTTAGCTTGGGTATACTAAGAACATCTCTTGGTTAAGCCTGAAGGTCCCTTAACACATCCCAGAGAGTGCTGGCCACCACTTGGATGGCCAGAGAAAGGTGCGCTGCATGGCTGCCTGAGACCCCACCTTCCCCCACCCCACTTCACCTGACTGATTGGCAGCAGCTTTGCCCATTGGACAGCATGCTGTGCTCTCAGCTTGGCCGTAGGCATTCTCCTAACCCGCGCTGCAAGACTGCACTGTTAGCTTGAAACATAGGGGAGACTGATCCAAACTGGGATGATGACATTGCAAGGGGCTGTGAGCACCTCCATCAGTGACTGATCCATGGCCAGCTTTAGCAAGGAGATTGTACAACGTACCCAGTCATCCAATTGTTCTGCAGTCCACTAAAATGCTCATTAGTTCGCAGTCTGTGCCTAAGGGGCAAAAAGCTCTGGAGCACTTGGTGATGCTTTGATGTCTCTGCATTGCTTGAGTGGGCTGATAAGCTAGAGGCCCAACTCCAATCATATCAATGTGGCTGTGCCTGAATTACTACAATGAGGTTCCTGATGTTCAATGGCATGAAATGTGGGCCTGCCATCGGCGAGCTGATCGGACAATCGCAAACTGGTTTCACAACATTGTGAAACTGATTTTTGGCCTTCTCGCCACATTGTCGGCTCATGCTATCAAACACACCTGATGCCAGCAGGCACAGATGACTCCTCATTGTGTCTCCTGCCTTATGTCTCCATTACAAGGATAGATCCAGTTCCCTGAAGTTTGGCAATCGTTATATTGATTTGACTGCCATTCTTCCCTCAACCCCCGGTTGCCTGTTTCCTCCGGTGCTGTCATTGTCCCGTTCATCAGCTGAAAGTATCATATCCTGCTGCTGCACTAGATCTGCGCGCCTGCTCCTGGTATTCTCCAGCCATGACCTTCCTCACACTCCGTCCCCACTCTAAACCATTCCCTACCACTACACAGCCATTTCTTTATCCTATCCCACACCCTCTTCAGGTGTTCCAGCCCCTTCTCTTCAAGCCTCTTATCAGACCTACCTCCCATCTCTGTGCTAGCTTTCACTTCCCCCTCCAATATACCGCAGGCATTGTAAATTGTATTTTCATTCTCTGAATTATATGTAAATTAGCTGACCTCACAATTTACAACAGGATTAGTGCCTTGACTTGAAATTGGATTCAAACCATTCTCCAGCACAGTTCAAAATGCACCATACCATTGTTGGAAGTTCAGACTCAAAGGGGAGGTGGTGGTGCAGTGGTGTTATCACTGGACTGGCAATCCAGAGGCCTAGGGTAATGCTCCGGGGGCCTGGATTTCAATCCCGCAATGGCAGATGGTGGAATTTTAATTCAATAAAAATCTGGAATTAAAAGTCTAATGATGACCATGAAACCATTGCCGGTTGTTGTAAAAACTCATCTGGTTCACTAATGCCCTTTAGGGAAGGAAAGGTGTTGTCCTTACCTGGTCTGGACTACATGTGATTCCAGATTCACAGGAATGTGGCTGATTCTCAAATGTCCTCTGAACAAGGGTAATTAGGGATGGGCAATAAAGACTGGCTCAGTGACACCTCCATCCCATGAACGAATAAAGAAGAAATTTAACTTCACAGATTTCAAGAAACCTTTGTACCACCAGAATACTCAGACATATTTAGGTTAAGCTTAAAGCAATATATTTTTGAAGACAGGACTTTTAATATCAAGCCAGGCACTGTGGAATAATATAGGTGATTTCTCCAACCTTGATCAAATTTGTGCAACATACCCATTCTTGGTTCACTGTATCACTGCAGTGCTCTGAATAAATATCTGCGAAGTTTTTTTTTCAAGCTGCAGAAGTAAAGCTAATATACCAGTGAAAACTGAAACCAGAAGACTAAAAAAGTGTAACATGTGAACAATTCAGCTGGAAAATATAAACTCTGTCAACACTTATGTCAGTGGCAGAAGTCCACTGCAACTCAACAAAGCGGGGAGTGCATTATATCATGTGATTACCACCTGGTTTCTATCTAAATTGATGTTTAGCCATTGAAGGTTGTTGTGCTTAAGTTGCCCTAAGCTTGTTCTCATTGTTTCCTGGATAATTTCTGATTAAGGCATGAGTACACAAATTCCATTCTACATACATTGCAACACGCAATTTGTTTCCATCATCTCAGTCAATGCTCCCTAAACTTCTTCATGGTGTGCCTCTATTTTAATACCCCAGACTTTGTGTGACCCCGGATGGTTAGCTTCGGCTGCTTAATGGCAGAGGGAGTTTTAGCTCCTGAGAAGATTTGGGGTTGGTCTAACTGGGGCGAGGCGGCTTAGTTCCTGAGCGGAAGGTGGTGGAGGGGAGGGGTAGGCGGTGGAGAATTCAGTGTGGTGAGAATTGTTTAAACTGCAGGAGTTTTTAAAAAATACAAACGCCTACCTTTTCACAGGCTTTTTGTTTTGCAGCAGAAATCAGGCCTCAAAGATTTGTCTATTAGGCCATGCCCGCCAATAGAAAAAAAATTTGGATTTAAAGGGGCCTGTCAGCTGTCAGCATTCAGTTCAGGCTCCACGGCAGCCATTGCTGCCTCGAAGCTCATGACCTCAAAGTCCAGTGTTGCAACCCCACCAGGGGTCACACCCACAATTTGGGAAGCCCTGGCCTAGGTGAAGTGGACATTGCAGCTGTGACAGGATCTTGTTCATTGTGATTCTGTTGTTTCACTGAATTCTGCTGGCAGCTCTCCAGAATTTAACTTGGTGGAACAAAAATGTCAAAATATGGTACCAAATTCATACTTCTCAGGCTTACCACAAAATTACCCAGTATATATAAGACAGCAATAGCTACCTGGAATGACTGAAGAGTACTGCCTCTGAGGCTGAGCAGGAGTCAGTCACAAAGCTGTGCAATCTGTTTGAGTAATTGTTTCAATATATATAATACTGCAGTGAATATCAAGGTGACAATTCCCTTAGTTTGTATGCCTCTTGCTTGGTTTGGGCTGATGTGTCGGATATTCCAAACAGGCATCAAATTGATGATGGTTTTATCTAGCAGGGTCAATACATTCAACTCCTTTCCCGCTGGCCAGCAATAGCAGTGTGGCATTCCTGCTCATTCTAGCAGACCACTCATTTCCTAAACTACAGAAGGGGAGATGGGGGCGTAGCGGTAATGTCACTGGGCTATTAATTTAGAGGCTAAGGTTAATGCACTAGGAACATGGGCTCAAATCTCACCATGACAGCTGGTGCAATTTGAATTCAATTCATAAATCCGGAATATAAATCTAGTCTCAATAATGGTGACCATGGCTATCATTGATTGCTATTTAAGAAGCCATCTGGTTCGCTTATGCTCTTTAGGGCAGGGAATCTTCCCTCCTTACTTGGCCTGGCCTACATGTGACTCCAAACCCACAACAATAACTGCCCAGCAAACCATTCAGTTCAAGAGCAAGGGGATAGGCAATGGATGCTGACCTTGCCAGCAATGCCCATGTCCCATAGAAAATGATTAATCGTGCCCAAATGATCACCCTGACCCATACCTATGCTGCCAATGTGTGAGTGCGCTGTGATCAATAGCACTGTATCACACAGGTCAATGATTGTTTGCCAACAGCTGGGTAATGCTTTTATTTTGCACTGATCATCTGTGCCAGGCTTAGATGAAGCCAGGGAAATCACTCCTCCCCTCTTTCACCCTGCCTAAAATGAACCACAGACGAAGCACAGTGAAATAACATGAGGTCCCTGAAGATACCAAGATTATTATTGAGTACACCTCTGGCATCTTGAAACAACACTTCAGTTTAATGGGCTTATCAAAAAGTTTGTTTCAGTACAATCTTCTATGGCTTTTAGAGTCATTACATTCTCTAACTTTGCTCTGCAAATCCGCACTAACCATTGAAGAAAAATGACAGGAACAAGAAACCATGCTGACAGTAAAGAGTTAATGGTAAGGTTGAACTGGACCCTAAAACACAAGTGAAACTGAAAGAGTAGTCCGCCAGTCAGTCCTAGAATGTGCTTGTAGCTAAGTATCTGATCTATCCCTTTAAGCAAACCCCCTAATAAAATCAATAACACTGTTTTGATTACTTTCTCCACACCAATATCATTACTTTGCTGTTGTAGATTGTGTCCTTCATACTGTTGCATTGAGTGTGACAAGTAACACCTAATCTACAGCAACTTCCAATTAATTCAATGGTTAGGAAGTCAAAACCGAGAAAGAATTCACATTGCTTTTATAACTTAGAATCCCATGAGCATGCCTTGTCATTGATCATGGTAAATCAAATGATATGCTATTTATTATAATGTGCTGTATGACATTAGATATACAGTTAAAGCAGAGGAAGATACAGGGTCTTGAGGAAAGTGTAGTGCAGTGGGATTGTTTTCGACCCCTCTAGCAAAGAATCAGCACACAAATGATGAGTCAAATGGCTCCCTTCAGTTCTGTAAACTTCTATGGCAGCGCACAATGTATTACTCCTAACCTTTCAGGCAATGATGGCCCAGGTCCTTAATGGTTCTTTTATAGAATCATAGCTCCCAATCTTCTACGGAGCTGAAATTACATGGACATTTTTCAGTGAAGCACAACAAAGTGGAATATTGCCATTTTGCGAGGCCAGCATCTGTGATCAAAATCATAACAAATCCCCTGTGCAAAAAAATTCTCTCTACCTTTCCCTTCATTCCGTTACTCAGAATGAGAGGGAAAATCTAATCATCACCCCTTGACATTTAATGGCATTACCGTTGCTGAATCCCCCACTATCAACATCTGGGGGTTACCATTGACCAGAAACTGAGCTAGACTAGCCATATAAATACTGTGGCTATATGAGCAGGTCGGAGGCTAGGAATCCTACAGTAGCTCACCTCCTGACTTCCCAAAGCCTGTCCACCATCTACACGGCACAAATCGACAGTCTGGTGGAATACGCTCCACTTGCCCAGATGAGTGCAGCTCCAACAACACTCAAGAAGCTTGACATCATCCAGGAGAAAACAGCTCGCTTGATTGGCACCCCTTCCGCAAACATTCTCTCCCTCCACTACCGGCGAACAGTGGTAGCAGTGTGTACCATCTACAAGATGCACTGCAGAAACTTACCAAGGCTCCTTAGACAGCACCTAACAAACCCACGACTGCTACCATCTAGAAGGGCAAGGGCAGCAGACACGTGGGAACACCACCATCTGGAAGTAGCCCCTCCAAACCACTCACCATCCTGACTTAGAACTACATCACCGTCCCTTCACAGTCGCTGGGTCAAAATCCTGGAATTCCCTCCCTAACAGCACTGTGGGTGTACCTACACCACAGGAATTGCAGTGGTTCAAGAAGATAGCTCACCACCACCTTCTCAAGGGCACTTCGGGATGGGCAATAAATGCAGGTGATGCCAACATTCTGTAAAATTAATTTTTTTAAATCCTAAATTTATGCTGATAACACCATTGGAATTATTAATTTATCTGATCACCTCGTCAAGCATCATAATATTGAACACCTCTATCTGATCCAGTCCTTATGTTACTTGTTCTGCAACTTTGCTGCCAGTTACTAACAAGGCATATGTGCCTTTTGCTGATATCTTACCTGTTAATAAATAAAAGCATCACAAATAATGTTTGAAACAAATGAATATATTCCTAGCCGAACCACAATATTGGCAATGACAGGTAGAAATTCTAAACCTGCCCAGAATTGTTTATAAAAATTTTGCTTGAAATATTATACGTTGAACAGAAGATTGTTCCTCCATATTGTTAATGCAAACCAGAACTACCACAAATGGAAACTTTTTTGTGTGCTTGCTTATTCAGCACACATTTATGAGAACAGGTCAAAGTTCTAACTTCACTTTTTTTCCTGATTTACTCTTCTCCTAGTTTCACTCCTGCTAGTGTTGAGGTATACATCTGTTTTCCCAAACTCTGTAGCCTGTCAGAGTGAGTTGTGTTCCCTGCTGATCAGAGGGACTCATGTTACAGCAGTAAATATCAGACCTTCAGTTTTATAAATATTCTTATTTTTGGAACGCTGAATTAGCTTGTACTGTAGTTACTGAAGAGTTGAATAACATCATGATATTATGATGCTGTTGAGTGTAAAATGGACATCAATTCAGAATTGAATCCCATATTCTAAAATTGTCCTTAAATCCGAGTCATTGGTGAGTTGTAAGAATCTAATTTCTTTTCCCTTTTCAAGCTGCATTTGAGTTGCATATGGAAAGGATCCCTCCTCTGTTATTTTTTTCCTCTTATATTCCATCAGTTACTGAACCAAGATTGAAAAGTTTACACCTTTGGGAACCCACTTAAAATTCCAGGCAGCATTCTGCACTCTCTAACATAGCTGTTGTACCTATGAATGACTGGATTGCACTTACGCACTGATTCAGTGTTGAACAGGCATCCTTGAGCGCATTAAATAGTTCACAGCTACCTTGTGTTTTAATCAATTCTTTGTCCAGTATGCACATAAAACCTGGTCCCATGGGATGGATTTCCTTCTGTCATCCACCCACCATCCCATTCCAACCATGACCCCAATCCATCTTCCTGGGTAGGGGTGTATTAGTCATGCAGTGATGGACTCCAAGTAGGGTTCAACCATAGAAAGTGAGCCAACCAGTGCAAAAAAAGGAAAATGTAGACACAGGGTGGAATCGTCCCAGATTCGCACTAAGTGCGGTGGCAGGAGGGAAAAAGAATGTTTTACCCGCCAGCCGCAATGGCAGCTTTTCACACCGTATCATCCCAATCTCATCTCATTAATCATGCATTCCCGGGAAACATGCTGTTTTACTGGTGGGCGGCCTCCAAATCGCCCGCCATGCAGCCACCTTGCCTCTTCTCCATGTCGGGCGCCATATTTAACGTGCAACCGTGCGCACACCTCTCAGGGCTTCCAGCCCAAGACTGCTGCACAGGAGACATGACCCCGAAAGGCAAGAAGACTGTAGCACCCCGATTCAGTGATACATCCCTGGAAAGTCTTTTGGACACCGTGGAGGCCTGCTGTGATGTCCTCTATCGCCGTTCTGGCCACAGAAGGGGCAGAGACATCAGCGATCCGGCTTGGGAGGCGGTGGCAGCGGTGGTCAGCGCCAACGCCCTGCAAAGGAGGACAGCCACCCAGTGCCAAAAGAGGATGAATGATCCCCTCCATTCCACCAAAATAAGTCACTCTTCTCATCACTCTCAACTCACACACTCACAAACGTATCACACATCCACAGGCATCACACTCACTGCCAATTCAAGGGATATCACCATTCATTCTCTCACACACACATTCATTGTCCCCAGCTCGTCCATGGCACTACTCTCCACCCACACATGCCAGGCATACTTATCATCTGGCCCTGGCAGGAGCCCTGCTTACACTCTCTTCATCTGTATTCATGCAGGAGAAGCTGGCACACAACAAAAGGGATAGATTGCAGACTGATAGAGGAATGCCTGAAATCAAGGTCCTCACTGACTTTGAAAACAGCCATCCAGCTGGCCGGCGAAGATCTAGACCGGTCCTGTGCTGACGGTGAGGTCGGCGCTTATCTACCAAGTGAGGGTCCAGAAGTGCAACATCCACCAGGCAACCATGCTGTGAGTGATGTTTCCTGTTTCACAGGCCACTGCCATGTTCTAATTATCTCTCCTTGCTTTCGCAGGCACATCTGGGAAACAGCTGAGGGAGTCCATGACCCAGGTCCTCCACTCAAGCGCCGAAGACACCTCAGAGGAGGAATCTGCTGAAACCCTCATTGAAGACCCATCACAGCGCTCACCCACACCCTCCACCAGTGCAGAGGCACACACCTCAGTGGGACCAAGCTTTAAAGTAGCCTCGGGATCACAATCTGGTGAGCACATCGCACTGTCTGATCTGCAGCAGGCTGAGGCAGGAACTTTCCAGATTTACGGCACTTGACTGCTGCTGGAGGCGAGACATCTGCTCAGTCCAAGTCAGATGATGAACCTCCAATATCTCAGTTTCTGGATCTGCAAAGGCAAGCTCAGGAACATCAGGAAGGGATGTTTGCCGCACTCCTCAGATTGCAAGGCAGAATGGAGGAGTCTATCCACCTTCAGTCTGAGGTGATAGCACCGGCATTGCAAAGCACTGAGGTCAACACTTGGTAGGATGGCGGCTGCCATGTAGACCTTGGTCTAAGGCATCGGTCCCGCACTGCTGCATGGGCTGAACTCCATCACTGACGCCATAGTTGGCCTCCAATAGTGTCAATGTGAGAGGGGTGCAGGGAAGCTCGATCTTACTCCAGCTTCCCCTTCTCCTCAATGAGTCAGCCAGTGGCCCTCAGGCAACCATAGGGAAGAGGGTCAGCAATTGCACACCCTGGGGCCATCCACTCAGGTGACTCTGGGAGTGTCCAGCCCATCCGAATGCCCTCTTCCTGTGACCCCAGCAAGTCCAGCTCCACAGGCCAAAGAGGGTGCCAATGCCACACAGCAGAATCCTGAAAGCAGGCAGGGTCCCTCTAGGCCTTGGCCCTCCAAAAGACGCCCATTAAGGTCATCACAGGTAGGGTGTAGCAGTCAGCAGACTGCCTCCACCTCCGATGTGGATGTCGGGGGAGCTCCAAGACATAGCGGTAGGGTTAGGAAGGTTCAGAAGATGAAATTGCACAGCCTATGCATGGGTGTTAATCACTTTTACATACTGTTCACTTTGCAAATAAACTCCCAAGAATGTCTCCTTGCCTATGGCTCCTTGTTCTGATGAGCAGAGTTCGTGTCACTCAGGTGTGAAGCCTTGGTTCCTGCACAAGATAAAGGCAGATGCCTCAGTCCAGGGCCTCTTCCCTGTGCTATTTGCAACCTTCCCAGCACACTGATGGTGCGCCTTCACTGTCATTGGTCACATCAGTCATACCTGCACCTGCATGGGGTTAATCATTGCTGCCAGAATATCCTGGGCTAGTGGCACAGAGTTCTGTCATTCTCTCTTTGTGCTCCCAGCACCCATCTCATCAGCTTCTGTATCTGGTGACCATGTGGTCCTGAAGGGTTCAGATCATGAAATATGCCATAGGATCAAGAAAAGTTAAAGTTTCCCCCAACCTATCTCTATGATATGATCTGATTCACAGAGCACAAGCACAAGCGAGGTGCCATCAGCCAGACAGGAGTCAGACATTCACATAAGTTATGTGAGGATCTATGGAGTGTCCCCACTGCACGTCATCATCATCCTCCTGGAGTGTAAGGACAAAGGGCATCCACTGCATCACCATGACAGGAGCCTTATCACAGAGGGTCTGTGTGCTCCCACCCGCCAGTGGGCACAGAAATTCCGCCCACCCTCTCTGGTGTCAGAAAGGAGAGGCATGGGAAGAAAGCACCCTCGAGAGATTTATTTTGTTATTTTTCTCAGAGAGGCTCCGTGTAAGCAATGGGCTCTCCAGTTAAAGATGAAGTCTTAAATAGAGGCAGTGGCTCCCTTTACCAGGGATAGTCATAGTGGGATTCTCTCCTCTAGCCCAGGATATACCACTGTCACTCTCTTGGCTGGCTGTGGAGTAGCTGGCACTTGAGACAAGAGACAGGAGAAGCCAGAGAAGCCAGGAGAGAAGTTTTCCCTGAGGTGTAGGAAGCTACCCTGGGGAACTCCTGCAGTGATGTCCTGGGAATGAGATGATTGGTCTCTAACAACCACAATATTCCTTTGTGCTGGGTATCACTCCACCCAAGGAGGGGTTCTCCCCTGATTCCTATTAACTTCAGTTTTGCTAGGTCTCCTTGATATCATACTTGGTCAAATGCTGCATTGATGTCATCTCACCTATGAAATTCAGCTATTTAGTCCATGTTTGGACCAAGGCTGTAATGAGGTCAGGAGCCAAGTGGGCCTGACAGAATCCAAGCTGAGTATTGGTAAGCTGATTATTGCTGTGTAAGTGCCACTTGAGAGCACTGTCGACAACACCTTCCATCACTTTGATAATGATCAAGAGTAGATTGATGTGGCAGTAATTGGATTTGTCCTGCTTTTTGTGAACAGGACCTCAGGAGGAGGCTGAAATAGATCATCCATTTGGCACTCCTGACTGAAGGTGGTTGCAAATATTTCAGCCTTGTCTTTTGCACGGACTTTCTGTACTCCTCCAGCATTGAGGATATGGATGTTTGTGGAACCTCCTCCTCCAGTTACTTGTTAATTGTCCACCACCATTCTCAACTGGATGGTCAGGATTGCAGAGCTTTGATTTGATCTGTTGGTTGTAGGATTGTTTAGCTCTGCATATCATATGGTGTTGTAGCTTTGCCAGGTTGGCATCTCATTTATAGGTGTTCCTGATGCTGCTCCGGGCATGTTCTCCTGCACTCCTCATTGAACCTGGACTGATCCCATGACTTAATGGTAATGGTAGAGTGAGAGATGTGCCAGGCCATGAGGTTAAAGATTGTGTTTGAATGCAATTCTGCTGCTGCTGATGGCCCACTGCTGATGGCACACAGCACTTCACGGATTTCCAGTTTTGATCTGTTAGAATCTGTTCTGAATAAATCCCATTTAGCATAATGGTAGCACCACACAACACAATGGTATCCTCAGTGTGAAGACAGGATTCGTCTCCACAAGAACTGTGCGATGGTCACTCCTACCAATGCTGTTCTGCACAGATGCATCTGAAAAAGATAGATTGGTTAGGATGAAACCAAGTAAGTTTTTCCCCCTTGGTTCCCTCATAATCCCCCAGATGTTAGTCAGGAGGTCAACGGTGCAAGAAGTGTCATCATTGTTTCCGACGCCTAGGTCGATGTAAGATGGCCCATCCTGTTTTATTTCTTTTAGACCTCTCTATAGCAGTTTGATACAATCCTGATACCATTTCAACTAAGAGTCAGGTTTCATTCCCTAAAGGGTAAGCCAGATGGGTTTTATGATAATCATCAAATTCCCAATTATTAATTAAATTCCTCCAGCTGCTTTGGTGGGATTTGAACTCACATCTGCAGAGCATTAGTCAGGGCCTACTGGATTATTAGTTTAGTAACATTACCATTATGCCACTGTTCCCCAAGCTAGGTCACAATGCTTCATTTCTTCTCATTTTCCTCCACTATGCTGTTAACTTCAGTTGATATAGCTTAGGAAATTCAGCTCTATATTTCTGAAAAATGGAAAAAATCTTTGGATTCAAAACTAATTTCCAACATTACAACAATGACTGCACTCAACTCACTGGGATAAATGCCTTGTTTCTTATAATTATCCATCATTGCATTGGACATCTCCAAACAGAATCTAGCACTTCTTAACAAGTTATCATGAGCTGTCCCACCATAACAAGGATCTGGAATGCACTGCCTGAGAGTTTCTTTTTTATTCTTTCATGGGATGTGGGCATCACTGAATACAAGCATTTATTGCCCATCCCTAATTGCCCTTGTTCAGAGGGCATTTAAGAGAGAAACACATTGCTGTTGTGGGTCTGGAGTCACATGTAGGCCAGACCAGGTAGGGACAGCAGATTTCCTGGTTTCATGGTCATCATTAGACTTTTAATTCCAGATTTCTATTGAATTCAAATTCTACCATCCACCTGGCAGGATTCAAACCCAGGTCCCCAAAGCTAATATCACCACCATCAACACCCCTTTGTCCTTTTGTCTATGACAACTTTGGCAATCTCTTCTTTGCCTTCACCTATCACTGGCCCTCTATCCAGCTTTACCTGTCCCACCCCCCTACAACCAGCTTATATTCCACCTCATTTCTATATTTCTTAGTTCTGATGAAGAGTCATACAGACGTGAAACGTTAACTGTATTCCTCTCGCAGATGCTGAGTTTTTCCAGCTATTTTTGTTTTTGTTTCAGATTCCCAGCGTCCGCAGTATTTTGCTTTTACCCCAGAGCATTACGCTGGATCTCTAGATTACTAGTCCAGCGACAATACCACTATGCCATCACCTCCCTGTGTGGTGGATACAGGGGCAATGATCTAATTCAAATGGGAATTAGATTATTATCTGAAAAGGAAAATTTACAAGGTTACAGGGAAAAGGCAGGGGAGTGGCACTTGGTGAATTGCTCCTCCAGAGGGCCGCACAGATATGATGGACTGAATGCCTTCCTTCTGTCTTGTAATGATTCTGTGATTCTACATTTCTATAAACTATATAGCTAGTATTTACTTTCTTCTGAAAAACTTTCAATCTGTTCTATGGAATGATTCAACCGCTGACTCTATTTTCACATTAACTCTTGGGCCCCTCAGGCTCACTCTGTTCCTTTATGACATCAGTGAACTTGTCCAATTATCATCCAAGCATATCCACTCTGCTCCTGCTGATCCAAATTTCGTCAGATTGCAGATGCTCATATTTCACAATCTCTAGCCCATATTGATGCATCAATCATAATTGTTACAGTAAAAATTTTCAATTTTTTAAGATGTTCATCCGCTTTCCTACTGTGCTCAAATCAAGATTAATCTTTTACTCTAAATAACTAAATTCTTAAATGTCAAAATTGTGGAAATCCTTGCCTCTTTCGGTCTCTCCTTTCTCTAACCATCTTCAGGCATCTCGAATCCAAAACTGGCACCACATAATCATTACTCCCTCACTTACCTTTTCTTTTTAATTCTGTTCAACCTTTGTGGTGCACGAAAGGTCCTTAACATTCATTTCTGAAAAGAGAAAACTAATTGAAAGCATTTATTAATTATGAAGCTGTTCTTAACAAATTTGTTGCAGTACAGTTTCAGGACATTTGCTTTCAAGTCAAAATAGATCACCTTAATGCTGTATTATTCATAGATAAGCTCACACTTGGGATAGTTGGCGTATTTCCATTATCCTGCATTCCCAACATGGAGCCATATTCACAGAACCTAGGACTTTGAAATTGAGCTCCATAACAACAGGAGGGCAAAAATGGGAAAGGGGGTTAAAGAGCGTACACCCCAACAAGCCAACTATTTTACGGCAGTGGACATCGGGGTGTCATTGGGAGGCAGGGATCTTAATTAACATACTTAAGTCAGGTTCTCACAGTGCCATTGGGTGGATCTGTAAAATGAAAGGGAGGCAGGAGTTGCCTCTTCCACGAAGTAAGTGCCGTTTTCAGCAGTCCTTAAAGTTCCGATCTTCAGTCTCCCCAGCCAAGATTCACAGCTTACCCACAGCCCAATTCTCCAAATCAAAGGGTCTCTCCCCCTTCCCAATTGGAGGGTCCATTTCCCAAGTTTCCTGTTGTGCTTCCTTTCACTGGTTTTCCCTCTTGGCAGTCAGCCAGGCTGTCAGTTTGGCTGGTTACTGGGCAGGAAAAAGAAGAAGAAATAATCAGGTTGCACCATTATATTGAGCTTCAGCAGAAACTCCACACCACCAGCCTTTCTGGGTTTTTGCCTCTCTCCGACATCCTCCCTGCCATCCCATGAATATCAGGGTCCATGAGTCAGTTAAGTAGGTTTTGGTGTTATAACCACAATCTAACCTTAACTCTCCACAGAGGCAGAATACTTACTTATTTGTGATGGACTCTCAAACATCGATTCCCAGGTTTTGTGGCGATTCGGAAGCTCTTGCCTGAGAAAGCTGGCAGCAAAAAGGAGCAGGGTCAGAAGAGGTTCAGCGTGTTGGGTTTTTATAATTTTTGAGACTCAGCAAGGAAACTTGCAAAATGCTCCTGATTATCTGTGATTATAATCATCTTACCTTTAAAAAGGAATTGAATAAAGACCAACCCCTCGTCTTTTTATTGACCTTCATTTTCCTTCTTAGGTTTTTATAATCTTTGTTATTTCTTAGTTTTTATAGTTTTTTTTATATTTGCCCTGGCTTTCTTTTTTATTACATGTGCTGCAAAAGCTAGAGGCTTCTACTTAGTTTCAAATTTACTCTTTTCTGCCCATTCATTCATGTCAATACGAGTCCTTTTATTTGAATATAATTTGGAACCTTATAAGCTCCCATTTAAATAATTCCTCTATGCTTCTGTTTGCCAATTTTCTCTTCTATGTTAACTCGTTACAACTTGATTTTGTCCAGTTTAGTTTTCTTGTTCTCAAAACATTTTTAAAAACCCTACTAAATCAAATTGTGGTTACTGTTTCCCAAATGTTCACTTAGCTTAGATTGCATATCTGCTTCACTTCATGACTTGAAATTAGATCAAGTAATGCTTTGTTCCTTGTTTGGAGTAACACCACATTGAGCAATAACCTGCACACACTGCAAAAAAAACTTTCTCATTATAAACATTTTTAATTAGCCTATTTTTAGTTAATTAGAATCTCCTGAAGTAACTCTAATTTTAATACATGCCTCTATAATTTGTCTACAATTTTCACCTTCAGTTTCCATTCTATTGCTTTGGGGTCTATTACATATTTTACTAATTTTACCAGTCTGTTGCTACTTCTTAGCTGAATCCAAAGGGATTCTCTTTGGAGCACTTGTCTATTTAAATCCTTATGTCCCAGTGTTATGTTACTTTCTGTCAATGATATTGCAACCCTCTCCTGCTTTCCTTCCTTCCTTCCCTATCCCTCCTGAGAAGTTTATTCCCCAGAATATTTAATTGCCAATCTTGACCTAGTTGCAATGTTTCAATTACAGCTGTTAGCAAAGTTTTGCTGGATCTGTGCCCAGGGTGCTCTGGATGGTCCTGGACACAATGGATAGTGCAAACTCAAGCAAGTTGAAGTGCATATATAAAGAAATCTGCCAACTTTACTTTCCATCACTGTTGCTTCCTCTGCAATACTACAAACTAGCTCCTATCACCATTTCAGATAAAACTATACAGATTCCAACACTTTTGAGTGAAAAAAAATCCTTATTCCCCTCTAGACCTTTTGCCAATGATTCTAAATCTATGAACTCTGGCTATCAGCTCTCTTACCAGAGGAAATCATTTTTTTCTCTATCAAAACCCATCATCATCTTGAGAACCTTTATTAGGTCATGTCTTAACCTTCTCCAAGGAGAACAGTCCTAACTTTTCCAACCTCTCCTCATAACTGAGTCCCTTATTTCTGGTAACGTTGTGTTAAACCTCTCCTAAGGTTTTACATATTACCTGACGTGGTGCCAAGAATTATCCACAAGATTTGAATGGTTTACATACACGTTCCAGAAGTGCAAAGCAGGGATTGCCAATTTTCATGAGCTGAATTTTCTGGCTGGTGGGAGGGGGGGTGGGGGGGGGGGGGCGGAGCGGGAGCAGGCCCGGGCGGGCACAGACCCAATTGCCGCTCGCGATCAGGTCCACGCCGTCATTTTATGCAGGCGGGCCAATTAAGGCCCGCCCAGTGTGAATCGCAGCTGCCGAGGACAGCAGGAGTGGACGGGCGGCGGTGGGCCTACAGTGACCGCCAGGTCCAATGGTGACCCGGCAGCCTGTTTTAAAAAGTTGCTGCAGCCTATCCAAAGCTGCAAATCATGGCAAGGGAAGGGCTTCCCAGAGCACTGCTGATGAGCAGGCCAGGCAGGAGGGTAGGGCAGGGGAAGAACTGTGCCCCTCATTTTTCCAATGATTGCCTTGCTGTCCTCCTCAAGGAGGTGGCAGCACAACGAAAGGTCCTGGTACCCCAGGACAGGAGGAGGAAGCCCCCCCCACATGACCAAACGTGCCTGGGAGGAGGTGGCGGAGTTGGTGAGCTCCTGCGACGTGGTGCGACACACCTGGATTTAGTGTCGCAAGCACTTCAATGACCTGTTGCGCTCAGGAAGGGTGAGGAAAATGTTGGCATTGGTCACTTAACCCAGCAGGTAGGCTTTCCCCCCTGGTGCCCCCCCCACCCCCCAACCAAGTCTGAATGTACTGACTGCATTGAATCATTGATGGCATGTGTCCTTCGCTGGGTGAGCCAGCAGATATTGCCCATGCCAAGGTGACCCTGAGAGGGTGGTGATGAGATGGATTCTGCACCTGCAGCACGTGGTACACTGAGACCCACATAACTGTTTTGGGGACAACCTGCACCTAGGGGCTGTGCTGGAACTGCAGGACATGTCCAAGTCAGGGTGAGGACATGCTGGGAGGGGAGCTTCAAGGTGGCGTGGCACCAATCGATCTGCTGTCCTCTGTACTCCACGTGCTTGCACCTTCTTGCTATGGAAGGTTAGACTGTGTGGTGCTAAATGTGATGCAGGCAGCATTTGGCCAAGGGGGTTGGGGAGGCTGGAGGGGGCTGGGGACAGGCCTAGCATCTTTGTGTGAGTGTTCGGCAGCAGCGGGATGAGGAGACACTGGAGCCCTGCAATGCCCCTGCTGGTTGGGGTGGGCCGTCCACGAAGAAAGTCCATGTACAAGTAGCACTAATCAATGCTTGTCTCTCCTTTTTAGGAGAAGAATGCACATAATGCCGCCGAGCGGGTGAGGACTGGCAGTGGGCCAGCACAGTTAGCAATTCTCAGCCACTTCGAGCAGGTGGCCCTAGATTTGGAAAGGCGCCATACACCCAGGTCCACCGGTGTCGGTGAGGCTGGGGTGCCACGGGCAGGAATGTTAGCCCAGCAGTGAGGTCACCATTATTCTCCCAGCAGCCATGGCAGTGCTGAATGTTCAGTGATTGAAGTTTGCAACATGGCTTGACCATTGCTTATGGAAGGATGAGTGCATAATGATCCGGGGGACAGGGATACACATTGACATTGTCTCCACGTTAACTGATCCAATGTCCTTGTTCTTCCTTTCAGCATCATCAGAGCAGGGCCGGGAGGAGGAACAGCAAAGGCCCCCTCTCACACCTGAGGGTCCTGAAGTCTCACCAGCGTCACATCATTTCTGCGAGGCAGGCACCAGCACAGATATTAGCACCTCGGTGGGAATTAGGACATCGGCCAGTGTCCCGGGGCAGAGCAGTGAGGGCACTTCACGGTCACTGGAGGATCTGGCAGAGACAGAGATTCCCATGGCGCCAGCAGCCAAAGGACTGCAGGGGACCAGGCACATGCTCAGTCGGTGCCTGATGATGTGCCTCTGGAGTCGTCCACAACGCAGCAGGTGCAGAAAATGCGGCCAGGTGTGCAGGAGCATCTGGGGAGATACACGAGGCTATGCTTGGCTTGGTCTCTGTGGTGGAGGAGTCTACTCGGACGATCGCCGAAGCAATGAGCCACATGTCCGAGCGCCATGCATCCTCCATGGAGACAGTGGCGACTGTTGTGGAGAGGCTCCTCCAGGTGACCCGCCAGGGCTTCCTGGGGATGCACTCGGACCAGCAAGCCTTCACATCGGTGTTGACCTCAGCTGGTCAGTGCCAGTGTGGGAGATGGTCTGAGCACCGTTTCCCAGCTGGGTGCTCATCCATCCACGGTGAGCAAGGAGGTCTGAAGCGACCTCACGTCAGCACAGCAGCTGCCTGTCGTCTCTGCGGGCTCCTCTCAGGGTGCGCTGAATGAGGGCGGCAGCTCCTCCGCCCCTCTGCCAGTGACCATTGCATCCGATGAGGCTGCGACGACTGGGGAGATGCCAGCTGTGGAACTGACAGCTCCCTCCCAGACAGGCCCAGCACAGGCTCCACGGGCTAGAGGACGACTGCCAAGGTCATCAAGGCCAACAGGACAGCAGAGTCAGCAGGCTGTCTCAGATGCCACTCCCAGCGAGGGGTCAGCACGAAAACCTAGCACCGAAAAATGTAAACATAAGGCATCTTAGGCACACCACGAGTTTATCACTGGTGTTTTTGTGTTGGCCTGCAATGAGGTCTTTATGAGTTCGTGTGATTTTTAATATGTTTTTCATTTTGTTTCATTAAGTTTCCTTGGTTGCAATATTAAATTCAGACATGTCACCAAGATTGAGGGTGCCTCTTTTATTCTGCAGGTGGCTGGTTTCCAATAATGTAATGAGTGCTTCATGGGACATTCAGCTTTATTAACAAGGACCTTAGTTAATGTTTCTAGCCAGGCAGGTTTTGCACTTAGGTATCGAGTATGGAGCCTACAGCCCAGGCTTGTCCTGGAGGTCCATCTGTGGTGGGCTAGCTGAAGGTTCATTGGATTAAAGTTCCCGGGTGTTCCTGCCTCCCTGCAGTATGCCAGGGTCAACGTCTACCCTCTCAGCATTTCCCTGTGCATGCTCATCCTCGGACTCACTGCTAGACTCATCTTTTGCATCCGGAACCACTGCGTCTACATCTTCATCGCCAACTGCGTCCCCCCTTTCCAGTGCAAGATTGTGGAGAGCACAGCAATCAACCACTATCAGTGACACATGATCTGGGGGGCACAGGAGTGCAACCCCTGAATGGTCCAGGCATCGGAAGTGCATCTTGAGAAAACCAATGGCTCTCTCCAACACAGCCCTTGTGGAGATGTGGCTCCTATTGTATCGCTGCTCAGCTTCTATTCTTGGATGGTGGCGAGGCATCATGAGCCACCTTCTGAGGGGATAGCCCTTGTCACCCAGCAGCCGGGCTGGAGCACTGAAGAGCCCCGGCACCTGGGAGTGCCTTAGGATGTAGGCGTCGTGGGAGCTGCCTGGGTACCTTGCACAGACTTGTAGAATCAGCATCCTGTGATCACACACTATCTGCACGTTCATGGAGTGGAAGCCCTTCCTGTTGACGAAGGCACCGGGCTCACCTGCTGGCGCCTTGATGGCCACACGTGTGCAGCCTATTGCACCCTGGACACGGGGGAAGCCAGCAATGGCCGCGAAGCCTCTGGCTCACTGTGCCTGGCTTGCCCAGTCCCAATGATAGAGGATGAAGTTCAATGCACGTCTGAACAGAGCGTCTGTAGCTTGCTTGACACAAGTGTGGCAGCTGATTGGGAGACACCGCAAAGATCACCCACCAAGCCCTGGAAGGAGCAAGAGGCATAGAAGTTGAGGACAACTGTGACCTTTAGAGCCACTGGCATGGGGTGTCCACCGACACAGTTCGTGGAGATCTCAGGGCCAATCATCTGACAGATATAGTTGACTGTCTCCCTTGAGAGACGGAGCCTCCTTCGGCACTGCACCTCAGACATATTGAGTTGCAGCTTCGCCGCCTGTAAACCCTGGCAGCAGGATAGTGGTATCTTCTGCGGCCCCTTCCACCTTGGTCCATCTCTTGGCCCTGCACCCCTTGTGTCTGTGCCTGACCTCCCAAAGGTGGCTCCCCTGGAGGCTGAATGTGCACTCCTGGCCTCCTCCCCCTTCTAGCACTCCCTCCTCAGAGGAGGTGCCTCCAGCGGAGAGTTCAGCTCCCATTCCCCAGCTAAGGGAAGGCTTCCTGAAACCTGGAGGCCCAAAAAAGATTCCTCATTGCAGAGTGCTGACCTGAAGGTTGTGAGTCCAGACCAAGCAGCTGGTATGCGTTTTGAAGTATTGAAGATCACACAGGTAAGTATCAGTAACTTTTAAACATCAATATTTGACAGAGCACACTCACGGCACCACTGAGCCCTCTTATCCCGCCCGTGGATGAGGTTTATACAAATGTGTCCTACCCACCTGCCTGTTTCGCCCATGCCCCGGCCCGAAGATTGCACGAGCACTGTAAAATCACGGTTGATTGGCACCTCAAGGGCCTTAAGTGGCCCGTTAATTCATGGTGGGCGTGCATTGGAGGGCATCGCGTGCCCGCCCAGTGAAATATCTGCACGGGTGGGCATTGCACACCAACGGGAAAATTCTGCCCATGTCTTGAAACC
Source organism: Cetorhinus maximus (assembly GCF_964194155.1). NCBI lineage: Eukaryota > Metazoa > Chordata > Chondrichthyes > Lamniformes > Cetorhinidae > Cetorhinus > Cetorhinus maximus. The sequence continues at coordinate 122,925,862 of NC_135879.1, read as the reverse complement.
ATGGTAGGTTTTGAGTGTTTAGTTTCATTTTTGTACTTTTCCAGATGTTGATGAAAAGCTAAAGAAAGAACGATAAAGGACTATCCTGAGATTTCAAACAGCAGCTCACAGGATTTATCAATGACATATCTTAGACACTAGGTGCATTGTAAAGACAAGTTTCCATGCCCATCGGACAACTGACGGGACAGTTTGCCAGATCGCTACCATTCAACTCAGACATCAACAATCAGATGATATCATGGATTTGTCAATAATCACAGCTGTTTTCTTTTTATGTATATCCTATTGATTCTTTCTGCATTTCCTGTTTGAAATCTATCATTCCTCATCCTACTTGTTTAATGTTTCCATATCCCTTGGAACATTATTATCCTGCTTTGCACTTATCATTCATCTAACCACATAGCTGGGTGTCACCAGTACATTTTATACAATCCACAGTGTTCTGTTCAAAATGCTTTATATATAGCGGAAACCATCGATATCTAGAGTGGATCCCTGCACATCCCAATGGCTCATCAGACCTCAGACAGATAAATTATTACTTTTTTCCCTTCTAATGGGTTTTGCAGTAGTTGAATGCAGTTCTGATACTCATAGGGGACTGTCCTAATTGAGCAAAAAAACCAAAATATTGATTATCTACCTCCACTGCTGTAAGTATTTGTTCCACACAATGGAAATATGTTTTCTCTGGCTGCATATTCATGTCTTTCAGTCGCAAAACTTACAATAGCACTGGTGAAAGGAAAAGGGATTGCCACAATATGATGCATTAAAACAATAAAGAGAATACAATAAATAAATTATTTGCAAATATATTACAAGTAAATTATTTGAAAATACTTTTTTCCCACTTTGGCAGTGAAGAAGTTTGTGCCAGAATGAACTCCAGGCTTTTATAGTTGTTGTAGTCTGCTGCCTTACACAAGCCTCTCTGGAATACAAAAATGTGTGAATCAGCACAAGAAGCAAGCTCACCTTGTGCCAACTACCAAATACATATCCTGCATTATGTGTGTTTAGTTGTCTAACTCCAGCATATCTTCACTGAGTTTCAGATTCACACATATCCAATCTTTAAAGCCTCCAAAGCTAAAACCAAAAAAATACCTAATCTAGGTCATTGTTAAGTCCTGAGTTGCATTCTATTGCATCTATCAACAAGTTACTGCTAATACCTGTTATGTAATGGTTTGTCTGACTAATTTTTGTTAATTCTGAAGATGCCATCAGCAAAAGTGAGTGTTGGGTTTTACTTATTCATCCATCTTAAATTTTTCCATTGCCCTTCTAATTTTTAAACAATTCGGTGATTTCTTGTTGGCATTTTATCTAAAAAATAATCAATTAAGAGAAAGCCTTAAGAAATAATTAAGTCCTAATGGCTGACACTCATCTCTGCCAAAGCTTACAGGAAGTGATTCATTGTTTCTTTCCAGGCTCTTATTTTAAGTATAAGTGAGTTGGGCTACCCTTTCAGGAGAAAAACCGCATTGTTGTTTTGTAGTGCTATAAATATTCTCAAAACATATAACAGCAGTGTAAATGTAATGATCGCATGGTGGAATGAGCATTGACATTAAGAAAAATAATAGGAAAATGTAAAATTATTGCTACATAATGACAAAATTCAAGTTATTTGCCATTAATTTGAATAAAGTACAGGCATAGCAACATCATGTATTTATATAGCACTTTAAATATGGAAAATGTCTCAGGTGCATACAGAAGTACTATCAGATAAAATGGACTGAACCAAAGATTTAGGAAGTATAAATAAAAACGTTATTAAAATAGTAGATTTTAAGGAGTATTTTAAAGGAGGAGTGATGAAAACGTGAAGAGCGGGAATTTTGGAGCAGTGCACATAGATTTTGAAGGCACTGCAAACAATAATTAGATGAATGAGTGGGGGGTATACAAGAGGCCAGAGTCAGAGGAACACATAGAGTTCTCACAGGCTTGTAGGTTTGAAGCAGGTCATTGAGATAGGAGGGGAGACGCCCAGGAAGAGATTAAAACAGAAGTGTTGGGTGACTGGGAGTCAATGTAAATCGAACAACAGAGCTAATGGTTAAACAGGGCTTGGTGCTACCAAGAATGAATGTTGGCCTGTCCACTGTTTAACAGGAAAGAAGATGAGAGCAGGAGGTGTGCTTCATGGGTGATGTGGGGCAGAATTTAATGCTCCCCTGGGCGAGTTCAGAGGCAGGGATGGCAGGTGATTAGGCAGGAGGGTGAGAGTGGAGATCCCGCAACCCTCCTGCCTCTTTCCAATCAAGTCTGGCGTGGGAAGTGTTGGGGGCATCCTTCCTGCCTGAAGGCTAATTGAGGCCCTTAAGTGGCCACTTAAGGGCCTCATCCTGTCCCCACTGGCATTCAACCAGCGGCAGGTGAGAGATTTGCCAAATGGGTTTGCCAGTGGCCTACTGGGTGGGGTCCTTTGTCCACGGCACTCTGTACCTGATCGAGGGACCCAGCAACAGGACTTGAGCCCTGAAGAACCAACGCTTCTCCCCCAATGACCTCTTCCCTGCAATCCATCTGTAATTCCTGGTGAAGGTCCCACTGTAGTACCGGTATTGACCACCGTTCCCATTGACATTGCTGCTACTAAAGAATTGCCGGCTTCTTCTTGGCCAGCAGCATATGAGAGTTGGATATCGGCATTTGGGGAGCTTATTCAGGCCACCCAGAGAAAGCAACATGCAGCTCCCACCGGTTCTCCAATCAGTGGGTGAGACCCATGTTACCCACATTAGATCCCAGCCATGAACTCTGAGAGGGCATGAGGGCAGTCAGAGAAGGGATCATAGAGCTGTGACCAAAACCAGATGTGAATGTGTAGGTTGTGCAAGAAGATAGAAGGTTGTTGATGCAAATCCCATCCAAAGGATAAATCATGTAATGATAGAATAGTCAGGCTAACATCAGTTATGGAGAGGTCACAAAAAATTGATGCTTACCAAGAAAGACATGTGCTAATTAAGGACAGCAGAGGAGCATAGAGATGAACCATAGTGCAAACACTTGGAGAAGAGAGAAAACAAAGGGCAAATAGAAAGAGAATGTTGTTGAAGTGATTTGGCCATAATTTTCTGTTCTATTTTAAGAGTAATTAACCACCAGAACACATATTTCAGGGAATGCATAAGAACGATAGGTAGATTAGGGTTTGAATTTTCACAGGAATGGAAAGGGTCTTTGGCTTAGCCAAAATGGTGCTGGAGCCCAAATTCTGAATGCCCTACTCCTGAACCCAGCACCCGCCATTTTAGCTGGGAAGATGGGGGGGTAAACGAGGGGGCATGCTCATTGGGGGGGTAAAATGCCCTTTGGGAGAGGTAAGGTGCCCTTTGGGAATTCTAAGACTAGACATGAATATGTGTAAATATTGGATAAGTTCTACAGAACTAACAAGCTTTCAAGGTGTTTAAATCTCCCGCCCTTTAAATTAAAAAAAGTCTGCAATCTTAAAAATCATTGCTTGCTTAAAAAATCACTCTGTCAGTTGAGGGTTACCATTATAGGATTTGTGCTTTAAGGCTGACTTTACAACCTATCATTATCCCAATGGCATGCCTATCAGCTCACAGTTTGACTGACAGTTCTAAATGGTTATAAAGTCCTTGTTGTGGGGCTATGAATACAAATGATTGTTTATATAACGGATGAAGTACTTGAATGAAATTGTAGTTTTTATAAAAGATTAAATAGTTGAATTAAAATAAATGTATTTTTATCAATGCGAGCGTTTTTTAATAAAGTCTGCAATAAACATTTAGTACTTCATTTCATTTCATCTCGCCATTGCTCCTGAGATACTGAGTGAGTTGGCATAAAGGGTGTAAGGGAAAAGGGTGGGGTGGTGGGTGGGGGGAATGGGTTGGCATGAGTTGTCATAGGGGCTATGAAGGGCATGGGCTGGGTAGAGGGGCATGGGTTGGCATGGAGTATTTAAGGGGCCATGGGGATTGGTGGTGGCATGAGTTGGCATGGAGGGGGCACAGGGTGTGTGTGGAGTTGAAAGAATATGAGGGGTGATGGCTAGAGAGTTGATTTTTGTTTTATTCTTTTCCTTACAAGTCCTAGAGCACCAAGGCCTTTCACACAACCCACTTCCACACTTGGCAGCTTCTGTGGCTACCTCAAACAGCAGACCTGATTCCAGTGTATCACACCAAACAAAATTTAGAAACTCCAGGGTGCTTTCTCCCGAGTTGGGTTTGGGGACTTGGGAATTTTCCCAACTCTGCGCTCCAAACTCGAGAGTGAAAATTCAGCCCTAGATTTATTTTCTAGGTTCATAGAAACATAGAAAATAGAAGCAGGAGTAGGTCACTCAACCTGTTGAGCCTGCTCCGCCATTCAATGTGATCATGGTTGATCCTCTATCTCAATGCCATTCTCCCGCCCTCTCCCCATATCTCTTGACACCTTTAGAGTCTAGAAATCTATCTACTTCCTTCTTAAATATATTCAGTGACTTTGGCCTCCAGAGCCTTCTGCGATAGAGAATTCCATAGGTTCACCACCTTCTGAGTGAAGACGTTTCACCTCATCTCAGTCATAAATGGCCTACCCCATACCCTGACACTGTGGCACCATGTTCTAGACCCCCCCAGCCAGAGGAAACATCATCCCTGCATCCAGTCCTTCCATCCCAGTCAGAATTTTAACTGTTTCAATGAGATTCCCTCTCATTCTTCTAAACTCCAGTGAATAGAGGTCTATTCGACCCAATCTCTCCTCATACGACAATCCTGCTATCCCAGGACTCGATCTGATGAACCTTTGGTGTATTCCGTCTATGGTAAGTATATCCTTTCTTAGGTAAGGAGACCAAAACTGCACCCAATACTCCAGATGTTGTGTCACCAAGGCCCTGTACAGCTGTAGTAGGACATTATTTCTCCTGTACTCAAGCCCCCTTGCAATGAAGGCCAACATGCCATTTGCCTTCTTAACTGCTTGCTGCACCTGTATGCTTGCTTTTAGTGATTGGTGTACAAGGACACCCATGTCCTTTTGTAGAACAACATACCCCAATCTATCACTATTTAAATAATACTCTGCCATTTTGTTTTTACTAGTGAAGTGAACAACTTCACACTTATCCACGTTATATTGCACATGCCATGTATTTGCCCAATCACTCAACCTAAGTTGCCTTGAAGCCTCTTAACACCCTCATCATCGTTCATATTTCTACCAAGTTTCATGACGTCAGCAGACTTGGAAATATTACTTTTGGTTCCCCCCCATCCAAATCATTGAGATACATTGTGAATAATTGGGGTCCAAGCACTGATCCCTGCGGTACCCCACTAGTCACCACCTGCCATTCTGAAAAATACCCATTTATTCCTACTCTCAGTTCCCTGTCTGCTAACCAATTCTCACTCTATGCCAATACATTACCCCCAATTGCATGTGCTTTACGTTTGCACACTAACCTCTTATGTGTTCTGAAAATCCAAATACACCACATCAAAAGCTTTCTGAAAATCCAAATATACCACATCTACTGGTTATCCCTTATCTAGTCTGCTAGTTTATGTCCTTAAAAAAACTCCAGTATGTTTGTTAAACATGATTTCCCTTTCATAAATCCATGGTGACTTTCTAAGTGTCCTATTAGCACATCCTTTAAAATAGACTCTAGCATTTCCCTACTATTGGTGTTAGTGGTGTAATTCTCTGTTTTCTCCTTCGCTCATTTTTAAAATAGTGGGGTTACATTTGCCGCCTTCCAATCTGCTGGGATTGTTACAGAACCTACAGAATTTTGGAAGATGATAACCAACGCATCCATTATTTCATGGCCACCTGCTTTTTTACCCTGGGATGTAGCTTTTCAGGCCTTGGGGATTTATTAGCTTTCAGTCCCATTAATTTCTCTGGCACTATTTTTTTAGTAATACTAATTTCCTTCTATTCCGTTTTCTCACTGGACCCTTGGTTCCCTAGCATTTCTGGCAAGTTATTTGTATCTTCCTCCATGAAGACAGAACTAAAGTAGTTGTTTAATTGCTCTGCCATTTCCTTGTTCTCTATTATAAATTCTCCCATTTCGGACTGTAAGGGACCTATATTTGCCTTCACTAATCTTTTTCTTTTTACATACTTATAGAAGCTTTTACAATCTGCTATTACGTTCCTTGCAAGTTTCCTCCCATACTCTATTTTTCCCCTTTTAATCAATCTCTTGGCCCACCTGTGCTGAATTCCAAACTGCTCCCAATCCTCAGGCTTGCTATTTTTTCTAGCAACTTTATATGACTTCTCTTTGGATCTAATACTCTCCTTAATCTATTTTGTTGGCCATGGTTCTGTCACTTTTCCTGTTGTGTTTTTTCATCAGAAAGACACGTATAACTATTATAGTGTCTACATTTGTTCCTTCAGCCAACATCTCCAAATTTTATTTGTCACATTTTCCAACACTTTGGAGGATGAGACAATTAGTTTCTCACCAGACATTCCTTCCAACTTGGCAGCTCCAGAGTTAATCTGCACTGTTAGATAAACTAAACAAAAGACTTTACATTCAAATTAATCAGACTCTCTTTTTGAAAGTGAGCATGCTTTTGTCACAACTAAATGCATTTTATTTGCCTGGTGGCAGAGTAATTATGTTGATCAGCATCTGAACTATTTCTTCTGCATTATTCACTTTGCCAATTGTGTTTGCTTTGATGAGTTCCTGGTACAGCCAGGTTTCATCGATTTAAATGATGACTTTAGACTCTGGTACATAAAACTAAATGTAAAGTTTGTGAGCCTAGAACCATATTACATGTAAGAGGTAATGCAATGCCCCCAGTGGGAGTGGCATTCACAAAAGAGTGAATCTCAGATAATTATGAGCTCATGGGCAGCGATTCTCCATGCAGAATGGGTAGAAAATTGTAGCTTTTAACCTGTGATTTTCCAAAAAATGGTCCTTAAGAATTTCACGTTAAATCAGTGTAAATGTAAAAAATGTAGTCCCTGTGATTGTCATAGATTCACTCTGTATGAAGCTGCATTCCCCTACTGGAGCACCTGATTGCAAATTAACTCCTTCACTCAAAATAGATTTGGGTATTTATTATCAGCCAGAACAGCTGTTTTCAAAGCTATAGATGTATTGTTATAGTTGCCTTATTCAATCTCCAGTAAAGTAACATATAAACTTAGAATAATAAAGTATAATCATTGGAGTTTAAAAGATTTGAAAATTAACACTTCAAAAGGTAATTGAAGGATTTTCAAATGTCTCCTATACAGAAAGGCTGTTGTGAACCAGAGATTTTACAAAAATTATCATGGTCACTTTTAATTTGAAATGTTCACTGCTTTTAGTTCATCTGGCTACAACGTTAGTAGTGCAAAATGCCGCTAGCTTGTCAATCCAATTTAAATTTAATCATTAAAATTTAATGCTACAGATATGATAATGTCATATGACACATAAAGTAGGGGAAATATAGAAAAATTTATGTCAGCACATAAACTTTGTGGCTAAATAAATGTGACCTTTCACATTGGTTTGCATAAATCGAACAGGACACTTATTGCTGTCTTTTTCACACACCAATGCTCAAACCCATAAGCTGATTCACTTGAGAATCAGCACATATTCAACACATAAATGTACAATAGGTGCTGAAAATGAATAGAGTAATAGGCAGAAAAAAAATATGGTTTTCTTTTGATTCAAGATCTTCCGAATTTGTTAAGAAAATTTCTCTTGGAGGAGAAATTTGTTTCTCCGAAAGGTTATAACCAGTTTAAATTTTTCAATATAAAAGCAACTGCAGTTACCAAATTATTGCAATTTTCAACAGCCATTCTAGTATGGTACTAAAAAATATTGAGCACAAGTAGATTTGACATTGACATTGAAAATATAAAAACATTTGCAACAAGGACAACACTTGTGACTGATGATATTGTTGGCCATTCAACACAAATTGTGCGTTGTGTTCAGAACCTGATTCACTATATAAAATAGCTCATTGAACTTTAATAGTTTATAAATAAGCTGGCTATCCAACAGAAAAGATAACAGCCTATACATTTGATTGTACCCATTCACTTGGAGCCATCTGAAATTGCTGCTGGGAGGTCATTATAAGACAGTTGAGCAGCCTGTGCTACCCATTCCATTTGTTGGCTGCTTGTCTGCTTGACGGGATGATTTTCAGGCATACTGATGTCAATTCAAGACAGCCTACAACTCTTAAATGGGGGAAGGGGAGGCATACTGTAGTTATATGTGGACAGTGGCATTGTGGTAATGCTACTGAGCTAGTAATCCAGAGGTCCAGGCTAATGTTCTGGGACACAAGTTCAAATCCTACCTGACAGCTGCTGGGATTTAAATTCAATTAATAAATCTGCAATTGAAAACTAAGCTTAGTAATGGTGACCATGGAACATGGTAAAAACCCATCTGGTTCACAAATGCCCCTTTCAAGAAGGAAATCTGCTGTACTTACCTGGTCTGCCCTACATTGGCCAAGCCAGTCAAGATGAAGTTCCCTCTTGACATTGTAGTGTTGCATTACCACCATGCTAAATGGTAGTTTCAGAACTGATCAAGCAGCTCAAAACTGGGCATCTATGAGGTTCTGTGGCATACCAGGTGTAATGAACTTGATGTACCGGATAGGTTTCTTAGTTGAAACAGATAACTTTATTACAGAGATCTTTTATAAGCTCTGCCCCTAAGATTACCCACACTTAGGGCTCATTTGTCAGAGCAGTCACATGACCCCTAAAGGCAATAGAAAATGTTATACCTTGAATCATTACATTTCTTCCCCCTTTAGTTTTTTTAACATTTCCTATTTACAAAGAATAATTTAATCCACAGGTCATGTGATTAAAGATTAAGTCTCTGAGGTGGTTTTCTAATTCTGTTAGAGCGGCATAGCTCTACCACTTGAAATTCTCCCACTGGATTGACATGATCAGGAACTGCAGATCAGGAACATCCTGAATGGCAGTTCAGGATCAGGTAATTCAACAGAGATATCAGGTATGCCTATTCTAGGTTGATCTGTCACCTCAGGGATTAAAGGTTCAACATCAATTACAAGTGGAATAGCTGGTTGTTGGGATGTTTGTCTACTCCTTAGATGATTCACATGTTTTCAAACAATCCGTTCTTCCACTTCCACTTGGAATGACAAAGGTCCAGTTTCAGAGACAATTATACCAGGAACCCAACAAGATCCATTTCCAAAATTCCACACGAAAGCAGTCTCTCCCACAGTTAATCTTCGAGCTTTGCTATGAATATCGTAATTCACTTTCTGACTTCTCTGATTCTTCTCTACCTTCTCCTCTAAGTTTGGTAACACCAGACTTAACCTTGTACGTAGGCGGCATTTCATTAGTAATTCAGACAGTATTGAACCCGTAGTTGCGTGAGGAAAGAAAAAAACATGAAAGTCGAGTTTCTAAAGTGTCTTTGGGTAACTTCTTCATTCATGATTTGAAAGTTTGCACTGCGCTTTCAGCTAGCCCATTTGATGAGAGATGATATGGTGCTGTTTTAATATGCTTAATTCTATTTAAATTCATGAATCTCTGAAATTCTGCACCAGTGAAGTCAGTACCATTATCTGAAACAATGACTTCTGGTAGGCCATGTATACTAAAACATTGGTGCAGCTTTTCAATAGTTGCACACAATGTTGGTGACCTAACTTCATACACATCCATCCACTTAGAATGCGCATCGACGATCATTAAAATCATGGTACCTAAAAATGGACCTACATAGCCTACATGTAGTCTAACCCAGGGTCGACTAGGCCACTCCCATTGATGCAGTGGAGCTAAAATGGGCAACTTCTGTTGTTGCTGACAATGGAGACAGTGCTTGACTACACTTTCAATGTCACTGTCTATGCCTGGCCACCAGACATAGCTTTATGCAAGCGTCTTCATCTTCAAAATGCCTGGATACACACTGTGAAGCTCTGTCAAGGATGGTTTTCTTCCTTACGAAGGGATGACAACTCTTGATCCCCACAACAAGTTTCCACCTTGACAACTTAACTCTGTTTTATGGGCATGGAATAGTCTTATTCCTTCAGGCACTGGTGAATTCGACCATCTTTGCAATACCTGGTCTCTGACTTTTGACAAAATTGGATCCCCATTTGTCCAATTCCTTATTTGCTTCACACAGACAAGCAAAGAGTCAAAGAAACTCAGCACAAGCACAACTTCTTGTGACACTGGAGCATGTACAATGCTGTCTGGTAATGGAAGATGACTGAATGCATCTGCATTTGCAATATGCATACCAGGACGGTACATAAAGGTATACTCCTATGCTGATAAAATCAAAGCCCAACATTGAATTCTTGCTGAGGCTATTGGCGGAATGGCTTTGTCCTCGTTAAATAGACCCATTAATGGTTTACAGTCCGATACTATAGTGAAATATTGTCTATGCAGATACTGGTGGAATTTCTTCACTCCAAATATTACTGATAAACCTTCCTTCTCAAATTGTGAATATCCCTTCTTGGCTGCAGGGAAGGTTCTGGAGCCATACCTATTGGCTTTTTGGAACCATCTTCCATCCTGTGTGACAACATAGCTCCCACACCATAAGGAGACGCATCACAGGTTAATATTAATTCTTTTGATGGATCATAATGTACTAGTCAACATGATGAATGTAATAGCTTCTTGATTTTTATGAAGGCTTCTTCTTGTTGCACCTTCCATGACCAATGATGGTTCTTTTTCAATAATAATTGTGAAGGTGCTAACACTGTTGACAAGTTTAGCAAGAAGCGACTATAATAATTTATTATGCCTAAAAAAAGACTTGAGTTCAGTGACATTGGAAGGAGAGGGCACCTCATTCATTGCCCTGACTTTCTGCTTTACTGGATGCTACCCTTGCTATCCACTCGGTGACCCAAGTAAGTGACTTTTATCACTTGGAATGTACATTTCTCTTTCTTCAATCGTACACCAATTTCAAACATTTTTCTTAAAACCTCTTCTAGGTTTGCCAAATGTTCGGCTTCTGTTGACCCTGTGATCAGGACATCATCCAGGTATACTACTACTTGGGGAAGCCCTCGCAGTAGACTTTCCATGGTCCTTTGGAAGATTGCACATGCAGATGATACACTGAAGGGTAAGCGTGTATATGGGTACAGGCCCTTGTGCGTGTTGATGGTTAAATACCCTCTAGATGTGTTGTCCAGCTTTAGCTGTTGGTATGCATGGCCCATGTCCAGTTTGGTGTAGATTTGCCTCCAGCTAGCTTGGCGTACAAATCTTCTATCCTGGGGATATGATATTTATTTAGTTTAGCTGCCTTGTTCACAGTTAATTTGTAGCCTCCACAAATGCAAATAGTTTGATCAGGTTTCACCACAGGGACAAAAACAGAAAATGCTGGAAAAACTCAGCAGGTTTAACAGCATTTGTGGTGAGAAAAAGCAGTTAACTTTTCAACTCCGTATGACTCTTCTTCAGAGCGGAGTCATATGGGCTCGAAACATTAACTGTTATTTTCTCTCCACAGATGCTGTTAGACCTGCTGAGTTTTTCCAGCATTTTCTGTTTTTGTTTCAGATTTCCAGCATCCACAGTATTTTGATTTCACCACAGGGACTATGGATGCTGCCCATTCCGAAAATTGGACTGCCTGGATGATGCCTAGCTTCTCTAAGTGGCACAGTTTTGCATCCAACTTCTCCTTTAGGACATAAGGCACAGGCCTGGTGCTAAAGAACCGGGGTGTCACCTCTGGATCTACATATATTTTTGTTTGTAAGCCTTTTAATTTTCCTGATTTGTCTTCAAATACGCATTTGTATTTCCTTAACAACTCAGGAACTCCTCCTGTTCTTGCTTGAAATATTTCTGACCAGCTGAGCTTAATTTTTTTTTAACCAACTGCAGCCCAGAAGGCTAGTTCCTTCACCTGTCACTATGCTCATTGGAAGTTGGGCTGTCTGTTGCCTATAGGACACTGGTACTGTGAAAGTGCCCTTTACCTGTATTGACTCTTCAGTGTATGTCTTCAGTTGAGCCGTGGTTTGCTCCAGATTCAGTGGCTGGGTACCTTCACTTAGGTATTAAAATATGTTCTCTCCCAACACTATGGCTGAGGCTCTGGTGTCTACCTCCATGAGTAGAGGCTTCCCATTCAACCCATTCATTTGAAGTGTAACGATTATTGGTTCAGCTTTTACTGCTTTGACGTTGTATAGGGATATCAATATCAGCAGCTTCTGGTTCCGTTATATTATGCATTTCAGTCATATTGGTCTGCTGCCTGATGGGCTGTCGTGATTTCACCCCGCATTGCTTCATTACATGCCCTCTTTTGTGGCATTCTGTAATGGCATTCTGTATCCTTGAATCTGCAGGTTTTCGGTACATGGTTAACCCCACACCGGTAACAGATTGACCTCTGAATTGCTGCTGAGATGCTTCCACTAGGCCTTTTTTTATTCTCGAGCAGCTGAGACTGTCTTTCAGTTCGCTGCTGTGACTCTGGTTTTCACGCCACGCCTAGCGGTAGGTTCCCACCCCAACTGAAGAACGGTGATATGTTGCACATTCTGCAAAGCCTGCGAGTCTCTCTCAGCGCTTTCCATTTCTAGTGCTATTTTCACGGTGCGCTTCAAATCAATGTTAACTTCTGCAAGTAAATAGCACTGAATGGCTTCACGAACGCCACAAACCAACTGGCCCCACAACATGTCATTGAGTGTGTCTTCAAAGTCGCAGTGCTCAGTCAACTGCTTCAACTTCGCTATATAAGTTGCGATGGACTCTCCCAGGGCCCTTACTCTGGAGTTGAACTTAAACCTCTGCATAATTACCAATGACTTTGGCGTCTTCATGCGGTCTACCAATTCGTTAAAAGATTTAGAATTGGGTGTGTTCGAGGCCGTCTTACTGCGGATGAGGTTATATGTCTTGCAACCACAGACACATAAAAGGATTGCTTTCTGCTTCCCCTCCACGTTTATTGCATTCGACACTAAATAAAAATCTAGGCGCTCTACATACTGGCTCCAGTCTTCCATGGACAAGTCATAAGAGCCGATTCTGCCAACGAGTGGCATGACTGGTGAGTATATTTTTCCTTTGTTCCTTAAGAATTGATGTGCTCATTATAAGGCGAGATGATGCACTGGGCAGGTTTCTTGCTTGAAACAGGTAACTTTATTACAGAGCACTTTTAGAAGCTACATGCTTGAACCAGGTCCACAACTTGAAAGCTCCGCCCCTAAGATTACCCGTGCTTAGGGTTCAGTCGTCAGTACAATCATGTGACCCCTAAAGGCAGTAGGAAAGGTTATACCTTCAATCACTGCACCAGGCATATCTATAAATGAGGTGCCAATCTGGTGAAGCTGCAACTCAGGACTAAATGCATTCTAAATAGCAGAGCCGGCATGCAATAGAGAGAGTAAAGTGATCCCACGATCAATGGACCAGATCTAAGTTCTGCAGTCCTGCCACATCCAAGCATGAATGGTGGTAACAATTAAGCAACTAACTGGGGGAGAATAATTCACAAGTATCCCCATCCTCAATGGGGGACAGACAATGCCAAACAATGCTCCTGGTGACAGTAATACTGGGATGAGGTGCTGAAGAGGTGAACTTGAGGAACACAGCTCCCAGGACCTTTCATGACCTCATGAAGGCCAGGAGGCTAGGGTATTAAAGGAGCACAGCTTGACAGCAAGACCACTAGCTCTAATATACAGGACTCAGATGCAGACTTTAAAGGCAAAGACGACGGAAGGAAGATGAAGGACATCCACCAGAAAATGCTAAGCACACTGGTCTGCCGGCTAGTATGCTTACATGGAATAACTGAGAACACGGAGGAGCCCAACTCCAACTAGAGCATGAAGACCACAGTGGAGTGAGTGGTCAGCTCGTATGGACATGTAGTGGGGCCTGTCATGATACAGCTTCTAGTGACCACTCCAATGCTTCCATGGCAATTCACACTGCTCCCATGGAAACCCAGACTCTTCTTCCCTTTGGGATTGAGCAATATCAGGGACTTCCAGAGTGAGGGCAAGGTGCTTGTGAGGATAATACTATAAAGATGGCAGGACTGTTGGTGTATTAGAGTGAGGAGAGATAGCATAGCTGAAGTGCTGGTATGCTCCTAGAGGTGTAAAATTCCTTCATGCTCTTCATCCTTCTTCAGTTCCTTATGCTCAGGTTGTGGCAAGGTTCCAATAAATTGCAAACTTATGCAGCACATAATCAATCAAGACAAATTTGGAGATACCACCAGAGATTTTTTTCATCCTTCCAGAATACCCAGGCAATAGTACTATTGGTCTGGACAAACAGATTTCTAATGGTGGTTTGGCTTTCATTGTAGTCCAACTCTACATCCATGCCCAGGTTGCAGATTGGTGAATGAGCCATTCCTGGAGGTGATATCCTTTGTAAACAAGGATCTAGCTTGTAGCCTGATAATCTGCTTGGGCTAGGAATGGGACAGTGGACTGATGCAGGATGAAGGTATCGTGGCTGCTGTCAGCACAAATCTGCATTATGCTCAGTCCGTGGTCAGAAATGAGTTGCGTGTTAAGGGAATATATCCTTTGCTGTGGGGAAGATGACAGGCTCATTATAAGAAGCATGCTCCAATGTCAGTGCAGTCTATGACACCTTGGTCCCTGGGAAAACCTGCAATGCATGTGAAGCGCATCTCTCTCTCTCTCGTCCTGCTTTAATTACTCCTTCTCAACTCTTCAGGAAGTAGAAGTAGTGCAGTAGAGGGCGTTGACCACCTCCTTATGACATCAATGTCCAGGCAGCTGGCTAATATTGCTAATGTCACCCACTCCAGCTTGGAGTGGCCTTGTGGCATAATAGTTAAGGATCACAGTGACCTTAACAGCCACAAGCAATGCTATTTATGCCTCGATTTGGGGTTCCAGTTATGGTTCCAACAGGTTGCACAGTTCTATGACAGGGTCCTTGATGGAATGCTATGCGAATGCTTGATCCTATATGTTTGGTGGTAGTGGAGAATGTTTGCTCTGAGGAAGAATTGGATAGGCTAGGTTTGGTGTCTTTGGTGAGGTGAGAGTGACTGCCCTTGGCATCAAGGCAATGTTTGACCGAGTGTGGCATAAAGGAGCCCTAGTAAAACTGGAGTCAATGGAAATCGGGGGGAAACTCTCCACTGATTGAAGTCATACCTAGCACAAAGGAAAATGATTGTGGTTTTTGGAGGTCATTCATCTCAGTTCCAGGACATCGATGCAAGAGTTCCTCTGGGTAGTGTCCTAGGCACAACTATCTTCAGCTGCTTCATCAATGACCTTCCTTCCTTCACAAGGCCAGAAGTGGAGATGTTCGCGGATGATTGCACGATGTTCAGCACCATTTGCGATTCCTGATATTGAAGCAGACCGTGTCCAATTGCAGCAAAGACCTGGACGACGTCCTGGCTTAGGCTGACAAGTGGCAAGTAACATTCACACCACACAAGTGCCAGTCAATGCCCAACTGCAACAAGAGAGAATCTAACCATTGCTCCTTGATGTTCAATGGCATTACCATCGCTGAATCTCCCACTATCAACATCCTGAAGATTCCCATTGACCAGAAACTGAACTGGACTAGCCATAAAAATACTATGGCAATGAGAGCAAGTCGAGGCTAGGGATCCTGCAGCAAGTAGCTCACCTCCTGACTCCCCAAAGCCTGTCCACCATCTACAAGTCACAAATCAGGAGTGTGATGGAATATTCCCCACTTGCCTAGATGAGTGCAGCCCCAACATCACTCAAGAAGCTTGACACCATCCAGGACAAAGCAGCCCACTTGATTGGCACCACATCCACAAACATTCACTCCCTCCACCACCAACACATAAGATCATAAGACGTAGGAACAGAAGTAGGCCATTCGGCCCATCAAATCTGCTCCCCCATTCAATGAGATCATGGCTGATCTGATAACACTCAACTCCACTTTCCTGCCTTTTCCCAATAACCCTTAATTCCCTTACTGATTAAAAATCTGTCTATCTCAGCCTTGAAATTACTTAACGACCCAGCCTCTACAGCCCTCTGGGGTAAAGAATTCCACAGATTGATTACACTCTGAAAGAAGAAATTCCTCCTCATCTCTGTTTAAAATGTGTGACCTCTTACTCTAAGACTATGACCTCTGGTCCTAGACTCTCCCACAAGGGGAAACAACTTCACATCCATCCTGTCAAGCCCCCTAAGAATGTTATATGTTTCAATAAGGTTGCCTCTCATTCTTCTATATTTCAATGAGTACTGGCCCAACCTACTCAACCTCTTCTCATAAGAACATCCCTCAATATACAGAATCAACCTAGTGAACCTTCTCTGGACTGCCTCCAATGCCAGTATATCTTTCTTTACATAAGGGGACCAAAATTGTTCAGAGTATTCTAGTGCCTTGCATAGTTTTAGCAAGACTTCCCTCTTTTATACCCCATTCCCTTTGAAATAAAGGCTAACATTCCATTTGCCTTCCCTATTACCTGTTGAACTTGCATGTTAGCTTTTTGGGATTCATGCACAAGGACTCCCATATCTCTCTGTGCTGCAGCCTTCTGCAGTCTTTCTCCATTTAAATAATATTCAGCTCTTCTTTTCTTCTTGCCAAAGTGCATAACCTCACATTTTCCCACATTATATTCCATCTGCCTCTTTTTGCCCACTCACTTAACCTGTCTATATCCTTCTGTAGACTCCTTGTGTCATCCTCGCCACTTGCCTTCCCATGTATTGTTGTGTCATCCGCAAACTTGGGGTCCAAGTGACCAGTCACAACATGGTGGCAATCAGTTGGTTTATGACCAGAACTCGACCCCGGTAAGACAGCACTCGGAACAGTCCTGTCCAGCGCCACAGGCGAGTGGTGACTTTGGCCTCCAGCTCCTGCCAGTTCACTGGCCAGGATTCCTCAGCAGGGCAGAGGTGGACCCCCAGGTAGAAGAAGCTGGTCCTACTCCAGGTGAAAGGCCTGAGCTCCTCGGGTAGGGGATCCATCTGCCACTGACCGACCAGGAGTCCAGAGCACTTGCCCCAGTTGATCCTGGCAGAGGATGCAGCAGAACAGACCTCCTGGCACTCACGCATCCTCCGCAGGTCAGCCGGGTCGGTGAACATGAGGAGCACGTCATCGGCGTAAGCAGAGAGGGTCACCCCGATGCCTGGCCTGCGCAGAACCAATCCCGACAACCTCCTCCACAAGAGGTGCAGGAAAGGCTTCACCCAGATGGAATACAATTGGCCAGACAGGGGACAGCCCTGATGCACAAAGCGAAGGGGCGCCGTCAGGGATCTGTTAACCTTAACTCGACACTGTGGCAGCATACAGAAGTCGGATCCGGGCGACGAAATGTGTCCTGAACCCGAATGCTCACAGAGTCCTGAACAAATATTCGTGATCCACCCTGTCGAACACCTTCCCCGCTCAAGAGACCGGGAGGCACTCGACAGACCAGCCCTCTGGGAAAAGTGGATTACGTCCCGGGCCAGATGGCTATTATTGAAGATGGCCCAGCCTGAGACCGTGTAGGACTGGTCAGCGTGGATCATGTGGTCCAGTATGGTGCCAAGGCGAGAAGTCATGGCCCTGGCAAAGATCTTGTTTGTAATCCGTGCTGAGGAAGGAGCCCAGGCACCAGTTCTTAAGTTGACGGAGATCTCCCTTCTTTGGCAGCAGGGCAATCATGGCCCTGTGCCATGAGAGGGGCATCTCCATGGTTGCAATGCTCTCCCCCAGGACCCCCGCATAGTTGCTCCCCAGGATGTCCTAGAATGCCCTGAAGAACTCCACAGTCAGCCCGTCCAGCCCCGGGGATTTGCCCCAAGAGAGACTGTCGAGGGCGCCGGTCAGCTCCCCAAGACTTATAGGGGAGTCAAGCTTTCCGGTGCCCTCCGGGCCGACCTGCGGCAGGTCCTCCCACAAAACTCTGCGAGCATCCTCGCTGGACGGATCCGGAGAGAACAGGGCAGTTTAATAGTCTCGGACAATGGCCCCGATGCCCTCTGGATCCGAGACAAGGAATCCGTCATCAGCCAGCAGCGTAAGGAGCTGCTGACGGACCCCGTGCCTTTTTTCCAGCGAGTAGGAAAAGGGGGAGCCACGGTCCAGGTCCTGGAGGAACCGGATCCGTGACCTCATGAACTCGCCCCGGGACCCGACGAGTTGCAGGTCCCGCAGCGCGCCCTTCTTCTCATCATACACCAACTGCAGGGCCGGGTCCACATCGGGCTGATGGAGACGTGCCTCCAGATTGAGCACCTCCTTCTCCAACTCCTCGACCCTGGATTTCCGCCTCTTTGTCGACCCCCTCGCATACTCCTGACAGCAGACACAGACGTGAGTCTTGCCCACGTCCCACCATAGCCTCAAGGAGGGGAAGCCTCCCCGCTTCCTTCTCCAGCCGGCCCAGAAACGATGGAACGAGTCCAGGAACCGCTCGTCCTCCAGCAGCCGGTTGTTAAAGTGCCAGTACGCGGACCCCGTCCGAGCGCAGAACGGACCGAGCTCCACCCACACCAGACGGTGGTCCGTGCACAGCACCCACTGCACAGAAACCGACAGAACGCAGGACACAAACGCCTTGGAAACGTAAAGGTGGCCGAGTCTGGACACTCCAACTCCAGGTGACACGAAAACGCTGGAGTCAGGATGGAGATGTCACCAGGCGTCCACCAAGTCGAAGGACCCGACCAGGTCCCTCAACCTACCCACACCTAGCGAGCAGTGCTGGGCACCGTGACGGACATCGGCCTCGAGGTACAGTTGAAATCCCCACTGAGGATGATGAACTCGCCCGCGCCGATGGAGCTGAGATGAGTGGACACTTCCTCAAAGAAGCTCACTTGCTGCTGCGCACCCAGGGGAGCGTACACATTCACAAAGTGAAGCGCATCACCCCCCAGGCGCACAGTAAGGTGCAGCAACCGACCTGGCACCGGCTCCTTGACCCCCCCAAGATCTCTGGCTGAAAATGTGGGGCTAACAAGATAGCCACCCCGCCAGAATTGGAGGCCGGGTGGTTCATGTCAACGCCCACCTCGCCACTCCAGGAGCCAGGTAGCTTTGTCTCCCGGAATGGTATGGGTTTCCTGCAGGAAGCACACCACATACTCCCCATCCCTGAGGACCGAGAAGTTCTGGGACCTGCGCTGTGCGTCCCTGCTGCTGTTGATGTTGAGGCTGACTATGGTAGTCTTCATTTTCAGAAGTATGTGCTACCCTCACTATGCATAGTGTGAGAAGGAGAGGACTATTTTAATCCTTCCTCTCCTTCAGGAGCCCAGTGAGAAATGTGTGGACCCTCCTCTTAGCGTTCCGGTCCAGCCCATGGGCCTTGAGGGCCTTGCTGGCAGACCAGAATGTAAGAGGAAAAGAATGTCACCCGTCCAGGGCCGACTGGACCCTGTCTCAGCGACCGTGATTACTCACTAAAAAATCCTGGAGCTCCCAAAAAGGTTTGAGGGGAGAATCAGTCAGGGGAACCAGGAGGTCCACCACCTCACCTGACAACGACTTTAAGACATCCCCGGTGCTCACCACCGAAACCCAGTCCTCCTTCAGGTCGTCGCCTCCAGCTCCAACCCCTCCCCCATATTGAGCTGTCAGTTGGCTCCACCTCCACTTTGATCCCACCCCCAGGATCAAGGGCAGAGGGGTCCTCTCTGGTCTCCTCTTGGGGATATGGGCCATAGGGCAGCAGCGGCTCAGAGCCCCACTCCCCCTCAGGCACCGGGTTACCCAGCGAGTTCAGAAAATGTTCCGGACCTAGGATGGAGGTGCCCGGCGCTGAAGGTTGGAAGGGAGCAGGGAGGTCCTCCTCACCAGTGCCGCCCAAAAGCCCAGCGGTCGGGGCCATGAAGGGACTGCCGCAATCCCCTGGCAGGCCAGATTGCATCTCAGGGGTACAAGGTGGGTCGGGGTGGGGCACTTCCGCACAGGCGACACCCTCACCAACTCCTGAGGGACCTGCTCAGGGGACTGCAGCAAGGGGTCGGGGGTTTGGACTCTCCCCATAGCGAGGACTTATGGGACTGAGACGCCACTACCATTTCACTGAGGGAGGGGACACAGTTGACCTCGCGAGTCGCGAGGTCCTCCCCCTTCGAAGGGTGGCGTCTCTTCTGGGGTAGGCTGGGGGCTGGAGAGACCTCAATCAGCGAGGCCCCCACCGCCTTGTCCAGCCCCTCCGGACGCTCCTCCCTATGGGGTTTGGGCAGGTCCACCCTGTTTAATAGGATCACCAGCTTAGGGTCGCGCGCCCCACAGCCACTAGACCCGGGACCCCAGGCGGGGACGACGCTGAGCCCAGCACATGGCACTGAGGCACACACAGACCCGGGAACAGGCGTGGACACGACGCTGGGGCCAGATGGTGTTTTTACTCCCATGCAAGTGTTTCCAGGTGTCTGGGGATCAGGGCGGGTTTGGGTGTTCTGGGGGGCCACCTCCATGTGGTGGTCTTTCTCCGCACCTTCTTACAGCGCGAAGTCTCTCCCCCAGGCTCACCAGCAGGCGAGATGGTCGTGTCTGCCAGCGGACCCTCCACTTTCAGGAAGGAGAATGGGGCGGTAGCGGGGGGAGGAGCGGTGGTGCCAGCCGCGGCCACCTGGATGGTGCTGGCGGCCTTGTGGGCGGGGCAGTTCTTACAGATGTGACCCACTTCCTTGCAGACATGACACCGCAGCCATCCACAGTCCAGAAGAATCTGTAGGCAGCCCTCTCATATTCCACATTAAAGCCCCCTCACCACACATTCCCCCCGGGCCAGGCAGATGAAAACCTGGTGCCAGAAGGAGCACACGTGTCAGATGGCCGCATCCTTAAGGCCGAGCTGGATTGGTGCAACCCCCGACCTAACCTCCTCCAGTTGATGGAGGTGGGGGAGGAGCAGCTCACTGGGGACAAAGGGCGGGACATCGGAAAGTATCATCCTCTGGGTGGTGGCCTCCAAGGGGTCCACCGACAGAAACGTCCCGCCCACAGTGAGCCCCTTTTCTAGGGCCAGGTGCACTGTGCTCTGAGCTCAAGAAAATTACTTTGCCGTTCATTTTCAAGGCAGCAACTACGGCTGTAGGGCCGACAACCCCACCATAGCCTTCATGCAGGCCTGGATCGTCATTTCAGGGTGGGTGTAGCTCTTCACCCCTGGGGCCTTGGTAAGGAGGTGGGAGGGTGATGGGGCTGCGGGACCAGCAGGGGCTGCAGAAGCAGCTGCACCCGCATAAGCTTTTTTAGGGGGCTCTGCCAGCAGTGACAGCATCACCTCCACATTCACCCGGGAAGTCCTAGCTACAGGTGACCCTGCCACAGCCATAAGGGCTGAGCCACACCCACTCCGAGCTCTAGAGAGAGGGGGAAATGATGGTCTTTAGCCCCCACCGAACAAAAGTACAGACACTCACCTCAGATGTTAAACCAAACAATCCTTGCCTCCTGGCATCCCTGCCCTGCAGCGGCAGCAGCACCTCCTCTCTCTCTTTCTCTCTCTCTCCGTGTCCCTCTCCCTCTCCTCCAGGCCTCAGGCCTCAAGCCCTCCAGGCTCCAGGTCCCTAGCAACAAAAAGGATGGAAGAAGGCTTGAGGGAAGGCAGCAACACAATAATAGGAACAGCCACAGGAAAACAGCAGCAGGAAGAGCCACTGGAAATCCCACAGCAGCAGTAACAGCCACAGCCAGCACCAAGCACAGCCACAGCAACAACACACAGCTCAGCAGTAACAAGCTGCAGCTGAGACCAATCAGGAAGCACAGCCTGGGCACTGGGTGTTAATCACTTGCACACACTGTTCACTATTGTCAATAAACTCCTCAGAATGTCACTCTGCCTGTGGCGCCTTGTTCTGATGAGCAGTGTTCTTGTCGCTCAGATGTGAGAACTTTCTGCACAAGATAAGAGGCAGGTGTCTCAGTCCAGGGCCTATACCCTGTGCTCTGTGCGGCCTTCAGACCACAGTGATGGTCCAGCCTCACAATCCCTGAAAACATTACTGATGTCTGCACCTAGGCAATGCTGGTCATTGCTGCCAGAATGTAGTGGGCAGGTGCCACAGAGTTCTCTCATGCTCTCTATGTGCTCTCAGCACCTTTAAGGTGGGGCTGGCCCCCATCACACCAGCATCTGCGACCAGTGATGCCGTGCACCAGCTCCTGAAGGGCTGAGATGCTGAAGGCGGACACAGCATCAGATGCATCTAAAGATTCATGGCTGCATCTCTGAGATGGCCCTGATCATGGAGCACAGCGAGCTGCCCTCGGCCAGACAGGAGTCAGACATTCTCAGAGGCTATGTGAAGATTTATGGAGTGTCCTCACTGCATGTTGTCATCACCCTCCTGCGATCGATTAGGGCCTCCACTGCATCTCCATGACAGGAGCGTTCTCACAGAGGATATTGGCGCTGTGATAAGCCAGACTGGAGTCAAACATTCACAGCTGCAATGTGAGGATATATGGGGACACCTCACAGCATGTCTTCATCATCCTCCACAAATCTACAGCTATGAGGCACTACCAAATGCGCCTGCCTCATCTAGCCAGTGCGAGGGCCTCATCCTTGTCATCACCACCGAGGACTCGCTCACTCTCATCCCCATCAACGTCCTCCTCATCAGAGGAGATGTGCAGCTCCTCCATCTCCTCCTCAGCCAGCTCCTCTCCCCGTTGCAGCACCAGGTTGTCAAGGGTGCAACAGATAACGACGATGCATGACACGCTCTGCGGACTGTATTTCAGGGCTCCACCAGACTGGTCCAGGCCCCGGAACCACATCTTCAACATTCTGATGGTCTGCTCCACCATGTTGTGAGCTGCTGCACGAGCCTCGTTATAGCTTCGCTCTGTTGCAGTCTGAGGCCACCGTACAGGTGTCATCAGCCACGGCCTCTGTGGGTAGCCCTTGTCCCCAAAGAGTCATCCTTGCAGCTTCTGTGGACCATGGAAGACTGCAGGGGTCTGCGAGCGACTCAGAATGTAGGCACCATGCACACTCCCTGGAAGCCGTGCGCACGCCTGCAGGATGCGTTTCTAGTGGTCGCACACCAGCTACACACTCAGTGAGTGGAAGCCCTTGCGGCTGATGAAGTCCACTGAGTGTAGTAATGGAGGCCTGAGCACCACATGATTGCACCCTGCACCTGTAGGAATCCTGAGGTCAGGGTGAATCCAATGGCCTTTGCATCCTGGCTGTCCTGGTGCCGGGCGAAATGCACAAAGTTGTGTGCCATGGAGAAGGTGGCATCCATGACCTCATGGATGCATTTGTGGGTGGCGGATTGTGAAATCCCACAGAGGTCACCTGTGGAGCCCTGAAAGGAGCCACTGGCATAGAAATTGAGCACCATGGTCACTTGCACAGCCACTGGCAGTGGATGCCCTCCATGTCCCCTTGGCACCAAGTCCTGCAGTAAGTGGCAGATGTGAGCCACCAGGTCCCTAGACATGCACAGTCATCGGCAACACTGGTGCACAGTCATCTGCAGGAATGGCAGGCGGTGTCTATAGACCCTGGGTGTCGCTAGGCGCTGACCAGCCACGGCTCGCTGTCGCTCCTGGGCAGCGTGTGCGGGAGCCCCTGCTGGACCTTCTTCATGAAGTTGCTGCCCCTGCCTTTTCATGGCCAGGTGCCTCAGTCACTGTCTCTTCCATCTTCTACGGGCTCTGTAGGCCATCAGGCAAACAGCTAGGTCACCAAGATCCATGATCCTGACGTGGTCCTCCTGCAGCAATAAAAAGAGAGACACGTGATTATCATGGCTGTACTTAGCACCTTTCCTGGCCCTGTGTGACCGCCCCTTAATGCTTCCCGGAGAGTGCTGGTCACCCCTCGGATGGCCAGAGATGAGTGCGCTGCATGGCTGCCCACTCAACCTGCGACATGGTGGACACTGGTCCAACCCAGGATGCTGAGATAGCAAGGGGCTGTGAGCACCTCCAGCAGTGACTGCTACATGGCCAGTGTTGGCGAGGAGATTGTACAACGTGTGCAGCCCAACTGCTCTGCAGTCCAATAAAGTGGTGGCAGACTCGAATTCTATGCAGGGGGGGTGGAGGGGCAAGGGGGGTAAGGTATGGAGTACTTGGTGGTCCTTTGGTGCCTCCACATTGCTTGCTTGGGTGGGCAGGCTAGGAGCCTGACCCCAATCATATCACTGTGGCTGTGCTTGATCTGTCTCAGTTGCAGTA
Source organism: Cetorhinus maximus (assembly GCF_964194155.1). Classification (NCBI taxonomy): domain Eukaryota; kingdom Metazoa; phylum Chordata; class Chondrichthyes; order Lamniformes; family Cetorhinidae; genus Cetorhinus; species Cetorhinus maximus. The sequence continues at coordinate 122,901,619 of NC_135879.1, read as the reverse complement.
GCATGGTCAGTTTATACAGGTGTCCCTACTGCGTGGCCACTTCCCTCACGTACCCTCTCCCCACCTCGATTGCCTGTGTGCAGGATGCAGCACCAGGGCAGCACTTGACCCCACCACCCCCCCCGACATTTGTTGCCTCTGAGGCTGGCCAGCACTTGCCCCTGGATACTACCCCCTTCTCAGGAGTTGCCTCTGGGGCCAGGCATCAGTTTCCCCCATGCCTTCCCCACCCCCCCAGCACCCCTGAGGCCTGTAAACAACAGGCGAGCTGTGGAGAACGCTGCTGCTCATTCACCTCTGTTCCCACAAAGTGAAGGCCACCAAGTGCTTTCCCGCCAATGTGGATGTACAATAAGGCGGGGTTCCAGGAGCCTGGTGGGATGGCCTTTTAATTATGTGCTGATACTTTACAATTTGCTCCCCACTGACCGATGGTGGGAAACGTGGCCCGCCATTGGCAGGCTGTGTTGACAATCGCGGCCTACCTTCATGCCGTTGTGAAGCATGTTGCGCCATACTTTCCGTGCATGCCACCTATCACGCCCGCTGCCAGCGGGCTCTGAAAGTTCCGCCCAAACTGTTGTAACCTACAAGAAAGCGGGATTGGGAGAAATAGCTACTTGTCAGCTGGCAGAGACATGGTGGGTCAAATGGCCTCCTTCTATGCTGTAAATTTCTGTGATTCTCTGATTTCGGATGTCGGACGGACATGTGTACCATCCACCATATTGGAACATTAGGCACCCCGTTTAACACCTGATGAACAGACACCACACAATCACTAGGTAAGTGTGTTTTACGAATGTGGATAATTTAAACAATATTCCACTTACAGACTGGTACAAATTCAAATGATGGCTACCGTTAGGTTACATGTTATCTAAAATTTGCTTTAATTCTGTACATAAATGCACAAGGACAACTTCAAATTTTCTTTTGTTAGCCTCTTTAAATATTTTGGCGTTGAAATAATTTCGGGGGTATTATTATTTGAATAGTTTGTCTGAAACTCCTTTCTTTAGTTTCTTGGCAGCAGTTGTTAAAATGAATAGATTAACAGGGAATTCCAGACAAATGCAGTGCATGCTTGTATGTTAGTATGCCATGGGCAAATTTCAGACCTTTTGATTTGACTGCATGATATTATGACCCAGTGAAACCAGAGCAACAGCTTATAACCAAATTCTTATTAAAAAGGACAGGCATGCTACATCTTTCATTAGCTTTCTTCTGAGGATATATACTAGGATTAATTTTAGGAGGTTTTGCTTGCAGCAATACTGCAATTTTGACATGCAGCTTCTGTTCAATGATGGAGTATTGCCAAAAGGGGTTAGAAGTTTTAAATTAGCCCAGGGTCCAGATTGGGGTTGGGCAGGTACGCAATTTGTTGCTGCTGGCCTCTGTGCCAGTTTGCTGCCATGATCCAGACCATGAGCTATTTTCAATGAGGGTGCCACTTCCCGGCAGGCAGCCAATTGAGGGCAATTATTGATCATTAGTGAGCCTGTAAATGCCCCACTCCTGTGCCAACTGGGATTTTCAGTTGGCAATGTGGGTGGCCTAAGACAGCCTGGGCCATTTGGACCATGCATTTGGACATGGTATGCTTCAGTATCTGAGGAATCGTGAATGGTGCTGAACATTAGGGTGGGAAATGAGGGAGGGGAGGCAATGGATTATGTGAAAGCTCCCCCACTGCTGGACCTATAAAGGCTGCTGCAGGTGTGGCCTCTGGCCATGCCCAGGAAATGTTTTCCTCCAGGATCATGCCGAAGCAACTATGGCTCTTATAAACAGCAAAAAAAAAACTTACCTGTTCTTCCAACTCTCTCTCTTCCATTTTCAGAACAGCAGTTCCCACCTTGGCTGGTGGGGCTGCTGATAACCGACTGCTGCAAAGACTCCCATTTGCCCTCAGAGTGGGGAGCCCTCTCACCATCCCTGATTGGACAGTGAACCCGCTCCCCAGCCTTTAATTGGCTGTAGTTTTGAAAATCTCAGTTAGCGTCTGTAGAGTAATAGATTAATGCTGATGTTAATGAGACCATGCTGATGTTAATGATGTAAGACTGACATCAATAGTCAGATGGCCAAGAGGCTCCCAGAGAGCTAGGCATAAAATAGTCAAGAATAGTGTCCTGAATACCAAGTGTTTACCCTGAGCTTTTTGTAAACAGTTCTTAATAAATAATTTCAAGTTAAATTATACTGACTCTCTCAAGTCTGTTGTAAGAGATGAGAAGCCTCATCAAGATATGGTAAGACAAGAAGACATGGCGACAGTAAAACCTCACAAAAGCTCAATAATAACACGATACAGCGTGTGCAGTCAGGACCCAAAACTAGCTGCCATTTCCAGTTCCTGACACCTGATTGAAAATCCAGCCCATTGTATAAGTTCTTTTTTAGTTTATTTCCCTTCCTTTGAGGGCACGAGTTGAACATTTGCATTGGATCCATACGTTGCATGGAATAAGAGTAAATTTGATTGCACTTATTTTGGCACAGCGCACATGCCTGAACAATTTATTTTTCTACAAAGTACACTCAACCTGGGAAGCTGTATATACTCCCTCAGTAAACCTCATGCACATGCACATAATATTTTACAGGTGGGTGCCTTTCAGCATCAAACAAGGCCACCATTCTTTGTTTTTTTATTATTATTCATTCATGGGATTTGGGCACCACTGGCTAGGCCAGCATTTATTGCCAAACCCTAATTGCCCTTGAGAAGGTGGTGGTGAGCTGCCTTCTTCAAGCGCTGCAGTCCACGAGATGTAGGGACACCCACAGTGCTATTAGGGACGGAGTTCCATGTGACCCAGTGAAAGTGAAAGAACGGTGATATATTCCCAAGTCAGGAAGGTGAATGGCTTGGAGGAGAACTTCCAGGTGGTGGTGTTCCATGGGCAGAATTTTACGGCAGCAGGATTTTACTGTCCCGCCAAAGTCAATGGAGTTTGGAATGGCTCGCCGCATTTTATGGTCCTGTCTCCGCCGCGACAGGGCTGTAAAACTCTGGCCCATGTGTCTGCTGCCTTTGTCCTTCTAGATGGTAACAGTTAGGGGTTTGGAAGGTGCTGTTGAATGAGGCTTGGTGAGTTCCTGCAGTGCATCTTGTAGATGGTACACATGCTGCTACAGTGGTGAAGGGAGTGAATGTTTGTGGATGAGGTGCCAATCAAGTGGGCTGCTTTGTCCTGGATAGTGTGGAGCTGTTGTTGGAGCCACACTCATCCAGGCAAGTGGGGAGTATTCCATCACACTCCAGACTTGTGCCTTGTAGATGGTGGACAGGCTTTGGGGAGTCAAAAAGTGAGTTACCGTTGCAGTGTTCTTAGCCTGCATCAACAGCTCCAAAAACTTGTTACTGAGGGCTTTGTGCCACTCTCATTGCACACGTGATGGTGTCTGCTCTGTTGTTTCCTCCAGCCTACAGAAGAACAATTGTAAGCAACTCTTATTTAGTGAGTGGTATCTCTTTAAATGTTACTGACCCTTCCAATTTTATGACTTGTAGTCAATTCGCCTTCAAGTCTGGTTCCTATGCATGGTAAAGACAGGCAAACTATTCAAATGAAGAGGATGAACATGCCTCACAAAACTTTTTTTATTATTCATTCATGGGATGTGGGCTTCGCTGGCTGGGCCAGCATTTATTGTCCATCCGTAGTTGCCTTTGATATTGCCCTGAGCAGCCTTCTTGAACCGTTGCAGTCCATGTAGTGTAGGTACACCCACAGTGCTGTTAGGAAGGGAGTTCCAGGATTTTGACCCGTTGACGGTGAAGGAACGGCGAAGTATTTCCAAGTCAGGGTGGTGAGTGATTTGGAGGGGAACTTCCAGGTGGTGGTGTTCACATCTATCTGCTGCCTTGGTTGGTGGAAGGGAGGTAGTGGCATAGCAGTATTGTCACTGGACTGGTAATCCAGCGACCCTGGGTTCAAATCCCACCACAGCAGGTTGTCAAAAATCCACCTGGTTCACAAATGCTGTCCTTACCTGGTCTGGCCTACAATGTGGTCATGGTTGACTCTTAAATGGCCTATCAATAAATGTTGGCCTAGCCAGCAGCACCCACATCACAAAATGTTTCCATTTATGAGTCTGGGAAGAGTGTCCTGCAGTCAGCATCGCAGTGAAGTAGTCTAGGAAGAGTGTCCTGCAGTCAGCATCACAGTGAAGCAGTCTGGGAAGAGTGTCCTGTAGTCAGTTCTTGTTGAAAATGTAACTGGGCTAATTAGTAAGTTTGCAGACGACACTAAGGTTGGAGGAGTTCCAGATAGTGAACAGGATTGTCAAAAGCTACAACAGGATATAGATCAGTTGGAGATTTGGGCAGAGAAATGGCAGATGGAGTTTAATCAAGACAAACGCGAGGTAATGCATTTTGGAAGGTCTAATACAGGCAGGAATTATACACTAAATGGCAGAACCCTTAAGTGCATTGACGGGCAGAGGGATCTAGGTGTACAGGTCCACAGGTCACTGAAAGTGGCAACGCAGGTGGATAAGGTAGTCAGGAAGGCATATGGCATGCTTGCCTTCATTGGCAGGGGTATTGAGTATAAAAGCTGGGAAGTCATGCTGCAGCTGTATAGAACCTTGGTTAGGCCACACTTGGAATATTGCATGCAATTCTGGTCACCACATTACCAGAAGGATATGGAGGTGTTGGAGAGGGTGCAGAGGAGGTTTACCAGGATGCTGCCTGGTCTGGAGGTTATTAGCTATGAGGAGAGGTTGGAGAAACTCGGATTGTTCTCACTAGAGTGACGGAGATTGAGGGGCGACTTGATAGAAGTTTACAAAATTATGAGTGGCATGGGCAGAGTAGATAGTCAGAAGCTTTTTCCCAGGGTGGAAGAGTCAATTACTAGGGGACATAGATTTAAGGTGAGAGGAGAAAACTATAGAGGAGATGTGCGGGGCAAGTTTTTTACTCAGGGGGTAGTGAGTGTCTGGAATTCGCTGCCAGAGGAGGTGGTGGAAGCAGGTACAATAATGGTGTTTAAGAGGCAACTTGACAAATACATGAATAGGATGGGAATAGAGGGATTCGGACCCCGGAAGTGCAAAATGTTTTAGTTTGACGGGCAATATGATCTGCGCAGGCTTGGAGGGCCGAAGGGCCTGTTCCTGTGCTGTACTTTTCTTTGTTCTTTGCTCTTTGTTCTTTAAAAATAACAAGAGTGACAACACAAGAGAGAGAACGGCGGAGAGATCAGAATCAGCGCAAGTGCGGGTCATTTTAAAAAGTGACGTCAGCACAAAGGCGAGAGTTGATTGGTGAGTAGTGGGTAAGTGTTTTTCTCCAGTTTAAAATAGATTAAGCTAAGGAAAGGTAAGAGTTCTAGTTTTTATTTAAAGCATATAAATAATTTAACTTTTTTTGCTGTATTTAACTTAAATTAGGGGGCTTTTTTCAAATAGAGGCATGGCAGGGCAGATCAGTCCCGTGTTATGTACCGCCTGCAACATGTGGGAAGTCCTAGATGCTCCTTGTGCTCTGACCGACCACGTGTGTAGGAAGTGCCACCAGCTGCAGTTACTTGAGCTCCGAGTTTCAGAGCTTGAGCGGCAGCTGGAGGCACTGAGGTGCATCTGCGAGGTTGCACATTTTTAGACGTGGTCACCCCACAGCTTATGGAAATGCAAACAGAGAAGGAATGGGTGACCATCATTTAGAAGAAAGGTATCAGGCAGGTAGTCAGGAAATCCCCAGGGTGCATCTCGCTCGAGAACTGATTTTCTGTGTTGGAAAATGGTGAGAGAGTGACGGTTCCTCTGGGGATTGCAGCCACGCTCATGGCACTGTAAGTAGCTCAGCTGCACGAAGAAAAAAACGGGAAGAGCAATAGTGGTAGGAGAGTAGTAAGGGGAACAGACAGGCAGTTCTGTAGCTGAAGACATGACTCCAGGATGGTATGTTGCCTCCCTGATGCCAGGGTCAAGGATGTCACTGAACAGCTGCAGGGCATTCTAAAGGGAGAGGACAAACAGACAGAGATTGTGGTTCATATTGGTACCAACGACATAGGTAGAAAGAGGGATGAGGTCCTGTAAGCAGAATTTAGGGAGCTAGGAAGCAGATTAAAAAACGGGACCTCAAAGGTAGTAATCTCTGGATTACTTCCAGTGCCACGCGCTAGTGAGTATAGAAATAGGAGGTTAGTCCAGTTAGTCCAGATGAATGCGTGGCTGGAGAGATGACACAGGAGGGAGGGCTTTAGATTTCTGGGACATTGGGACCATTTCTGAGGGTGGTAGGACCTGTATAAGGCGGGCGGGTTGCACCTGAACCGGAATGGGATCTACGTCCTTGCGGGAAAGTTTGCCAGTCCTGCTGGGGACAGTTTAAACTAACTTGGCAGGGGGGTGGGATCCTGAGAGGAGGTTCAGCAGGGAGAGATGCACAGCCAAAATTAGAAGAGAGAGCAAGTGAGTCTGGAAGGCATAGAAATTCTAGGCCAATTAAGGCACAAGAGAGTTTGGCAAGGTTGGATGGTGTTTATTTTAATGCAAGGAGTCTGACAAATAAGGCAGATGAGTTGAAGGCACAAATTAACACATGGAAGTATGATGTCATTGTCACAGAGACATGGTCGAGAGAGGGACAGGATTGGTAGCTCAATATTCCAGGATATAGGGTCTTCAAGCGAGACAGGAAAGGAGGTAAAAGAGGAGGGAGTATCGCAATATTGATCAAGGAATCAATTGCAGCAGTAAAGAGGGATGACATCTTAGAAGGCTCCTCAAATGAAGCCATATGGGTAGAACTGAAAAACAAAAAAGGAGCAATCACATTGCTGGGAGTGTACTATGGGCCCCCAAACAGTCAGAGATAAATAGGAGAGCAGATATGTAGGCAAATTTCAGAGAAGTGTACAAATAATAGAATAGTAATTGTGGGGAATTTCAACTTCCCCAACAGTAACTGGGTTATTTATAATGTGATAGGTTTAGAGGGAGCAGAATTCTTATAATGCATTCAGGAGAGCTTTTTAAGCCTGTATGTAGAAGGTCCTACAAGAGACAGGGTGGTCCTGGACTTAATTTTAGGGAATGAAGCCGGGCAAGCAGTAGGTGTATCAGTGGGGGAACATTTTGCAGATAGTGATCATAATTCCGTTAGATTCAAGGTTTTTATGGAAAAGGACAAGGATGGCTCAGAAATCAGAGTTCTAAATTGGGGGAAGGCTGACTTTAATAAGATCAAATATAATTTGGCCAGAGTGGACTGGGAGCAGCTACTTATAGGTAAATCTGTGTCAGAGCAGTGGGACTCATTCAAGAAGGAAATATGGAGAGTACAGGGCCAACATATTCCAGTGAAGACAAAGGGTGGGACCAACAAATCCAGGGAACCCTGGATTTCGAGGGGTACACAGGAATGGTTAAAGAGAAAAAGGGAGGCTTATGGCAGATACCGAGGGCTCAAAACAGCGGAAGCCTTAGATGAGTACAGAATGTGTAGGGGGGAACTTAAAAGGAAATTTGGAGAGCAAAAAGGGGGCATGTAAAAACATTGGCAGGTAAATAAAGGAAAATCCAAAGTTATTTTACAAGTATATTAAGAGTAAGAGGATAACTAGGGAAAGAGTAGGGCCCATTAAGGACCGAAGTGGTCATTTGTGTGTGGAGCCGGAAGACGTAGGTAGGGTTTTAAATTAATACTTTGTATCAGGGTTCACAAGTGAGGGGGACAACATGGGTATGGAAATCAAGCAGAGGAGTATGATATAATTAAAGAAATTAGCATAGAAAGGGAAAAGGTTCTAAGTGGTCTGGCAGGCTTAAAAGTAGATATATCTCCAGGTCCAGATGAAATGTATCCCAGACTGTTGAGTGAGGCAAGGGAGGAAATAGCAGGACACTGGCAATAATTTTCAATACCTCTCTGGCCACATGAGAGGTGCCAGAGGACTGGAGGACAGTCAATGTGGTACCTTTATTCAAGAAGGGAGGAAGGGATAAACCAGGGAACTACAGGCCAGTCAGTCTAACCTCAGTGGCAGGGAAACTATTGGAAGCAATTCTGAGAGATAGAATTAATCTACACTTGGAGAGGCATGGATTAATCAAGGACAGTCAGCATGGTTTTGTTAAGGGGAGGTCATGTCTGAGCAATTTGATTGAATTTTTTGAAGAGGCGACCAGGTGTGTAGATGAGGACAATGCATTTGATGTAGTCTACTTGGAATTCAGCAAGGCCTTTTGATAAGGTCCCACATGGGAAACTGATAATGAAGGTAAGAGCCCATGGGATCCAAGGCATTGGATCCAGAATTGGCTGAGTGGCAGGAAGCAGAGGGTGATGGTTGAGGGGCATTTTTGTGACTGGATGCCTGTGTCCAGTGGGGTTCCACAGGGATCGGTGTTGGGTCCCTTGCTGTTTGTGGTATAATAAATGATTTAGGCTTGAATGTAGGAGGGTTCATCACTAAGTTCACGGATGATACGAAAGTTGGTGGGGTGGTAAATAGTGAGGAGAATAGCCTTAGATTACAGGAGGATATAGACGGGCTGGTCAGATGGGCTGATCAGTGGCAAATGGAATTCAATCTGGATAAGTGTGAGGTGATGCACTTGGGCAGGACAGATAAGACACGGGAATACACGATTAATGGTAGAACCCTGGGAAGTATCAAGGATCAGAGGAACCTTGGTGTGCATGTCCACCGGTACCTTAAGGTAGCAGGACAGGTAGATAAGGTGGTTAAGAAGGCATTTGGGATACTTGCCTTTATTAGCTGAGGCATAGAATATAAGAGCAGGGAGGTTATGCTGGAACAGTATAAAATGCTGGTTAGGCCACAGCTATATTATTGTGTGCAGTTCTGGAATCCACATTATAGGAAGGATGTGATTGCACTAGAGAGAGTGCAAAGGAGATTTACCAGGATGTTGCCTGAGCTGGAGAGTTTTAGTTATGAGGAGAGATTGGATAGACTGGGGTTATTTTCCCTGGAGCAGAGGAGATTGAGGGGGTACATGATTGAGGTGTATAAAATTATGAGGGGCATAGATAGGGTAGACAGGAAGGAACTTTTCCCCTTGGTGGAGGGATCAATAACCAGGGAGCATAGATTTAAGGTAAGGGGCAGAAGGTTTAGAGGGGATGTGAGGAAGAATCTTTTCACCCAGAGGGTGGTGGGAATCTGGAACTCACTGCCTGAAAGAGTGGTAGAGGCAGAAACCCTCATAACATTTAAGAAGTACTTGGATGTGCACTTGTGATGCCGTGGCATACAAGGCTATGAGCCTAATGCTGGAAAATGGGATTAAAATAGTTAGGTACTTGTTTGGCCAGCGCAGACTCAATGGGCCGAAGAGACTCTTTCTGTGCTGCAGACCTCTGTGATTCTATGATTCTGTTACTTGTCCTTCTAGATGGTGGTGGTCCTGGGTTTGGGAGGTGATGTTGAAGGAGCCTTGGTGAATTCCTGCAGTGCATCCTATAGATGGTACACACTGCTGCTACTGTGCCTCGGTGGTGGAGGGAGTGAATGTTTGTGGATCTGGTGCAAATCAAGCAGGCTTATATATAAATCCAAGTTTAAAACATGGTTAGTGGCTTCTGTTAGATTTGTGGACACTTTAGGAACTCAGAAATAGTTACTGAAATGTTCTGAGATTATGAATGCTCCCTCCCATACTCTCATTATATAAAAAAATTGATATATAATTATGCATGCACAGAGCCTCCTCATCATTGTGAGTATTAGATTCACTGCCAGACAAGAGAAACAAGCTCTGAAGGTCTGAAGAAGAATCGTATTCAACTTGAAACATTAACTCTGTTTCTGTCTCCACAAATGTTGCTAGACTTGCTGAATATTTCCAGCACTTTCTGTTTTTATTTCAGATTTCCAGCATCCACAGCATTTTGCATTTATATTAGTATACACAAGCTGGTACTGGCTGTAAGCTGATACTAGAGCTGCTCCACCTTGCTATGATCAGGTGAGAAGGGTTGGACAGGCTCCTTCAACCCTCCTTGGGTGATCACACAAAGATTTAAGTTTCTTTTTAATGAGGATATGCCTTTTCCAAATGAGAATGTGTTTAACGTTTTAAGCTGTGAGCAATAAGGAACCAATCAGACAAGCTTTCTTTGATTGAAAGAAAGGGCAAATTTATTAACCACTAAACCCGAGAAAAATAATAAAAACGCGACATCAAGCATTCGGCTCTCATGCAGTCATTTAGGTCCATACGGACACACACACAAACATGTACACACACAAACACACACAAAAAAAACACATACAAACACAAACACAAAAACACACACACAAAAACACGCACACGCACTCAAAAACAAGCACACACATACACACACAAAAACACGCACACACAAAAACACAAATACAAAAACACACACAAAAACACGCACACACACTCAAAAACACGCACACACATACACACACAAAAACATGCACATACAAAAACACACACAAAAACACGCACACACACACAAACACACACACATATCAGAAATAAGGGGAGCTAGAGGCGTAGATTTTAATTGCTGCAGCCGATTTACATTAACTGGTCTCTTGGATGCGGTCAGATGTAGAAAATGTTGCAATCATTACGAGATCTTGGTTCGCTGGCAGGATCCTTGTAGAGTAGCTTCTTGAACAGAGTGCCACATTTATTCTAAAAGAGGGAATGTCGAGACCAAGCAGCCATCAACTTGTTTACTCTGCTAAAGACTTTCTTGACACTGCCTGTGTCACTTGCAATCTCTCTCTAGTGGCTGGTAGCCTTGCCTTCAAATGTTTCACCAAAGAGGTTTTGGTGGATCTGTCTGTGGCAGCCATTATTTCAATATCTAGTACTTTGCATTCTTAATGTCTCTTCCTTAGACAGCTATGAGTTTCAATGGGTATCTGGCTTATAGGAAATGTCACTATCTTCACTCTCCATTCAGTGTGATTTGTTGGTTTCTCATCTTTACCATGGAATGTGCCCTTGCATTTTTTAAGCAGTTTGCTCTGTCTCAGTTCAAATGGCAAAAGTTCCAGTCAGTTGAAAGTTGAAAAATCAAGTTTTCAAAAATAAAGGGGCACAGGCCCATAACAATCTGTGATCAGAAAATACAAGCTGTAAATGCAGCTTAAAAAGCAGCTTGATGCTGAAATGGAGGGTCAGTAACACTGGTACCCAGGACAGCTGAAATCAAACTGACCAAAAAGTTTGTTTCACCCTAAGCAATATTGAAAACTTACAGTCTTGTAGTTGCAGTGATGAACCAGGAGGTTCTGTCCAGCTTTGGGACCCTAGGGTCTAAAGTCTGCGGCCTTTCTGCTGCAATGCAGCTTCCTGGGACTCAAATACGATGGCTTAGAAGGTCTTATTATTGGAGGCACTATGTGAATGCAAGCTTTTTGTTGTTGCTGTTCACCTGACCTAATGTCAAACCTTTTGTAGAGCTGCTCTCACCCTGAATTGGAAAATTTCATCAACTTTGCTTCAAATTTCCACCCTTATCTCACCTTCACGTGATCCATCTCTGTCCTTGACTTCACTGTCTCAATTTCTGGGTATAAGCTATCACCAAATATTCACTACAAATCTACTAATTGTTAAAACTATCTCAACTACATTTCCTCACACCCTGCTTCTTGTCAAGGACTCCATTCCATTTTTCCAGTTCCTCCATCTCTGTCTTATTTGTTCTGATGATGCAACCTCCTACACCAGTGTTTCCAATATATCTTACTTTCTCCTCAACTGAGGATTCCAACCACACACTCCCCAACCCCCCTCCCCACCTTGTGGTTGTCAGGGCCCTTGATCATGTCTGTCCCATTTCCCGCACTTCTGGGCTCACCGCTCCTTCCCTGAACCAAAATAAGGATCCTCTTGCCCTCATCATCCACCCCACCAGCCTCCATAATAAATAGATCATCCTCCACTATTTCTGCCACCACCAGCATGATAACATCACCAAACAGTCTTCCTCTTCCCTCCCCATTCAGCATTCCAAAGGGACCATTCCCTCTGTGATAGCCTGGTCAACTCCTCAATCACCCCAACACTGTCTCCCTTCCTATGGACCTTTCTATCCAAACATAGGAGATGTAACATCTCCCCTTTGACCTCCTCCCTTCTCACTGTCCAAGTCTCCAAATACTCCTTCCAAGTAAAACAGCAATTTATGCGTACCTTCAATTTGGTATACTGTATTCACTGCTCAAAATATGGTCTGCTCTACACTAGGGAGACCAAATGTAGATCAGTTGACCATCTTGCGGAACATCTCCATTCAATCCACAAGCATGACCCCAAGATTCTGGTTACCTGTAATTTTAATTCTCCACATTTCTCTCATGCTGACCTCTCTGTCCTCAGTCTCCTGAAGTGTTCGAATTAAGATCAATATAAGCTTGAGGAACAACCCCTCATGTTCTGATTCAGTACTTACAGACTTCCAGGTGCAACATTGAGTTCAACAATTTCTGACCGTAACCTCTGCTCCCACTTTGTTTCCTTTTCTTTGCAAATTTTGGTCTGAACTCAATTTTTTCTTGTTTTTGCTTTCAGACAGCAGCTGTTCAACATTTGCCTTTCACACCTCCTCTAGACACATTTTACTTCTTCAATTATCCCATTAACCACTCGTTTGCACCACCAACTCTTTTGCGATTTAATCTCTCCTGTCTTCCACCCTATCACTGACCTTTGTCTTTTGTTTTGTGACCTATTGTCCCTGCCTTGCATAAAACCATATCACATTTCCCATTTTTCCCCCATTCTGATAAAAGGTCATCGGACTGTAATGTTAGGTTTCTCTCTCCACTGGTGCTTATTAACCTGCTGAGTATTTCCAGCATTTTCTGTTTTTATTTCTGTGGGAGATGAGGTTTTTACTCTCGGACAAGGCTATCAAACCAAAAGGGGGCACGGCTAGGGTGGGAGCTTACAAAACCAAGAAGTCCAGCAACCCTGGCTGGGACAATGGCCCAGCATGGGATCAGCGTGCCTACATGCCAACCATTCTGAAGTTATTCTGAATGACATGGTACCTAAGTATAATTAAGCCTTGCTAGTAACTTCACAAGACGGTTCTGAAATCTTAGGATTATTCAAAAACGCTTTATCTTGGAGTGCTATTGGAGAGAATGTGATATTTCAATCCTCTGATGCACACCATTTCCAGAGAAACAGCTGCCATGCCATGGTGCTGTAAAGTCAGAGGTGAGGCTGGTAGCGGAGACATGAAGATGGCAGCGTCTATGTACAAGAGCCTGAAGCTTTGTGTAAGATGGAGATCCGGTGAAGAGGGAAAGAGAGCATGGGCTCTCGGCCATTGCCAGTCAGTGAGACCCCTCAATGATGCCAGTGACTCTTGACATCAGCGAAGTGAGGGAGCTTTAGGCTAGCGGTGTCCAATTCTTAGTCTGCAGTAGCAGATTGCCCTGGGAAACGGAGCTCAGGTTCAGCTGCTGGTTTTGGGGGAGATGTCTGGTGAAGGTGAGGTGGGCCTTCGACTTGATGAGAATTCTACTTAAAGAGAGCAAGACCCAGTTCATCCCAAGAAATTGTGCTTATTTTAAAGATTGGGATTCATCAACACAGGGGAATTAGTCTGACCCATTGGGTCTAAACTGTTCCAACTTTCCCATGTTGGGTCCAATTTTTTGGGACATAAATCCGCTCAGCAGAGTTCTTGAAGTGCAAGAGATGGAGAGCTGGTTTGTACAATGGGTTAGGTGTAGATGGAGAGCTGGTTTGTACAATGGGTTAGGTGTAGATGGAGAGCTGGTTTGTACAATGGGTTAGGTGTAGATGGAGAGCTGGTTTGTACAATGGGTTAGGTGTTTGTCATTTACCTTTGAACCTGGACTTTTATCCAGCCTAACAGCCTCGGGGATGTTGGAGCCTTGGTACCTGGCAGGGCTGAACTCATATTGTTAAACTGGCATTAATTAGCAATTTAGTTCAGTTGGCAGGTGTGAGAAATGGCAAATGTCACTTGGGTACATTAGCTGATAGGCAACACAGGCCAACAGTAAACTTGACAAATGGGAGCCAGAGAAGAGTAGCTTTACATGGGCACAGGACGGGAAGTCCCTGCACTAAGTATTGGACAGTGCTGAATCCAGGCTCTCAGCTCATGGCACAAACTCCAGGGAAAGGGTTCGAAATTTCAGTCAGTGGGCACGCGTGAAAGTTGGCAGCACACCCGCCGGCAATTAAGAGGGCTATTAAGCCCATTAATCAATTAATTATGTGGTATTTTTCGCTGCCGAATTTATGGCAGGCGAATCAGCCAAGCGGCATTTGGATTTTTAGCAAACCTCATCCAACAGTAAAATTTTTAAACATTATTTTTAATATGTCCCTGTTCATGTGACTGAGTCACATGTGGGGACGTTTCCCTTATTTTTAAAATCTTTATTTTTGATTGCAAAATTCTTCAGCTCCCTGAGGCAACTCTGTGCCTTCAGGGAGCTTTCAATGCGCGCTCCCCCATGCATGCACAGACTTTAGCACTCGCACTCCTCCCATCCCCGCTCAGGCAGCATTGAGGTTCTCAGCGTGCGTTTCACGCTGGCTGGCCGTTAATTGGCCAGCCAGCGTGAAATCGCGGTTGAGGTCCGATCACGGGCGGCAGACCGTTTCCCGGCTGCTACCGAGCCCGCCCGCCGCCTCCTCCCGACGAATGGAAAATCTTGGCCCAGCACTCTCAGCACAATATCAGCAAAGATGAGGGCCCCACCTGTTACACTACAGCAATGAACTCTATGGGGCAGACAAGGACTAGCCCTGGAAGAAGATGGAAAAGATCACGTTCATACAATAAATTCAACAAATTCAGGCCACTTGCCATACTTGTTGAGGCTCTCAGGTGAGTGCTCGGAAGGAGAGGTGGAAGGATAGAGTAGGGAGCGGTGAAGGGGGTGGGCGGGGTAGGTCAATTGCTTTCACCAGTGGTACAAATGGTACCAAGTAAATTTCATAAATAAATAAATTTACTTACCTTTTCTGTGGTGGCAGATGGCTAGGCTGATTCACAATGGAGAGCCTGATGTCTGGGCATACTAGATTCCCCAAGGAGTCCTAAATCAATCATTAAACCCCTTATTAATCTATGCAAGAGGCTAAGCCCTCACCTTGGGCAGACACTCTGAATGCCTGAAAAATGGCCTGATCCACTCTCAGTTTGGACGTTCTTCAGACACCCTTGGAATGCAGGATGTTGACCCCTAACATGATGCCTCATTACATCTAAATGAGAGTAGAGAGGTCCACCTTGCACCCACCATCATTACAGTGGTGACAGGCTGCAGTTCCATGTGTCACATAGCTGTTCTATTCAAAGCCGACTTGAATTTGACTCAATCGGGTAAGTGAACCAGAGCACATGTGGAACCATATGGTCCTGGGATATATCCGCCTTTAAACTTCCTTTCCCTTTTAATACCATGGTATAGAATGACATGGAAATATTGTTTTCACTGCCAAGTCTTGTTGCTTAAATGGGTCAAGTGATTTGTGATGTCTCAGATAACTGAGAAACTGGGATTATCGCTGTTTCCATGGCTTCTATACAAAATGATGGCATTTGGACAGCAGGTTGTGCTGCATATGACAAGTATAGAAATGTTGTGGGATGTTACACAGAACTTACAGCAAAGAAACAGGTCGTTTTGCCAAATGGTCCATGCCGGTGTTTTTGCTCCACACAAACCTCTTCCCACCTTATTTCATCTAGTCCTATCAGCATGTCCCTCTATTCATTTCTCCATCATGATCTGATGATCAGGATCTGGAATACTGTTTCTGAAGGGCTGTGGAAATGGAGGAAATAATAAACTTCAAAAGGAAATTGGGTAAACACCTGAGGAGGAACTTTTACCGCCTATGGGAAAAGAGCAAGGAAGTGCGACGATTTAGAAAGCTCCATCAGAGAGCCAACAAATGCACGATGGGCTGAGTGGCCTCCTGCGCTGCATCATTCCATTATGGTGAGAAGGAGGATATTCATTCAGACATGCAGGGATAACAGATTGAATGTTTCTGAAGTTTTTTGTAAAACATTTGCAGATGCAATAACATAGGAGCAGAAATTTGTTTGCTTAGTACCGCTTCGAGTGGCATATGCAGGCTTATGCCGACTCCCTGGGACAGACAGCCCAACGGGTTGCTACCGACGCGGCCTGCATGCGTTTCCTCAGTGGTATCATTAAGCAAACTGATTGCTCTCCCATAGTTTTCATAAAGAGCTCTAACCTATTAGAGATTGAGTAAGTCACTAATGAGGTTTATAATCCAGCTGTCAATCTATATTAGTTTATGTTTGTAAAAAAGAAGTAGCAATTTATGATTTTTATACTAAATCTCTTGATTGTCAAGGGGTTCTCTCTTGATTTATAGGTGGTGGGGTTGACATTTCTGATCATTGCATGCCATACTAACCTGTTAAATTATGCTACCTTAGCATCCAGGCCAGCTTGGATCCCCAGAGAAAAATATTTTTTCTTGATTATTCAAGTACAACTAAATTACAAATGGGGAGCTGCTGAGGGAGTCACTTGTTGCTTCTGGGGGTTGGGAGGAAGGCAGTGGGGAACAAAAGGGACCTCGCCCTCAACCCTGCAAAGTCTGAAGTGATAATTGTGATATAAAAATGAAAAAAAAGGAACAGTTTTGAAAACAAAATTTAAAAAAACTTGTCATAAAATTAGCCAAATGTTGAAAATACCATACCTGCACAATATTGCCCCTGAAAAAGGCTATTCTCTCAATGGGACCTGAGGCTTGTATCCTGCTTCAGTTGTAGAGCTGGATATCCCCGCTGAGCCATAAGTATAGGGACAGTTGGGTAGGGATAGCATTACAAGGTTCCATTTAAAAACTCTCTGTGTGAAAGAGATGAGTTATTGGAGTTGTAGGGTCGGATTTTCATGCCTCCGTCCATGTTGGAATGGAGGCAGAAGTGCTTTAAAAATGGCAGGCATGACCTGATTCCAGGATTTCTGCCCCATTCCCGTCCCTGGGAATTTTTGTTGGTGCAGGATAAGGGTACAGGTAATGAGCCCACACGGAGCACTCTCAACTTTGCCAGCTGCATTGCAAGGGCCGAGCATTTCAGACCCTCTGCACTTCTGATGGAGTCGGGCGAGCTTTTCCTGGAGATGTGATTCACAGCTCCTCAGAGGAGTGATGAACCATGGAGGTGCCCCAGTCTGGGGTTGGGAATCTTTCAACAAGTAAGTTTAAAAGATGTTTGGATGTTGTATGATAATGGACTGGCTTTAACAGGAGCGGGAACTGCTCAACTCCCCAGAAGGGAAGTCAGCCCTATAGGAACATAGAAACTAGCAGCAGGAGTAGGCCTTTCGGCCCTTCGAGCCTGCTCTGCCATTCAATATGATCATTGGCTGATCCTCTATCTCAACACCATATTCCCACTTTCTCTCCATACCCTTTGACACCCCTAATATCCAAAAAATAATCAATTTCTTTCTTGAATATACTCAGTGACCTGGCCTCCTCAGCCTTCTGAGGGAGAGAATTCCACAGATTGACCAGGGTGGTCTGAGTGAAGAAATCTTTCCCCATCTCGGTCCTAAATGGCCTGCCCCGTATCCTGAAACTGTGGCCCCTGGTTCTAGACTCCCCAACCAGGGGAAACATCCTCCCTTCACCTAGTTTGTCTAGCCCTGTTAGAATTTTATACGTTTCAATCAGAACCTTCGCTGCACTCCCTCTATAGCAAGTATATCCTTTCTTAGGTAGGTAGGGAGACCAAAACTGCATGCAATACTCCAGGTGGGGTCTCACCAAGGCCTTGTATAACTGCAATAAGACATCCCTACATCTGAACTCAAATGCTCTTGTAATGAAGGCCAACATATTATTTGACTTCCTAATTACTTGCTGCACCTGCCTGTTTACTTTCATTGACTGGTGTGCAAGGACACCAGATCCCTTTGTACATCCACATTTCCCAATCACCATTTAAGTAATACTCTGCCTTTCTGTTTTTCACACTGAAGCATATAACTTCACATTTATCCATGTTATACTGCATCTGCCATGTGTTTGCCCACACACACAACTTGTCTAAATCGCCCTGAGGCCTCCTTGCATCCTCCTCACAACTCACAATCCTGCCCAGTTTTGTGTCATCAGCAAACTTGGAAATATTGCCTTTGGTTTCCTCATCCAAGTCATTTATATAAATCGTGAACAGCTGGGGCTCAAGCACTGATCCCTGCGGTACACCACCAGTCATCACCTGCCATCTAGAAAAAGATCCATTTATTCCCACTCTCTGGGGAGAATTTTCTCTCCATCAGAGGGGTTGGGCGAGAGCAAGTGCGGGCGGGCGTGCAGCAGATCACTGCCCGCAATCGGCTCCGAGCCGCCATTTTACGTGGCCCAACCAATCAAGGCCCGCCCAGCGAAACGTGCACCTGGAAACGCTGAGCGCTTCCTGTGCAGGTGGGGGGAGTAGGCTGAGTCGGGGCCTGCGCTCTTTTGCACATGTGTGCGAAAGAGTGCAGAAATCACCCTGAGGCACAGAGCTGTCTCAGGGAGATTAGTGTGATTTTGTAAAATTTTAATAAAGAAAAAAAAATTTAAGACATGTCCCTTCATGTGACAGTATCACATGAGCTGGGACATGTCAATAAATTTTAATTTAAACATTTATTTGATTTATAAATTCTTCAAGAAATCTCAACCCGCCCGTGGATGAGGTTTCATGAAAAATGCGAAGGCCGCCTGGGCTCTTCGCCTGCCCCCCAACCTTAAGGTTGGATGGGCAGCTCAGTTAATTATTTTAATTAGTTTTTAAATGGCCTTAACAGGCCTTTGACAGTTCGGTGGGCACGCAGCCGACTCCAACATCACCGCGCATCATTTTACGTATCGGCAAGCAGGCCCCATCCCCGCTCGCCGACCTGAAGATTCTGCCCTTTGTTTCCGGTCTGCCAACCAATTCTCAATCCTTGCCAGTATATTACCCCCGATCCCATGTGCTTTAATTTTGCCCACTAGCCCCTTATGTGAGACATTGTCAAAAGCCTTACTGGATCCAATACTATCCCTAATTTCTTTTGTAAGCCATGCTTGAGCCACCTTTCCTGTCCCAAACTGACTGACTTTAATTAAGGCTGCCCCACAATGTAATGCAGCAATTGGCCTTAACAAACAAAGAGTGAGACCTCCCCCACTCAGTGAGGGGAAGTTCTGCCCTCGAGAGCTGCTGGCCAATCTCTTGGCTGGTAGCTCTTCTAGTCCCAGCACCAGAACTCAGTAATGGGCACTACTTGGATTGTAAGGAGGCCCCAGGAAGGAGATCACAGCGACATGACCCAGGAAAGTCCTGGGCTTTTAGGGCACAGATGGATCAGACACCCTGTGGAGAGGGGGGGGTGGGTGGGGGTCAGGGGAGTCAGGAGCAATGGGTGTTTAGGTTTTGGAGGCTAGGCAGGGAAGCACAAAGGGGAGGTACAATCCTAAGGGGTTTTCCCCAATGTGTACAGGGCATCCTCCAAAAGATGTAACCCCCTTCCTTCCCACCCTTTCACCAACTGGTGTGAAAAAAATGGCCTCTTTATTCTTACCCACCTTCCACAGCCCAGCATGGAGGTGGATTGAGGGCCTTAAGTGAGCACTAATTGGCCACTTAAGGGCCTCAATAGGCCTAAAGGCGGCGGGCTAGTGGGCGCCTTACCCGCCCCCTTGTATTATTGGGCCTGGATCAGGTGTGAGTGGGAAATCAGTGGGCTAGCCCACATGTTTTATGTACTTCCACCACCCCCTTGCTGAAAACACACCTAGCAGGGTGGTGGCATGGGGTGGGGGGGTATTAAATCCAGCCCAATATTAAGTATGTGTTTAAGGCTTTTGTATAGTTTTAAGTATGTTTGCAATGCTGTGATTGGTCATAGGGCCCTGACCTTAAAAGGGAAAAGGCCATTAAATTGATTGGCACTGTATAAGGGTTCAGATGCATTAGAGTCCTTTTTCCCATGAATAAATTCCTCTCTTTTACCATTCAACAATATGGAGAATCAGATACGAATGTATGTAGGGGACCCTGTGGTTTGATTTCCATATTTATTTAACATCCTGATATCTGCTGAGCCTCTGAAACATTCTTCTAGTATCCATTAGGTACAGAAACAATGAGCCATATAAGAACACTGGCAAGTCTTTTAAAAAAATAAGGTATTCAACATTCTCTTGGGAAAAAAATCCCTATCTTACAATCTCATAAAACTGCCAATCAAACAAAGCTAACAGCCCCTCTTGCAACTGTGTAAACAACCCCCTACCAGACTCAAACCATTAGTTCAGTCTAGAAGTTCAGTCAAGTAACCGGTATGGTGTTGTTTTGCTTAGAACTGTTATAACGTATTTAATCAATGCTGCCATACACCCTCGTCTTTCTCCTTCTCTATCATTCCTGAAAATTTGGCAGCCAGGAATATCAAGAACCCATCCATGGTCTTATTTGAAACATCAGTCCAGGATTGGGAACCGGGCACCTGTATCATTTCCAGATCCCAACCCCTTGCTATTTTGAAATAGAAAGCCATTAATTGGACCAGAGGCTAGCTTGGCAGCCAAATAGTGCCACCAGGCACTGCATGGAGATGGGAAATGTCTCTCTAATGTAATGCTCAAAGGCTGTTGGCAGCCGTGACAGGCTTTGTCATTGCTTGCAGAATGGAGCAGTCAGGATATCAAAAGGCCAGCACTTGTATATTGTGTATACAGGTAGCCCTAAACTGTCAGTCTGAAGGTATTTGACCCACTCTGTTTGTAACACCCTATTTTTCCATCAGATTTATTCCTCAGCCACATCACATAATGGCTTCCTGCACTTCTCCCAATAGCTGAGTAGTTGTTTGCAACAGACTGTTTGCTTTTCCTGGTCTCCACTTTGAAAAACTCCTTCTGACACTTCCCAACGCATTAACAAGCCCTTTAAGGAGCTCAACAGCGTTGTTAATTGGAGGTGAGTGGGTTGCCGGCTATCACTAACCCTGCCCTTATTTTGAAAATAGCAACACATTTCAGAGATGTCAGAAGACTGGCATGCTATCTGGGATTACTCTTTGCAAAGTGCACCTGCACCCAAACTCATTCACGCGGGCTTATGAAAATCAAGGGCAGAATTTTTAGCTCGGCGCGTGAAATGACACACGTTGACATCAGGCAAGCATCCCAATGTCAACACACAGTCATGCAATATTTCAGTCAGCAGGTGCCCACCGTAGTCAACAGTGCGCCTGCCGACAATTGAAAGGCCTGCTAAGGCCATTAAACTATCAATTAGGTTAATTTTTTCACTGTCCGTCCAACCTTATGGTTGGCGGGCAGGCAAAAAGGCCAAACGACCTTTGCACTTTTTAGGAAACCTCATCCACGGGTGGGATGAGGTTTCCTAAAGCAAACATAAATAAAATAAAAATGTTAAAACTTAATTAATAACATGTCCCTGCTCATGTGACAATCTCACATGAGGGGACATGTTTTATTACATTTTTAAAATCTTTATTTTATATTTGGAAAAGTGTTCATCTCCCTGAGGCAGCTCTGTGCCTCAGGGAGATTATCAAGTGTGCACCCACGTGCATGCACAAATTTCCCGCTCACCATCCTCCAGCCTCTACCACTGGCCCCCCTTCCCCCACCCCCCCTGCTGTTGCTCATGTTTCATGCTGGATGAGCCTAAATTGGCCCGCCAGCATGAAATCGCCTTCCAACCTTGATCACGGGTGGCAGTCGACTTCCCAACCACCCCCGCCTAGCCCGCCCGACTAGGGCTAAATTCTGCCCCAAGTCTCTGTTAGTGCTACCATGTCATATGTCCTTGTGGCAATTAGTGCTTGCAACTCACCAACTTTATTGGTTGCACTAAAGATATTGACATACATATCTTAATATCCCCTTTATCACTTTTGCTATTTTCCTCCAAGTGCTCACTGAAATATTTGGGACATTTCTAATTTTACTGTTGTTTATCTTTCTGACCTTAGATTTCATTTCTGCTTTTTTCTGCTATCGTCTGAACACAGGACTAGGAGCAGGAGTAGACCATATGGCTCATTGAGCCTTTTCCGCTGTTCAATACGATCATGGCTGATCTGAGGCTTCAACTCCATTTTCCCACCTGCTCCCCATATCCCTTAATTCCCTGAGAGACCAACAATCTGTCTATGCAAGACTTAAATGTATTCAACAATGGAGCATCCACAACCCTCTGGGAAAGAGAATTCCAAAGATTCACAACCGTTTGAATCTCCTCATGTCAGTCCTAAATGATTGGCCCCTAATCCTGAGACTGTGCCCCTATGTTTTAGGCTCTCTGACCAGTGGAAACAATCTCTCAGAGTCTACCCTATCAAGCCCCTTCAGAGTTTTTTTAGGTTTCAATGATATCACCTCTCATTCTTCCTCTTAAATTCAGAGAATACTCAGCTTTTCATCATCAGAAAACCTTCTCATCCCAGGGACCAATTTAGTGAACCTTCACTACAATGCCACCTATGCAAGTATATCCTTTCTTAAATGTGGAGACCAAAACTGCACACAGTATTCCAGATGTGGTCTCACCCAAACTGTGTACAATTGTAATAAGACTTCTTTATTCTTGTACTCCAATTCCCTTGTAATAAAGGCCAACATGCCAATTGCCTAATTGCTTGCTGCACCTATGTCAACTTTCTGCGTACCTTGTATGAGTACACCCAAGTCTCTGTGAACATCAACACTTACAAGTTTCACATATTTTTAAAAATATTCTGCTTTTTTACTCTTACGACTGAAGTGAATGATTTCACACTTCCCTACCATATACTTCATATGCCATCTTGTTGCCACTCACTTAATCAGTGTATATCTCTTTGCAGCGTATCTGTCCTGGTTCCCAGACCCCTTCAAAATTAGTTTAAAGCCTGCCCAGCAGCACTAATTAACCTCTCAGCAATAGCTTTATTCGGATGCAACCCAGCCACATTACACAGATGTCCCTCCTCCCAGCGCTGGTTACAAAGCTCAAGAATCTAAAACCGTCCTTCTGCACCAGCTACACACTTGCCTGTACTATTTTTCTGTTTCTATACTTACTGGCACATGACGTTGGAAGGAATCCTGAAAATACTACCTTTGAGATCCTGGTTTTTAGTCACAGCACTTCTTTCACCTATGTTCATTGGTTCCAATATAGACCATGACTTTGGGCTGTTCCTTCTCTCTTCACAGAATATCCTGTGCTCATTTGGTGATATAAATTATCTTTGTTACCGGGAAACCAACAAACAATTTGAAAATCACGTTTGCAGTTACAGAAACATCTGTCTACGCCCCTTACTATTGAATCTTTTATGAATCCTGCATTTCTACTCTTTTTATTATGACAAAGACAGGATGAATTGGCAGAAGTATGAAAGATAGAGTTCAACACGAAGAAATGTGAAGTGATGCACTTTGGGAGGGCCAGTATTAAAGGCAGTATACTATAATTGGCAGAATATTGAAAAATATAGCAGAGAGACCTTGATGTCCACATACACAAATCCTTAATGATGTCAGGACAAGTTGATAAGATGATTACAAAAGCATAAAGGTTTCATGACATTACAAATAGAGGAATAAAATATAGAGACAAAGAGATCACGCTAGAACTTCATAAATCACTGGGTAGGCCTCAGCTAGAATATTGTGGTTAATTTTGGGCTCCACATTTCAAAAGGGCATTAGGAAGCATACAGAAGAGTTTTACTAAGGCATTATCAGCCACAAAGGTCTTCAGTTATGTGGAGAGTTTTGAAAATTTCGGAGGAGCATTCAACTTGGAACAAGGAAGGGTAGGAGATGACCTAATTGAGTTTTTCAAGATGGTAAGAGATTTTAATAAACTACATAGCATGAGTTCTGCATTGACCCTTAACATTGAGTGCACAGCCTCCTCCATGGAGAGAATGGCAACTCTTATGGAGAGGCAGCTTCAGGAGCAGACTCTGGGATTCCTGGGGTTGCACTCAGACCTGCAATCCCCCACACAGGCAGCGACATCAGGAGGTCACTGCCAGTGTGAGAGATGGATGAGGCACCTAGTCTCTCTGCTGTGTGCCTGTCCATCAATGGTGAGCAGGGAGGTGCAAACGCACCTCACGCTGGTAGATGAGCTGCCTGTCATTTTTGAGGGCTTCTCTCAGGGTGCTGTGGATGAGGGCACAGCTCCTCCGCCCCTCTGCCAGTGGCCACTGCATCCGATGATGTCGCAACAATGGAGGAGTGCCCAGCCATGTGGCTGGATGCACCTTCCCAGGCGGAGTCTGCTCAGGCTCCAGTGGACAGAGGACGACCGCCAAGGTCATCAGGGCCACCAGGACAGCAGAGTCAGCAGGCTGCCTCCAATGCCACTATCAGTAAGGCACACAAGACACAGCACCCACAGACGTAAGTTGAAGGCACCTTGAGCACAAGAGGGCGTTTCACGGGTGACTTTGCGTCAATTATTTTAACACTTGTGTTAGGGATGGACACTTTATTTATTCTTTGTTTGTTCCTGTGAAGTAACATAAACATTTATTTGACTTAAATGGACTGAGTAGGCTGGATTGTGTGAATAGGTGCCAGATGCAGCACAGGCTTGTAAAAGTGTGGTGTTGTGTGGTGCTGGCGTAATGTGTTGGGTTCTCATTTATTGATTGTTAGCAAAGGAGACAGTGCCATTTGCTTCATGAGGCATCGATGCCTTGGATGCCTAGCAGAAGGTTTACTGGATCAAAGCAAATCTGGTGTCCCTGCCTCCATGAAGGTTCCTATCCTCTGCCTCGAGGTCTCAACTTCTGCCTCCCCAGGCTCTTCCTCTGAGCCATCAGTTGAGTCATCCTCCCTGGCCTGTGGAGCTGCCTCACTTCAGCAGCCTGATGGTCTTCTCCACCACGATCCTTGTGGAGACATAACTCCTGTTGTATCTCTCCTCAGCCTCTGTTCTTGGGTAATGGAGTGGGATCATCATCCACCTCTTCAGGGATAGCCCTTGTCACCCAAGAGCCATGCATCCACTCATGCAGGAGCCACGAACAGTCTTGGTACCTGTGAGTGTCGCAATATGTAAACACCATGTGAGCTCACAGAGTAATGGGCACAAACTTGGAGAATCTGTGCCCTGTGGTCACAGATGATATGAACATTCATTGAGTGGAACTCCTTTCGGTTTAAGAAAGTTCCAGGCTCATCTGCTGGCGCCATGATGGCCACACGAGTGCAATCTATTACACCCTGGATGCGGGGGAACTCAGCTATCATAGTGAAGTTGGCTCACATCGTTTGTCCGGAAGAGGATGAACGTGCGGACATGTCTAAAGATAGCATCAGTTATGAGCTTGACGCGATTGTGTGCAGCTGATTGAGAAATACCACACAGATCCTTCACTGAACCCTGAAAAGAACTGGAGGCATAGAAGTTGAGGGCCACTGTGACCTTCAAAGCCACCAGCATAGTGTGTGTCTGCCACACAGTTGGAGGCAATCTCTGTACCTATCATGCGACATATTGCCTTCACTGTGTCCCTTGAGAGGTGGAGACTCCTGCCGCACTGGACCTCAGATGCCAAGAGATAGTTAGAGCGCTGCTTCGGCATGCCCTCCCGCTTTGGCCTCCCAGATGGCCCTGCACCAAGTGAGCCCCTGCTTTTCCTCTTAAAGGTCTGTCCCTGGGACACTGCCCGCGCCCACCTGGCCTCCTCTCCCTCCTGCCCCTCTCTTCCGCTTCAGAGTAGGTTCCATCAGCGGAATACACTATACACATTAGATGGGATGCAGAGGACCAGTGTCTTGAAAACGAAGGAACATTGTGCTGCAATACTTAGGGGAACCTTCCAGGGAAGATGAGGACCTGAGATGCTGAAAGGCAGGCTTGACAATCAAATGGGACAACAAGAAATCCTGGGACATCTCTGTACTCGCAGGGCAAAGGACTGGCAATGACAGAGAAAATGCTGCTGCTCCAGGGGCCTTTTATCCCACCCGTGGATGAAGAAATGATAAAAACATGAATTCCACCCACCTGTTTTGCCTGTGCAATGAGCTAAAAATCTCATGGGAAATGTAAAATCACGGTTAATAGCTTTTTAATGACCTTAATTGGCTCTTTAATTGTCGGAGGGTGCTGCTGCAACTCCTGCATGCACGCCTGCTGACGTCAATATTGCAAGCATGCCGTGCACAATGCCGTTGGGACACACGCCCAACGTCATTTTGTGGAATTTTACATGCGTTCAGGTCGGGCACACGCCCGACCTTGGAACATAAGATTCAGGCCCACGATATCCAGGGAAGGCATTTAAGGGGCGAATGTGGAATGGGTGGGACCAAATTTTTGCCCAGCTTACGGATGTGCTGTAAGTTCCTCCTATACTTCACGGTCAAGGCACTTGCGTATTGTGAGCGGGTGCCCACACCACCTTACACAATAGGGCACCAGGTATATGTCACTGCCATACCAGTTGTTATGGTCCAACATGGTAAAATAAATTTCACGGGGAATTAACCTTCTCACAGTAGGCCATTTTTTCAAAACAAGAAGTTCCTTTGATGTTTGTATACATAATAATAATTATTTCTTTCAAGAAACTAGACTTTTAAATTACCTCTCTAAGGTCCTTACTGATGCTGAACACATAGCCACAAGCACCCAGCAATGATGGGCAATACATCATATCATAGATAGCAGTATTTTTCTATTGTTAGACTCTTGAATTTTGTGATTCTTTCTTTTAAGATGCTCAACAGAAAGACAGTCAACAGCAATGTGAATATATACAGCTGTCAGACCAAAACATATGTTATGCGCAATTAGGTAATCCAAGTTACAAAATCTATGATTGAAAGGACTGTATTGATTGAAATTATTGGCAATGAAAGACTTATGTTCCTGTTTGCTTTCCTGCATGCATCATAAGGCTGTGGATGCTGTGTCAATTGAAAATTTCAAGACTGAGATCAATAGATTTTTGCTGGGCAAAGATACCAAGGGATATAGAGCAAAGGCAGGTAAGTAGAGTTGATGTACCGATTAGCCTGGAACTGATTGAAAAAGGCAGGACAGTCTCAAGTGGCAGAATGGTCTACCCCTGTTTTGTGTTTCCCACATTTATCATCTTTGAGACTGTACATAACTTCTTGCTGCTTCTTAGTATCTTTCAATGGTGTAATTTCCTTTGATACTGTGTGATAAACTGCATAAAACTCTGAATATGTTTCCTGAACTATTTTGTACTGTTCCCCTGACTGGCCTAAACTTCTGCAACTTTCCTGAAAACCTTGTTCAAATGAAATAGATGCTACTTAGGAGGCTACAGTGAGTAACAGAAATCTTCGTTTAAAGGTCAGATACTTCAAATTTTATTTCCATATTCTAGTTTTGATTTGTGGTAGGTGCTGCATTTACCATGTTACCAAAATAGAGATGGAGGGCTAGCATGGGAAGGAAAGGGTTTGATGGTGCACAAGATATAGCATCAAGTCCTGTTACTTCACTGCAGAAGAATCCATTGTCATCAGTAAAAACTATCTGTTTTGAAATGTCTAAGAATGCAAAGGTTTAGCAGAGAGGTAGTGGCAAAGCTGTGTCATCTCTTTCAGGAGGATCTCCAGGTTAATGTAACATCCATATGAAATTGTCAGTCTCTGTCAATATCGATATAGCTTCAAATTTCCATACTTGGACTGGGGCACCTTCATGGTTGACCAACTTGTTGTCTACAGATGTATCAAAGAAGTCACAGGAGCATTATTTTCAGCAGAATTAACAACTTTCACCATCACAAAGGATGAATGATTTGGCCCTTTGCACAATGTCACTGGCACTGAAATATTTTTTAAAATTTCAACATGGATAGAGATCACCTGTATAGAAGCATTTATTCAATTTATTTTCAAAGACAATCCCCCGTGCCACCCGTAGTTGAAGGGAAGTGAAGAGTGTAAGGATGGTTCAAGGGAATCCAAGACATCTCTATGCACACTTGTTCATAATACCATGCATTATCACTGCAGGTACAATGTGGCTCATGTTACAACCAGAGTACTGCCCGTTATCCCTTACAACAAATATAAGAATATTTCCCACCATCGTAACAGAACTGGCAACATAACTATAAAAGAAAAAATTAAAGACTTGTATTTATATAGAGCCATTCACAACCACAGGATGCCCCAAAACACTTTAGAGCCAATGAAGTATTTTTTGAAGTGTATTCACTGTTGTAATGTAGGAAATGTGTCAGCCAATTTGCACATAGCAAGCTTCCACAAACAACAATGTGATAATGCACCTCTGACAATGCAGATTTTGTTTTATTCATTTACGGAATGTGGGTGTCGCTGGCTAGACCAGCATTTATTGCCCATCCCGAATTGCCCTTGAGAAGGTGGTGGCGAGCTGCCTTCTTGAACCACTGGAGTCCATGTGGTGTAGGTACACCCACAGTGCTATTAGGGAGGGAGTTCCAGGATTTTGACCTAGCAACAGTGAAGGAACAGCGATATATTTCCAAGTCAGGATGGTGAGTGACTTGGAGGGGAACTTCCAGGTTGTGGTATTCCCATGTATCTGCTGCCTTTGTCCTTCTAGATGGCAATGGTTGTGGGTTCAGAAGGTGCTGCCAAAGGGTGCTTGATGAGTTCCTGCTGTGTATATTGTAGGTGGTACACACTGCTGCCACTGTGCGTGGGTGGTGGAGGGAGTGAATGTTTTTGGTTGGGTTGCCGATCAAGTAGGCTACTTTGTCCTGGATGGTGTTAAGCTTCTTGGGTGTTGTTGGAGCTGCACTCATCCAGGCAAGCAGGGAGTATTCAATCACACTCCTGACTCGGGCCTTGTAGATGGTGGACAGGTTTTGGGGAGTCAGGAGGTAAGTTACTTGCCACAGATTCCTAGCTCTGACCTGCTCTTGTAGCCACTGTATTTATGTGGCTAGTCCAGTTCAGTTTCTGGTCAATGGTAACCCCCAGGATGTTGATAGCATGGCCTCAGAATTGCACTAGGGTGTCAGCCTTAACTTTGTGCTCAAGTCCTTGTATAGAAGTTGAGTGAACCCACAACCTTGTGACTCAGAGGCGCAAGTGCTACCAACTGAGCCACGGCTGACACTGAAATAGAAGAGGTCCTAACATGCATTTCAATAATTGGATTAGCATGTACTTAATGTCAGCTTGGCTCAGTGGTAGCACTTTTCTGCCTCTGAAACTGAAACTTTGGGCAGAATTTTCTGCCAGTCGGGCGGGCGGGCCCGACCCAATCTCCGACGGGCGGGGAGCCGATCCCTGCCAGGGAAGCTGGCCCCACCCCCATTTTACGTGGGCGGGCCAATTAAGGCCCGCCCAGCGTGACGTCCGCTGGGAAGCGCTATGCGCTCCCTGTGCGGGTGGGGGGGGGGGGGCGATTCCCCAAAAGCGAGAGTGTGCTCTTTCACACATGCACACGAAAGAGCGCACATCTCCCTGAGGCTAAGTGCTGCCTCAGAGAGATCGCTGACAGTTCTAAAAACATTAAAAATAGAAAAAAAAATGCTTAACATGTCCCCCTCATGTGACAATGTCACATGAGATGGGACATGTTCATAATTTGCACTAAAACTTTATTCAACTTTTTAAATCCCGACATGAAATCTCATCCCGCCGGTGGTTGAGGTTTCATGTTTTTTCTATTCCCCGCTGGGGCTCCTGGCCTGCCCGCCAACCTTAAGGTTGGACGGGCAGGTCCTTTAATTGTTTTAATGATCCTGTCAATGGCCTCAATTGGCCATTAACAGCTCGGCAAGCGCACAGCTGATTTTGCTGCGGGCCCGCCTTCCTGAAAATTTAAATGGGGCGGGATGACATCGGTGCCACCTTTCAGATAAGATGTTGAACTGCAGCACTGTATAGCTAATCATGTGCATGCAAATGACCCCATGGTACTATTTGAAGAAAAGCAGTGGTATCGTTCTGACCCACATTTATCCCTCAGCCAGCACTGAGGAAACATAAAAGTCATTCCTGTAAGGAGGGTTTAAGCATTTATCTACAAAACAACATAGCAACACTCCAAAAATAATCAGCGAGTTGTGAAGTGTTTTGAAATGCCTTAAGAATGAGAAAAGTAAGGTATGTGTAAGTTCTTCCTGAATGTACAGATAACATGAGATTTGAAATTGTGTATGGTGCTCCCTGCTCCTTTGGGAGTAGCCATGCATCCTATGGTAATGATTTCTGCACAACTCATGCATCAGGGTAATGATCAAGCATGTTTTTGGTGCACTCGCATAAACTTTCAAAGGTTTGAAGTTATCTGGCCTTCTGTAAACCACAATGGACTGCTTGCTGCATGACATTGCAATTGGTGGAGGTGTCAGCATGCAAGGGAAGTACAAGGATTATTCCCAGTGTTTGTTCCTGGAGCAAGATGAGTTGCTGTTGTCACATGGGAAAGATTCAGTTTGCTTTTGTTTTTTTGTGTTTCCTTTGTAACACATTCTAAGTGGATGAATTCCATTCATTTGTGCATACCTGGGAGGGAGCAAAAAAATCAATGTTAATTTATAGGAGGGAAATACGGTATCGGTGGGTGTTTCTAGATAACAATTCCTTCATCCAGCCTTGGTGTACAATCTTACATGTAAGTATATTTGCTTTGGAGAAGGATTTAGACAGATTTAGACTAAGGTGGCAAAAAGAAGAAAACCAAGAGGAGGAAGGATAAAGAAGCAAAATGGAGACAAGGAGTGTGGGAAAAGGAGTGTGGAAAAATATAAAGAGAAAATAGATCAGAAAGAGGAGGGAAGAAAATTAATAAGATTGTAAGATAGGCAGAGGGAGGTTTGAGTGTGCTATATAAATGTACAAAATATATTGGCCCTTAAATCCATGAGCCTGAAATTCCAACACATATGCCAGGTTCACATGCAATAAGAACCTTGGCTATTGACGTCAACAGACTCTCTGACATAAGTCAGAATTGGCCAGACCTCTGATGCTAAATGTATTCTAAAATGGTCAAGGACTTTTCCGATTAAAAAACGCAAGATATTTTACACAAGATTTTGAAAGATCATTAGTGTTACTAAACCCAAGAAGTAGGATTTTAATGCTGCTAAAACCGAAAGTGGAATACATACCCTAAAGCACACAATTCATTGTTGAAGATTCCTGTTCTAATAACTCAAATGTATGTATGAGAGGGCACAGACAAAACCAGAATCTGCTCATACTTGGCCAAAAAATATGTAGTTTGTCACAGTGCATGGAACAATATTTGAAACCTGTTTCTTTCCTGTTTGTAAGTTGTCATTCAAAACTGACTGGATATGCTCATGAATAAAGATGCTGA
This sequence comes from Cetorhinus maximus, assembly GCF_964194155.1. Taxonomy (NCBI): domain Eukaryota; kingdom Metazoa; phylum Chordata; class Chondrichthyes; order Lamniformes; family Cetorhinidae; genus Cetorhinus; species Cetorhinus maximus. The sequence goes on along the minus strand of NC_135879.1, from coordinate 122,870,253 downwards.
AATCTCTGTTGCTTGAGTGAAATAATGAGCAATATACCAGAACTGGTAGTAAACTGGTTTCAGTAAACTAATTATTTGTTAAGTAAATTCTGAAGAGAAGTAATGCCATTATCTTACTTTTACACAAACAATTCTTCATTTTGCTGTGTAATTCAAACATTTCAGGATTGTAGAATCTCTGACAGGATTTTATTCACCTCTCATGAATACCCTGCACCGTTTCTCTAGGCATCAGACACAAGCTATAACTCCTGGGCAACCGCCAACAAAATAATTCATTTTGGCACTCCTGTTCCTCAGGGCTACTGACAAGTTGTTTCATTGGGCACCTCATACATGTGAAGAGTGACCTGAAAAAGACATGAAAGTTTGACCTGGCTGATCCATTGACACAACCAGGTCAAACTTGAATGCTCAGTCGCCTAATTGGCTGGCAACCAACCTTTGAAACGGAACCAGATTTAAATGATGTGAGTCTCTACTCCAGAATAGAGTGCAGTTTGATGAAGATGCAGGAGAAAAGACAGTTTAGGTTTTAAGTTTAACAATGAATGTAAAACTAAATAAATAGATAATGAAAGAAAAAATTGTGTCATGCAATAGAAATTAAAGTATTAAATGTTAGGCAGAAGAGATTAGAGCAGGAAAAACTAAGAGAAGTAAAGAGCTAAAATGTTTTAAATGTATTTGAATATTTTAACACATAATACATACAAATTAGTGTATTTTATTAGCAGAACATTAATATTACTGTAATAAAGAGATGCCTGGGTGCAACTTTACTGTCTAGTTAGAAAAAGCTCCTAGGGCAGAAATTTCGGTTGGCACGCGCCCGACCCGCTCGAGCGTGAAATGATGCGCATTGACATCGGCCAAGCGTGCCAATGTCAACACGCAGTCGCGCGATAGTTCAGTTGGCGGTCGTGCGCCGGAGTCGGCAGTGCATCTGCCGACAATTAAAAAGCCTGTTAAGGCCACTAAATAATCAATTAAATTAAATTTGTCCCTGCCCACCCAACCTAATGGCTGGTGGACAGACAGAAAGATCAAGCAGCCGTTGCATTTTCTTGGAAACCTTATCCATGGGTGAGATGAGGTTTCCAAAAGCAATTAAAAATAAAATAAAGACTTTAATTTTTCATTAGTAACATGTCCCTGCTCATGTGACAGAGTCACAAGAGGGGACATGTTTTATTACATTTTTGTTTTCTTTATTTTCTTTTTAAAAACGCTTCATCTCTCTGAGGCAGCTGCGTGCCTCAGGGAGATTATGTAGCGCTCACTCGCAATCAGGCGTAAAGTTCGCACTCAGCCTGCTCACCCTCCCCCCCACCCCCCCATCACCACCACTGTACACATGTACACAGGAAGTGCTCAGCGCTGCCGCTCATTTCTCACTGAGGCCCGCCAGCGTGAAATTGCAGTCCGGTCCCTAGTGTTCGGAATGGCAGTTGTAGTGACAGGGGAGGATGGTAGTGTGTGTAAGTGAAAGGTAAGGACTAGAATGTTGCTGGAGGATTCAAAAACATTTCAAAGCTACAGATTGTGCGACACAAAATAAATGTTTCTGATGTATAACAGCTTCAGGTGAAGCTTGTAGTAGCACCTTCGGTTGGTTAATATCTTTGTAAATTATCAGGAGCTAGATCTCACAAGCATATTAACTAAATTTACAAATGGCACAATGTTAATGAAGGTGGCAGACTCCAAAACTGAGCAGAATAAGTGACAGAAGAATTTGAATATACTTTGGAATTGGACAGATGGGTGTCAGATGAAATTCAATGCAGAGAAATGCAAAGTTCTTCATATGGGGGCTAAATATCCAGGAATGGACGATTATTAAAATGAAGAAATAATAATGTGCATTGAAAATAAAAGAAATGGAGATTCTGATTGACAATAAATTGAAGCTATAACAACAATTCTTGGTGGCAGTGTGCAAAGCAAATCAAATGTTAGGATGATTTAAAAGGTCAATATCAAGTCAAAATAGTGAGGCAATCCTACCACTGTATAAATCATTGGTATAGGACCACACTAGGACAGCGTGGACAGCTCTGGTTGCCACAGTGAATATTTCAGCTATTGAAAGGATATAGAAGAGGACAATCAGAGTAATTGAAGGAATTGAGGAATTGGATTATGACAAGCAATTACATAAATTGGCACGCTGCCATGGAAAAACAGAAACAGATTGCTGAATTTAGAAATCTAAAATGACTAGATCATGTAGACTGTGACCAACTATTTTGCATTTTACAGAATGACAGAACCAGAGGACACTGTGCAAAAGAGCATAGGCCCCAACTCAGCCTACTCTCCCAGCCTGGACAGGGAGCGCTCAGCGCTTCCAGGTGCACATCACACAGGGCAGGCCTTAATTGGCCCACCCATGTAAAATAGCAGCGCGCAGCCGATCGCCTGCCCGCTCCTGCTCAGTCCACCAACGGGGAAAAAATTCTCCCCATAAGATCCTCAGCAGGCTTGACAGGGTAGGTGTTGAAAGGAGGTTTCCCCACTTGGAAGGATTTAGGGCTGGATTTTCATCAAGGAGAAGGGTATTGTGAGTCAGGAATATTCCAGACCGCATGATCCCACCTCCATCCTGGAGGACTCCACCAGCTCTATTCTCACTTCAGGGAGTTGGATATGGGCTGGAGACAGACCTACCCTCTTCTGAGGCATATGATGAGGTCAGCAGGCTAGTAGACCCACCTCTGTTTACTGGGACATTGGCCCAGTTGTATTCATGGTTTCTTGGCTTTCCAGCTCTCACATGTCACTCCCCTCATCCTTCCCCATCCACTCCCATGTCAATCCCCTCTATACCTCCTCTATCCCCCTCATATCCCCCATGATCCCTCCATGCTCCCTCATATCTCCCATACTTTATCCATGCCCCAATGCTACCTCCATGTCTCCTCCATGCCCACTCACCCATTATGTACTGGGTTCACAACCAAGGAACTATATAATAACACTGGCAAGTCTTTGAAGTTCTCACAATAAAAGCAACCATTCAAAAATCTCTTTGAAAACATTGCTCCTCTTAGCTTCTCAGTAAGCTGTCAATCAAACATAGGTAGTGAAAGTCCCACTGAGGAAACCTTTAATCCACTTCATACCCCAAAATCTTGTCTAAATAAACACATAGGCATTGAAAAACAGCTTCAATGAAAAATCAAGTTCTTACAAGGTAATAATGCTGTCTGTCAAACAAAGTTAGCAGTCTCCTTTGCAACTGTGTAAGCAGAAGCCTGCTAGGCTAAATCTATTAGGCATTCTAGGAACTCAGCCAGGCATTCATAATGAGGCTATCTGGTAACTGTATCAACAGAGTCTGGCTGAACAGATGGATGAACTCAGCTTGGCAGGGGTTTGTTTACACAGTTGCAAAGGGTACTGCTACCTTTGCTTGATTGATAGCTGTTTTCCTTATAATAACCTGATCTTTCATTAAAGTGGTTTTTTCAATTCCTGTGTATTTCTTTGGACAAGATTATGAGATGTGAAATGGATTAAACCTTTCATTAATGTGACTTTCACTACCTATGTTTGATTGACAGCTTTATGTCAAGGTGATATGGGAAATCTTTTTCAAAGGGAATGCTGAATGCCTGAATTCTTTTCTTTTGGTCCCCAACTCCAGACTAGTGTTCCCTCATGGTTCATGACTCTTCTGAGGAGATGCCAACTATATCTCTTTCGAACACCATCAAAATTGTGGGAATTCTGAAATGCTCATCCTCACAAAGGAGCTGGCAAGGTTGGGAATACTGCTTGTGGGCTCGCTACCCACACCCTTAACCCACACTGGAAAATTACCAGAAACAGGAATGGGGGCTGGAATCCTTAAATTGGCTCTTGCGCACCATATTTAAAGGCTTCCCATCTTCGTTCTGACATGGTCAGAGGCATGAAAATATGGGCCCTAGTTTCAGAATAAGGGATTGTCTTTTTAAGTCAGAGATAAGTCAGAATCTGCTCTCTTAGAGGGTCACAAAGCTTTGCAATTCTCTACCCAAAAGAGCTGAGGAGGTGGATTGAATATATTCAAGGCTGAGATAGGTATATTTTTGAACTCTAGCGGAGACAAGGGTAATGGTAAGCAGGCAGGAAAGTGGACTTGAGCTCAAGAATTGAATAATGGAATAACAGTTAATAATGGAGCAGGCTCATGGGGCCATATCATTTAGTCCTCCTCTTATTCTTGTATTCTTAGCTTCTTATGGCAGTGGTGACCATTGCAATCATTAGCAGAGTAATGCCTTGGTGAAGATTGGTTGTAGCTCTACTCCAGCATGTTCTAGTTTTCTTTAGAACCACAGCCCCTTCAGAAGCTGCTCCTCAGTCAAGCGCAGCCTCTGCTTGTGTACTGTGATGGGAGTATGCCATGTTACTATGTGCTAACCTCGCTAGTCTTGTTCCCTAGACCTCCCTCTGTTGCTCTTCCGTTTCTTTGAAAAAGACACAGATAGATGGAAATTCCAAAAGGGCATACCAGTGCATTTTGTTTGAAAAGGGGGGTGGGGTTAGTAGGGATGGAGTAAATGATAGCTTCTTAACATGGCAAAGTAGGTGGCTACAATTAAAATGTTTAAAAATGTAATAACAAGCAATGAGGTTTTTTACAACATCAGGAACTATATAAACATATCACTTTCATGTTATTTTAGCCTTTAGGGTACCTCTGAACTCCAATTTTATACTGAATCAATGTTGAATTGAGTGTGTGGGATTGATAATGATGGAAAGTGGGATGTATGTTGTTACCATTGTGAGGGGTTAAGACCTCACCCTGTATCTTTTTTTAATAAAATATATAGAGAGCTGCTCATTGCTATCTCTAAAAATTGCAAACTGGACAAAGACCCAAAATGGCTGAACCTATGTCTGCCTGTGACCCCAAACAAAAGAAACTACCTAGCAATATTAGAGAAATTCACAGATCATTATCCCTTAAGAGACACTAACAACCCCCTGTGGGCTGCACAGACTGAATTCAAAGAGAGAGAAATTCAATTCAATTCAATACAAAGGTCATCTGTATTTCCTAACCCAAGCTGACCAACTGGAGTCTGTTTGTTTGCTAAGACAAAAGGCCACATGACCTTCCTTTCAATTCTTAATGGTTGAGATATTTAAAAATCTATGGGTCCCAGATGAGGGAATGCACATCCTTTGTCAAAGGCAGTGTGGAGTGGCAGGAGTCATGTGACATGGGCCTCTGGCTTGTGAAACCAGTAATATCACCTTGCTGAACTACAAACTCTCAGTCTGTTTATTTTACCATCTGACTAGCAGCCTCACAGACAATGATCTCTGGCCCAGGCTGGACGCCTGGCCCCATCTACACTGCTTCTGTTAGAAATTCTGCACTGCAAGACTGATTCATCGCTACATACCTATCCCATCCGAAAAGTGAATTATCCAGCATCAGTTTTCAACTCACTGACGTCCGTGAAGGAATACCTCATTAGGTTTTGATTCTGGATGCTGTAACCCACATGAAACAATATTTCTTTTCTCTGCCACTTCACTGTAATTCTTTCTTTTCTCTATCCCTCTTTTACTGTTTGAATGTAAGGGAAACAATGTTACAACCTTCCTCCTGTACTTTGAGCATGTGCAAATAAACTAACCCTTTGTGTTCATCCAGTTTGCTGTGGGGTTATTAATAGAATATTGGATTACACCAAAACTAAGGGGTTGGGAAATACGCCACTGTTTATAAAGGGGGAAGCAAATAAAAAGCACCTTTCTGTTTATTGACAGGTGGTGAGAGGAGAAATTAATGATGTTTAAATTTGTGGTCTCACCCCCACCACTTCTGGCCATAACACAATAGTATTGTCATCTCACTTGAATGCAACTTTCCAAAAATGGAAGTACCATACTTCATGTGTTACCCAAGTTGCCAGAATATTGTATAGAGTATTTCAATTAGACATTTTGCTCCAAAACAAAGTTTTATTTACCAAAACGTCAGCATTATGAATTTACGGCTTTTGAGTATTGGTAATGCATTCAGCTTTTCACATATGGTTGAACTAGTTCAGCAAATGGCTCCAGGGTTGTTACGAAGAGAAGTGGTGGCAGGGGCACTCTCAGTAGTGTGAAATATGTTAAATTTATTGTGGAATAACACAGCAACAGATGGTCCATTATAAAAGCCTGAAGGTGGATTCAAATATAAATTACCACAGAGTCTGGGTCAATGCCTTATTCAGTATTGAAAGTCCTTGCACCAGTGAAAGGTCTGAAATGTCAGCCTTTTGAATAGCCTGTGTTGTCTGATGAATACTACAGAGTCCACCTGGCATTAGTTAATAAATTTCTAACAACTGAGCCTGGCTTGCTTTCCCCGAGGGTTGATCGATATTATAGTGTGTGTTGAGCATAAATACTAACCTGAAACAGTTTCCAGACTGTTTATTTATCTAAGTCACAAATCATTGATATGATTCCAACTCTTACTCAGGGATTTGCTTTGACCAATTCACTCAGCAATTATTTAAATATTCTTATTATGGGTTTATTAAACCACAATTCCACTACTTCAAAAGAAATTCTACATTGTTATTACCCTTAAGCCTAATATAATAAATATGGTAGTGGACCTACAGTTCAACAGGCTAAATGGTCTGAAGTGATCTAGCCTTTCTAGATACATTGAAGGCATGAAAATAATCTGTTCATGTTCAGTATCTGTATAAATGGACGTTTTTTTTATGGCAGGGAGGAATGTAAGACTAAATGAAGCACAAGTTTATGTGACTTTAAGATGTTCGGCTGAGAAAGAATGAGTGGTACTTATTTTTCCTTCTTCTCGTCAAAAACAATTGCATTTGTTTCTCTGTTTTGTAGAATCACTAAATTATTGATTCTTTGAGTGCTGAAGAAGGATTGCTCTTTGCTACCAATGGGTTTGTTTATGTTACTGCCTGAGCAGCATAATAACCATGCATGGTCTAATTAGCCACAGCGTCCAAGTGGTGGTGTGAATTCAACTTTTATTCCTTAAAATAAGCCTATGTATCATACTAATTTGTGGCATGGATTTAGCAGATAATGAAACAACCTACTCTACTTGTATTTCCCCATTTCAATTAGCATTTTTCCCAAAGAACTTGAATTTTAGGCAATCAGAAATTCTCCAAGTAACATGACTCTACTTTAATATAGCAGCATAACAATGTCCAATTAATTAATTATTTTAAAGCACATCCCACACAGCCATTCAGTATTACATCAGCCATGCTTGTGTTGAACATGCTAGAACAGTAACTATATAGAACAGTAACAACTTGCATTTACTGTATCTGGCATCTTCATCTTCTAAACTGGAGTTTAGAAGAGTGAGGGGTGACTTGATTGAAGTATATAAAGTCCGGAATGGTCTTGACAAGGTGGACATAGAAAGGATGTTTCCTCGTGTGGGTGAGTCCAGAACTAGGGGGCACTGTTTTAAAATTAGGGATCACCCTTATAGGTCAGATATTAGGACAAAGTTTTTCTCTTAGAGTGTTGTGTGACTTCGGAAATTTCCCTCAGAAGGCAGTAGAAGTGGGGCCATTGAATATTTTTAAGTCAGAGGTAGATAGATTTTTGTTACGTAAGGGAATCAAAGATTATCTGGGGTAGATGGGAATGTGGAACTTGAAACACAAACAGATCACTTATGATCTTATTGAATGGTGGAGCAGGGTCGCGGGACCAAAAGGCTTACCTGCTCCTATTTCATATGTTTGTAAGTATATTCGTATATAGTAAAATATCCCAAGGAGATTTACAGGGAAGTTATCAAGCAGAATTAGACACCTAGTTACATAAAAAGATATTAGAACAGGCAACCAAAAGATTTGTCAAAGATGTAGTTATTAAGCAACATCTTAAAGGAGAAGGGAGACAGATAGAGAGGCAAAGGTTTAGGCAGATAATTCCAGAGCTTAGGGCTGAGGGAGCTAAAGGCATGGCCAACAGTGGTGGATTGATTAAAATTGAGAATGCACAAGAGGCCCAGAATTGGAGGAGTGCAGATACCCTAGAGGGTTGTAAGGCTGGAGGAAGTTACAGGGTTAGGGAAGGTTGAGGTTATGAAGGCTTTTTGTAAAGTAGGATGAGACTTTAAATCTATAAAGTATATAAAGGAAAATGGTCCAACCAGAACAATTATATGCAAATGTCACTCATCAGTAGTTATTCTTATTATGTTGGTTTAAATCTATAACTTCTTCGATGAATGTTATTCTTAAAGAAAAGTGCCACATATCCCCAAATTAATTGTTGTGCCTTCACTGACCTTGTCATGATAATGACTGCAATGTTGTTAACACTAGTTGGAATTATTCTGGGCACTTCATCACAAATCACAACTCAGGCAGATAAACTCACAAAATGGTTGCTACCTGCCATCATATCTACTTTCCCACAGTGTTGTTTAACAAATAATTCGATACCACAGATATCATTAATTTGTTTTTAATAGCTGCTTAATTTAAAGGCAGTCAAGAACCAACAGTTACCTAAGAGATTTTGTAATTTTTATAACTTACATTTTCTTTCAGTGATCTGTTTGACTACCCAAGGGACAGTTGGTGTAGAATTAATAGATTTATATGCTGTTATCCTTCCATAACACTTTCTTCTTGTGGTAATAAATGGTAGTCCGACATTATCATGGGGATTAATATTCCCATGTAAGTTTCATATTACAGTGTCTTATAACATTATGATTACATTGTGTGACCTCTTGAGGAAAAAGAAAAGCTGTGTGTAAGTCCTAGTTGCAGATGGTGTGCAACATTAAGGGACTTTTAATTCCCATTATCTTTATTTTGTGATTTTTAGGAGGCACAAATTTGTATTTTGAAATCTCACTGAATGTATTATTATTATTAATAATGCACTGAAGAAAATTGGGTGGAATTTTCCATTCCTACCAGCAGTGGGAATCGTGGCGGGTTTAATTTGGCAGGAGGCAAAAAATCTGTTTCCCCGATGGCAGGATAAACTGTTGAAATTTTGTTTTTCTGACTTTCAAACCAGAATCACAGAATTGTTACAGTGCAGAAGGAGGCCATTCGGCCCATTGTGTCTGCACCAGCTCTCCAAATGAGCATTATGATTTAGTGACATTCTCCTGCTTTTTCCCCATACCTTGCACATTGTTTCTATTCAAATAATCAGCTATTGCCCTCTTGATTGCCTCAATTGAACCTGCCTCCGCCGCATTTACAGGCAGTGCATTCCAGACCCAAACCACTCGCTGTGTGAGAAAGTTTTTTCTCACATCACATTTGCTTCTTTTGCAAATCACTTTAAATCTGTGCCTTCTCGTATTCAATCCCTTGATGAGCGGGAACAGTTTCTCCCTATATACTATATCCAGCCTCCTCGTGATTTTGAACATCTCTATCAAATCTCCTCTTAGACTTCTCCTTCCCAAGGAGAACAGTCCCAACCTCTCTAACCTACCTTCATAACATAAATTTCTCATCCCTGCAACCATTTTTGTAAACCTCTTCAGCACTCTCTCCAATATGTTCACATCCTTCCTAAAGTGTGAAGCCCAAAACATACACAATGCTCCAACCTCATCCACGGGCGGGATGAGGTTTCATGTAGGTTTTTAAAAATTTTATTAAAGTTTTAGTAAAGTGTCACATGAGGGGACATGTCAGGATTTTTTTTTTCTATTTTTAATATTTGTGACAGAACAGCCGATCCCCCTGAGGCAGCCCTCTCAGGTTCCCCACCCACACAGGGAGCACATAGCCCTTCCGTGAGGACATTGCGCTGGGCGGGCCTTAATTGGCCTGCCCATGTAAAATGGCACCGCGCCCCTGATCGCCTGTGCACGCCCGCAATTCAACTTCGTCCCCGACAGGGGGACAATCCTGCCCCTTATTTTATACTGTCTCTCCATGTTCTTCCTACCAAAATGTATCACCTCACACTTCTCCACATTGAACTTCATCGGTCATCTATCTGCCCACTCCACCAACTTGTCTATATCCTTTTGAAGTTCTATACTGTCCTCCTCACAGTTTACAATGCTTCCAAGTTTTGTATCATCCGCAAACTTTGAAATTGTCCCCTGCACACCAAGATCTAGATCATTAATACATATCAGGAAAAGCAAGGGTCCCAGTACCAACACCTGAGGAACTCCAGTACAAACCTTCCTCCAGCCTGAAAAATATCCATTGACCATTACTCTCTGCTTCCTATTACCCAGCCAATTTTGTATCCACGTTGCTACTGTCCCTTTTATTCCATGAGCTATCACTTTTCTCACACGTCTCTTGTGTGGCACTGTATCAAATGCTTTTTGAAAGCCCATGTACACCACATCAACAGCATTACCCTCATCAACCCTATTGTTACCTCTTCAAAAATCTCGAGCAAGTTAGTTGAACATGGGGCAGAAATTTTCGCTCGGCAGATGGGCACGCATCCAACCCGCTCGAGCATGAAATGATGTGCGATGATTTTGGCCAATCGTGCTGACATCAACATGCAGTCGCGCAATAGTTTGGTCGGTGGACGCTCGCCGGAGTCGGCATCGTGCCAGGAAACAATTAAAAGGCCTGTTAAGGCCATTAAATAATCAATTAAGCTACATTTTTTCACTGCCCGTCCAACCTAATAGTTGGCGGGCAGGCAAAAGGCTATATGTTCTATGCATTTTTTTGGAAACCTCAGCCATGGGCGGGATGAGTTTTCCAAAAGTAAATAAAAATAAAATAAAAGTTTTACAATTGAATTAATAACGTGTCCCTGCTCATGTGACAGAGTCACATGAGGGGACATGTTTTATTACATCTTTAATTTCTTTAGTTCTGTGCCTCAGAGATTATTGAGCGCTCACTCATACACATGCACAAAGTTCATGCTCGACCCACTCACCCTCCTCCCCCTGTCCACACAGGCAGCGCTGAACACTGCCACTCGCGTTTCACGCTGGCCGGGCCCTAATTGGCTCAGCAGGGTGAAATCGCAGGGCAGTGCCGATCGCGGATGGCAGTTGGCTTCCCAACCGCCCCGCCAAGCCCCACCCCAGGGCAAAATTATGCCGATTTCCCCTTTAGAAATCCATACTGGCTCTTCCTAATCTATCCACATTTTTTCCATATGACAACTAATTCTATCCCAAATAATTTTCTCTGGCAACTTCCCCACCACTGAAGTTAAATTGACTGGTCTGTAATTGCTGGGCTTATCCTTACAACCTTTTCGAACAGAGGCATAATTGTTTACAATTCTCCAGCCCTCTGGCACCTCCCCTGTGTCTGGGGGAGACTGAAAGATTATGGCCAATGCCCCTGCAATTTCCACTCTTACTTCTTCAATATCCTTGGATGCATCTCATCTGGTCCTGGTGTCTTGTCAACCTTAAATACCGACAGTTTATCCAACACTTATCAATTTTGAACACTTCTAGTGATAGAGTTTCCTCCTCTGTCACTGGAGCCTCAGCAGCATCTGCTCCCTTGGCAAAGACAGATGAAAAGTATTCATTTAACACCTCAGCCATGTCTGCTCCCTCCATATGTAAATGCCCATTTTGGTCCCTAATTGGACCTATTCCTACTTTTACTGCCCTCTTGCTAATTATGCGTCGACAGACGAATTTGGGATTCCCCTTTAAATTAGCTACCAGTCTTTTCTCTTGATCCCTCTTTGCTTCTCTTATTTGCTTCTTCTCCTGCCCTCTGAACATTCTGTATTCTGTTTGGTTCTCAGTTGCATTTTCTACCTGTCACCTGTCATAAGCACATCTTTTCTTCCTTATCTTAATTTCTATCTCCTTTCTCATCCAGGGAGCTCTGGATTTATTTGCCCCACCTTTCCCTTTTGAGGGAGTATGCCTTGACTGTGTCCGAACAATTTCTTCTTTGAAGGTATCCCATTGTTCAGCTACAGATTTTCCCGCCAGCCTTTGGTCCAGTCTATCCAGCTCAACTCTGTTCTTGCCCCATTGAAGTTGGCTCTCCCGCAGTTAATTATTCTTACTCTGGATTGCACATGGAACTTTTCTGCCATCACTCTAAACCTTATGATACAATGATCACTGTCTCGTAAATGTTCCCCCACTGACACTTGATACACTTGGCCCACCTCATTTCCAAGGACCAGGTCCAGCAGTGCATCCTTTGTTGTTGGACTGGACACATACTGCTGTAGAAAATTCTCCTGAACATAATCTAGGAACTCTTGCCTACCTCCATCCTTTATACTACCACTGTCCCAGTCTACATTCACGTAATTAAAGTCCCCCATTATAATTACTCTATAATGTTTGTATCTCTCTGTGACTTCCCTGCAAATTTGTTCCTCTATATCCTTCCCACTAGCTGGTGGTCTATAGACTATACTGAGCAATGTAATTGCAGCCTTTTTGTTCCTTAGATCTAGTCAAATTGATTCTGTCCTTGAACCCTCTGGGACATCCCCTTTCTCCAGCACTGCAATGCTCTCCTTAATCAATGCCGCCACCCCTCCTCCTTTTCTTCCTTTCCCATCTTTTCTGAACACCTTGTACCCAGGAATATTTAACACCCAGTCCTGCCCTTCCTTGAGCCAGGTCTCTGTTATTGTCACAACATCATATTTCCACATGGCAATCTGCATCTGTAACCCCCCAATTTTATTTATTATACTCTGTGCATTCATAGAAATGCACTGTAACCCTGATTTAGACTTCATGACTTTCTCCCTTACTCCAACACCACCTATTAACTTACTATTCTCTACACTAGTGCTATCTGTCTTTCCCAGTATTTTATGTGCCCTGGTATTCCTCTCTAATACTCACTCCTGGCCCCCACACCCCTGCCGAGTTAGTTTAAAGACCCTCAACAGCACTAGCAAAACATCCCGCTAGGAACTCAGTCCTGGCTCTGCTCAGGTGCACTACCTGCCTGGCTATCTTGGACTGCCTGGCAGTCACTTATTCCCTTTCTGCCTACATGCTCCTAGTCTGCAGTGTGACCACCTCTCTAAACATGTTATCCACGTAGCTCTCAGCCTTGTGGATGCGCCACAGTGACTCCAGCCACCGCTCGAGCTCCAAAACCTGGAGCTCAAGTTTCTGTGGCCATCTAGGACACCAGCAGTGTCCATGGCTTCCCATATATTACATGACACGCATTACACACAACCGAGCTGCCCTGCCATGTCTTAACTTTACTTCCCTTACATTAACTTTAATGTACTTTGGTTTACTTATATTACTTTATTATACTGGCCCTGACTTAATTTTACTCCCCTATTCCAATTGTTTCTTGTTTAAAAAAGTAGCTACTTCTTTAAAGATTATACGCTTTTCTAATTTGCAGCTCAGCAACTCAGAGCCGAAGTTGCCTAAGCTGCAGACACTTTCTGCAGATATAGTTGTCCAGGATGGCAGTGCATTCCACAGATTCGCACACACTTTAGTCGTGGTACACCACCAGCCCTGCCATTTCTGTCTAACCTTATTTATTTAATTAGTCAATTAATTAATAATTTACACAAGATAAAGTAATAAAAAGTTACCGAGCTTGGAGACAAGGAAGGGAACTCACCAACCACTGAGGCTGAAAAAAAGTAGACAAATGGGTAACTCTTACTCCCTCTGCACTGATTTCTCACCTGAACCAAATTCCCAACTCCGCACTCAATATACAGCTCATTCAGGCATAGTTTTGTGTCCGAGTGCCTCTTTCTGCTAAATGCTTATGATCTTCGTCACCTACATTATGGGCAGAATCATCCAGTCCCATTGGCAGTGGACGTTATGGTGGGCGAGAGTGGACAATATGGTGAGAAGGCCAAAAATCAATTTCACGCCATTGTGAAACCAGTTTCGAATTGTCCGCTCCACCCGTCAATGGTGGCCACGTTTCCGGCCGTCCAACATCAAGAAGTAAATTTTAATGCATTTGCATCTCAATATTGTGCCCTCATGCCTGAATCATCCCGCCAAGTCAAATTTATCTCCCACATCAGTGTGGTTTCAGAACGGCGTGCTTGACAACTGCCTTTAAATGGTATGCACCTGGTGAGCTGAACTTCGAGGGGAACTTGGAGGTGAGTTCACACAACCTTACATCGCCCGTAGGACATCAAGGAAGAGGAGCCATGCATTCAGTTGTTGTGGCGGGTGAGGGGCACACAGACAACTCGCATTTTCCTGGCTGGTTTTCATTGCGGTGCCAGGGAAAGGGCTAGGGAGGGGGGGCATGGCAGCACAGACTGAAGGAAGTACATCAGCGCAAGCCGGGGTGAGGGGGGGGGGAATGAGTGGGGGGAAGGGGTGAGGGAAGCGGCCATGCAATTGGTAAAGCTTGTCGAGAGTGAGTATTCTTCCGCAGCTGAGACTGTTTAGCTGCAGCGCCATTGACATGCTTGGAGTTGGGTCTCTGAAGCTTTTCTGCCCACTCAAGTAACACAAAAGCATGAATGTGCCGCCAAATGCTCCAGAAGCTTCCACCCCTTGGGCACAGACTGCAAATTAATGTGGTTTTAGGCAGCAGCAGAACAATTGGCCAACTGGGCAAGTTGTAGAATCCCTTTGCGAAAGGTAGTCATAGCGCAGCCACTGGTGGAGATGCTCAGAGCCCCTTGCAATGTCTTTATTCAGGTTTGGACCAGAATCACTTATGATTCAAGCTAACAGCGCAGCCTTACAGTGTGGGTTAGGATAATTGCTGCACCTGAGCTGAGAGCACAGTATGTAGTCCAGTGGCTGAAGCTGCCGCCAATTGGTCAAATGGATTGTCGCTGAGGTCGGTGGGGTTTCCATGAAGCACACTACATACTGACCATCCAAGTGGTGGTGAGCGCTCTCCGGCATGCATGAAGGGGCCTTGAGATGCAGCCGGAGCTGAAAACTTAAAGATCCGTAGGACACATATGCTAACCCACAGGTCTCTCTCTTTGATCCTGCAGGAGGAGAACATCAGGATCATGGAGCCTGGTGATCTAGTGGTATGCCTCATGGTTTACAGAGACCAGAGAAGAAGAAGGAGAGAGTGGTGGAGGTGCCTGGCTCAGCAAAGGGAGGAGCACCTCCCTCAAGCTGAAGGGGCGGCAAGGCCTGCAGCTGAAGATCCACAGAGTGCCGTTGCTTGTAGGCGCCTGGCGAGATCCAGTGCCTGTCATTCCTGCAGATGATTTAGAAACAGTGTCGCCAAAGTCTGCACATGTCTAAGGAAATGGTCGGTCACATCTGCCACCTGCTGCAGGACATGAAGGGTATCCACTGCCACTGGCCATGAAAGTGACTCCAGCACTCAATTTTTATGCCAATGCTCCTTTCAGGGCTCCACAGGTGACCTGTGTGAAATCTCACAAGCCTCTACGCACAAGTGCATGCAGGAGGTCATGGAGATCATCTTCACCAAAGCACAGAACTTTGTGCATTTCACCCAGGATCAGGAAAGCCAGGAAGCAAGAGCACTGGGATTTACATAGATCTCTAGTTTTCCACAAGTGCAGCGTGCCCTCGACTGCACTCATGGGGTGTTCAGATCTCCATGGGAACAAGCAGTCAACTCTGAAGGAGCAGTCAGCTTTGAAGAAGAGTCACACCGATACAAAACGTTAATTCTATTTCTCACTCCACAGATTCTGCCAGACCAGCTGAGATTTTCCAGCATTTTATGTTTTTATTTCAGATTTCCAGCATCCGCTGTATTTTTTTTTTATTTAAGCAGCAAACTATATCAACCACAAGGGCTTCCACTCACTGAATGTTCAGCTGGCCTGGGACTACCACAAACACAGCCTACAGGTCTGCGCACGATTCCCAGGGATTCGCACAATTCCCAGGTCTGCGCACGATTCCCACGATTCAGTCCAGAAGGCTGTAAAGTGCCTAATCGGAAGATGAGGTGCTGTTCCTCCAGTTTGACTTAGGCTTCACTGGAACATTGCAGCAGGCCAAGGACAGACATGTGGGCATGAGAGCAGGATGGCATGTTGAAATGGCAAGTGACAGGAAAGTCTGGGTCATATTTCCAGACTGAGCAAAGGTGTTCCACAAAGCGGTCACCCAGTCTGAGTTTAGTCTTGGTGCCTTAGGCTGTGAGGACGAAGGAGGTAAAGGGGCAGGTGTTGCACCTTCTGCAATTGCATGAGAAGGTGCCGTGGGAAGGGGATGAGGAGTTAGGGTTGATGGAGGAATGGACCAGGATGTCCCAGAGAGAATGGTCCCCATGGAATGCTGACAGTGGGGGTGAGGTATGTTTGGTGGTGGCATCATGCTGGAGTTGGCAGAAATGATGGAGGATGATCCTTTGAATGCAGAGGCTAGTGGGATGAAGAGTGAAGACTACAGGGACCCTATCATGGTTCTGGGCAGGAGGGGAAGGGGTAAGTGCAAAGATGCAAGAAATGGGCTGGGCACGGTTGAGGGCCCTGTCAACCACAGTGGGGGGCAGCCCTATGTTAAGGAAAAAGAAAGACATGTCAGAAGTACCATTTTGGAAGGCAGCATCACCTGAACAGATGCCATGGGGACAAAGGAACTGAGAGAGTGAAATGGAGTCCTTACTGGAAGCAGGGTTTGAGGAGCTGTGGTCGAGGTAGCTGTGGGAATTGGTGGCTTGTAATGAATATTGGCGGACAGTCTATTACCAGAAATGGAGACAGAAAAGTCACAGAAAGAAAGGGAAGTGTCAGAGAAAGATCATATGAAAGTGAGAGGGAGGTGGAAATTGGAAGAAAAATCGATAAATTTTTCCAGGTCCAGTCAGGAGCCTGAAGCGGCACCTATACAGTCATCGAGGTACTGACAAAAGAATTGTGAGAAGGTGCCTGAGTAGAACTGGAACAAGGAATGTTCCATGTACCCCATAAAAAGACAGGCATAACTGGGGCCCGTGCAGGTACCCATAGCCACACCTTTTGTTTTATTTAAGTGAGACAAGTTAATGGAGAAATTGTTCAGTGAGAGAGCTCAGCCAGGCGGAGAAGAGTAGTAGTGGCTGGGGATTATTCAGGCCTCAGACCATCCTGGTGTTGGATGGAGGTGTAGAGGGATTGGGCAGTCATGGTAAAGAGGAGGCGGTTAGGGCTAGGAAATTGGAAATTGTTGAAATGATGTAGGGCATCAGAAGAGTCATGAATGTAGGTGGAAGAGACTGGACAAGAGGAAAGAGAATGGAGTCAAGATAGGAAGAGATGAGTTTGGTGGGGCAGGAACAGGCTGAAATCATGGGTTTACCATGAAAGTCCTCTTTGTGGATTTTGGGGAGGAGGTAGAAGCGGGCTGTGCAGGGTTGGGAGGCTATGAGCTTGGAAGCTGTGGAGGGAAGTCCTCCAGAGGGGATGGAGTCAGTGACAGTCATGGAAACAATGGCTTGATGTTCAGTGGTGGGGTCATGATCCAGGGGGAGGTAGGAGGAAGTGTCTGAGAGTTGGCGCTCAGCCTCTGCAAGGTAGAGGTCAGTACATCACACAACAACAGCACCACCCTTGTCAGCATGTTTGATAACAAAGTCAGCATTGGACCTGAGAGAACAGAGTGCAGAAAGTTCAGAAGGAGGCAGTTTGGAGTGGGTAGAGGAGCAGGGAAACTAAGACCACAATGTCACACTGACAGTTCTCAATGAGCAGGCAAGAGGCCAGAGAGAGGGATCCAGGTAGAGGAAGAACACTGGAGGCAGGTGAAATGCTCCGTTGAACGGGGAGAAGACTCTTGCCCAAAGAAGTGAGCATGGAGACAAAGGTGATGGAAGAAGAGTTCAGCATCATGCTGAGCCCAGAATTCATTGATGATGATGCCATCACCAAACATATCTTTGCCTCACTAAATTGAAGGCCTTGGTCATGCTTTGCGGAACACCTTCACTAAGTCCGCAAGCATGGCCCAGCCCTTTCTGTCATTTGCCATTTCAACACGCCATCTTGCTCTTATGCCCACATGTCTGTCCTTGGCCTACTGAAATGTTCCAGTGAAGCCCAACACAAACTGGAGGAACAGCACCTCATCTTCTGATTAGACGCTTTTCAGCCTTCCAGACTTAACATTGAGTTCGACAACTTCAGACCATGAACTCTCTCCTCTATCTTCACCCCTTTATTAATCCAATTTTTTTTCTTTTATTTTACTTTTCATTTTCATTTTTTTATCCTTTATCCCCAACACCCCCCAACATCTCCTCCCCTACTCCCACAGTCTGTCACTTTTTTCTATGTTGTGCTTTCATAGAGCACTGACCCTTGCCTGTTATTAACAGGTCCTGCTCTTACCTTTATACCACTATCAGCAGCTTCTTAGTCTTTACCACTACAGTTAACACTCCGTTTGTCTTGTGTCCATGACATCTTTGTCAATCTCTCCTTAGCCCTCCAACCTACCCCTGACCTTCCAACTTGCTCCACCTGCTCCAGTCACATTTCTACTTTTCTTTAACTCTGAAGAAGAGTCATATGGACTTGAAATGTTAACTCTGTTTCTCTTTCCACAGATGCCTCCAGACCTGTTGAGTTTTTCCAGCATTTTATGTTTTTATTTCAGATTTCTAACATCCGCAGTATTTTGCTTTCACCTGGAGGGCTCCGGCCTGCTTTGGGTATCCTGCTGTGGGCCAGCTGCATCCTCCTTGGCTTCTGGAGCTATAGCTGCAGGGGTCACAGGGTGAGGGGACTTGGATTGGCCGGACATTGTGGAGTCACTTGGTGACATGAAAATATAATAATTGTCATAATATTATCGTGATTTATTGTAAAGGTAGGATAAAAGCAAAATACCGCGGTTGCTGGAAATCTGAAACAAAAACAGGAAATGCTGGAAAAACTCAGTAGGTCTAACAGCATCTGCAGAGAGAAAAAAAAAGAGTTAACATTTGAAGTCCATACGACTCTTCTTCAGCTCTTCTTCAGACTCTCTTCTTTCTCTCCACAGGTGCTGTTGGACTTGCTGAGTTTTCCCAGCATTTTCTGCTTTTGTTTCAGGTTAATAGTGGGGTTTGGATTAGTTTCTCTGTGTTTAGGTGTGTGTGTGGGGGGGAGGGGAGGGGCTTAATTGAATTGCAGACAGCTTTTCTGGAGCTTTTGGGCTATCAGAAGAGAAGCTAGGTTTGAAATGCTAAATATGTAAGCATGGCTGAAGTTTTAAAATGTGAGGAACATTTGCATTTTTAGATAAACCACAGTCGTGAATTTCAAAGAGATGATAAGGTGTTACACCTAGCCAACAGAGGCTAAGCCAAACAGTGTGTTTATTTTCCCCAAAGTTTACAGATAATATGAGTACTTTGGATGATTTATCTTATGGAAAAAGTAAAGTTGCAAATATATATTGGGACAATGGAATTTACATTAAAAAAGGATAAACCTGTATAAAGGACGTGAGGTTATGTGTAAGGAGAAGGAATTCTAAGATCTAACAAGTGTGAAAAGCTTCCAGTCTCTGTGTACCAAGCTGCTGTCTACAGAAACCAAAGCTAGGACAATTGACTTTGAATATCACTGTCCAGGGTATTGTGTGCTTTGCCTGGTTCTGTTGAAATCTATGTTGTTTTACGGTTGCCTTAACAGAGGTATTAATGGGAGCTAGATTAATTCAGAGATTTAGGAGTTATTGTAGTAGTAATTTGTAGACCTATGTATGTGCTTAAAATCTTTTCTTCTGTTAATAAATGTTTAATTTAGTTTTGTTAAAAAAATGCTAAGCTGTGGTGAGCTCATTACTATGGAATTCAAGGCATGCATCTCAAAATAAAGTACACGTTGCAAGCAGTTGTGGCAGCTGTTTCAAGTTTCCCCCGGGATTTGAGCAGCTCAGCATTTACCATCCGCTGTGCCATAACACCTGGGTGGATGGCCCAGGGGTGTTGAGCTGCTGGTCCCCTTCCCTCTGGGTGCCCGAAAGCCCCTGGCTGATCCCCTGAGGAGAAATGGAAGCTGGAGTAAAATCGAGCTGCCCTGCACACCTCTTGCATTGAAACTGTTGGAGGCCAACTATGGTGTCAGCGATGGAGTGCAGCCAGCGCAGCAGTGCAGGACCAATGTCCTAAACCAAGGTCTCCATGACGGCAGCCATCCTGCCAGTGTTGACCTTGGTGCATTGGCATGCCGGTGCTATCACCTCGGACTGAAGGCAGACGGGCCCGCCCCCTCCACTCCCATCGTCCTATGTAATCTGAGGGGTGCACCAGACATCCCTTCCTGATCTTCCTGTCATTGTCTTTGCAGCTCCACCAATTGATTGAGGATCGAGTCCAGAGGCTCATCATCTGACTCAGATTCAGCAGATTCCTTACCTCCAGCAGGTTTCCAAGTACCAGAGGCAAAGAATGTCCCTGCCTCTACCTACTGTAGAATAGATTGTGTGCTGTGCTCACCAGATTGTGATCCCGAGGCTGTTCTGCATCGAGGTTCCACCAAGGTGCGTGGCACTGCGCTGGTGGAGCGTGTGGGTGTTGTGATGGGTCTTCAACGGTGCTGCCCTCAGGGTTCTCACCTGAGCTGCTCCTGGCGCTGGAGTCGGGGTCAAGTTTGCTTGAGGGCAACATGCCAGATGTACCTAGGACAGAAAGTGGAGATTATTAGTGCTTGGCAGCTGCGTTGAACACAGAACAGTGGACTCAGAGTAATGTTGAGAGAGGGATGATGTGGTGCAGGATCCTCACGTGGGTGTTCATCTCTGACCTCGCCATCATCGCAGGAATGGTCCTCAACCCTTCTGGCCAGCTCCAATGTGCGAGTCTCGAAAGGAGTGAGGATGTTGATGTCCGGCACTCCAATCCCGGTCTGGTACCTCTCCTGTTGATTGTGCGCGCTCTTGTCCTGCATAAAGATAGATGGAGAGTGTGAGCAAGGCGCATGCCAGGCCAAATGAGAAGGACGTCAGCCATGCATGTGTGCTGAGTGGAGCCATGGATGAGATGAAGAGGCTATCTCCAGAGGAGACGAGGCCAGATGGAGGTGTGAGAGTATGTGTGAGAGAGTGAGTGGTGATGTCCCTTAGTGCAAATCTGGGACACTCTACCCTATGTTTCTGCAAAGTATTTAAGGGCAATTGATATGCAAACTGAGCAAGTTCTTATAAAAAAGGGTGAGCTACTGTTCATGTGGAGCAAAAGGCAGAGTGACATAAATTAACTCATGTTCTCAAGATATGCAACTCATCCCTTAAGTCCATAAAACCGCTGGCCAATTTATGTATTAAGAATTATGCATTAATAAACTATACTGTTTGCCCACCATTTTTCAGCAAAGCCAGACCCAATACTTGAGTTTTTTTCTGGAGTCTCTAGAATCACAGAATCGTACTGCATAGAAAGAGATAATTCAACCAATCAAGTGTGTGCCAGCTCTTTCGAAGGGTGATCCAATTAGTTCCACTTTCACACTCTTTCCCACATTTGTGTAATTTTTTTTCTCCTTCAAATATTTGTACAATTCCATTTTGAAAGTTACGTTGAATCTGTATCCAGACAGTCCATTCCAAATTCTAACCACTTGTCACGTAAAAATGTTTATCCTCATATCCTCTGGTTATTTTGTCAATCAACTTAAATCTATGACATCTGGTTATCAATATTTCAACTAATGGAAACAATCTCTCCTTATTTGCCCTATCAAAACCCTCCATGATCTTAAAATCCTCTATCACACTCCTCATAGCTATTTCTGTAGTAAGAAAAGCTTTTCCTTGATTCCCAATGACTTCAATTTTGGGGTTTCCTTAATGTCATGCTCGATCAAAAGTTTCCTTGATGTAAAGGGCAGTGACTCTCATCTCACCTCTGGAATTCAGCTCTTTTGTCTATGTTTGGACCAAGGCTGTAATGAGGTCTGAAGCTCCTGTCGGACCGCAAACTGAGCATGGGTGAGCAAGTTATTGGCGAGCAAGTGTCAATTAATAACACTGTTAATGACACCTTCCATCACTTTGCTGATGATTGAGGGTAGACAGATGAGGTAGAAATTGGATGGATTAGATTTGTCCTGCTTTTTGTGGATGGGTCATAATAGGGCAATTTTTCACATTGTCAAGTAGATGCCAGTGGAACTGCTTGGCTAGCGGCACAGCTGGGTCTGGAACACACATCCTCAGTACTGCAGCTGAGATGTTGTTTGGGCCAATAGTCTTTGCTATATCAATGTGCTAAAGTACTTTGTGATAGCACGTGAGTCTTCCTCTGAAGACTGGCATCATTGATGGTGGGGGCCTCAGCTGGAGGCCGAGATAGATCATCATCCACTTGTCACTTCTGGTTATAGAAGGTTGCAAATGCTTCAGCATTGTCTTTTCAACCACATGCTAGACCCCTCACCATTGAGGTTAGAGGTAAGTGAAGCTTACTATTCATGAATGGATGGAGCAGGGCTGCAGAGCTTAGATCTGATCTGTTTTTATGGGATTTGTAGGATTGGAATCCCGTCTAACTGGCAAATTTATGGAACATAATTTCAAACCCATGGACATGACTTGACCTCATGACTGGAACTAAAAATTATAAAAAGATAAGCAGCAGTCAGCAGTACAGGGCTGGGCAGCAAGGGCTTAATTTGGACATTTAGTAAAAAAAAGTGACTCATCAAAGGCCATTACCTGCCATCAACTAACATCATCAAGAAGTCTGATTACCTAACACAATGGTACAAAGGACATATCATCAATAGAATACACTCAAGGAATTATGCGACTAACATCTGCACCACAGACAATAGTACTGGAATAGGATCACTCAAACACTCATTAACTTTGGAGCCAGGTGCTGTTACTGTGCTGTTACTGTGCCACCTCAAACAGCAGAGGAATTGCTCATACAGTGAGAACTGATAATATTCATCTGGCTACATCTTCCATAGAAAATCCTGTATTGTTTCACCGAGCAGGAGCTGATGACATTTGTTTGGACTTTGCATGGAATCAACTAAATAGACATTGGAACAACAAGAAATATGTTTTGACATGTCTGAGTTAAATTATTATAAAAGAAGAGCAGATCTGAGTATCTGGGCCGCAGTTGAAAGGAGGGCCAGGGCTTGTCACCTTGACTCAGGCCTACATTCTACACCGGACAGACCAGCCATGTTGGAGATTTTAAGTGTTTTCAGCCATATCCTGGTAATGATGGCCTGAACGTTTTGGGCTGCAGTCAGAAGAAGTGTCGAGTTTGGTCACCTTGACTCAGGTCTACAGTCAACCCCAGACAGAACAGCCAAGTTGGGGATTGTAAGTTACAGCCAAATTGTAGTGATATTTGTCTGAGGGTTTTGTGAAGGTTTGGGGTGAAACTTGATGTTTTTTTGCCAGTAACTTGTAACTTGTTTCAGTCATATCTTGATGATATTGGTATGAGGGCTTTTTCTTAAGGTTTCAGGACAAACGTAGTGTTTTGCCTGTGTTTTTGTAAGTTTAAGCCCAAGTCATGGTGACTTCGTGTTGGGTATTGGGAACAGGTTGCTTTAAATTTTGGGTTTTGTATTGTGGGGTTGTGGGTGATTCAGTAAAGCAATTGTGAATTATCAGAAGGCACTTGTCTCGGTCATTCTGTTCAAGCCACACACTTGTGAATCTGGCGTCACAAACTTGAGTGTGGGGAGGGTCTCTGAGGGAAAAAGGGGAACCTTACAGATTGATTAGCTCTGTCCATGGACGACAGAGCTTGTGCTGATGAGGAAGATGGGTAGTAGGTTTCAAGGATGCCTAGCAACTGCCGTTGTTCAAATCTAAGTGAATTTGTTTGGAAATCTCACGAGGCTTCATTCTCTTCTTTGAGGCAGAATGGTAGCGGGGTGGGGCTTCAGCTTGTTCTTCTCAACCCACATTGCCTCAACTATTTTCCTACATCAGGAGTCACATAACATGCGGGACAGGCTCGTAGCAGAATTCCTAACATTAAGATGAAGCTCAACACTGCTGAAGAAATGCAGCACCTGAGGACAGTTAAAGCAGCATGAAGAGTCACAAAGAAGAAGTAAGCTACAGATATTGTAAGAGCAAAGTACTGTGGATGCTGGAGATCTGAAATAAAAACAGAAGTGCTTGAAAAGCTCAGCCGGTCTGGCAGCACCTGTGAAGAGAGAAACAGAGTTAGCTTTTGAGTCCAATATGATTCTTCTTCAGATTTTGTGGGTCTCAGCGAAGACTGAATTGGAGAGAGGACAGGACTTAATAGCACCCCCACCTTCCATTCAATAAATTAGGGATCTTCCTTCATTATGCTGGGCTACTAACATCTTTCCCTAGCTATCCTGCCCATAGTTTAAGCTAACACATCTCCTACACCAGTAAAAATTAGAGGTAGAATCACTATATATATTATATACCTTATACAAAAGAATTATTTTACATTTAGATTGTGACCATCTTATTGCATTTCCTTTCATGGATCAAGATAGAAGTATATATTCTGGTTAAAAAAAATACTGAGTTGGCACTTTTTTACTAAATGTGCCTAATAGTTCTGAAAATCAGGTCTGATGTTGCGATGCTTTCTCACTCAGCAAAGATGAGACCATTTTTGAGGCTTAGGATAATCCCAGTAGATAAAATATTTAATGCAGGTCTTTTTTATCTTTCATTACCCTGCACTCGTTCCGAAACAAGGGCCGGAATTTTACGACCCCATTTTGGCAGGGATGGAGCCGTAAAATGCGACGCGCCATTCAAAACTCCATTGACTTTGGTGGGGCCGTAAAATCCTGCCACCATAGAATTCCGCCCAAGGTTACTGAAGATGCTTTTGAATGCAGAGGGAGTTGAGACGTACTTATGAGAAAGGTCTAAGATACAGGGGCTGAAGTTTCTAGATTTAAAAAAAGGTTAAGTAAAACAGTAAACTTAAGTCACATTCTGGTTTGCTGCTGGTCTGCTTTTGCTTTCATTTTGAGTTCAGCTCCAAACTCACTGGAATCCAGAAAAAGCCTGTATTGGCCATTTCCGTACTTTTTTAAAGTAATTTCTGGGTTTTTTTATTTGGATTTCATCTAATCTAGATATAACCAGTAAGTAAACAGATGTTCCACATGCACAGAGGGAAACAAAACATTCAAGACTGTAAATTGGCAAGGGGGAAGAATTAATCTGCACTGAGGAAAGCATGATTAATACCTGTGAATTGTGCCTTTTAACTATTAAGGTAAATTGGCAACAGCCTGGGAATAACTAGCATTGCATATGACCAATCCATGGGAGCACTGAAAATCATTGCCACTCTTATTTGTATATTCAAATATGACCTACTCAGCTTCCAACTGAATTATTTTCCTCCTGAATGTGAAGTGTTTTTTGAGGTATTTTCCTGTGAAAATAGTTGATACAGAAAATGCTGCTTATGTAGATGAAGCATCCCAAGGTGCTCATAAACTGAATTTATAATGAACATTGGAAAGGTACATCGGAAAGGCACAATTCTAGAACATTTTCATGCAAAGCACAATTGCTGGAACATGGTGTGACTGTACAATAACTCCTGCTTCAATTACTGTAATCAACATTCAACCCATCACTTCGGAGGTGGGAACAATTTTTAATGATCTGGATTTTCATCTGAGTCTTTTGCTTCTTTTAAGATGTCATGGATGCTTTAAAAGGTATTTCCCCAAAGACACCCATGAGCAATGTATTTATATGTGTGTGTGTCTATTTTACTTACCCGTGGAGTGAGAAATTCAATTTCAAATAACCCGGCACCAAAGCATTTTTACTTAAAAAAGAAAGGGTTATTTCACTCTATTGTTCTGGAAGCTACTTAAGACAAGATAAAGTTACTAACGCATTCACACACACACACAAAGTGAAGATAAAATGATACTTATAAAAATTCGATCAGTTTAGTCTATATTCGGTGTGGGTCTGGTATTTTTGAATTTGAGATGTTTGATTGTCTGAAGTGAAGGTTTTGAAGTTGTAAGATTGTCTGTGCAGCTGTGATGGCTTCCACTGTTGTTTTGCCAGAGGTTGCTTTACCAGGTAAGCTTAGTAGGTGAAATTAGATTTTCAGGGAGGAGTGAATGTTCCTTTCTTCAGTTTCTGCAGCTATGGCACTTTCAAGCTGCCTAGTTACTTACAGCAGAAGCTGTGCCTGTTTCTATATGCCTTTCTTTGTCTCTCCCTTGGGTTGAATCTCCTTCAAGATGGTTCTCTGTGGCTCTGCCAGCTTCTTGCCCTTTTCAATGAATCATGTAGATAAGGCAAGACGGCTGCTGTTATCATGTGACCTGTACAAGACTGCTGAGTCACTTTCCATATAAAGCAAATGGGGAGTCTATTACAGCTATCCAAAGTGTCCTTACCTCCTGTAGTGGTCAAGGTTGTTCACACCTTTTGGTGGTTTATCATTTAATACCTTTGCATTTGGAGAAAATGCCATCAAGTCAATGGACAACATTTTCCCTGCTAAAGAACACACAGATCTCCTTGAGGCAAAGTGCTGCCTCAGGGAGATCAGCTCAAATGTGAAAAGCAGTTTAAAGAATAGAAAAAAATTTACTGTCATGTCCCCTCACGTGACACTGTCACACGAGTTGGGTCATGTCCATAACTTTTATTTTAAAATATTCTGAAATTTTTTAATCCCTCATGAAACCTCATCCCACATGTGGATGAGGTTTCATGTTTTTTCAGAAGCCCGCCTGGGCTCCCGGCCTGCCCACCAACCTTAAGGTTGGATGGACAGGTCCATTAATTGGCTTAATTAGTTTTTCAAAGGCCGTTGACAGTTCAGCAGGTGCCGAACTGAAAATCTAAATGATGCAGGGTGACGTTGGGACTCCCATCCGACATCACCCCGCGTCATTTACGCATCGGCGAGTGGGCCCCGCCCCGCTTGCCGACCAGAAGGTGCAGCCCAATAACTTTCTGTTTATTCTTTTGGAACACTCATTGAATTCTAAATGTACATGTCTGAGGATGTCTCTTCCTTGTCTGGCTGAAGGAGTTCCAGCCCAAACCCTCAAGAAGAAAATCAAGTGACCTTTGGAAAAAGTCCTTAAACTCAGTCCAAGGTTTACAAAATGTGACCTTCAAAATAGATTTTTCTAAAAACTTTTAATGTCATATCTGTGAACCATAACATTGGATATTATGGACAACAATAGCAAAGTCAACTATGAAAATTGGAAATCTATTTTATTACATCCCATCATAGCTCCTGAGGTCTGTCCATGATGGGATACTAGGTGACCTGGCATGGAGGGTGGAAGGGAAAAGGGCTGTGGGCATGGGTTGGCATGAGTTGGCACTACGTTAGCATACACACTATAAGGGGCTTGGAGATGAGAGGGGGCATAGGTTGGCATGGAGTGCATGAGGGGCCATCAGAGTTTAGGTGGAGGGACATAGATTGGCATGGACGATATGAGGGTCTGACATGGAAATCCCAACTGCTGTTGACGGGATATCAATTAGACTCATTAATTGATCCAGTTAAAACTGATTATCTCTGAGCTCACTGGGATTTAATGGTGGCTCAGGGATTTAATGGAACTCACACAGGTCCCCTGTCCCTCCTGAAGGCCACCCAGCAAACGTTCATATTTCAGGTAGTGGTAACAGCAATTCATGGTTAGTGTTTTTTAACATACCAAGTGGTAATGTTATTTCTAATTCTGTCACCAGGTATCCAGGAGACCCCATCTCTCCATTCACCGATGCCCTGACACTGCGCCACCCTGCTGATCTTCAAGGTTGCCTCTTCTGCACTGGTCAGAGTGGCTCTCACTGGAGGGGCACCTCCAGTTCTTTGTCTTTCCCTGGTGTCCTGCACTCTCTTCTTCTGCAAGGAGAAAAAGCAGAAAGATATGAGTACGAAATTGTGAAGAGGATTGAATGGCAACATTTACGGAAGCTGTGAGGCATGGGCATGAGATGGCACAAAGACAGCTACAAGACATGTTGATCTGAGTTGTGCTGTGCAGGTGAATGCTGGGGAAATCAGAAAGTGGGGATTGGATCCTGAAGGTGGGGCACATTTTATCTTTCCTGCCCTCACAAGGTCATTGAACCTCCTGCTGCACTGAATCCTGGATCAAGGAACTAAATTTCTGCTGGTCACTCTTTCTGCCTGTTCCAGCCATACCTGCTTGGTCTGAGAGGCTGGTCTCTTCCTCCCACCCATAGGAAACAGAATTTCTCTTCAGATTGCCCAAATCGTCTTCAAAGAGCCAGAGAACTGGACAGCAGCCTTCTCATCTTGTGCTTCCATTGCTCTTCTTTCTGAAGCTTCTGGAACCAATGCAGAATGTTCTATTCTGACCACCACCATGGTTCCTTTAAATAAGAATCCTTCCGTTGACACAGGCGTGAATCACTGTCATGTCCTCACTCTGCTATTGGTCAAGAAACCTGGAAATGGGATGTTAATGCCATGGCTGAGCTAAATAGCCATGACAAAGCCTGGTTCATTCACAAACAAGTTGCCAACCCAATGCTGACCCCCTCACTGTGAGGAGGTTGGTTTGTTAAAATTTCTGCCCTAAACTTCTCTTGGAAATCCCTCGAAATATATCCACACAAAATGACTGGATACATTTACAACTGTCACAAGGCACCATCAACTTAAAGCAGATATAAAATGCACAGAGTTAGAAATTGGTCTGGAACCATTTTTCTGGTCCAGACTCGCAAAGCAGGAGGCCTGAACATCGATGGAATTTGGTCCTCGAGTCTCAACTGAGTAATTGAAGCATGCTTCTAACACTGTTCCTCTAGGTCCATTATTCTTTTTAAGCCAGGTGTTGGGTTGCTGCCACTTCAACTTAAATATTACGGTGTAAGACACGGTACTGTCATTTTATTTGAAATCTGTGATTGAGACTTGCAATGCTATCCAAGCCAGGAAAATTGATAGTCTAAATGAAATACAGAATGCTGTTCGCTGTAAGCAGGTGTATAAAAACTGAGCAAATCATGCCAGGATTTTCAATCTCAAGTAACCTGTTAAAAACTGCAGGTCCCTTTTTGTTTACAAAAGAAGAGATAAGCAACATCACTGGTCTGTAATAAAAAACAATATTACCAAAACCATGGAACATCTAGCAAGATGCCAAGGGTCATAAATAGAGTTCAAATCAATAATAACAGCCATACTTCAAAGCTGTGTTTTGCTTTGATGCAAAGTTAGAACCTTAGTGAAACTTCGGGCAGAATCTTCTGGCTGCCATGCGGGTGGCGGAGTCCGCACGCCAGTGCTTAAAATATCGCGCGCTGATGTCGCGCGAGCGTCCCGACATCAGCGCGCAGCATCGCAATATTTCAGTTGGCCCGTCGTTAATTAAAGGCCTTGTTAAGGCCATTAACTCTGCAATCGACCACGATTTTGAGGGGCCCGTGCGAACTTCGGCTCGGCGCACAGGCCCAACGGGCAGGCGGGTAAGTGATTTTTTCACAAACCTCATCCAGTGGCGGGATGAGGTTTGATATCGGGTTTAAAAACTTTTAATAAAGTGTTTGTGTTCTTCACTAACATGTCCCATCTCATGTGACATTTTCACATGAGGGGGACATGTTAATGATTGTTTAATTTTTTTTATTTTTAGACTTTCAGAGTTTCAGCGATCTCCCTGAGGCAGCGCTTTGCCTCGGGGAGATGTGTGCTCTTTCGTGCGCATGCGCAAAAGAGCGCAATCTGGCAGTTGGGGAACCCCTCCCCGCCTGCACAGGAAGTGCATAGCGCTTCCCAACGGGCGGCACGCTGGGTGGGCCTTAATTGGTCCACCCACTTAAAATGGCGGCGGGGCCCGTTTCGGCGGCAGCAATCGGCTGTCCGCCCGCCGCCAAGTCAGTCAGGCCCGCCCGCCCATCAAGGACAAAATTCTGCCCTTCATCTGTCAATAAGTCTGATAAGAAATAAAACTGGACACAAAGAACATGGCGATGTGGGCCCGGATTTTTGTGTTCGGGTGGAAAAATGTGATTTAGGCCCTTTTACAGCTTCCAAAAATTTAGCCCACCTCGGAACCTCATTCCCACCACATTTTGGTCTCATAAAGATGTGTGCATGGAGGGCTCAGGTTTTGTGCACCGCAGTGCAGTGTGGGAGGAGTGTGAATGTGAAGGCAGGTTGGTTAGAAGGCCCAACTCCAAGTTCTTATAGCAGCCCAGATATTTTGCTGTCTAAACTTCATCCCTCACCCCCACTCACCCCCCATGCCCCCTGCATGCCCCTTCATACCCTCATGATACCCCATGCCCCATCCATGCCCCCTCATATCCACAAGCCCCCTTATCTTCCCCATGCCTCCACGTCATCTCCCATTGCAATGAAATGCTTCAATATTTTAGCTTTCCTGACCCCATTCCCACCTCTATCAGGAGACAAAATTCCACCCATGATGTCTATTCTGAGGGTTCATAAAACCTAACCACAGAAATAAAATATAGATATGGCTGGACATATTTTAAAATTGCTAATTCAGCTGGTATAGGTGATGCATATAGTGTTTGGAAAGCTGTGAGAATGTTGCACAAGCTGAAATTGATTCATGATGTCAGGGTTTGTCTTCTTCTGAAATGCAGCGCTGTTGATTCCACAAGCAAATTTTACTGAGAAAACTTTAAGAAACATGGGTTATTAAGGTAGGGTGTAATCCTATTGTTTATACAAATCCAATACGTTGATCAATAATTGTAGCTTAAGGTGGATTTTGATAGGACAGTACAATCTTATCAATGAAAAATCCATCCCCACATTGGAAAGGTGAGTATAAAGATCATGGTAAAGAGTGATTTGGGCTGCAGCTTGGTCTGTTGCTGAAGGGTATGATCGATAGGAAGTGGCAATTTACTGGGTAATTCTATGTATAATCTCTTGTAAGATTTTTTTGACTAATGGGCATCTTGTATTGATATCCAGCGTATTGTGTTGCCAACTGGTTTTCCTACCAAACCTTGTAAAAAAACATTTACTAGTAAAAACATTAATGTTTAATTTGATCTTTGAGTGCTGCCTTTTTATTTCATGTAATTCTTGTGTTCAAGCCGCAGGGTAACCTGTCAAGGGTAAAAGGTTACAACTTACAATGGCACTGAGGATTAAGCAGATTGCAATGGAAAACAGAGATTACATTGTACACCATGGCATTATTTATCCTTTACTCAGAAGTTTGTTGCTAAACTATATGATGGTGACTATCCTGGGATTGTTTCATCTTCCTCAAATCACATAGGAACCAAGTCAGTTTTTGCTCATTCACTTATTTAGCCAAGTTAATTATTTTTATTTACAAAATCATAGAATTATTACAGTGTAGAAGGAGGCCATTCAGCCCATCTTGTCTGCACCAGCTCTCTGAGCATTTTAACTTAGTGCCAATCTCCTGCCTTTTCCCTGTAACCCTGCACATTATTTCTATTTAAAGATAGATTCTATTTATCAATCTTTCTAGCATGAGTATTTTTATAGGAAATCACTGTTTAGTAAAAAGCCCAGTTGCAGAAGTACCTCTATTGAAGAAGTAAATTTCATTCACTTAACCAAACCTGCACCCCCTCCTCCACCCCCCACAACCAACTCCCAGGCTCTGGATGGTACGTGTGTTATCATCACTGCTCTTAGATCAATGCCGAGTGCCTGATCTTTTGCTATTGTCACTATGGCTTATTCTAATTGTCCCAGCCAGAAGACAGGAAGGAGATATATATCTTTGTATAATATATATGTATATATATACATATGAATATCATATATATAAAGTTATTTAGTTTTAAAATGGACCAAGCCTTTAACCTGACTAGCCATGACTCATACCAGGGGAATTTCTAACCTTCAGAAAGCAACAGGGACCTCATTACCTCTAAAGAGGTGCTAATGCCTGCTGTGAATGCAGAAAATCAAATTCCAAAGAAATACACCAACACCCTTAACATTTATAAAGCAGAGCTCTAGCCAATGGAGCCAGCACATCTGCAAGGACAAAAGGGACTCTTTATATTATTAATTATATTAAACACCTCAAGATTCCAGACCTGGGAAAATATATCCTTTGTCCAACACCCAGGAGAAGAATTGGGAGATATATCACATGACCTGCCCCAAACTGCTAGAATCTATAATATTGCTGTGTGGAACTGTACCCAGGCAGTCTACCATTTTACCATCTAACAGGTAGCAGCAGAAAGAGCTATGTCCAGGTAAATTGCCTGGCCTTAATCTACACTGTGTACTACTGGAACATCACGCCTCCTGTATTTGTGCCTATAAGACTCATTCATTTCTATGTGCTTTCTTCCATTATGGAAGTCCTCACTTCTGGACGGACAGATCACCCTGCAACAGTTTCAGCCTGCTAACCTCTGAAGGAATACATCACTGGACTTTTGATTCTGAGCCCTGGACTCATGTGAAACCATAACTCTTATTTTTATTGTGGTCTTTCCCTGTACCCCTTTCGTTCCCTTATCAATCTTTTTTTAATTATGCAAAAAGGGGCAGACATTGCAAAAACCCCTTTCCATGTTTTGTGTGTGTAAAATAAGCCAACTCACTTATTTTACTTTATCTTAAATTTGCTGTGTGGTTATTAATAGAGGATTGAATCACTCCAAAACTGAAGGATTGGAGAAACAGGCTACCACTTATAAAGGGGGAAACCAGAAATCAAAAACACCTTTCCGTTTATGAGCGGGTAGTGAGAGGAGAAATCAGGGCTGTTTGAATTAATCCCCTCCTGTTTGTAACATAATAAAGAACCTAGCAATATTTGGGGTTAAGGTAGAGATGGTAGGATCAGCATCCTGGATGGCAAAATTCACAGCTTACATCACTGATCTCATCACTGTAGGAAAATCTGGATAACTATCTTCACCAACTCGCACAGAGCAGTGCAACATAGCCACAAGGGTAAAATAAATCTTGAGGAAAGTTCCTAATATGAATGAAAGATGCCAAGGCCTAGTCAGCGAGAGTACTGTGAATAAAATGGTTCCGCCAAAAGACTATTGTGGGACACAGAAGTCATCAGAACATAAATAAAAGCATTCCAGGTTACATACTGAAGCACAGCGTTGACTAGATTAGGCTTACATTCCTTACAATTTAGAAAAATGAGAACTGCACAGGGTAGCTGCTCGGAAGATTTTTCCCCTGGCTGGGGTGGCCCTGCCAAGTGGAATATTGGGCGATGACATTAGGATACTCACTCGACATTATTTTGCGCTATTTCACATCCATTTGGGTCAGGCGCATGGGCTGCCCACGGGTCTCAGAATAAGGAATTGGCTGTTTGGAACTGAGATGAGGAAAAATACTTCATTCAAAGAGCTATGAGACTTTGTAATTCTCTACTGCAGTGAGCTGTAGATGTTCAGTTATTGAGTATATTCAAGACAGATTGACAGATTTTTTGGACATTAAGGGAATCGAGGGATATGACGATAGTGTGGGAAGTGTAGCTAAGGTAAAAGGTCAGCAATGATTTTACTGAATGGTGAAACCAATTCAAGAGGCCTTATAGCCTTCTCCTGTTTTTATTTTTTATGTTATAAAACAAAAGCCAAAATTTAGAATGAGTAATGGGGAATCAGAAATTACTGCTGCCAACAAACAATCATTATAATTTTCAGGAAAGCAATTAATAACAAGGTACATTACTACTCTGAATTATTCCACCTGTGTTCTTTTTTAATAACAGAAATTAATAAATTCAGAAATTAGGAAAACAAAGTTATTAACTTTGTAGATTCCTGAATCTATTACTTGAATAGTATAACTGATACAGTCCAACAGTGACAGTCACATGCAACAGCAACTCATTGAGATGGTCTGATAGTATTAGGTAAAAGACTGCACAAAAGAAAAGCCCATTAAGTTAAATATAAAATTAATGCTTGGGGTGATAAAAAGGCAGTTCCCCAAATTAAAGTGCAAAGTCACTTTGTGTCTCTTTTCTCCTACAGTGGTAAATCACTGGAAAATTTCTGCTGCAGGGTTGCTAGTTCTGGGATCATAGAAAATAATTTTTAGAAAGATGATGGTTAAACAAATCACTCTTAATTGAGCAAGGAAACACTTAACGTCATTGAAATTGAACAGTTAATTAAATTGATTACCGTTTTCAACACCAGATTACCTAATTAATTACTCACCTACTTCATCTTAATTATTTCTTTTATATACCATCACTTACATAGCACCTTTAATATATATATTGCCAGGTGATTTACAAATAAAGGTTGGTAAGGAAAATGGTTATGAAATCAAGAAATTGAGAGATAAGAAGATGTGACCAAAAGCTTTGCTAAAATGTAAGTTTTGAGACGTTTTAGTGGAGGAAAATATGTCGAGATTAAGAGGTGAGGAGAGCTCCAGAGAGATGAACCAAGGCAGCTGAAAACTCTTGCAGCAATGATGGCGAAGGGACAAGATACATGAGAGACCAGAGCCAGAAGAACAGGCGGAATATATATTTGGATTGGAGAAGTTGGATGAATTATAGAAACATACGGCCCAATTTTAACTCTGCGCAAGTGGGTGGGTTTTGAGTGAGTTAAAATATCACCCTAATAGAAACATAGATGTGTGGCATAGAAGGAGGCCATTCAATTCATCGGGGCTGTGCCAGCTGAAAAAGAAGTATCCATCCTAACCCCACTTTGCAGCTCTTGGCTCATTGCCTGCGGTTTACAGCACTTGTATTACATATGCAAGTATTTTTAAATACAATGTGGGTTTCTGCCTCTACCACTCTTTTAGTCAGTGAGTTCCAGAACCCCACCACCCCCTGGGTAAAAGAATTTCTCCTCCAATGTCCTCTATTCCTTCTGCCTATTACTTTAAATCTATCACCCCTGGTTATTGGCCTCTCTGTTACTATGTATATTTAGGCTCCTCATAATTTTATGCACTTCAGTTAAATCACCCATCAGCCTCCTCTGTTCTAAAGAAAACAACCCCAGTCTATCCATTCTTTGCTTATAGCTACAATTGCCAATTCCTGACAACATCCTCATAAATCTGCTCTGTACTCTCTCTATTGTGGTCATATCATTCTTGTATTGTCATACACAGTACTCTACTAAAACACCAATATTTTACACAGTTCTCACATAACTTCCCTGTTTTATATTCTATGCCTTGACTAAGGGCGAAATCGTCCGTGCCTGCTGGCATCAGGCATGCTCGGCAGCACGAGCAGACAATATGGCGAGAAGGCCAAAAATCAGTTTCACAACATCATGAGACCAGTTTGCAGTTTTCCGCTTAGCCCGCCAATGGCAGGCCGCGTTTCCCGCCATTGGATGTCAGGAACCTCATTGTAATATATCTGCATAACCTTATAAGGCCAGCCCATGGGGATCAGCCCCGGCCGCTGGATCGTCCGTCCATGACGGCATGATTGCGAACCGACGTTATTTCACAACAGCATATATAAGGCGTGCCCTTGGTGGGCTAAAGTTTGAGGGGAACTCAGAGGTGAGTAGACAGTAATGGTGTGCAGCACTCACCCAGGTCGCCTGTTGCACTTCAAGGTTGAGGCGCGTAGGAGGTGTGGGGGCAAGAACTGCCCTGCGGGTGAGGTGACTTGGGCATGGGGGCAAGGGCTGCCCTGCGTGTGAGGTGATTGGAGGTGGGGGCAAGGGCTGCCCCATGGTTGAGGCACGTTGGAGGGGGGCTAGGAAGGCCCTGCAGTTGAAGGTAGTGCATAACCACGTGCGGGGTAGGGGGGAGGGAAGTAGCCACACATTAGGGAAACATTGCATAAAATGACTAATCCTCTGCAGCTGAGACAGACCTTGCGCAGCCACATTGACATGCTTGGAGTGGGGCCTCTGGCTTATCTGCCAAGCAACACAGAGGCAGGCAAGTGCCACCAAATTCTACAGAGCTTTTCACTTATTGGGCACAGACTGCAAACTATTGAACATTTTAGTGGACTGTGGGACATTCGGACGACTGGGTACGTTGTACAATCTCTTTGCTAAAGCTGGCCATGGAGCAGTCACTGGTGAAGGTGCTCACAGCCACTTGCAATGTCATCATCCCGGTTTGGGCCAGTGTCCCCCATGGTTCAAGCTGACAGTGCAGCCTTGCAGTGCGGGTTAGGAGAATGCCTGCACCTGAGCTGAGAGAACAGCATGCAGTCCAATGGGTAAAGCTGCCACCAATCGGTCAGGTGGAGTTGGGGGGAGGTGGTTGGGGTTTCGGGCAACCATGCAGCGCATTAATCTCTAGCCATCCAAGTGGTGGCCAGCACTTTCTGGGATGCATTAAGGGACCTTCAGACTTAACCAAGAGAGGTTCTTAGTACACCCAAATTAAGACACACGTCTCTCTTTCATCCTGCAGGACGAGCACATCAGGAACATGGAGTCCGTTGAATTAGTTGTATGTCTCATGGCGCACAGAAAACAAAGACGATGGAGAAGAGTGTGACGGAGGCGCCTGGCTGCTCAGAGAGAGGAACAGCACCCTCAGGAAGAAGGGGCAGCTGGGTCTCCCATACACGCTGCTAAAGAGCCACAGTGAGCCGTCATTGGTCGGCGCCTAGATAGACCCTGGGCCTGTAGACACCACCTATCATTCCTGCAGATGACTTACAACCAGTGGCAAAGACTGTGCATGTCTAGGGAACAGGTCGGTCACATCTGACAGCTACTGCAGGATTTGGTGCCATGAGTCATGGAGAGCATCCACTGCCAGTGGCTGTGAAAGTGACCGCAGCACTCAATTTTTATACCAGTGGCTCCTTTCAGGGCTCCACAGGTGACTTCTATGGGATCTCACAAGCCTCCACCCACAAATGCATCTGTGAGGTCACGGATGCCATCTTCGCGAAGTCACACAACTTTATGCATTTCGCCTGGGACCGAGAGAGCCAGGATGCAAGAGCGATTGGCTTTGCCCAGATCTCGGGTTTCCCACAGGTGCAGGATGCCTGCGACTGCACTCACATGGTGCTCAGATCTCCGTCGCAACACGCGGTCAACTATTTCAACTGCAAGGGATTGCATTCACTGAATGTGCAACTGGTGTGTGACCAGAAGCATCTTGTACGTGTGCGCACAGTGTCCAGGTAGCGTCCACGACTCTTACATTCTCAGATCCCTGATAGCTTCCAAGGTCCACAGGAACTGCAGGGTTGGCTCTTAGGGGACAAGGGCTACTCACAGAGGACCTGGCTGATGACAGCCATGCAGCAGCCTCAGGCTGCAGCACAGCAAAGGTATGATGAGGCTTGTGCTGCAACCTGCAACTTGGCGGGGCAGACCATCGGGATGCTGAAGATGAGGTTCCGGTGCCTGGACCAGTCTGATGGAGCCCTGCAATACATTCCACAGAGGGCGTCACGCATCAGCATCGCCTGCTTCCCCCTTTACAACCTGGCGCTGCAACGGGGAGAGAAGCTGGCTGAGGAGGAGGTGGAGGAGCTGGAAGTCTCCTCCGATGAGAAGGATGTCGACAGGGATGAGGTTGAGGAGGACCTCAGAGTCGATGATGATGGCGATGAGGCCCTTGCACTGGCCAGGCGAGGCAGGTTCTCTCGGGAGGCCCTCATAGCTGCTAGATTTGTGGAGGATGATGACGACATGCAGTGAGGAGCCATCATAGATCCTGACATTGCATCGATGAACATTTGACTCCAGTCTGGCTTATGGCACTGCACCTACCCTCTGTGATAATGCTCCCATCGTGGAGATGCAGTAGAGGCCCTAATAATCGCTCAAATGCAGGAGGATGATGACGACATGTAGTGAGGACGCTCCATAGATCTTCACATAGCAAGAGAGAGAGATGGGTTTGGGATGATACAGCGTGAGAAGCCACGGTGGTACTTTACCCGCCCACTACTGCACTTAGCGCGAATCTGGGATGACTCTGCCTTAAAAGAGAAATGTATCCCATATGCCTTCTTAACTGTTGCATAAAGGTTTAACAAATAGAATATGCTATTATATAACATAGATGATGATGTACCACTGACACTAGTCAGTTGTGTGTCAGAGTCTTGAGAGAGAGGTTGGAAGCATGCCTCAGAGCGAAGTGCCTACTCTGTAACCTGTTTAGAAGGATACTAATAAA
Organism: Cetorhinus maximus; assembly: GCF_964194155.1. Lineage (NCBI taxonomy): Eukaryota > Metazoa > Chordata > Chondrichthyes > Lamniformes > Cetorhinidae > Cetorhinus > Cetorhinus maximus. The sequence continues at coordinate 122,832,280 of NC_135879.1, read as the reverse complement.
CAACTGTTAGGCAAATAACAGGTTATGAATACAGGCTGTCTAAGAACCAAGTCCTATGCCTGGAGACCAAGACAGAAGGACCCTAACTCAGAACATGGTGGCAGCAATGTAGGTATCGATGTAAAAGATACATCGGTGTTATCAAATCAGCCACGGAGTTAAGAAGCCTTTGAAAGCAGCTTGAGAAATTTCAGAGGTAGTAGGATGCACACTGAAGAGAGGTAACGATGGCTGTACCTAGTGAACAGTTCCTACCCTTGCCCCAGCCATTTGACTGCCCCAAGGGCCCACAGTGAGGCCAGCATTGGGAGTTATGGAAGTGCCATTTCTTTGGTGCCAAGCAGTGCCAAGTCTTTACAAAAAAAAGCCAAAGCTCAAAGTTAGTTCCTTTCTTTATAGAAACGTAGAAACATAGAAACTAGGAGCAGGAATAGGCCATTTGGCCCTTCGAGCTTGCTCCGCCATTCATTATGATCATGGCTGATCATCCAACTCGATAGCCTGCTCCCACTTTTTCCCCATACCCTTTCGCCCCAAGAGCTATATCTAACTCCTTCTTGAAAACGTACAATGTTTTGGTCTCAACTCCTTTCTGTGGTAGTGAATTCCACAGGCTCACCACTCTCTGGGTGAAGAAATTTCTCCTCATCTCAGTCCTAAATGGTCTACCCCATATCCTCAGACTGTGACCCCCTGGTTCTAGACTCCCCCACCATCGGGAACATCCTTCCTGCATCTACCCTGTCTAGTGCAGTTAGAATTTTACAGGTTTCTATGAGATCCCCCCTCATTCTTCTGAACGCCAACGAATATAGTCCTAATCAACTCAATCTCTCCTCATATGTCAGTCCCGCCATCCCAGGAATCAGCCTGGTAAACCTTCGCTGCACTCCCTCTATAGCAAGTACATCCTTCCTCAGATAAGGATACCAAAACTGCACACAATATTCCAGGTGTGGTCTCACCAAGGCCCTGTATAATTGCAGCAAGACATCCCTGTTCCTGTACCTGTATCCTCTGGCTATGAAGGCCAACATACCATTTACCTTCTTTACCACCTGCTGCACCTGCATGCTTACCTTCAGCGACTGGTGTAAAAGGACACACAGGTCTCGTTGTACATTCCCCTCTCTCAATTTATAGCCATTCAGATAATAATCTGCCTTCCTGTTTTTGCTACCAAAATGGATAACCTCACATTTATCGACATTATACTGCATCTGCCATGCATTTGCCCACTCACTCAGCTTTTCCAAATCACACTGAAGCATCTCTGCATCCTCCTCACAGCTCACCCTCCTACCCAGCTTTGTGTCATCTGCAAATTTAGAGATATTACATTTAATTCCCTCATCTAAATCATTAATATATATTGTGAATAGCTGGGGTCCCAGCACCGATCCCTGTGGTACCGCACTAGTCACTGCCTGCCATTCAGGAAAAGACCCGTTTATTCCTACTCTTTGTTTCCTGTCTGCCAACCAGTTTTCTATCCATCTCAATACACTACCCCCAATCCCATGCACTTTAATTTTATACGCTAATCTCTTATGTGGGACTTTGTCGAAAGCCTTCTGAAAGTCCAAATAAACCACATCCACTGGCTCCCCCTCATCAACTCTACTAGTTACATCCTCGAAAAATTCCAGTAGATTTGTCAAGCATAATTTCTCTTTCATAAATCCATGCATAAATCGGACACTGTCCGATTCTGCCACTGTTTTCCACATGCTCAGCTATTAAATCTTTTACAATGGACTCGAGAATTTTCCCCACTACCGACGTCAGGCTGACTGGTCTATAATTCCCTGTTTTCTCTCTGCCTCCCGTTTTAAATAGTGGGGTTACATTAGCTACCCTCCAATCTGTAGCAACTGTTCCAGAATCTACAGAATATCGGAAGATGATCACCAATGCATCCACTATTTCTCGGGCCACTTCCTTAAGTGCTCTGGGATGTAGATCATCAGGCCCCGGGAATTTATCGGCCTTCAATCCCATCAATTTCCCCAACACCATTTCCCTACTAATACTGATTTCTTTCAGTTCCTCCTTCTCACTAAGCCCTGTGTTCCCCAACATTTCTGGTATGTTATTAGTGTCCTCCTTTGTGAAGACAGAACCAAAGTATGTATTTAGTTGGTCAGCCATTTCTTTGTTCCCATTATAAATTGCCCTGTTTCTGACTGTAAGGGACCTACATTTGTATTCACCAATCTTTTTCTCTTCACATACCGATATAAACTTTTACAGTCAGTTTTTCTGTTCCCCGCAAGCTTACTCTCGTACGCTATTTTCCCTTTCTTAATCAATCCCTTGGTCCTCCTTTGCTGAATTCTAAACTGCTCCCAATCCTCAGGTCTGTTGTTTTTTCTGGCCAATTTGTATGCCTCTTCCTTGCATCTAATGTTATCTCTAATTTCCCTTGTAGGCCATGGTTTGGCCACCTTTCCTGTTTTACTTTTGCGCCAGACAGTAATAAACAATTGTTGCAGTTCACCCATGTGCTCTTTGAATGTTTGCCATTGCCTATCCACTGTCATCCCTTTAAGTAACGTTTCCCAATCCATCATAGCCAACTCGCGCCTCATACCATCGTAGTTTCCTTTATTAAGATTCAGGACCCAAGTTTCAGAATCAACTACGTCACTCTCCATCTTGATGAAGAATTCTATCATATTAGGGAGGTCATGCCTATGCAGTAGGTCCAGTAACAGACGCAGTTCTCTTAAGGCAGGGTGTGCAGGAATCCACTGCAGATCTTGGTTCCATTATTAAAGCCTTTACAGAATCACAGAATCACACAGTGCAGAAGAGGCCCTTCGGCCCATCGAGTCTGCCCCGACTCGTGAGAAACTCCTGACCTACCTACCTAATCCCATTTACCAGCACTTGGCCCATAGCCTTGAATGTCATGATGTGCCAAGTGCTCATCCAGGTACTTTTTAAAGGATGTGAGGCAACCCGCCTCCACCACCCTCCCAGGCAGTGCATTCCAGAACCTCACCACCCTCTGGGTAAAAAAGGTTTTCCTCACATCCCTCCTAAACCTCCTGCCCCTCATCTTGAACTTATGTCCCCTTGTGACTGACCCTTCAACTAAGGGGAACAGCTGTTCCCTATCCACCCTGTCCATGCCCCTCATAATCTTGTACACCTCGATCATGTCGCCCCTCAGTCTTCTCTGCTCCAACGAAAACAGCTCAAGTCTATCCAACCTCTCTTCATAACTTAAACATTTCATCGCAGGCAACATCCTGGTGAGCCTCCTCTGCACCCCCTCCAGAGCAATCACATCCTTTCTATAATGTGGTGACCTGAACTGCACACAGTACTCCAGCTGTGGCCTCACCAAGGTTCTATACAACTCCAACATGACCTCCCTACTTTTGTAATCTATGCCTCGATTGATAAAGGCAAGTGTCCCATATGCCTTTTTCAACACCCCACTAACATGAGCCTCCGCCTTCAGAAATCTATGGACACACACGCCAATGTCCCTTTGTTCCTCAGAACTTCCTAGTGCCATGCCGTTCATTGGATACTTCTTTGTCAAATTACTCCTTCCAAAGTGTATCACCTCACACTTTCCAGAGTTAAATTCCATCTGCCACTTATCTGCCCATTTGACCATCTTGTCTATATCTTCCTGTAGCCCAAGACACTCAACCTCACTATTAACCACCCAGCCAATGATTTGTGTCATCCACAAACTTACTAATCCTAGCCCCCACATAGTTATCTATGTCATTTATATAAATGACAAATAATAGGGGACCAAGCACAGATCCCTGTGGTGCGCCACTGGACACTGGCTTCCAGTCACTAAAGCATCCTTCTGTCATCACCCTTTGCCTCCTACAACTAAGCCAATTTTGAATCCACCTTATCAAATTACCCCGTATCCCATGTGCATTTGCCTTCTTTATAAGTCTCCCATGTGGGACCTTGTCAAAGGCTTTGCTTAAATCCATATAAACTACATCAACTGCACTACCCTCATCTACACACCTGTTCACCTCCTCAAAAAATTCAATCAAATTTCTTAGGCATGACCTCCCTCTGACAAAGTCATGCTGACTATCCCTGATCAAACATTGCCTCTCCAAGTAGAGATAGATTCTCTCCTTCAGAATTTTCTCCAATAATTTCCCTACCACTGACGTGAGACTCACTGGCCTGTAGTTCCCTGGCTTATCTCTACAACCCTTCTTAAATAGCGAAGCCACATTAGCTGTTCTCCAGTCCTCTGGCACCTCCCCCGTGGTCAGAGAGGAATTAAAAATTTGGGTCAGAACCCCTGCGATCTCCTCCCTTGCCTCCGTCAGCAGTCTGGGACACAAATCATCTGGACCTGGAGATTTGTCCACTTTTAAGCCTGCCAACATCTCCAATACCTTGTCACTCCCTTTATCAATTTGCTTAAGAACCTCGCAGTCTCTCTCCCCAAGTTCGATACCTTCATCTTCATCCTCTTGGGTGAAGACGGATGTGAAGTATTCATTCAACATTCTAGCGATGTCCTCTGGCTCCACCCATAGATTGCCCCCTTGGTCCCTAATGGGCCCTACTCTTTCCCTGGTTATCCTCTTCCCATTGATATACTTATAGAATATCTTGGGATTTTCCCTACTTTTACCAGCCAGAGTTTTCTCATATCCCCTCTTTGCTCTCCTAATTGTTTTCTTAAGCTCCACCCTTCACTTTATGTACTCCACTAATGCCTCCGCTGATTTGCTTCCCTTGTACCTGCTAAAAGCATTTCTTTTCCTTCTCATCGTAACCCAAATATCTCTGGTCATCCATAGTTCTCTGGACTTGTTACTCCTTCCTGTCACCCTAGAGGGAACATGTTGAGCCTGTCCCCTCCCCATTTCCTTTTTGAACGCCCCCACTGCTCCTCTGTAGATTTCCCCACAAGTAGCTGTTCCCAGTCTACCTTGGCCAGATCCTACCTTATTTTACTAAAATCCACTCTCCCCCAATCTAAAACATTTTTTTGCAACTTGTCTATTTCTTTGTCCATAACAAACTTAAACTGTACCTTGTTGTGGTCGCTATCACTAAAATGCTCCCCCACCACCACCTCAGCCACCTGTTCGGCTTCATTCCCCAGAATTAGGTCCAGCACTGCCCTTGTTGGGCCCTCTACATATTGACTTAAAAGTTCTCCTGTACACATTTCAAGAAATCCACTCCATCCAAGCCTTTAATACTATGTCTATCCCAATTAATGTTGGGAAAGTGAAATCACCTAATATAATTACCCTATTGTTATTGATTTTACACACGTCCGCAAATTGTTCACATATTTGCTTCTCAATTTCCCGCTGACTATCTGGGGGTCATAAACACCTAACAATGTGGCTGCCCCTTTTTTATTCCTAAGCTCTACCCACAAAGCTTCATTTGATGCCCCCTCCAAGATATCATCTCTCCTCACTGCAGTAACTGATTCCTTAACTAACAATGCAACGCCTCCTCCTCTTTTACCCCGTCCCCTGTCTCGCCTGAAGACTCTATATCCCAGAATGTTGAGCTGCCAATCCTGCCCCTCCCTCAACCATGTCTCTGTGATGGCTACTATATCACAATTCCACGTGTCAATCCTCACCCTTAACTCATCCATTTTACCTGTAATACTCTTGGTATTAAAGCAGAGGCCATCCACCCTTGCCTTACTCCCTTGAAACTTAATGCAGCTGTACTCCCTCTGACTTGATTGTTTTACTGTATTATGATGTGTCCCTATTCTGCTAACATTCTGTGTCCCCTCCCCCTGCCCAATTAGTTTAAACTCCTCCCAATAGCACTAGCAAACCCGCATGCAAGGATGTTAGTCCCGCTGTGGATCAAATGTAGACCGCCCTGCTTGTACAATTCCCACCTTCCCCAGAAATGGTCCCAGTGATCCAGGAATCTAAAAGCCTCCCTCTTGCACCAACCCTGAAGCCATGTATTCATCTGCGCTATTCTCCTATTTCTGAGCTTGCTAGCATGTGGCACTGGCAGTAATCCAGAGATTACAACCCGAGAGGTCTTGCTTTTTAGTCTGTTATACCTGTTTTTTAATCTGCCATGGAACCCAGTTATTGAGCAGGGGGTTCAGCGTGCAATGTGGCCTCAACTCTGAGTGCCAAATCGGGCTGTAATTCCGGGCAACAAAACAGCCTCATCTTCTGTAAAGAGAGGAATTTCTGAAGTTTCACATGACTCTGTTGACTGGGTAGGCCTATAGGCAGCAACCCCACCAATGAGAATGCCCGCCAAACTGCGCAGGTAAGCACAAAAGCGTTGTGGTGTGAAAACTCAGCATAGACACCAAGACTGTCCGGCATGGATTGCGGAATGCTTCCAGCATGGCAAAACTGGGCATTTCAAGTGTTTCTACAAATCTGGCAATTTTAATCAAAGTCAAAGACCAGCCAATATTTATGAAACACATTCCAAGAAATGGAAAGTCCAGAACATGACAACCCTACAATGCTCCCCGGGGAAGTAGATAGTCTTGATCACGACTACTGGTCAGTTACAGTCCAATTTCAAGGCTTTGATACTTCTTTTAAAATTGCTACCAGAGCTGCTGTTAACATATTAGCAGATGATCTCATCTGGCTTCAGCTGCTGACCCTTTATCCATCAGACATCAAGTTACAAGGTCTAGGAGGCATTGGCCTTCCAATTAAAGGCAGGATTATTGCTCCTCTTAGCTACAAGGGGCAACAGATCATTGATTCTCTCTCTGTTCAACACAACATACATTGTTATTGGACAGTGATATTGGCATGCTTCTAGGAATCCTGGACAAATTAGATGATGCTCATCATTTGAATGACTCACTGTCTTTCATGCAACAGTCTTCAGTCTTTTATTTAGTGGCAGTGGAAATTCAACCTTCAGAAGCTGCTGAAGTTTATATACTCAGCAGTAAGTTCCTTTCTTTCACAGAGACACCATCCACTAGACCTGGGGCAGACAAGGAAGTTACGAATCTCACAGCTCTCCACAAAGTAAGACCACAGGTGGAGTATACAGAAGGCACTGCAGCAGACAGTGACCATCCCCATGAAGGCCTGTTGGACTTGAATTGGCTTTTTCTAGAGAGTGATGAGGAAGAATCCCTTACAGTGCTGAGTAATCTCTTGGAGGTTAAGATCCTCGAGAATGAATCATCTTTCCCATTGTTGGATGTGTCATCTGACATCTCTGTTGTCTTTTTAGAAGAATCACCTGTGTTTTTAGTGGTTAAGCAGCATTCAGGTCTTAGTTCCACTGAATCTACCAATGTATTGCCTAGCTTATCTCCTGATGTTAACAAAGAGTCTTCCACAGAGAATGCTTTGTTGAGGTCAAGTTATAGCCCATAGAGGATCACACTATAAGAGAGCGGGTACCTTCCCAGGGTGAAAGTCAATTGACACCCATACTTCGGTCCCAGCTGAAAGCCTTCTTCCCTCCAGAGCTGGAGGTCAACACAGAAGCTGTGGCAGAATCCTTAACACTACTGAAGCTGCAGAATCCTGTGCAGCAATCTTGTACCCGAGTTGATTTTCTGCAAGAAATTCCTCTCTTTACAGAAGATGAGGCTGCCTTGTCTCCATACCCTCAGCAATTCTTCCCATTGCCTATAGTGGAGCAACCTCGTACAGAGAGAAGTGTGGCTCTCTTACCACTGCCTACAGAAAGTAGACGGTCCTCCCAGAAAATCATCAGGAAATCACCTCTTCTTTTCCTGACAGTCTCACAGGAAATTGTTTTTTCCTTCATCGTCTAAGTTCATTGAAATCTCGGATCTTCAATGGCTTTTCAGTCATTGATATAGCAGTGGTGATACAGCTGCAACAGCCTTCCCAAGAGTTGAAGATCATTGCAATTCTGAAGCTTCTTCCCAGAGTCCTTTGAGGGAGCAGCAAGTTCCTCAGAGTGCCCTGTGTTCTTCTCTTCTAGTCCCAGAGGGTCCAAAGATCGATTCTCTTCAGTCTTCTCTTTTGAATCAGTCCTTCATTGAAATGTCCTCGTTGTCCTTGCAGTTCAGTCATTCTGAACCCTACACTCAGATTCCCAGCTATGAAGACAGCGATGGTGATAAAGAGTTGTCTATTCTGCAGGTAATGATGTCCAGCCAGGTGCAGAAGAAAGCTCTCATGTCTCCAAGCCATCTTCTCTAAGGGCTGAGAACACTGAGGGTGATTGAATCCCCCAGAACTGTGACTTGGGGAGGGAAAGAGTAAGAGTCAGATTTAGTAGAATCAGTAATTGTAAAAAGGGAGTTACAGAAACGTAATGTAAATAGTTAAAAATATAATTTCATGTTATTGTTAAAAAGTCAGATAGCAGACTTGGGGAGGAGGGCAATGCAGTATAAAGGGTTAACAAATGGAATATACTAATGTATGACAAAGATAATTATGTTCCACTGACACTAGTCAGTCGAGTGTTAGGCTCTTGAGAGACGCCTAAGAGCTATGTGCCTACTCTGTAACCTGTTTAGAAATAGCATTAATAAACAAGTGTTAAGCATATACCAGATTCTGAATGCAGTCTGTCTAAGAACCAAGTCCCATGCCTAGAGACCAAGACAGAAGGACCCATCCTCAGAACATGGTGGCAGCCCAGAACATTAACCACCTTATCTACCTACCCTACTACTTCAGGGATCTTTGGACATGCACTCTAAGGTCCCCCATCCCTCAAACCTCTAAGCATCATGCATGTTTTTTGTATTCTCGTGTTTTGTACATTACGTCACGCTTCTCCAGAAAAAATTCCATTGCCACATTTCTGCCCATTTAACCAATCCATTGATAAATTCCTGCAGTTTTCTTCCTCACTCTCAACCACATGGCCAAGTTTTTTGTCTCAACTACAAACTTCTTAATCATGCCTCCTACAGTTAAGTCGAAATCATTGACATGTATCATGAAAATTTAATACTGAGCCCTGTGGAGCCCCACTTCCAGTCACAGAAACACTTTGCTTCCTGCCACTGAGCCAATTTTGGATCCAACTTGCCACTTGCCCTTGGACCCCATAGGCTCTTGCTTCTCTGATCAGTCTGCCACGTGGGGCTATGCCAAAAGCTTTGCTAAAATCCATGGCAACTACATCAAGCCTGCAAAACTCAGTGACCCAACTTGTTAACTCCTCAAAAAGTTCAATTGTTAGTCAGACATGGTCTTCCCTTTGCAAATTCATGCTGATTTTCCTTGAATAATCCATGTCTTTCTAAATGATGATTTATACTGTCCCTCAGAATTTTTTCCAATCATGTGCCCACCACCAAAATTAGGCTGACTGGCCTGACCTATGCTTTCTGTTCAATCCTTTTAATATAATTGTCAGAGCCTTTGATGTTCCCTTGCTTGCTTCTCTTAGCAATATGGGATACATTTTACCAGGGCATATGATTTATCCACTTTGAAAGATACTAAGCCCCTTAATATTTCCTTTCATACTATGCATATCCCATCCAAAATTTCACACTGCTCCTCCTTAACTACAATGTCTGCATTATCCCCCTCTATTGTGAAAATAATCTGGGCTTTATGCAATATTGAACTCTCAGTATCAGATCTAACTTTCCTTGTTTTACCATATCCTATGCTGTATGCTTGTTGACATCCAGGGGGCGTTTCACTCTTTTTTACAGAAACATATTTGTTTAGAATCCTCTCTATCTCCTCCCTGAATGTCTCCCCGTGCACTGCCACTGATTTATCTTCAAGTAGTTGTTTCCAGTCCATTTGTTGCCAAATCACATCTCAGCTTAGTAGAATTGGCCTTTCCCAATTTTCCCAATCATAAATGAGGACAAGTGTTTTATATTTAATCTTTTGAGTCAATGAGAATTACGGTGATGGGATAGGACATCAGCAATCGTTTTGGACAGTTTGAGATTTATGGAGATTAAAGGATGAGAGTCAAGCATTTTGAGTAGCTGAGCATAAAGATGAAAAAGGCACCTATAAGAGTTTCAAGAGTGGAATGGTAGAGATAGGGAGTGTGGCTGAAGTAGGATACATGTGGCATTGGTGATGGACTAGCTGTGGAGATTAAAACTCTCTCAGGTACAACCATGTTGGACCAAATGGCCTCCTTCTGTGCTGTAAACTTATATGTTTCAATGTAGATATAATGTTGAACAAGATTCCAAGGCTGTGCGTGGTCTGGTTCAGCTTAAATGGATGACTGGGCTCCAGTGACAAGGATATAGTCTTTGAGAGCTGGAACCGATGACTTCAGTGTTGCTGTTGTGTGTTGTGATCAATTTGCCCATCATATTTGTCTGGAAACATCAGTGATGAACATTTTTAAAGTAATTTATTGACTATGAAATATTCTGGGCCAATCAAAGTGCTATACAAGTTAAGCTATTTATTTTTTTGCTTCCTTGATGTTGGGTTGGAAGATGTTGTGACTCCCACATGGTGTGATGTTGTTGCAGCATTCTGACAACATGAAGACAGTCAAAAGGTTGAGACAAGTTGGAAATGTGAAGGAGGGTGACATCAGCATACATTTAGAAGTGTATCTTGTGTCTGCAGCTCATAGAGTGAAGAATCATAGAATTATACAGCACAGAAGGAGGCAATATGATCCATCGTGGCTGTGCCAGCTCATTGAAGGTGTTATCCAATGAGCTCCACTCCTCTCTGCTTTCCCCATAGCCCTATAAATTTTCCCTTTCAAGTACTTACACAATTCCCTTTAGAAAGTTATTGAATCCGTTTCCTCTACACTTTCACGTGAAAAATTTCAGATCATAACTCTGCTTTAAAAAGAATCTCATTTGCTTCTGGTTCTTTTACCAATTACCTTAAATTTGTAGCCTTTGATTACTGACCTTTCTGCTGCTAGAAACAGCTCTCTGTATTTACTCTATCAAAACCCTTAAAAAAATCTTTATCAAATTTCCCCGTAACTGTCTCTGCTCCAAGAGGTACAACTCAGTGTATCTAGCCTCTCCATGTAACTAATGTCTTTCATTTCTGGCACCATTCTAGTAAATGTCCTCTGTGTCTTCTCTAAGGCTAGGATTTTCCTGTCGGCGAGTGGGGGGGCGGGACCCGCTTGCCGACACGTACAATGATGCGCGGTGGCATCGGGCAGAACTCCCAACATCGCCACGCCCCATTTAAATTTTCAGGTAGGCGGGGGCTCAGCAAAATCAGCTGTGCGCCCGCCGACCTGTCAATAGCCAATTGAGACCATTGACAGAGTCATTTAAATAATTAATGAACCTGCCCGTCCAACCTTAAGGCTGGCGGGCAGGCCAGGAACCCTGGCAGGCTTCAGAAAAAGCATGAAACCTCATCCACGGGTGGGATGAGGTTTCATGTAGGTTTTTAAAAATTTAATAAAGTGTTTTTAAAAGTTATGGACATGTCCCAACTCATGTGACAATGTCACATGAGGGGACATGTCAGGGAATTTTTTTTCTCTATTTTTAATATTTTTTAATGTACAGCCAATCTCCCTGAGGCAGCACTTTGTCTCAAGGAGATGAGTGCGCTCTTTTGTGCGCATGCGCGAAAGAGCGCACTCTCAGCTGAGGGATTCCCCCATGCCCACACAGGAAGCGCATAGTGCTTCCATGCAGACATCACGCTGGGCGGGCCTTAATTGGCCCGCCCACATAAAATGGCAGCACGCCCCCAATTGGGGGCGCCGATCGGAGGCGCGCCTCTGCGTGCCCACTCTTCAACTTCCCCCTCCGACGGGGGGAAAATTCTGCCCTAAGGCTTAACATTCTTCCTGCAGTGTGGTGCTCAGAACTGGCAACACCACTTCAGTGAAGGCCCAATTAATGTTTGATAAAGATTTGGCATATCTTGCCTACTTCTATACTCTGTGCCTTTATATATAAAGCCAATGAGCCTTTGTGCCTATTTAAAAGCATTCTGAGCTTGTTCTGACTTCTTTAAAGAATTGTGCACTTGCACCGCCTGGTCTCTCTGTTCCAGAACCTTTTTAAAATTATACCATTTAGGCTATATTAGCTCTTTGCATTATTTCTAACAATCTCTGCAATTTCCACCTTTACTTCCTTCAGCAAACAAGAATGCATTCCTTCTAACTGGGTAACGTTTCTACTTTGAGAACTGCTAACTTTTTAAGTACCATTTCTTTATCTATTTTAGCCTATTTGATTCCTCTACTATGTTCTTCTTTACAATGAAATTGGCAGCATCCTCTTCTCTAGTGAGGATAACTGCAAAGTACTCCTCTTTAGCCTGCAGTCAGCCCCACCTTTCCTTTGATTACTTTTTTATTATTCATATGTTGGTAAATGACTTTTGGGTTCCCTTTTATGTTACCCAGCCACCTATTTTTATACACTCTTTGTACCTTTTTGTTCATTTTTCAATTCCCCTCTTGTACTTTCAGTATTCTCTATGATTCTCTCATTGACTTATGAACTTTGCCAATAAGCAACAGATAGATGAAGAAGAGGTCAAGGAATGATGCTTGGGATTGGCAGAGGTAAGGGTGGGGGTTGGGAGAGGCGGGAAACCTGGTGTGTGGGTAATTACAGACAACTTGGGGGATAGAAGTTATGAGGAGTTGTGTCAAAATTGATAGAGTGGCCCCACAGGCTGGTCAGCCAACAGTCTGAGATGGTCATACTCATAGTGTCATACTTTTCAGCCAGATCCTTCCATCACTATCCCTGCATTGTCCTATCCAACCAGAGGTGGTGGCACACTGATATATATACAGGAGAGTAAAGCCCTGGGAGTTCTCAACATTGACTCAGAACCCCATGAAGTCTTATAGCATTGGGTCAAACATCGGCAAGGAAACGTCATGCTGATTACCATCTACGGCCCTGCCTCAGCTGATGAATCAGTACTACTCCATATTGAACAAATACTGAGGGTAGCAACGGCACAGATTGCACTCTAGCCAGCAGACTTCAATGTTGATCCTCAAAAGTGGCTTGGTAGCACCACTACTGACTGAGTAGGCAGGATCCTGAAGAAAATAGCTGCCAGACTAGGCCTGCAGAAGGTAGCAAGAGAACCAACATGAAGAAAAAAGTCTACTTTGCCTTCTTCTCAGCAATCAGCCTGCTGTAAATGTTTGTCCCATGACAACATTGTTAGAGTGACCACCGCACTATCCTGTGGAAATGAATTCACAAGGGAAATGATGTGTTAGATAGCACTGCCACAATGCTAAATGACATGGGGCAGAATTTTCTGTGCCCACTGGCGTTGGGCGTGTTTGGCGGCGTGAGCGGACAATATGGCGAGAAGGCCAAATATCAGCTTCACAATGTCATGAAACCAGTTTGCAATCATTCACTCTGCCTGTCAATGGTGGCCCAGAATTCCCGCCATTGGACATGGGGAATCACATTATAATACATCTGCATATTATAAAAAGATGCTCGACAAAATCATCGCCCCCACCACCCCCCGCTGGATCGTCCGCACATGTCAGCAGGATTGTACGCCAACGTAAGTCACAACAGCACGTATAAGGCGTGTACTTGGTGGGCTGCTCTTCAAGGGGAACTCGGAGGTGAGTGCACAGTAACGTTGTGCAGCGCTCGCTAGGGTCGCCTGTTGGACTGCAAGGTTGAGGCGCCGCGCATTCAGGCGAGGGCACAGGTAAGTTGCTTTCCACGGCTGGCTGACAGTGTGGTGCCGGGGCAAGGACTACCCTCCGTTTGATGCAATTTGGAGGGTTAAAGGGCTGCCCTGTGGTTGAAGCGAGTTGCAGGGGTGGGGGGGCAAGGGCTGCAATGTGGTCGATGGTAGTGCACAAGCACTTGCGGGGTTGGTGGGGAGGGAAGTGGCCACGCATTAAGAAAACTTTGTATAAAGTGACCATTCCTCTGCAGCTGAGACAGTTCAACACAGCCACATTGACATGCGTGGAGTGGGGCCTCTTGCTTATCTGCCCACTCAAACAACGCAGAGGCATGCAACTGCCATAAAACGCTCCTGAACTTTTCACCTGTCAGGCACAGACTGCAAACTAATGAGCATTTTAATGGGTTGCAAAACAGTTGGATGACTGGGCATGTTTTACAATCTCCTTGCTAAAGCTGGCTATGGAGCAGTTACTGGTGGAGGCGCTCACAGCCCCTTGCAAAGTCATCATCCCGGTTTGGACCAGTTTCTCCCATGGTTCAAGCTAACAGTGCAGCCTTGCAGTGTGGGTTAGGAGAATGCCTGTGCCTGAGCTGAGAGCACAGCATGCAGTCCAATGGGCAAAGCTGCCGCCAATCAGTCAGGTAGACTGGGGCGGAAGTGCTTGGGGTTTCGGGCAGCCATGCAGTACACTAAACTCCGGCCATCCAAGTGGTGGCCAGCACTCTCTGGTATGTGTTAAGGGGCCTTCAGACTTAACCAAGAGAGGTTCTCAGAACACCCATGCTAACTCACACATCTCTCTCTCTCTTTCATCCTGCAGGAGGAGTACATCAGGATCATGGAATCTGGTGAATTAGCTGTATGCCTCATGGCTTACAGGGAGCAGAGACAAAGGAGAAGAGAGCGATGGAGACATCTGGCTGCACAGAGGGAGGAGCAGCACCCTCAGGAAGAAAGGGTGGCTGGGACTCCTGCAAAAGCCGCTGAAGAGCCACAGCGAGCTGTTGCTGTTCGGCGCCTAGTTGGACCCAATGTCTACAGACGCCACCTTTCATTCCTGCAGATGACTGAGAACCAGTGTCGCCGAAGACTATGCATGACTAGGGAACTGGTCGGTCACATCTGCCATCTCCTGCAGGATTTGGTGTCATGGGGACATGGAGGGCATTCACAGTCAGTGGCCATGAAAGTGACCGTGGTGCTCAATTTTTACCCCAGTGGCTCCTTTCAGGGCTCCACAGGTGACCTCTGTGGGATATCACAAGCCTCCACACACAAATGCATCCATGAGGTTACGGACGCCACCTTCACAAGGCACACAACTTTGTGCATTTCACCTGGCACCAGGAAATGAAGGAGTTCTGGGATTTGCCCAAATGTTGGGTTTCCCACAGGTACAGGGTGCGATCGACTACACTCATGTTGCAACGGAGATCTGAGCGCCACAAATGGTCAACTACATCAACCGCAAGGGCTTCCATCCGCTGAATGTTCAGCTGATGTGTGACCACCACAAACACATCATGCAGGTCTGTGCAGGGTTCCCAGGGAGTTTCCACAACTCCTATATTCTTAGTTGGTCTCAGATCCCTGATGTCTTCCAGGGTGCACAGAAGCTGCAGGGATGGTTCTTCGGGGACAAGGGCTACCCACAGAGGACATGGCTGATGACAACCATGCGGCGGCCTCAGACTGCAGCACAGCAAAGGAATGATGAATCTCATGTTGCAACTTGTAACTTGGTGGAGCAAACCATCCGGATGCTGAGGTTCCGGTGCCTGGACTGCTCTGGTGGAGCCCTGCAATATAGTCCACAGAAGGTGTCCCGCACTGTCGTCACCTCCTGCGCCCTTTACAACCTTGCGCTGCAATGTGGAGAGGAGCTGGCTGAGGAGGAGATGCAGGAGCTGGAGGTCCCCTCTGATGAGGAGGGTGTCAACAGGGATGAGAGTGAGGAGGTCCTCGAAGGCGACAATGATGGCGATCAGGCCATATCATTGGCCAGACGAGGGAGGCACACTCGAGAGGCCCTCATACCTGCTAGATTCTTGGAGGAGGATGATGACAGGGAATGAGAAGACACCATAGATGCTCACATTGCATCTGTGAATGTTTGACTGCAGTTTGGCTGATGACAGCGCACGTACCCTCTGTGAGAATGCTCCTGTCATGGAGTCGCAGCGGAGGCCCTAATCACAGAATCACAGAGTGATTAGATTCCAGGAAAATGATGATGACATGCAGTGAGGACATGTCATATATCTTCACATAGCCTCTGTGAAAGTCTGACTCCTGCCTGGCCAAGGGCAGCTCGCTTTCACTCTGCGATCAGGGTCATATCATGGAGACACAGCCTTGAAACATTAAAAGCATCTGATTCTTTTTCTGCCTTCAGTACCTGACCCCTTCAGGAGCACAGAGTCACTGGTCACAGACAATGTCGAGATGGGGGCCAGCCCCACCTTAAAGGTGCTGTGAGCACACAGAGAGAATTACAAAACTCTGTGACGCCTGGCCACAACATTCTGGCAGCAATGACAAGCACCGTTGAAGTGCAGACAACAGTAATGTTTCCAGGGAGTGTGAGGCTGGCCCATCACTTTGGTCTGAAGCCTGCACAAAGCACAGGGAAGAGGCCCTGGACTGAGACACCTGCCTTTATCTTGTGCAGGAACCAAGGTTTAACATCTGAGTGACATGGGCACTGCTTATCATAACAAGGAGCCATAGGCAGGGAGATATTCTTGGGAGTTTGTTTACAATAGTGAACATTATGTACAAGTGATTAACACCCATGCCCAGGCTGTGCAACTATATCTTCTTCACCTTCCTAACCCTGCCGCTACCACTTGGTGCTCCCCCGACATCCACAGTGGAGGTGGAGGCAGCCTGCTTACTGTGATGCCTTGTCTGTGATGACCTTGGCGGGCATCCTCTGGAGGACCGAGACCTGGATGGCCCCAGCCTGCTTTCAGGATCCTATTCTGTGGCAGTGGCACCCTCCTCGATCTGTGAAGCTGACACTGGTGGGGTCACAGGAAGAGGGGATTCAGATGGGCTGAACACTCCCGGAGTCCCCTGGGTAGATGGCCCCGGGGTGTGACCCTGCTGACCCTCCTCCCTCTGGGTGCCTGAGGGCGCCTGGCTGACTCCTTGAAGAGAAGCGGTAGCTGGAGTGAGATCAAGCTGCCCAGCACCTGTCTCGCGTACACACTGTTGGAGGCCAACTATGGTGTCAGCGACGGAGTTCAGCCTGCGCACCAGTGCAGGAGCGATATCCTGACCAAATTCTCCATGGCAGCCACCATCTTACCAGTGTTGAGCTCAGTGCGTTGGCATGACAGCGTTTTCACCTCAGACTGAAGGTGGACGGACTCTTCCATTGTGTCTCATAATCTGAGGAGTGCAACGGACATTCCTTCCTGATGTTCCCTAGCTTGCCTTTATGGCTCCAGCAACTGTAACATGACCGAGTCCAGAGGCTCGTTATCTGACTCGGACTCAGCAAATTTCTGGCCTCCAGCTATCCTCCCAGTGCCGGATTACCTGGGAAGTCCCTTCACCGTCTGCTGCAGATCAGACAGTACGATGTTCTCACCCGATTGTGTCCCTGAGGCTATTCTGAAGTTAGGTCCCAGGTGGGTGCCTCTGCACTGGTGGAGGGTGTGGGTGAGCACTGTGATGGGTCTTTGTTGGATCCAGTGCCCCTGGTTTGCTGAGGTGCACGCTTTGTTTGGGGTGACCGAGACAGAGACAGAGAACATCTGGAGGTCATTGTTAGAATAAACACATGCCGTTTACTTACAAACTAAACTCTACATATATACTTGTGTGTTCACAACATAACAATCCTGTCATCAGTAACTAACCCAAGACTCTCTCACATCAAGATAGCCTGCGCTACTTTGCTATTGGACAATAAGATCATGTGATCTTACATTACAATACTTGTCTTAAAGACATATTACATCTCAGGTTACTACAATCTTCAATGAGGGTGCCTTCGGATTCCTCTTCAGAGGCTTTTTCGCGGCTTGATTGAAGGCCCCGGGCTGTGCACTCCATCGGCTGTTTCCCAGATGTGCCTGCGGAAGCAAGGAGAGATAATTAGTGCATGGCAGTGGCCTGTGAAAGAGGACACATCACTCACAGCATGGTTGTCTGATGGATGTTGCACTGCTGGACTCTTACTTGGTAGAGCACCGCCGACCTCACCGTCAGCACAAAACCGGTCCTGGTCATTGCTGGCCAGCTGGATGGCTCTGTTTTCAAAGTGCGTGAGGACCTTGATTTCGGGCATTCCGCCACTGGTCTGCAACCGCGCTCTCTCTCTTGTTGTGTGTCAGCTTGTCCTGCAAAGATAGACACGGAGAAAGTGTAAGCAGCATGCCTGCCAGACCAGATGATAAGTATACCTGACCTGTGCGGTGGTGTGTTGTCTCATGGACGGGCTGAGGACAATGAAGGTGAGTGTGAGAGAGTGAATGGTGATGTCTCTCGTACTGGCAGTGAGTGAGGGCCTTGTGGATATGTGCTGGGTTTGTGAATGTTTGAGTTGGGAGTGATGAAGAATGACTTACCCTGGTGGAATGGAGGAGATCATTCATCCTTTTGTGGCACTGGGTGGCTGTCCTCTTCTGAAGGGCATTGGTGCTGACCACTGCTGTCACCGCCTCCCAAGCCGGATTGGTCATGTTGCTGTCCATTCAGATGCCAGAGCGGGGGTATAGGACCTACCAGTGGGCCTTCACAGCATCCAGCAGTCACTCGAGGGACCTGTCATTAAACCGGGGGACTGCAGTCTTTTTTCCTTTGCTAGCCATGTCTCCCAGGAAGCGGCAGGGAGCTGGTAGCGATGAGCAGTGTGCTGGCGGCTGCCTTTTAAACATAGCAGCTGGTGTGATTCAATGATGGGGTGATGGCAGTCTGGCAAATGAGAGCCCGCCCGCCATAGAAACATAGAAACATAGAAAATAGGAGCAGGAGTAGGCCATTCAGCCCTTTGAGCCTGCTCTGCCATTCATCGTAAAAATGGCTGATCATCCAACTCAATAGCCTGCTCCCGCTTTCTCCGCATATCCTTTCATCCCTTTCACCCCAAGAGCTATATCTAACTCCTTCTTGAAAATGTGCAATGTTTTGGCCTCAAATACTTTCTGTGGTAACGAATTCCACAGGCTCACCACTCTCTTGGTGAAGAAATTTCTCCTCATCTCAGTCCTAAATAGTCTACCCCGTATCCTCAGACTGTGACCCCTGTTTCTGGACTCCCCCACCATCGGGAACATCTTTCCTGCATCTACCCTGTCTAGTCCTGTTAGAATTTTATAGGTTTCTATGAGATCCCTTCTCATTCTTCTGAACTCCAGCGAATATAATCTTAACCAACTTAATCTCTCCTCATATGTCAGTCCCACCATCCCAGGAATCAGTCTGGTGAACCTCCGCTGCACTCCATCTATAGCAAGAACATCCTTCCGCAGATAAGGAGACCAAAATTGCACACAATATTCCAGGTGCGGTCTCACCAAGGCCCTGTACAATTGCAGCAAGGCATCCCTACTCCTGTACTCAAATCCTCTAGCTATGAAGGCCAACATACCATTTGCCTCCTTTACCGCCTGCTGCACCTGCATGCTTACCTTCAGCGACTGGTGTACGAGGACACCCAGGTCTCGTTGCACATTCTCCTCTCTCAATTTATAGCCATTCAGGTAATAATTTGCCTTCCTGTTTTGCTACCAAAGTGGATAACTTCACATTTATCCACATTATACTGCACCTGTCATGCATTTGCCCACTCATGGTTTGTCCAAATCACACTGAAGCATCTCTGCATCCTCCTCACAGCTTACCCTCCCACCCAGCTTTGTGTCATCTGCAAATTTGGAGGTATTACATTTAGTTCCCTCATCTAAATCATTAATATATATTGTGAATAGCTGGGGTCCCAGCACCGATCCCTGTGGTACCCCACTAGTCACTGCCTGCCATTCAGAAAAAGACCTGTTTATTCCTACTCTTTGTTTCCTGTCTGCCAACCAGTTTTCTATCCATCTCAATACACTACCCCCAATCCGATGTGCTTTAATTTTATACGCTAATCTCTTATGTGGGACTTTGTCGAAAGCCTTCTGAAAGTCCAAATAAACCACATCCACTGGCTCCCCCTCATCAACTCTACTAGTTACATCCTCGAAAAACTCCAGTAATTTGTCAAGCATGATTTCCCTTCCGTAAATCCATGCTGACTCTGCCCGATTCTGCCACTGTTTTCCACGTGCTCAGCTATTAAATCTTTTATAATGGCCTCTAGAATTTTCCCCACTACCGATGTCAGGCTGACTGGTCTATAATTCCCTGTTTTCTCTCTACCTTCCTTTTTAAATAGTGGGGTTACATTATCTACCCTCCAATCTGTAGGAACTGTACCAGATTCTATAGAATCTCAGAAGGTGACCACCAATGCATCCACTATTTCTCGGGCCACTTCCTTAAGTATGCTGGGATGTAGATTATCAGGCCCTAGGGATTTATCAGCCTTCAATCCCATTAATTTCCCCAACACCACTTCCCTACTAATACTGATTTCTTTCAGTTCCTCCCTCTCCCTGTGTTCCCCAACATTTCTGGTATGTTATTTGCATCCTCTTTTATGAAGACAGAACCAAAGTATGTATTTAGTTGGTCAGCCATTTCTTTGTTCCCCATTATAAATTCCCCTGTTTCTGACTGTAAGGGACCTACATTTGTATTCACCAATCTTTTTCTCTTCACATACCTATAGAAATTTTTACAGTCAGTTTTTATGTCCCCAATAAGTTTACTCTTGTACTCTATTTTCCCCTTCTTAATCAATCTTTTGGCCCTCCTTTGCTGAATTCTAAACTGCTCCCAATCCTCAGGTCTGTTATTTTTTTCAGCCAATTTGTATGCCACTTCCTTGGATCTAATACCATCACTAATTTCCCTTGTAAGCCATGGTTTGACCACCTTCCCTGTTTTACTTTTGCGCCAGACAGTAATAAACAATTGTTGCAGTTCACCCATGCGCTCTTTGAATGTTTGCCATTGCCTATCCAGTCAGAATGAACTACATCACTCTCCATCTTGATGAAGAATTCTATCATATTATGGTCGCTCATCCCCAAGGGGCCTCGCACAACTTGACTGCCAACTATTCCTTTCTCATTACACAATACCCAGTCTAGGATGGCCTGTTCTCTAGTTGGTTCCTTAACGTATTGGTCCAGAAAACCATCCAGTATACACTCCAGGAATTCCTCCTCTATGGTATTGTTACTAATTTGATTTTGCCCAATCTATATGCAGATTAAAGTTACCCATAATTACAGATGTTCCTTTATTACATGCATCTTTAATTTCTTGTTTAATGCCATTCCCAACCTCACCACTACAGTTTGGGGGTCTATATACAACCCCCACTAACATTTTTTGCCTCTTAGTGTTTCTCAGCTCTACCCGTACAGATTCCACATCATCGAAACTATGATGCTATTGCGTTAATGCAGCAATGCAACTCCACCACCTTTTCCTTTTTGTCTGTCCTTCCTAAATACTGAATACCCTTTGATGTTTAGTTCCCATCCCTGGTCACCCTGCAGCCATGTCTCCGTAATCCCGACTATATTATACCTGTTTACATCTATTTGCGCGGTTTATTCATCCACTTTATTGCGAATGCTCCTCACATTAAGGCACAAAGTCTTAAGGCTTGTCTTTTAAACATTATTTGTCCTGTTCACACTATTTTTCACTGCAAGATAGGTAATGCACAATAGCCAGAATCACAGAGGATGTTGTTTGTTACTTTAACTAGGGTCAGAATTTAACAAGGTGCAGCAATTCAAACAAGTAAAATGGTTGGGAAGCTGCTGTCAACAGCATATTGAAGGACCTTTGGAGAAAAAAGGGAACAATACCAGTGGTGTCCTATTTTCCACCTTTATTTAGTCTGATTTGTTGTCAAAATTCTCTTCACTAGCTCATTACCTAAAAAATGATAGTTAAAAATGAGGTCCCATCTCAAAGATAACTAAGTCAATATTGCTCAGTACTAGCAATGAGCATCAAACCAAATTCTCAGCTGGAAGTTATTTGAGAATTGAGAGACTATAAGTTCAAGAAGCATTATCCCTTTTCAACAAAATATTCTTATCCATATATATAGCAATGAAACATGCTGTGATTTGTCCTATCTACTTAAACTTATCAGTGCCTGCAGCAACAATTGAAACAGTGAGGTTTTAATATTGCTACTTTGCTCAGTTCAGTCTCAACAAATATACGATAACAGATCGGCCTTAGCAGCCCGGAACCCTACCAAACACCCCAGATGATGAACATGGTCATCCTCACCTTGACGGATGAACAAGATATGATAGTTTTATAATGTTCTACTTGTAATTACAATTCTGCTCACATAAACTTTGTGCTGATAGCTCTGTAAAATTCAACCTCAAGCTGCTGTGAGGAGAAAACTCAACAACCTTTTCATATTTAGATCCAAGGGAATTGCTACGTGTAGACAAGAAAACAGCATATTGAATTACAAAAAAAAAATCAGAACCTGGCCCCTGTTCTTGACCTATTGCCAACAACAGATGTGTGCATGAGGATCCTCCCCCATAGCGTAGGCACTGTGTCAGAAGGGCATAAATCAGTCAACTTGACCATCGAAATAGAGTTTACAACAGAAAGGCCAAATCAGTCTAAGACAACAGAACTGAGGTTCTACAGAGCAACATAAATGGATGCATTACCACTTATAAGAGCCAAGTAGCAGGGTTATCAGCAAGGGATTCTGAGAGGAAGTCAGCACATAGAGTGGTAGAAGTAGGACTAAGCAGCTATTAACTGCATTAAGAGGGCAAATATATTTACTCTGGAGAGATCCAAACAGCTTTTTATCCAGTAATATTACCCTACTAAAAACAGAAAATGATTTAGCACTCAGCAGGTCTGGCAGCATCTGTGAAGGAAGAAACAGAGTTTAGGCCTCTTACCTATTCTCTTTGCTACAAAAGTAATCTATGGTAATGAGCTCTAACTTAATAATCGTAATAAGATATAAAAATAATATCTTTAATAATCAATTTAATGCTGTGTTGGTAGCTAAGTAGAAATTATTCACTTGCTGTTAACTCTGACTTCTTAGGTACTTACTTTTTAAAATCGTTTTAATAAGTTTTCTTAAAGATAGGATGAGTGGGAAGATCTCATGCCCCTAAAAATCTATTTGACGTTACGCAAATACGGGACAGCTGAAACCTTGGTGAATGATGAGGCCAATAGTCTATCTCCTTAAACAATGAAACTTAAGAATAAATAAAGAAGCAGAGCAAATGATGGAGAAGGAAATAAGGTTAGTTAGAGAGAAATCAGATACAGAAACAGAAATAATGAAAGGGAAAGAATGATTGATGAAGAAAGAAAGAGAAAAGTGACCGAAAGGAGATATAAGGTAAAAATTTCTTATTGGTTGACTGGCATTACAGGAACCTAAATTCTGTCATTAAATGAGTCCTTACGAAGCACATCGAATTGGCAATTAATGTGCAAATCCAGCAATTTCTTAAAACTCATGGAAAATTCGATAGCGAGTTCCCGCTTCTGCAAGGCTGATGGCAGAGCAACACAAGTCATCTAGCAATTTGTCATGAATCACAACTCCTGCTGTATGTCTTCTTCGTTACAAATTACTGTTGCTTTTACACACGAGTATCATTGTGTGCATTTATCTTGCTGTTATTTTTCCAACATATTCAGTGCAAATGTTTGTGTAGAAAGCTCATCTGCCGTCACTGCAAAAAGCACTTCATAAATAAAGTGGTTAAAGAGTTATCAAGTGGAGAGAGAAAAACTTTTACTATTTTGATGTTATATTTCTGAAGTTAACATGATTGCAGCCAGAATAACATGACCACTTGTCTGCTTATATACTGGACAGTCTGGCTTTTGCCCAGTCTAGCCACTGCTGGTACCAGTTGGCCTTATGTCTGGTATTTTGTTCCTTAGTTCACTTACCCCAGTGAAGCAGCGACTGGGGCCTGTAAAACCAACTGTGATGCAGAAAACAGATTGATTTTCAGACTTTTGTCCTACCCTGCCTCCACCCCCACTCCCCACACTCCCCTCACCCCACCCACCATCCCACAGTCTCTCACTTACTTGCAGTTGGGCCTTTTCCATCTTGAACCATAATGGATCTCCATATATGATGACGTAAGCTCTGGACATGCCATCCCTGTATGTCACAGCAGTGTCCATTATTAGCGGCCCCCAGCAGTCGTTACATTAAGCCAGAAGCTACTAAAAAGTGGTTGCTTGCAATTGGAAACACGTGGATAACTCTAATGTGAGAGAACAGAGGGTGAAAGAAAATGAAATGGATTCTGTTTGCTGTGCTTACTGTTTTGTGTTCAAGATTACATATCGTTAACTATCCCTGGGTGACCACCTAGATTTATTCTGCAGATAAACAAAAAAAACCTAAAGTCCAATAGTTTTAATTTCCTTTTATGTGTTCATAATAGATCTGGTGTATTTGGAGGAAGGAAAATCCTAGTGGTAATAACACTTCTAAAAAAAAAGAGAGCAGTTGATTTTAATCAGACCAGGTGGCAGTAACCTCTGTCCTTTGAGATATCTACTTCTCTCCAATTCTGTACAAATACCACAGCCACAAAAAAAATCCCAAAGATAACATGCTATTCTAATGAAGTCACTGATGATTTTATCCCACGCAACAATACTTGTGCCACAATCTGAAAATTCATCATACAAAATGCACTCTGTTGTTTAAAATGTGTGTCTTCCTGCTTGCATTATTACGGAGATGGTTAAATGGAAGATAACTTTACTACTGTATTCTACATTATATGACTGTTGCAATTAAGTGTAAAAACCACTGCAGATATAAACATAAACTCCTGAACAGATGAAAAATGAAAAAATTGAATTTGCAGAACACATTAGATGAGTGGATTCAATTTCAAAACACACAGTATGTGTCATTCAAAATGCAAGGCACCAAGGAATAAAACTTTACTGCAATTTATTAGTAGTACAAAAAATTTATATCAGCCTTAATTATAAATTTCCTAATTTTCTACAATCTCAGTAGAGACAAATACCTTTTTTTAAAAAAAGAAATTCAAAATCCCAGCTATTTACAAAAGAATCAAGTCACAAGATTCCACAGTTTAAAATCAGAAAAAAATTTACCACACAAGAATCAAACAAAGCAAACTTTAAATACTACCTTAGGTAACCCCCTATATTCGAACATCCAGAACCAACATAAGTTAAACATGAATTAATAGGCAAATTGTGGTCAATTATAGAGCATAAATTATACCTTAAATGGGAGGTACCAACTTGCAGATCTTGCAAATTGTCTTGGCAGTCCACAGTATGTAGATTATCAAACTCAGTCACCAAGTTCTTCAAAACTCTAGGCAGAATTTAGCCCTTGTCGGGCGGGCTAGGCGGGAAGCCGCCCGCTGCCCACGATCGAGGTCAGAAGGCAATTTCATGCTGGCGGGTCAATTATGGCCCATCCAGTGTGAAACACGAGCAGCAGTGCTCAGCGCTGCCTGTGTGGGGGGAGGAGGGCGAGCGGGGCGAGCATGAATGCATGCTTGAGAATCTCTCTGAGGTACAGGGCTGCCTCAAGGAGATGAAGAGGTTTCAAAAAAGAAGATTAGAAAAATAATATAAAGCATGTCCCCTCATGTGACTCTGTTATAAGTGAAATTTGAAAAATTTTATTTCATTTTTATTTGATGTTGGAAACCTCATCCTGCCCATGGATGAGGTTTCCAACAAAGTGCAAAGGCCACTTGGCCTTTTTGCCTGCCCGCCAACCGTAAGGTTGGACGGGCAGCGAAAAATTTAAGTTAATTGATCCTTTAATGACCTTAATAAGCCTTTTAATTGTCTGTCGGTTCCCACGTGTACCCGCTGACCGAACTATCGCGTGACTGCGCGTTGACGTCGGGACACTAGCCCGACATCAACGGGCTTCATTTCATGCTCGAGCGGGTCAGGTACATGCCCACCCGCCGAGGTGAAAATTCTGCCCTCTATCTTTCCTATGAAGAACTTTAGTTCCTCCTTCTCAGAGCTAGCCTGATCCCCAACCAATGCTGAAAATGTGAGAAAAATAACAGAAAAAGTTGAAAATGCTTAGCAGGTCAGGCAGCATCCATGGAAAGAAAAATCAGAGTTAGCATTTCAGGTCTTTCATCAGAACTTTGGGTACACTGCCGGCCTATCTTGACTGATGTTTGTGACCCTGCTTGGACTGGGGTTGTCCAAAGGTTCCTGCTCTGCCTGTGTGAGGGTGATGATGTTGGGGAACTCCTACATCAATCCTGGTCATCTCCTTCCTGTCTTACCCGACAGAAAGAGAAGGCAAGAGTATACAGTTGATGAATAGGTAAGTGGAGGTGTGTGGGGGTTGTGCTTATAGTGGATGTGTTGAGAGGTATAGAAGAAACAGGGTGGAATTAGAATGAGGAGATGTTAAATGTAAAGGGAGATACATGAAATGTGAATGAGGAATGAGTCCAGGGATGAGTTGGTGTTGTGGAATTAGCAGAATATGAAAAGTAACTGGTGTCATTGTGCACTTTTGAGGGGAAATGAAAAGGTGAGTGTATTTGAAATGAGAAAAAGATCTCTTTTAGTATGTCATTGTGATTTCATAGTGAAGAATGTGATGGAAGGTTATAATCTACATATGTGTATACATTTGAGTCAGGCTGTGGTGGGTACAGCACCAAATATATCTAATATACCCAGAGTTGCTCAGGGTGTTGTCCTAGGTCCAACCATCTTCAGCTGCTTCATCAATGACCTTCCCTCCATCATAAGATCAGAAGCGGGGGTGGTTGCTGATGATTGCACAATATTCAGTGCCATTTGCAACTCCTCAGGTATTTAATCAGTTACTGCCTATAGGCAGCAAGGCCTGGGCAATATTCAGGCTTGGGCTGATAAGTGGCAAGTAACATTCATGCCACACAGTGCCAGGCAATGACCATCTCCAACAAGAGAGAATCCAACCATCTCCCCTTGACATTCAATAGCATTACCATCGCTGAATCCTCCACTATCAACATCTTGGGGGTTACCACTGACCAGAAACTGAACTGGACTAGCCATATAAATACTGTGGCTACAAGAGCAGGTCAGAGGCTAGGAATCCTGCAATGAGTGAACCACCTCCTGACTCCCCAAAGCCTGTCCACCATCTACAAGGCACAAGTCAGGAGTGTGATGGAATGCCTCCCAGTGACCTGGATGAGTGCAGCTCCAACAACATTAAAGAACATTGATAAGTTCCAGGACAAAGCAGCCTACTTGAATGGCACCCCATTCACCACCTTGAACATTCACTCCCTCCACCACTGACGCACAGTGACCCCAGTGTGTACCATCTACAAGATGCACTGCAGCAACTCACTAAGGCTCCTTCGACTGCACCTTCCAAATCCACAACCACTACCACGTAGAAGGGCAAGAGCAGCAGACAAGGGAGCACCATCACCTGCAAGTTCCCCTCCAAATCACATATCATTCTGACTTGGAACTATATCACCATTCCTTCACTGTTGCTGGGACAAAATCCTGGAACTCCCTCCCTAACAGCACTGTGGGTGTGCCTACACCACATGGACTGCAGCAGTTCATGAAGGCAGCTCATGACCTCCTTCTCAAGGGCAAATGGGGATGGGCAATAAATGCTGGCCAAGCCATCAATTCCCATATCCCATGAATGGATAAAAAAAATTATAGTTTCCTCCTGCAAAATGTTACAGTCGGAGTGGCGCAGCACAAAGCTGAGCCATAGTAAGTTGTAGGAAGGCGGCCAGGGTCTGTAATGTTGCCTGGCGGTCCTGCTGGAAGATGTCAGGAAAAAATGTGGAAAAATATCTTATTACACATGGGTTCTCATTGGCTTTTACCCTTCGGATAGCACAAGCAGGTTTAACAACCACAGATTATACAAACAGAAAGGGACCAGAATGACATTTCAAAATCATTCTGTTAAATTTTACAAGGTTTGTAGTTTGCTGCCACTTTCACAGAAAAATGAGCAGAATCACAACGCGTAATCACAAAATAGTTAAATTTCCCAGAATCTCATGCAATAAAAACAGAACTCTCTTCACTTATTGAAGTAAACCACTCACCATAATTAGAAATGAACAAACTCTTAGAGTGTGATCCAAATACTCCATTTAAAAATTCCAGAACATTGTGCCATAAAAACAGAATTTGATTTATTCAGTTAACATAAACGAGTGGACTTGCATTCAAGCTATTAAGCCCTAATCTGTTAAAAGATTAATGTATAGGCCTAATTTCTTTATTTCACATGGGTTCTTTTCTAAATTTTGAGGGAGTTGCTGAGTCTTCTTCGCATTCAAGGGCACAGTAACATGCAAAACAAAACAAAGAAAAAATTATAGACTATGAATAATCACAAACAGACAAATCAGAGCAGCTGCTGAGTGATTCTTTTTAAAATGACACCACACCATATAATACACAGCTAAAATGAAAGTGCCAGAAATGTCAGGAAGAAATACAAGACAACTTCCAATAATGAAAGATAGGAGAAATTGATGAGAGTTCTAGTCACATCACTCTTTAGAACCAGAATATAATGGCAGTTCTCTCCTGTAGCTGTTTAATCACGTGCTGTTATTTATGAAAGTATATAGCTCTAGTGTTCTGTCATGCTGTTTTTTCTTTCGTTGCTCCATTCTCTTGAGGCAATTTTACAATCATTTGTGAAATCAACTGTGTCTGAGAGAAAGATGTCTGCAGTAAATTCCGGTACTGAAGAAAGAATACAGAGCATTATGTCTAGAAGAGCACATTCAGAATTTAGCATGGAGCTTTTCTGCATTGCTCCACCTTAAAACTCACATCCCTCCTTCAGAATTTCACTGATATAGGTTTTTTCACTGAATAGAAAGTTGTCAATAGCAAGTTAAATTTGACTTCTATTAAACTAAATTCCTGACACTGACTTAACAAAAAACTTAAGATAACCTAATCATAGTGAGGAAAATTCAAAGAGCCAGTAATAGCAATACTATGGGCGTGACACACCTCGCATTGAAAAATGGAAGAATTAATGATCTTCAATTGAAACTAAATTGATGCATAGCCTTGAATATGCCATTTCAACAGCTATGAGATCAAAGTTTCTAATTTTGCTAATTTAAATAAAAAATAGAAGTGAGTGAAAGTTGCTGAAATTTATGATTAAACTCATTGAATTATTCACTAACGTATGTTAAATCAGAGGATTCCTATCACTCCACAAATGAATTAACCAACTCTGTGAAAATAACGTTTGTTTTAGAGATTGGCCATGTTGATTCTTGGTTAAAGATCAATCATGGCAGATACTTAAGAACTTTGAAAATTGTATATTTAGCAAAAGTTGGTCATTTATCAGTAAGAGTGGAAATGTTATGTTAAATGTATTTCTCAAACTGAATAATAGCTTAACATTTTTAATTTAACTTAGAACTTTAAAAGTTGCAAGCTGTTTGTCATTCTAGACTCAGACAGAGGCCAGACACAGCCAGCCCTCACTGGCTGAAGATGCTGTGCCTTGGATGTCACAGACAAGAAGGATCTGCCTCTAGTACGCTGATGATTGCGCAATATCCAGTACCATTTGCGGTTCCTCAGATATTGAAGCAATCCATGTCCATATGCAACAAGTCCTGTGCAACATTCAGACTTGAGTTGATAAGTGGCAAGTAACATTCATGCCACACATGATCCAAGCAATGGCCATCTCCAACACAACAGAAACTAATCATCTCCCCGTGACATTCAATAGCATTACCATCGCTGAATCCCCCATTATCAACATCACCAAAAACTGAACTGGACCAGCCATTTAACACTGTGGCTACAAGAGTAGGTCAGAGGCTGGGATTTCTGTGAGTACCTGACTCCCCAAAGCCTGTCCACCATCTACAAGGCACAAGTCAGGAGTGTGATGGAATACTCCCCACTTGCCAGGGTGAATGCAGCTCCCACAACACTCAAGAAACCTGACACTATCCAGGACAAAGCAGCCCACTTGATTGGCACCACTTCTACCACCATAAACAAGGTGTGTACAATCAAGACGCACTGCAGCAACTCACCAAGACTCCTTTGACAGCACCTTCCAAACCCACAGTCTCCACCATTAGGAGGACAAGGGCAGCACATGCATGGGAACAGCACCACCTATAAGTTGCCCTCCAAGCCACTCACCATCCTGACTTGGAACTATATAGCTGTTCATTCATTGTCACTGGGTCAAAATCCTGAAACTTCTTACTTACTAGCAGTCTTGTGTTTTATAATCTTTAGAATGATTGACCTAAACGGAGTTGGTGTATTTGGTGACTGCTTTTCTGCCTTCGGAGGTGGCGCGTTTGGCCAGTTTCCCTGGCAGCATGAGGAGGACGGCGCTCTGGATCTCTCTGGCCAAGATGGTGTGGCGCTTGTTGTAGTGAATGAGGTGCGAAGTCTCGGAGGCAATGCACTCGAAAATTTCAGCAACAAAGGAATTCATAACACTCATGGCCTTGGATGAGATCCTGGTGGAAGGGTGGACCTGGGTCAGCACCCTGTAAGTGGAATAGCTCAGCTCGCGAGATTTCCTCCACTTCTTGGGTGGTTTCTTGGTGACTTTAGTCAGCGACTGCTTCGACACCTTGCAGCACGCACCAACTTTAGCCACAGCCGCCACCTCAGGCATTCCAATCGACTTGGACCAACTCAAGTCAGTATCTACACCACATGGACTGCTGTGGTTCAAGAAGGCAGCTCACCACCACTCTCTCAAGAGCAGTGAGGAATGGGCAACAAATGCTGGCCTAGCCAGTGATGCCCACATCCTGTGAAATAATTTTTTAAAATCTGAAACAGCACTTGAGATGGAGACCATTGTCGGACATGCTAACGAGTTGCAGGTCACAGGGTGCAACAGCTCCAAAATGAACAGAATTTCTGAGTGACATTGGAGGCAAAATTAATTCCTATACAGTCTGATGCTTTTGAAAAATGTTAAATGTCATAACAGCACACAATCAGACTAATTAGCCAAGTGTTGCCAGAAGACAGCAAATGGAGAATGAAGGCAGGGAATGGAAAAGAATATTCATATCACATTACAGTGCTGTGAGGAACCAACAGAAGAATAGACAAAAAATCCAGTGGTCCATCGTGTCACTCTTCATGACGAACTTGAGGAAGAAATCATGTCACAATGTGAGACAGATGAAGGAGAAATATACTTTCCTATGTGGTTTGTACCATGAAAAAGTCAATGTAAAATTGTGGATCCGTCTGGATAGAAATGTGAATTTGAATTGGACACTGGGGCTTTTCTAACTATTAAGGCATCTAAAGTATATTAGAAAAAGTTTAGGAAAATTTCCCAACTATACGAAAGTAACAATTTATCAACAATTTCCTTGCAAAAATAATTACCCAACTAAGATATAAAAATAAGACAAATAATTTAAGCCCAGAGCAGTCACCTCCTCTCTAAAGGAAAGAACTGCAGTGATTTTAGGTTACCCGGAATTTGAAGGCACAATTGACAAAATCGTACCTGGGCCAGGCCATCTTTCCCTGTGATAAAACCTGAGCAGACTAGTTCAGAAACCATTTATGGAAGTGAACATACTGAGGTCAGCACCAAAGAAAGCCCTGATGGCAATATTGTGTGTGGCTTCAAAGAGGAACAGTGGAATTTGTAAAATCTATAATTATGCGTTCTTAATTGGAACATATATAAGTAAACTAATGTTGATAAAAGTGCAATGTATGTTCTACTCTGAGTTTGTTGCACTTAAGCCAGTCAACGAGCTCTATCGCTGTCTTTCATAGTTGTTTCTCACATACCATAAAACATATTAAATCTATTGAGCCATTACATGAATGAATGTACTATCAATAACATTATTTTGGGAGATTGTGTTAACTCATAGATTTCATTTGATACTAACAACCAGAATAGCATTTGTGACTACTCTTCCCACATCACCTGTTACTGTGCACACACTCAATTCCAATGGGAAGTGCACTGGATGCCACCTTGGTAAAGGGTACACATGCACGTGCACACCTAACAATTGTCAGCAGCATGCAGAGCAAGTGGACTGTGACATCAATCAGTTTGCAATGATGATTGGACACCTGTCTGCTATTTCCAAACTCCACGATCTAGCTATACCCCGTCTTAGTTTCGCACAGCTGAACATGACATCCAATGGCAAGATGGACCCACTGCAAACCCTATTGAATGACACATATTTTTAATTCAATCCAAATAGTCTGAATAGGTGAATTGGCTTGTTCTTTTTTGCTCATTTATAAGTTTGTGCTGAATCAAATTGCTTCCAGCCAGGGGTGGCCTGGTTGGCCTTCCTCTTGGAACTGAGCCAGATGGAAAAGTGAAAAAGGCCACACAGAGCTGGACAAGCTTCCAGAAGAAGGAAAGAAGGGGGATGGAAGAGGGGTCTCAGCAGGAGGACATATTCGCCCAGTATCTTTGGGGAGCAATGCCCTCACCTCAACTTCAGCAAGGACCACTACTTGAGATGTCTATGCTTCATTAAAGAGATTGTGACTGAAATCTGTCATTTGCTGCAGCCACAATCACAGCCTAAAAGCAGGTAACCATGGCTCTTAACTTTTATGCGTCTAGCTCGTTCCAGGAATATGCATCATCTCAGTTTGTTGCATGCCTCTACATAAAGGAGAACACTGAGGTTCTCTGTATACAGAGGCACAACTTCTTCTCACTCTATCTTACCAGAGGAGCAGGCAGAGCGAACACAAGGGTCTTTACAGATTGCAGGATTCCCCATGTTGAAGGATGCCATTGACTGGACCTACATTGCTTTGCATGCACCTCATTTGAATTCAGCCATCATCCTGAATCGAAAGCCAGTGTGTGGCCACAGGCAATGCATCATTTAAGCGAGTGCCTCTTATCCATTCATTCCCTCCATCACCGACACACAGTGATCGCAGTGTGTACTATATACAAAATGCACTGTGTCGTGTTCAATTGTTCTATGTTTGAATATGTGAGCCCATTTACTATTGATGCTTAATTTGCTTGATTAGTTGAGCCTCGATGTGGACCCAGAGAAAAGTAAAAAAAACTTTAGAAGTTGCTGGAAGCAAAAAGCTAGGAGCATGAGAAAGCAGACATTTTAAAGCTCTGTGAATAAATTCCTGTTACACACATGAGCTCTGAAATATAGAATATACAACACACTGCAACAACTCATCAAGGCTCCTTTGACAGCACCTTCCAAACCCACAAACTCTACCACCTAGTTGGACAAGGGCAGCAGATAGATGGGAACAGCACCACCTGTAATTCCCCCTACAAGCCACACACCATCCTGACTTGGAAATATATCGCTGTTCCTTCACTGTGGCTGGTTCAAAATCTGGAACTCCCTCCCTAACGGCACTGTGGGTATACCTACACCACATGGACTGCAGCGGTTCAAGAAGGCGGATCACTACCACCTTCTCAAGGGCAACCAGAGATGAACAACAAATGCTGGCCCAGCTAGAGATTCCCACATCCCGGGAATGAATAAAAAAAAGACTGGGAAGGTTCCAGTTCTTGGGTACCTGAAATGACAATGGGACAAATGTTGGGTTACTGTGAGGGAGAGTAGAAAGTAAGAATACACGCTTACACACCTTCAGCTTCTGAACCAGAAGATATTGTGGGATGAGTGAAAAGTGGGTTGAGAGAAGGAGAATTAGGAGTGTAGATACCCTCATTATCAAAGCCTCCTTGATGGTGAATCCCATGATAACCAGCACTGCCTCTACCATGGAGGTTAAAACATGCAGGTCCCCTTGGCCTCCTCCAGTTTCCTGCTGTCTGCTGTTATGAGCCATTTTCTCCTACAACAAAGA
Organism: Cetorhinus maximus; assembly: GCF_964194155.1. Lineage (NCBI taxonomy): Eukaryota > Metazoa > Chordata > Chondrichthyes > Lamniformes > Cetorhinidae > Cetorhinus > Cetorhinus maximus. Next base: position 122,798,669 of record NC_135879.1, on the reverse strand, counting down.
GGGAAGTTGATAAGTGAGTGTCCTGCAATATATTTGGGAGATAGGGCTGCCACAGTTGGATAACTGCCAGTATGTGCCAGCTGTGATTATGATTGTGAGGCTCTCAATAATACTAAGTTTTTGAGGGTTAGGTAAAGTATATGAATTTTGGAGTTGAATACTGATTGATAAACATGATTGGTAGGTGGGTAATGGAAGTGTAAAGAATTGAGCAGTGAATGAGGCTAGTAGTACAGTTGGTAGGATATGTTAGTTGGAAAAGCTTTCATTCACATTGACAACTCATGTCAAATTGTTAAACTTTTCCCTCCACTGCATCCATACTCTTGGAGCAACATTTAGGGCATTGACCACCGCCACTACTTTTTCCCACTGCTTCCTGAGTATATACCCCATCTCCCTCCTCCCCCTGATTGACTACTCCTGGCTTCCGGGCGGTGAACTGATAGGTAATGTCTTTCACACGTTACCTATCAGTTTAAACTTCACAGTGTTGGGGGTACCCCAACTTCTGGATTTCCTGTGGCTTTTGAACCCCTGGCAGCCGGCAGGTCAGGAAAGTAAAAATTCAGCCCTATTTCTGGAGGGCCTTGTGTCACCCAATCGCCCCACCCCTCCTCCCCGCGCGATGCCCAATGCAAATACAGGATGTCACTCCTTCTTTCTAACTCTTGCACCAAGTAGATTGTCTGAAAATGCTGGTGCTCACTCTATTGCATGTTCAACTATTGTTCAAAGTGTCACTACCCAAAATGCCTTTTGAAAAAATCTCTCACCAGTTCTTGCAACTTCAATGCACCTCTTCTTTAAAAGGTTTCAGCTGTCTTCAACTAATGCTAGCCACTCACAAAAGTGGCCCTCTTAATTATACATGCTGCCAATGACAGCAAGGGGAGCACTGGCTGTACATAGCAGCCGTGTAAAAGAGCAGACAGCTTCAACTTAACTTGCTGCCAGTAACGCTATGAACAGGCGCGGTTAAATTGCATACCACAATCCTCAAGCCTATTTTCAGGGCTGAGCTAATTTTTCCTTGCAATATTCTGAAATTCTGCTAGAGTTCTCCTGGTTTCCCCTAATAACAGGGTGGAATCACGGGAACCAGTTGAAAGCAGCTATTTACATCATTTTGTCTTGTGGTTCTGTTGGAAACATGATGGGAGTCTAGGGGCACACCTCTGCAATTTCAGGGTTTATATCACGAAATGTTTTTACTATGCACATATATATTTACAATGTAATTATTACCGTCACGCCAGACCCATCTATCTCTCTCTGCTATTCTTAACCCCATCTTGTTGTTGCTCAAAGATGGTACTTGAAGGCTAGGGGTGCCTGTGAGGTAATATCATGAGCCTCTGGGGATATGGGTGACCCTCATCTCAGGGTTTCTAAATTTAGAGGACTCCTCAGCAAGCTGTCACCAATTTGTGTGTCTGGGAACTTGCTCCTGCATCTTGCCAGCCATGAGCATCTGAGAGGGGGACCTAAAAAAGGACACGTGAACTATCATCAGGAGAGAACCAGCAACACAGGACAGATTCTAGCTCTACCACTGGTACTGGATTCTGGATTTGAGTGCCCTCCAAATGAAAGGGGGACAAATAATGGTATCCTGCAGTCCCTGAAATATGGCACTCCAAATATTGTGGTTTCTGTTTTCTGCTTTCTGTCGATCTCTCCACCCAAGGTCTGAAGGCTAGTTGTCAAAACATCCATATTGGATGCACAAACTGATCTGGTGGCTTCTCTGTCATTGAGATGGATACAAATATTTCAGCACTCACTCCAAATAGTGATACATTACGATGAATTATTCTCTGAAGTTGCCTCCATACCCAACACTGCACCCTGCTGTGACCCTTCCTGCTGTCTAAGGTAATCTGAGAAGGGTCACAGGGCCTCCATGTGAAAGTATATATTTCAATATTCTTCAGTGCTGGCTTCTCAACAATGCTTCTCCCCATTGTCAGATACTTTCACCTCTGAGTCCTCTGATATCTTGAAGGTGATGAATGAAGAAATGCCACATTTATAAGGAGACTGTAAGGAAAGGCCAGAGGAGGCTGTTCAATTGTCTGGTGAAGGCCTCAAAAATATCTGAATTACAGTGAAGTCTTGAGGTTCAAGGTTGCTGAAGTGCCAGGCTATTTTCCTCTACAAAGTACAAATCATATGTTTGGAAGGTCTCCAACTCTGGTACTGAGGAATCCATCCCTCCTGCTTCCATTTCTTCTTTTGACCCTTGTTTTCATCCTTCCTGGCCAGGATGCCGCCATCCTCTATTACCACCTTGCCCCATTAAGGAACAGGAGATTTTATATACATTTTCTGTGCTGGACCTCTGTGCCTTGTCAAATTATTTTCCATCCCCCAGTCCTCTCCCCAATCATTTCGGGCATTGAAGTGGAGGGCAGGATCTGGTGGATCCAGGTATCCCAGCCCAACACCTATTACTGCCCTCCCTGCAGATTTATGCTGTGACTATGCACCAGATATTTTTTCTCTAAATGTCCATGTTCTTCCTCAGTACTTGCATTGTTACAGAATACATAAGTGAGGCATATTAATACTTAATTAAATGAACATTTTGACAAGTTCACCTCTAAATCCAAGGAGAACAAGAAACTTCACTCTCTGTTCTACTGGTCTAGAAGATCAGTTAGACACGATGATATTAAGTTGTGTTAAAGTTGAAATATAAGTGTCAATTTTATGAATTTATGATTCCATCAAAAAACTTTACTCACCAGAAGTGTATACAGAGATTGACTGGCACTGCAGCTTTTCTCAGGAATGGAAAATCCAACAAGGATCCAGTCTCTAATTCCCAATGTGTGCTCCTAACAAATTAAATTTCAGTCTGAGAGCATAAATTTATGAATTGGCCAAATTGGCATTTCCAGTTTTGGATTCCAGTGTAACCTTTGAGTCTGCACTGCCAGCAGGGAACAGCACATATCAAAATTTAGGTCATTGGTCTACATAATTTTCTGACCATAATTTGGCAGACTCAAGCTGGATCTCCTTTGTATTTAGATAAGGCTTTTGAATTTCCATGGATCCCCATGTAGATTCAATATCTTGGGCAAGCTAAATCCTGCTGTGGTTGACCTAATAGGAGAGGTTACCCTGGGCACTGTGATAATTGGGTGAGTTCGTTGATTGGCGCGTGGTCCAACCTACCTGAATTGCCAATATTCACCCTGCTGAGGTAATTAGCCATTGTCCACAAAGGACCATAGGCATCTCTCTCCATTAGAGAGAGACAAGAAGTTATATAGCTTGCGGGGTGCCAGTCTGCATGCATGTGGCAGGGCCAAGCAGCAGGTCTCCTGAATTACCACCATATTCACCACGCCCAGGTTATCTAATACACAGGAACAATCTTCTTCATTCATGCATAGATATCTCAAAGCTTGAAAGTTGTTCATATTTGGAATCCATTAAATTGGTCATTTTATATTAGGCAAAAAAGCTTTATAATTTTATCTTTTCCTTTTGCCATTTTTTCTCATCTCCGAAGTTAACTGGATAAAGCATGTTTATTACTAGCTGGTCACTATCTTTACTGCCATCTGCTACTTTTTCCTGGAAAAAGTAGCTTCCTTTGTGGTACCTATTGGAAATCCAATTCTGTTGAAATGAGAAGCATCCTTACACAAACCAAAAGGTAAACGGAGAGGGTGTCAAAGGTTGCTTATAAGATGTGTTCCTATCAAGAAGGTTCCTCTAGCTACTGTGATAAGAATACTGCTTTTGATGCAATTGCATTCAGTTCCTCCTTCAGTGCCCTTAATAGAACTATTTCATCAGTTATTAAACATTTATAAGTTACACCGACAGTTACTTCTTAGTTTGGTCCTGATCTTTTATTCACGTTTCAATGCACAATGTATTAGATAGCAAAGTGGTCAGAATGACAGATTCCCCTTTTATATTCAGTTTTGTTTTATTAATTACTAATTTGTGTATAATCTGATTTGACAATTTCATTTTTTTATACAGAATGGAAATCAAGTTTTAAATGTATTTATGGAACAATGTCTTAGTACAGCATTTCAGAGGACATCTATTGCCGAATACATAAATTCATTGGCCCAGAACTTCCAGTTTCCAGATGCTCGTACCACGGAGGTACCCCCAAGATGCACTGGGAGACCTCTTGGAAGTTCCTATGCACTGACAATACAGGAATTGCCAAGAGGTTTGGACTTCCGATGGGCAATTACCCAGTATCTAGAACCCTCCGAAACACTGAGTTAATGTCGGAAACTTTGGATGGCTCTGGCCTACTTAGCAGAATAGTTACCCAGGAAAAGTTAGGATTGAAGCCAGCTGTAACCCCTGGGCAACTATAGTACTGACTGCCTGACTACACCCTTGACCCCCTAATTGCCCCTATCCAACCTGACTACCCACGCAATCACCAAAACACCTCCCTGACCCCCTGACTACTCCTCAAACGGATACCCATCCGAACACCCGACTATTCCTCCAACGCTCCCCTGACTACCGTCCACCTGATTACCCCCCACCTGACTATCATCCCCACCTGACCCCCAATTACCCCCCATCCGTCTATCACCCAGACCCCCTGACACCCCAACTACACCCTTACACGAGCACCCCTGACACACCAACTACCACCCTCAACCATCTACCCCCTCTATGATCTGACTACACCCCTGATCTCTTAACTAACCCCCCCCGAAAACCCAACTGCACACTCGGCCCCCCAACTATGCAGTCACCCGACTACCCCTTGATCCAACTACAACCATCTGATTCCCCCGCCTATCCCCCCATCCAACAAACCCCCCAACCCCCCAACTCCCCCAACCCACCTTACCCCCTCACCCACTTACCTGCCACCCGTTCACCCACTTACCTGCATCCTTACCCCCTCATCCACCTACCTTACACAGGTATCTACCCTCCGTAGCTTGTCAAAGTGGCTTTGGGACATATAAACCTACCGGAATACAGCAGAGAGTGCTGTAAAAAAGGGGATGTGGTTTGGCTTCCCTCCACCCCAACACTGACGATCCTTCTTTACAAAAGAAAGACTCCCAAGAGTGTACACTCCAGATTCTTCAGGAGGCTTGGTCCAGAATCCTGGACAAGGAATGTGGACCTCTAGTGCAAGCTCGGTGAATAGGAGAGGAGTGGGAATCCGATGGTGACTGCCACTCCTTGGAAGATTTGGCCCAATTGTGATACTAAATTTTAGGCACACTGCTAAATATTAAATCTATTAGGGAACCTGTCCTGATACACAAATTCACAGGCTATTTCAAAAAGCAGACCTTGGCTACCTGATTATATGTACTCCCTTCTCTTAAGGATGATTCCTGTTCCGCACACTTAATTTGTGCATAATTGAAAATACTCATGTTTGCAGCTTTGCATTTGCTAGCAGCATTCTTATTCGTCCATGCAGTTTAATGTCAATGTGCTGTTTGGTTCTAGCAATTACATGCAATAAGATTGATACTCTCACCATTTTCAAATTCCATCAAAATTCCAAATTTCCTTTTCATAGATAGGTCATCACCTCATACAGTGTTAATCTCTTGCTAACACTTATTTAAATCTTACACCTGTTCCTTAGAAATGGGTTTGGAATTTGATTAAGCATAGCACACCTTTTCCTTTGTCAGTTGGGCGTTTGATACTTATAGAAACTCAGCACCGTGCCTGAGTCTCCAGGCTAGATTTCTGAAAAAAATACATACAAGAAGAGCATTGGTGAGCCTCTTACAGATTCTCCATCCAGGATCATCATATTGATCAGATCATTTGTTTTCAGGCTTATAATGAGACAAGTGGGGAGAATTCAGGCTCCTAGTGACAATTTTACCACTCCAGCTCTCATTAGCTAATTCAAATAACACCAACAGCATTGTGGACTGCTTCATTTTCTTATAATTGGGTGCAGCACAGAGGATTGACTTCAGTTGGAGTTTCCATAGAACCATAGGGCCAACCGTCAGCGCTATCTCTTTCCCGGAACAATTCTGAACAAATCCCTCTTCCCTGCTGTCTCCTCACATAGACTTGCACCTTCCCCTGGTTCAAATATTTGTGCAATTTTCCTTTAAAAGATTCAATAGTCTCTTCTTCAACCAGTCCCTACAACAAAAGCATTCCACACTCCAGAGCCCTCTGTGTTGAGAGGAGCAGCCTCTTCCAACCTCATTGCTTACTCCCAGTGATATTTTTAAATTGTTAGCCCCCATACCTGACTCTCAAACAAGACAAATTAACCTTTATTCACTCTACCAAAACTCCTCATAAAATTAAAATCTCTATTAAATCTTCAAGCATTTCTTTTAACTATAGTTTTGCATCTCTGACATCATCCTGGTGAATCTATGCTGCATCTTCCACATGCCTTAACATAATTTCTTCAATGGGATGCCAAAATTTACATGCAGTACTCTAACTTAGATATAACCAATGGTTACTGTAAGTTTAATATCAATTACTTACACTTGTACTCCACATCCATATTCATAAAACTCACATGGCTTTATTTATTTGCACTTGCACTTCCAGGGAATTTTGTACTCACCCCACAGAACTCTCCATTCATCCATTAAGTGTATTCTCCCAGTCCTTTTTTATTGCTCAGATGTATTATCTCCCACTTATCTGCATTAAAGTGATATCTGTTTACCCAATCTACTCATCTGACACTACCATCCTAAAATCTATTAACATCCTCTTCACTGCATTTGAAACAACTTATTTTTGTGTCACCAATAAAATTTGAAATCACATACCCAATATTTATTTATATCATTCATGTACAAAGAACAAAAGTAGGTGCAGTGTTCCAGACCCTTCTTAGATCCAAGCAATACCCATTTTCCCTTTATTTCCTGTTCATCAATGAATTTTTTATCCATGCGACCATATTTCCTCTAATTCCAAATGACCAAATTTTCCTAAAGAGCTGCTTGTGAGAGACTCGGTGGGCCGTAGCTTCCGAGCTCCAGAGCAGGGTATCTGAGGGGTACAACAAAGATGCGCTGGGAACCACACCCAGCCCCGATCCCCCCGCCGCTCCCGGAAGTTCCCAGATAAGGGTTGGATGGCAATTGCCTGGGAAATGAAAACTTCTGATGGGCAAATGCTCTGCATTGGGAACCATCTGAAAACGCGATTTGAATCGCAAACTTCAGGTGGTTCCGACTGGGTTACATCAATAGTTACCCAGAAAAACTTAGGAGCATTAAAGCCACTTCTAGCTTCTGGCTAACTATCCTACAGACCCACACAACCCCCATGGGAAACCCACACCCACTGACTACCCACAGGGGACTCTCCCGCACCACCCAAGAACAACCCCATAGGACTCACCACCCATCCACCCACAGGACTCCCCTGCCAGACTCCCCTCAAATCCCAATGGGAATACGCCACCCCCCCCCCCCATTATCCCTCCCTAACCCCCCAGGACTTACCCCAACCCCCCACTACCTCCCCCAGGCCCAAGCCAGCCTTCACCCCCTGCCGCTGACTGCTCGACCCTTCATCACCTGGCTGTCTACTCCCCCCTGGCCCCAATAATGACTGTGGGGCCCCCCACCAACTGTGGGCCACTCCGACTCTCAGCCACCCTCCAACTGTCTGACCCTCCCCCCGCCACAACTGTCTGAACTTCCCACCCGGCTGTGACCTCCCCCAACCCCTTTGACTGACCAGGCCCCCACCACCCCTGCCCCCCACCCCCAAATTGTAACCACTTACCTGACAAACGTACCTTTTCCCTGGCTTGAAAGTGGCTGGCCCTTTAAACTTACCTGGCTTACCGGAGCCAGTGCCGTAAAAAAGTGGGTATGGCTTCCTTCCATCCGATTCAGCAGCGCTCAACTGAATGGCTCAGGTGTTCGCTGCCCTGCACAGTTCTCACCCAGCCTGAGTCAGAAGGGCGGGCAAGACAGGATTGAGAAGCTATCTGAATAAGAAAGTAGGAGCGGAGTGGCAATCCTACTCTGATTGCCGCTCCGTGGAAGTTCAGACAGGTCCCGTGTGTCGTCACTTTTACTTTGTTCCTGCCATATTGGTATCACCAGAAAGGCAGCATTTAATTCTGGCGACCCTGGGTAAATTTCAGTGTCACTGTGTATTGGAGTCCCATGTAGGCGAGATCGTTTGCAGCTTTCCTTTGCTAGAAGACCATTGATGAACCAATTGGGTTTTTACAAAGAAACATCAGGTTTGTTGAATTCAGTTCTCCATTTGAACTCACAACCTCTAGGGCCAGAGCCATCAGACCATCATACCCCATGAATTGACTGCATTTCTTTTATCTATTTAACTGGTTACTTCAAAAATCTCAGTTCAGTTTGCCAAAACCAACTTGTCTTTAACAAACTGAGCTACCCATCATTAATAACCCTGTGCATTTCTAAACATTTATTAATTTTATCTTCAATTATAGGTTCTGACATTAAATTACTAGGGGCGGAATTACCTGTGCCTCCTGGCTTCGGGCGAGTTCGGTGACGTAAGCAGACAATATGGCGAGAAGGACATAAATTGGTTTCACTCAGCCTGCTCAGCCCGTCGATGGCGGGCCACGTTTCCCGCCTTCGGCCATCAGGAGCCTCATTGTAATATATCAGTATATCATTAAAAGGCCAGCCCACCGCCCCCCAGTGGATCATCCACCCACATTGGCGTGATTGCACGTCAGTTTGTTTCATAACAGCATATAAAAGGCGTGCACTTGGCAGGCTGCACTTTGAGGGGAACTCGGAGGTGAGTGCATAGTAATGTTGCGGAGCACTCGCAAGGGATGCCTGTTGGATTCCAAGGTTGAGGCGTGTTTTGCGGGGACAAAGGCTGCCCTGCGGTTGAAGGTAGTACACAAGCACGTGCAGGGTTGAGGGGTAGTGGGCGAGGGAAGTGGCCACACATTAGGGACATCTTGTCTGAAGTGACAATTCCTCTGCTGCTGAGACAGTTCAGGTGCAGCCACATTGATATGATTGGAGTTGGGCCTCTAGCTTATCTGCCCACTCGAGCAATGCAGAGGCATCAAAGTGCAACCAAGTGCTCCAGAGTTTTTCACCCCTCGGGCACAGACTGCAAATTAATGAGCATTTTAGTGGACTGCAGAACAGCTGGACGACTGGGCACATTGTACATTCTCCTTGCTGGCCATGGAGCAGTCACTGGTGGAGGCGCTCACAGCCCCTTGCAAAGTCATCATCCCGGTTTGGACCAGTCTCCCCCATGGTTCAAGCTGACAGTGCAGTCTTGCAGTGTCGGTTAGGAGAATGTCTGTGCCTGAGCTGAGAGCACAGAATGCAGTCCAAGGGGCAAAGCTGCCGCCAATCAGTTAGGTGGAGTGGGTCGGTGGAAGGTCCGGTTTTGGGCAGCTATGCAGCGCACTAATCTCTGGCCATCAGTGGTGGCCAGCATTCTCCGGGATGCATTAAGAGGCCTTCAGACTTGACCAAGAGAGGTTCTTGGTAAACACATGCTAACCCACGTGTCTCTCTCTTTCATCCTGCAGTAGGAGTACATTAGGATCATGGAGCCTGGTGAGCTAGCTGTATGCCCTGTGACATACAGTGAGCGAAGAAGATGGAGAAGAGGCCGACTAGGTGCCTGGCTGTGCAGAGGAAGGAGCAGCACCCTCTGGAAGAAGGAGTGGCTGGGGCTCCCACACACGCTGCTGAAGAGCCTCAGCGAGCTGTCGCTGGTCAGAGCTTAGCTAGACCCAGTGTCTATAGACGCCGCCTTTCATTCCTGCAGATGACTGAGAAACAGTGTTGCTGAAGACTGCGCATGTCTCAATAACTGGTCGGTCAGATCGATTTGGCGTCACGTGTACATGGAGGGCATCCACTGCCAATGGCCATTAAAGTGACAGTGGCGCTCAATTTCTACGCCAGGGCTCCACAGGTGACCTCTGTGGGATATCACAAGCCTCCACCCACAAACGCAACCATGAGGTCACGGACGCCATCTTTGGGAGGACACACAACTTTGTGCATTTTGCCCAGGACCAGGACAGCCAGGATGCAAGGGCAATTGGTTTGCCCAGATCTCGGACTTCCCACAGCTGCAGGATGCCATTGACTGCACTCATCTGGCTCTCAGATCTCCATCGCAACATGTGGCCAGCAATGCCAACTGCAAGGGCATCCATTCACTGAATGTTCAGCTGGTGTGCGACCACCACAAACACGTCCTGCAGGTGTGCGCACGTTTCCAGGGAGTGTCCATGATTCCTACATTCTCAGTTGGTTACAGATCCCTGACATCTTCCAGGGTCCACAGAGGCAGCAGGGATGGCTCCTCAGGGACATGGGCTATCCGCAGAGGACATGGCTGATGACGCCCATGCAGCGGCCTCAGACTGCAGCAGAGCAAAGGTATGATGAATCTCATGCTGCAACTCGCAACTTGGTGGAGCAAACCATCCGGATGCTGAAGATGAGGTTCCGGTGCCTGGACTGGTCTGGTGTAGCCCTGCAATACAGTCCACAGAGGGTGTGATGCATCGTCATCGCCTGCTGCACCCTTTATAACCTGACGCTGCAACGGGGAGAGTAGCTGGCTGAGGAGGAGATGGAGGAGCTGGAGGTCTCCACCGATGAGGAGGACGTTGACGGTGATGAAGGTGAAGAGGTCCTCAAAGGCAATGATGATGGCGATGAGGCCCTCGCACTGGCTAAACGAGGCAGACACAATCCGGGGGCCTTCATAGCTACTAGATTTGTGGAGGATGATGATGACGTGCGGTGAGGAGACACCATGAGGCCCTCACATTGCATCTGTGAACATTTGACTCCAGTCTGGCTTATGGCAGCGTACATACCCTCTGTGATAATGCTCCTGTCATGGACATGCAGTGGAGGCCCGAATAGTTGTTCAATTTCAGGAGGACGATGACGACATGTAGTTAGGACACTCCATAGATCTTCACGTAGCCTCTGAGGAAGTTTGACATCTTCACCTTCCTAACCCTGCCACCATGTCTTGGTTCTCCCTGGACATCCACAGCGGAAGTGGAGAAAGCCTGCTGACTGCTGCACCTTGTCTGTAATGACCTTGACGGGAGTCCTCTAGAGGGCCAAGACCTGGACAGCCCCAGCCTGCTTTGGGGATCCTATTGTGTGGCAGTGGCACCCTCCTCGGGCTGTGTAGCTGGAGCTGGTGGGGTCACAGGAAGAGGGGATTCCAATGGGCTGAACACTCCCGGTGTCACCTGGATGGATGGCCCCGGGGGTGTGTCCCTGCTGATCCTCCTCCCTATGGGTGCCCAAGGGCCCTTGACTGACTCCTTGAGGAGAAGGGGAAGCAGGAGTGAGATCAAGCTGCCCCACACCCCTCTCACGTACATACTATTGGAGGCCACCTATGGTGTCAGCGATGGGGTTCAGCCTGCGCACCAGTGCTGGAACAATGTCCTGGACCAAGGTCTCCATGGTGGCTGCCATCCTACCAGTGTTGGCCTCAGTGAATTGGTATGCCAGCGCTATCTCCTTCGTCTGAAGGCTCCTCCATTGTGCCTTGCAATCTGAGGAGTGCAGCGGACATCCCTTCCTGATGTTCCCGAGCTTGCCTTTGCAGCTCCAGCAACTGTGACATGACCGAGTCTAGAGACTCATCATCTCACTCGGACTCAGCAAATTTCTGGCCTCCAGCTGTCCTAGTGCGAGGAACCTGGGAAGTCACTGCCTCCACCTGCTGTGGATCAGAAAGTGCGATGTGCTCACCGGACTGTGATCCCCAGGCTACTCTAAAGCTAGCTCCCACCAAGGTGTGTGCCTCTGCTCTGGTGGAGGATGTGGGTGAGCACTATGACGGGACTTCAAGGAGGGTCATGGACTCTGTCGGCTGTTTACCAGATGTGCCTGCGAAAGCAAGGGGAGATAATTAGTGCATGGCAGCGGCCTATGAAACACAACACATCATTCACAGCACGGTTGTCTGATGGATGTTGCACTGCTGGGGCCTCACTTGGTAGAACACTGCCGACTTCACTATCAGCACAAGAATGGTCCAGACCCTTGCCAGCCAGCTGGATGGCTCTGTTTTCAAAATCTGTGAGGATCGTGATTTCAGACATTCCTTCACCAGTCTGTGGCCTCTGACTCTTGTTCTTTGCCAGCTTGTCCTGCATGAATAGAGATGGAGAGAGTGTAAGCATGATGCCTGGATGATAAGTAGGTTAGAAGTCCCATGGATGGGATGAGGACAATGAAGGTGTGTGTGAGAGAGTGAATGGTGATGTCCCTTGAACTGGCAGTGAGTGAGGGCCCTGTGGTTGTTTAATGAGTTTGTGAGTGTGTGAGTTGAGAGTCATGAGAACAGTGACTTACCCTGGCAGAAAGGATATCATTCATCCTCTTGCGGCATTGGTTGTCTGATCGCCTGTGCAGGGTGTTGGCACTGACCACTGCTGCCACTGCCTCCCAAGCCAGATTGGTGATGTTGCTGCCCATACTGCAGCCAGAGCAGTGGTAGAGGACATCACAGCAAGCCTCCACTGCGTCCAAAAGGTGCTCAAGGGACACGTCATTGAACCTGGGGGCTGCAGTCTTTTTGCCTTTCAGGACCATGTCTTCTTTGCAGCAGCCCTGGGCTGGAAGCATTGAGAGGTGTGCGCACAGCTGGACTTTAAATATGGCGGATGTATGAGAGCCCACCCGCTATGGAAACGGCGTGTTTCCTGGGAATACATAACTACTGTGGTGCGTTTGGGACGATATTGCATGAAAAGCCGCCTTGCAATGGGTGAGTAAAATGTTGATTTACCTGCCTGCTGCCGCACTTAGTACAAATTTGGGACAATTCCACCATAGGTCAATAGATGCCCAGTTCATCCTTCTCTTTCCTTTGATTAGAAGATTGTGGTAGCTGGAGAACCCTACCAGAAGCAACCCTGATATCTATTGCCAGGGGTATGTATGGGCAGGAGAAACTTCTACTCTCCCTGAAAAGCATTATCAGTCAAGTTAGAGTGGCAGAAACCTGTTGAATTCTAAGTTCTATCCTGCACTGTAATGCTGTACTGGTGAAGCTCAGGTACAATCATTCAGACAATTTCTGGAGACAAAAGTCATTTAGTTTGTTTCAGAAGCAGAATAACAGTAGCTAAGGCCTGGGTTTTCGTGAAGTCAGGTCATTAAAAATGGCAGGCAGGACCCAATTCCAGGATTCCCATCCCATTAATGTTTCCAGCAACTTTTACTAGCTCAGTATAAGGTGTGGGTAGCGACTCCACACAGCTCCATTGTGGGGGTAGGTATTTCAACACACCATCCCCCAACAATTCTGATGGAGCCAGGCCAGTTTCTTTAGTAGATGTGGTTCACAGCATCTGAGAGGAGTCGTGAACCATAGGGGAACCCTAGTCTTGAGTCAAAAATCATAAAAAAACAGACATTCAACATTCCCTTTGAAATACATTGCCCTTCTTACCTTCTCATACAGCTGTCAATCAATCACAGCCATTTATAGTATCAATGCCAACAAGCTGTAATCCACTTCATAACTCTTAATACTCAGTAAATAGCACTAACAACATTGTGGGTGTACCTAAACCACATGGACTGCGGTGGTTCAAGAAGGTGGCTCACCACTACCTTCTCAAGGGCAATTAGGGATGGGCAATAGATGCTGGCCTAGCCAGTGATACCCACATCCTGTGAAAGAATGAATAAATAAAGATCAGGTTATGACAAGGCAATAAAGATGTCAATCAAATAAAGCTAGCACTCCAGAGTTGAGCCATTAGCCATTCTTGGGGCTCAGCCAAGCATTCATTATGAGACCATCTGGAAAATAAATGGATGGCTAACCATCAGATCAGCTTCCTCTGTTGGTACAGTTGCCCCTGGAGGCAACGATCAATTATCCAGCAGCTCTTCCCTCTTCCCCAAATGAAAACATGGTGAGTGGGCTCCTCCAGAATGGAAACAAAATCACAGAGTCGGGAAAACTCCAGACTCTCAAAACCCATCTCCTTAATGAAAATCAGGCCCTAAGTCTTCAATATTTGCGTGATGATAGACAAGAGAATAATGAAAAACCAAGTTTCTGCGGAGTCTGGAAACCTGAAATGAAAGCAGAAAATGCTGGAAATATTCAGCAGACCTGGCAGCACCTGAGGAGTGAGAAACAATGTTCACGAGCTAAATTTTATTGGTTAAGTGGAAGGCTCGATGTCTGCTGGAACTGTATATTGCCTACATGCATGGGTAGTTGGCAGCCTTTCTTCAACATTTTATGGGTGGCAATTGTAACTGCGCCAGGGTTGCTGTCCTATTCAGGATGGCTGCCCACCCCCAAGAGCCTATAGGATGTAGGCTAAAAAATACTTCAGAAAAAGTCAGCGGTCAAGCACTTGAGAGGAAACCCCTCCATTGGAATCACTGGGGCCACGGGACTGCCTTCCATGTGTGCGGCCCACCTTTTTGATTTGAAAAACCCTTCTGCCTAGGCTGCCACGAAAAGGTCGCCTCCATTTAGCTGGTGGCCTCTTCGTGTGGCGGGGTTAGATCTGCCATCAGCAAAATGCCAATGGTGTAGTAAAATGGCCCTTAATAGGGAATTTGCATATTTAAATTAGATTTCCACCTCCTTGGGGCAGGCAGCCTGTCCGTCAGTAAAATTCCTCAACAGCGGGATATGGTTGGGAAGGTGATCCACCTTGGCTCCCAGTGATTTTATCAGCCTCTCAGTCTCCATTCCTGCCTCATGGCGGTGGTAAGATTCTGCACAATGATTCAGGCCTGTGACTTTTCATCAGGACCTGCTCAAGAGAATAATGCATTCTTGTTTTGAGCAAATCTAAGAATCAAACAAGAGACATCATATGGTCAAGTTAATGTTGCTTAGTTGACTGAAACTTGAAATTTCTGACAAAATAAATTACATTTAAAAAATAAATCTCACTGTCAAATGGACCTTCAAGTCAATGGACACTGAGGGTTTCTTTTGTAGAATTAAATTTGCAAAATTGTTGAACGTTTCACACTCAGATCAATAAGTTATAGAAGGAGAAAGCAGACCATAGAAACTGTAAAAGCAAGACTTGAGAAGTTACCAAGTTCAAGAGCAAACTAAGTTCAGACAAGGTTATGAGTCTTCTCTGCCAACAAAATGTTAAGAGTAAAATTCCAGAGTATTTAAAGAATCCAATTAGATGCAAGCACATGATTTAGTAACTCATTTGTATGTAAGATTTGCATTTCAGAAAACAAGGTGAAATTTTGCAGTTTATCAAGAAGAAAAGCAAAGATCAGAAGAACAAAGACACACTACCTTGCAGATATTCCTGAGATGAATTAATGAAGGAAGTCTGACCCACTCCACTTTGACCAAGACTAAATGATGAGACTGTATGAAGCTAGTACCTCATCAGAATTATATTGATATAGACTTAAATGCACCTGAACATACTTGTTATTCAAGTCTATTTTCCTGTCAGCATTACAAAGAATCTAAACTTAAATAACCTTCACAATTTTACATAAATCTTAGATATTGTCTGTAACTTTATCCTGTATTAAATAGTGCCTAGCTGACGCTGAGTTATTGTGATGTATTGAAGCTATACTGGAATCCATATCTTTGTCAGTTAACTACATTTATTATATACTTTGTGTACTATTTAATGTTTAATATTTACATTGTTCTTGTCCACAGATCTTTGTTCTGACTCTCTTTTTACTGACTTATAAAAATGAATTAGCTCATTAACGTAATAATATTATTCATTTTCTAGATAATGTGTTTGGTTTATTTAACTGGGATATAATCTGAATTTGTAGATGGTAACAGTTCTGATGCAAGCCACAATTTGACACATTTAACAACCTTTAAGTATAATGGAAAATCTTTAGCCACAAGGAAATGAGGTAAAAGGAGTTAAAGACTCCTCTAAAACTCTTTGTAGAATCATAGTATGGTTACAGCACAAAGGTATTCAGCCCATTGTGTCCATAGCTGGCTCTCTAGAAGAGCAACTCAGCTAGTCCCACTCTAGTCCATTCCCTGTTGTCCTGCTTTTTTTTTCTTCCCCAGCTGCTTTCTAATTCCTTCTTGAAAGCCTCAATTGAACCTGTCTCTACACTCCCAGACAGTCCAGTCCTTGCATTCCAGATACTAACCACTAGCTGGGTAAAAACATTTTCCTCATGTCGTTTTGGTTCTTTTGTCAATTATCTTAAATCTGTCTTCTGGTTCTCAACCTTTCCAACAATGAGAAAAATTCCTCCCTATCTACTCTGTTTAGGCCCTTGATGATTTTGAATATTTCTATCAAACTCCTTTCAACATTCTCTTCTCTAAGAAGAACAAATCAGCTTCTCCAATCTATCCATGTAACTGAATTTCCTCATCATAAAGCCATAAGACGTAAGAGCAGAAGTAGGCCATTCGGCTCATCAAGTCTCAGCCATTCAGTGAGATGATGGCTGATCTGATAATCCTCAATTCCACTTTCCTGCCTTTTCTCCATAACAGTTAATTCCCTTACTGATTAAAAATTTGTCTATCTCAGCCTTGAATATACTTAACGACCCAGCCTTTACAGCCCTCTGCAGTAAAGAATTCCACAAATTAACTGAGAAGAAATTCCTCCTCATCTCTGTCTTTAATGGGCGACCCCTTACTCTGAGATTATGCCCTCTGGTCCTAGACTCTCCCACAAGGGGAAACAACCTCTCAGCATCTACCCTGTCAAGCCCCCTAAGAAACTTATATGTTTCAATAAGATCATCTCTCATTCTTCTGAACTCCAATGAGTACAGCCCAACCTACTCAACCTCTCCTCATAAGAAAATCCCTCCATACCCGGGTTCAACCTAGTGAACCTTCTCTGGACTGCCTCCAATGCCAGAATATCTTTCCTTAGATAAGGGGACCAAAACTGTTCACAGTGTTCTAGGCACATTCTAACTAGTGCCTTGTATAGTTTTAGCAAAACCATCACGATTTTATACTCCATTTCATTTGAAAGAAAGGCCAACATTCCATTTGCCTTCTCTATTACCTGCTGAACTTGTGTGCTAGCTTTTTGTGATTCATTAACGAGGACACCAAATCCCTTTGTGCTGCAGCTTTCTGCAGTCTTTCTCCATTTAAATATTCAGCTCCTCTATTCTTCCTGCCAATGTGCATAACCTCACATTTTCCCACATTAGATTCCATCTGCCAAGTTTTTGCCCATTCACTTAACCTGCCCACATCCCTCTGTAGACTCTTTGTGCCATCCTCGCCACTTGCCTTCCCACCTATTTGTGTGTCATCCGCAAACATGGCAATAGCACATTCACTTCCCTCATCCAAGTCATTAATATTTTTTGTATATAATTGTGGCCCCAGCACTGATTCCTGTGGCACTCCACTAGTTACAGGTTACCATCCTGAAAACGGCCCCTATCCCAACTCTCTTCCTTCTATTAGTTAGCTAATCCTCTATCCATGCTAATATACTAGCCTCAACACCATGGGCTCTTATCTTATTAAATAGCCTTATGTGTGGTACCTTATTGAACATCTTTTGGAAATACAAATATATTACATCTACTGGTTCCCCTTTATCTGTCCTACTTGTTACCCCCTCAAAGAATTCTAATAAATTTGTCAGGCATGATTTCCCTATCATGAAGCCATGCTGACTCTGCTTGATTATATTATGTATTTCTAAATGCTTTGCCATTACATCCTTTATAATAGCCTCTTCCATTTTCCCAATGACAGATGTTAAGCTAACGGGTCTATAGTTACCTGTTTTTTTTATTCTCTCCCTTTTTGAATAAGGGTGTTACATTGGCAGTTTTCCAGTCCCCTGGGACTTTTCCAGAATCTAAGGATTCTTGGAAGATTACTACCAGTGCATCCACTATCTCTGCAGCTACTTCCTTTAATATCCTAGGATGCAATCCATCAGGTCCAGGGGACCTATTGGCCTTTAGCCACATTAGTTCCCCTAGTACTTTTTCTCTAGTGATAGTTATTGTATTTATTTCCTCCCCGCCTTTTGCCCCTTGATTATTTGGTATTTTTGAATGCTATTAGTGCCTTCTACCATGAAGACTGATGTAAAAAAATATTCAACTCCCCTGCCATTTCCTGGTTCCCCATTATTATTTCCCGAGCCTCATTCTCTAAGGGCCTATGTTCACTTTGGCCTCGTCCTTCCTTTTTATATATTTAAAGAAGATCTTACTGTCCGTTTTTATATTACTTGCTAGTTTACCCTCAAAGTTTATTTTCTCCCTCTTTATTTTTTTTGTCATCTTTTGTTGGTTTTGAAAACTTTCCCAATCCTCTGGGTTACCACTAATCATTGCCATATTGTATGCCTTTTCCTTCATTTTGATACTATCCTCAACTTCATTGCTTAACCATGGTTGACTTACGCCCTTCCTAGAATCCCTCTTCCTCACTGTGATATATCTTTGTTGTGAGTCATGAACTATTTTCTTAAACGTCTGCTATTGTTCATCAACCATCTTTTCTGCTAAACTCCTTTCCTGGTCCACTCCAGCCAACTCTGCCCTCATTCCTTTGTAATTACCCTTATTTAAGTTTAGCACAGTTGTTTCTGACCCAAGTTTCTCACTCTCAAGCTGTATGCTAAATTTGACCATTTTATAGTTACTGTTTCCTAGGGGATCTTTTACTCTGAGACCATTTACTAAACCTGCCTCATTGCACGTTACCAGATCCAAAATAGCCTGATCCCTGGTTGGATCCATAATATATTGCTCTCGGAAACTGCCCCAAGTACATTCTGTGATTTCTTGCTCATGGCTACCTTTGCCAATTTGATTTTCGCAATCTACATGAAGATTAAAGTCACCCATGATTAATGTACTGCCTTTTTTACATGCCCTCATTATCTCCTGATTTATTCTCTGTCCTACAGTATAGCTACTGTTGGGGGCCCTATAGATCCACCAGTTTCTCTTCCCCTTGCTATTTCTTACCTCCACCCATATGGATATAACATCTTCCAATCCAACATAATTTCTTGCTAACGGACTTATTCCATCTCGTGCTAACAAAGCTACCCCACCACCCTTTCCTTCCTGCCTGTCCTTTCGAAAAGTCACATACCCCTGAATATTTAGTTCCAAGCTTTGATCTCCTTTTAACCATGTCTCCGTAATGGATGTAAAATCATACCGATTAACTTCTATTTTTGCCATTAATTCCTTTATTTTGTTCAGAATACCCATTGCATTTAAGTAAAGAGCAATTAATTTTATATTTTTTTTTACCATTTTTGACATTTTTTCTATCACTTTTGCCTTTTTACCATTTTCTCCCCCTTTGACCCTATTTGCTACTGTTTTTTATGTTTGTACACTCTGTCCTTTCCTGTCACAATCTGGGTATCATATCCTGCCATGTACTGCCATATCCTTTTGCTTTGTAAGCCTACATATCCCCTGTCCAGAACCCTGTCCCCTACCCCCTCTATTTAATCTAAAGCCTTGGAACCATTCTTGTAAATCTTTTCTGCACCCTCTCTAAAACCTTCACACCTCCACAAAGTGTAATGACCAGAATTGGGCACAATGTTCTAGTTTGAGACCACACCAATATTTATTAAATGTTCACCATAACTTCCTTGCGTTTGTACAATATAGGCTGGGTTTTCATCTTTGAGGCAGGAATTGGGAATCATGAGATTTCCTGTCATCATGAACCTGCTTCCTACTGATGTAATTTTCATTGGAGGGAGACGAGGACAGCCTGAAGTTGGGCCTGCAGTCTCCCATGCCAGCACAGACGCACAATTGGCAGCAGGAACAGAAGTGAACGTGGAGGTGGGTCTATCCCATCTCAGGACTCATAAAAAGCCTGCCTCTACCGCCACCTTGATGCCACAAGAAACAGAAGGTGGTCTGCTAATATCACTGGACAAGTAAGCCAGAGGCCAGAGGCCCAGGCTAATGCTCTGGGGACATGGATTCAAATTCCACCAAGGAAGCTGGTGAAATTTAAACCTTAAGGTTGGCGGGCAAGCGAAGAGCCCAGGTGGCCTTTTCATTCTTCATGGAACCTCCGGCGGGATGAGGCTCATGAAGCAAACGGGATATTGCAATGATGTCGGGATGCACAGTCGACGTCATCGTGTGTCATTTTACGCGTCGGCAAGCAGGCCCCACCCCACCCCCCCAAATCACCAACCCGAAAATTCTGCCCACAAAGTATGCGAGGGATCCAGGGGCACATTCTGCTCTTCAACCATGGAGCAGTGTGTGCCCAGGCCACTGATGCAGTGCCCTGTGCTGACAAAGAGGAAATTCCGTCCCAAACCATGTCAAGGAACTTCCTTTCTCCATGGAACAATGCATTGCCTTATCTCCACCTCTCTCTTGTCCTTCCAAGAGAAATGGGCACACAAAGGCCATGAGAGGAAAAGGACTGTGGGTGGGATCCCATTGCTGGGGTCAGTCAAAGCCATGGAGGACAGGGCCCATGGAGATCGCTAGGGCCCCATCACAAGAGAGTGTTGTTGATTAGAAATCCTCCATTCCAGGCGCACATGGTTGTGGAAGGGTCATTTCATAGAATATCTTGGTGCCATTTGTCATGGTGGTGGAATAGGGAATTCTTGGGGGATTAGTCCTATTTGAAGGTGGGGTGGGGTGGGGGGGTGTGGTTTGGAAGGAGGAAGGGTGGTACTGAATTTAAACCCAGTTTTACAGCATGCACAGAACTGGGTGTGGTGGAATGATGAGGGTCTCCATGCATTCCTCTCACAAGATTCTCCTGTGTCTCACACAAATCCCAGTGTTGTGGCCACACCTCCAGGAGCTGAGTAGAGCCTTGGACATCAAAAGGAGGAAAACATGCCTGAGGAAGTAGAATCGCACCAGACTAGCTCGCCAGGTGCCAGTACACCTCAGTGGGACCAAGCGTAGTGTCAGAATCGGGGGCACTAGTGTGCAGCAGGAGGTGTCTGAGGCAGAGGCATCAGTGGCAAAGCCCTCTCAGAGCGGGGTGAACAGTCATAGTGATGCTGTGTGGGGCAGCGTGGAAGGGCCTCAGGAGTCAGAGTTTGGGGCCTACAACAGCAGATGTGCCGTCAGATGCCCTGAGGCATTACAAGCTCATGCGCTGCGAGTGGAGGAGTCCATGGTACAAATGTGCTCAACCATGTCTTGGGGTTCCAAAACACGGTCTTCACCCATGAGGATGTGGCCAACCACATGGAGAGCCACGTGTGGCAGCACCTGGAGTGTATGCAGGAGCAGCTTGATGTCCTGCACTGAGGGCACAGTTCTCTCCAAAGCCTAGACCAGCCAGTGCAGAGCATGGACCGCTCACTGAAGATCCTGAGCACTGTGGAGTACGTGAGGAGCTGTGGACACTGAATAGGACACGTTTGCAGGTGGCCCAACTGTGCTGGACAGGATGCCAACTGCATCCCAGCAGCAGCCCCCTTCAAGCCATCAGAAGAGCACACGAGGGCTGAGGATGTTGCAAAGGAAAACAAGAATTCCATGCAGATTGAGAGAACCTCACCATCCTCGGCTTCCTTGGCCTGTCTGACAGAGGGAGCATCAGTGACCCAGGACCCATTGACAACACCTGCCCCAGCAGAGATGGAGGTGGCACAGTCACAGGAAATGCCACGTAGGTCCCTGCACAAAATCCTCACAGCCTGAAAGCCAAAGACATGATCGTGCTGCCTCCACCTCCTCCAAGGCAACAAGGGGAGCATGTCACATGAGTGTATGTGTCTGCAGAGCATGGGGCAAAATCATCCCAGATTTGCAATAAGTGTGGTAGTGGGCGGGCAAAAGAACATTTTACCCGCTGGCCCTAATGGCGGCTTTTCACGCCATATTGTCCCAATCCCATCTCATTAATCATTCTTTCCAGGAAAACATGCTGTTTCACTGGCAGATGGTCTCTAGTTCATCAGCCACGCCAACATCACGCCGCCACCTCACACTGGGTGCCATATTTAAAGTGCAGCCACGTGCACCTCTGAAGGGTTCCAGTGCTGCACAGGAGACATGGCCCCGAAAGGCACGAAGACTGCAGACCCCTGATTCAGTGAAGCGTCCCTGCGATGTCTTTGTGACGTTGTGGAGGCCCGCCATGATGTCCTCTCTGGCCACAGGGTGGGAGGCAACATCACCAATCTGTCTTGGGAGGCGGTAGCAGTGGTTGTCAGTGCCAATGCCCTGCAAAAGAGGACAGCTACCGAGTGCAGAAAGAGGAAGAACGATCTCTTCCATTCCACTAGGGTAAGTCACTCTTCTCATCGCTCTCAACTCACACACTTACAAACCCATCACGCATCCGCAGGGCCCTCACTCACTGCCAGTTCAAGGGACATCACTATTCACTTTCTCACACTCACTGTCATTGTCCTCATCCCGTCCATGGGACCACCACATGCCAGACATACTTATCATATCGCCTGGCAGGTGTCCTGCTTACACTCTCTCTGTCTCTATTTTTTTTTTCATTCAATCACAGGATGTGGGCTTTGCTGGCTGGGCCAGTATTTATTGCCCATCCCGAGTTGCCCTTGAGAAGGTGGGGCGAGCTGCCTTCTTGAACCGCTGCAGTCCATGTGGTGTAGGTACACCCACAGTGCTGTTAAGGAGGGAGCTCCAGGATTTTGAATCAGCGACAATGAAGGAACGGCGATATATTTCCAAGTCAGGATAGTAAGTGACTTGAAGGGAAGCTTCCTGGTGATGGTGTTCTCATCTATCTGCTGCCCTTGTCCTTCTAGCTGGTAGTGGTCATGGGTTTGGAAGGTGCTGCCTAAGGAGCCTTGGTGAATTCCTGTAGTGCATCCTGTAAATGGTACACACTGCTGCTACTGTGCATCAGTGGTGGGGGGAGTGAATGTTTGCGAATGTGGTGCCAATCAAGCGGATTGCTTTGTCCTGGACGGTGTCAAGTTTCTTCAGTGATGTGGAAGCTGCACTCATCCAGGCAAGTGGGGAGTATTCCATCACACTCCTGACTTGTGCCTTGTGCACAGGCTTTGGGGAGTCAGGAGGCGAGTTACTCATCGCACGATTCCTAGCCTCTGACCTGCTCTTGTAGCCATAGTATTTATATAGCTAGTGTAGTTCAATGGTAACCCCCAGGATGCAGATAGTGGGGGATTCAGTGATGGTAATGCCATTGAACATCAAGGGGTGATGGTTGGATTCTCTCTTGTTGGAGATGGTCATTGCCTGACACTTTTGTGGCGTGAATGTTACTTGCCACTTGTCAGCCCAAGCCTGGATATTGTCCAGGTCTTGCAGCATTTGGACATGGACTGCTTCAGTATCTGAGGAGTCGTCAATGCTGCTGAACATTGTGCAATCATCAGCGAACATCCCCACTTCTGACCCTATGATGGAAGGAAGGTCATTGATGAAGCAGCTGAAGATGGCTGGGTCTAGGACACTACCCTGAGGAACTCCTGCAGTGATGTCCTGGAGCTGAGATGACTGACCTCCAACAACCACAACCATCTTCCTTTGTGCTAGGTATGACTCCAACTAGCGTAGAGTTTTCCCCCTGATTCCCAATCCCAGGTTTGCTAGGGCTCCTTCATGCCACACTCGGTCAAATGCTGCCTTGATGTCAAGGGCAGTAACTCTCACCTCACCTCGGGAGTTCAGCTCTTTTGCCCATGTTTGAGCCAAGGCTGTAACAAGGTCGGGAGTTGAGTGGCCTAACCCACACTGCAAGGTTGCACTGTTAGCTTGAACCATGGGGGAGTCTAGTCCAAACCTGAATGATGACATTGCAAGGGGCTGTGAGTACTTCCATCAATGACTGCTCCATGGCCAGCTTCCACAAGGAGATTGTAAAACACGTCCAGCCGTCTAATTGTTCTGCAGTCGACTAAAGCACTCATTAGTTTGAAGTCTATGCCCGAGGGATGAAAAGGTTTGGAGCATTTGGCGACACTTTCGTGCCTCTGCTTTGCTTGAGTGGGCAGATGAGCTAGAGGTCCGATTCCACACGTGTCAATGTGGCTGCGTCTGAACTGTTTCAGCTGCGGAGGAATGGTCACTTTATACAAAGTTTCTTGAATGCGTGGCCGCTTCCCTCCCCACCATCCCGCACATGCCTGTGCACTACCATCAACTGCATTGCAACCCTTGCAACCACCCCACCGCAAACTCGCCTCAACCACAGGGCAGCCCTTGCCCCAGCAATGCACTGTCATTCAGCCAGGAAAATGCAACTTGCTTGTGCCCTTGCCTAAATGCGTGGCGCCTCAACCTTGAGCAAGCACTGCACAACGTTACTGTGCACTCACCTCCGAGTTCCCCTCGAAGTGCAGCTCGCCACGTGCACGCCTTATAAATGCTGTTGTGAAACATGTGTCTGGATGATCCAGCATGCAGGGATGATTCCAGCGAACAGGGCTTATATTGATATGCAGATGTATTAAAATTAAGTTCCCATTGACGGGTGGGGCAGATGATTGCAAACTGGTTTCACGATCTTGTGAAACTGATTTTTGGCCTTACCGCCATATTGTCTGGTCACACTCGCCATGAAGCCCAGCGCCAATGGGCACAGAAAATTCCACCCATGGGTGTAACCTTAGCCACTGTAGTGTGTTATATATGTGTGTAGTTAAGAAAATTGTCTCACTCACTGCTAGACTAAAGTCACTTGTTTATGCAATGGTTTGCCTGCTGTTTACAGGTGTATATCAACGATTATTTACAATATGCACAGATTTCATCAGTTTCTCACTGGTGTCAGTGAAGAGTGCAGTCAGTAGACCACCTACATGTGATGGCTGTATTGGGAAGGATGTTAGCTTGGTTGCCATCCATGTGAAGGCTCAAGCTTCGTCGAGTGCTTGGTATGAGTTCCATCATCAGGATGATTTCAGCTGAACGCTGCTGGATTAGTAGGTTCCACGCAACAATGGCGTCCTGCATGGATTCCTCTCCATGTCTCCTCATCCCCCCTGAGCCATGCCTATGAGGCCCGCGCTTTACAGCTGACTACTCTGTCTCTGAGCCCTGCTGGTCCTTCTTCTCCTGCAGGTGTGAGGGAACTGCACACATGTCCAGGCTTCTCTGCTTGGGGTAGAGAGGTTTTCAAGTCTGGCTAAATTGACTGATGCCCTGTTGGTTGCAGATTTTTGCCCTGCTTTTTCAAAGAGCACCCCCTCTGCATCCTCCCCTCCATGGTGCAAATCCAGGACCTATCTTGAGGCCTTTCTGCTCTAAGTACAGCATAAGTATCCTTAACTGCACATTTTTCAGAACTTTCTCCCCCTTCTGAGGGGCCTTCAGTCTCCTGAAGACTGCATAACCCCCTGAAAATTGCAGAATGACTGCTTCTGCAGTCCTTATAACAATGCGCCTGACATCCCTCGCTGTAGGTGTCTGCGCCTGAATTGCCAGACACGGGGGTGGGAATTCTGGATTCAAACCCCACCCGCCATTTTTTTCTTCCAACTGATGCAACCCGGCCTCATGTCAGGACTACAAAATCCGCCCCATGTCTCCATTTATAAAGCCGAAGAACTGGATGCCTTTTTAAACACTTTCTTAACCTGCCCTGCCACCTTCATTGATTTGCGTTCATATGCCCCATGTTCCTGAAGCCTCTTTGGAATTTTACCCTTTAGTTTATATTACCTCTCCATCTTGTTCCTACCAACTTTAATTAATATTCCTTACATGGCTTACAGGTTTAAAAGCACCACCATTACTCTTACTATTATTATTGCACTATTTCATCTCACTTTTTAACAGGTGTCAGTAATTTGTATACTACTTTAGCACCAGCTGTAAGCAGCAAACTTGATGTTAATGTTCATTTAGGTGGTGATATTGCCAAGCAGCATTTTCTGCTGAATTTAACTCAGCAGTGAACATTTCATGATTCATGAACTTAAAGCATTACTTTTGCGGAAATCCTGCACCATCCCTTTGAAATTCTGCTAGGTCATGGCTCCACCATAACTCAGTCTGCCCTTTGCTCAGGCCCTTTGTTGTCCTGGATCTGAACTAATTTGTGCTCTCTTCTCTCCGGTCTGCAATCTCTTCCTAAATCCTCCCTGCTTGCTTCACTCTCTTCAATTTCAAAACATACCTCTTTGAGCCTGCCTTGAGTTTTTTTCTATTTATTTGCTCAGGGGATATGAGCTTCGCTGGCTAAGCCAGCATTTATTACCCATCTGTAGTTTCCCTTGAGAAGGTAGTAGTGAGCTGCCTTCTTGAACCGCTGCAGTCCATGTGGTGTAGGTACACCCACAGCAATGTTAGGGAGGAAGTTCCAGGATTTTGACACAGCGACAGTGAAGGAATGGCGATATATTTCCAAGTCAGGATGGTGTGTGGCCTGGAGGAGAACGTCCAGGTGGTGGTGATCCCATCTGTCTGCTGCCCTTGTCCTCTCCCTCACCTCTCACAATTCCTACTTGGTGTCTATTCTGCCCTCTTTGAGAAACACACCATTAATATAGGAACTGGTGTGGATCATTCAGCCCCTCAAGCCTGTTTCGCTTCCATTCAAGGAGATCATGGCTGATCTGCATCTTAACTCCATGGTACCGTGGTCTAGCAAAAATCTACAAATCTCAGTTTCAAAATTATGAATTGAACTGGCATCTACTGCTTTTTGTGTGAGAGAGTTACACATTTCAGCCATTCTTTATGTGAAGATAATGTTTTTTGTCTAACTCCTCTCTTGGATTGCATTGCTCTGTTTAAGCTTCTATTCATTTCTCCTTGCTGGAGATACCTCCAGCAGCAGAAACAGTTAATCTCTAACTATGCAATCAATCCCTCTCAAAATCCTAAAAACTTAAATCAAATCACTCCATAATCTTCTGAATTCCAGGAAATGCCTGCCAAATATATGGAATCTTTCCACATAATGTAATGCTTGGAGCCTTGGTGATGTTCTGGTGAATCTGTGTTGGACTCCTTCCAAAACCAATAAATCTTTTCTAAAAGTGGGGAGTTTACACAGTACTCCAAATGTGGCCTAACCATGGCTTTGTATAGCTATAGCAAAATATTATTTTCTTTATAATCTACCCTCCAGTTATAATGGCTAACATTCCATTAGCCTTTTAGATTATAACTTGTACCTGACCACTACATTTTAGTGATCTGTGTTCATGGATACCTAAAACTCTTTGGGCTTCTATTGTTCTGAGTATTTCATAATTTAAAAAATATTCTGTATGATAGGTGCAATTTAATTTTAAGCTCTTTTTAAAGGTTAGTAAACAATATCTCTATCAACAACAAAACCTTCAGATATCAATGGACTGGTCAGGTGGGCAGGGAAATGGCAAATGGAATTCAACCCAGAGAAGTGTAAGCTGATGCATTTAGAACATAAGAGCATAAGAAATAGGAACAGGAGTAAGTCATTCGGCCCCTTGAGCCTGCTCCACCATTCAATAAGATCATGACTGACCTTCTTGTATTTTGATTTCCACATTCCCATCTAACCCTGGTAACCTTTGATCCCCTTGCCTAACAAGAATCTATCTATCCCAGCCTTAAAAATATTCAATGACCCCGCCTCCACCATCTTCTGAGGCAGAGGATTCCAAAGTCGCACAAACCCTTGAGAGAAAAAAATTCTCTTCATCTCTGTCCTAAAAGGGCGACCCATAATATAAAAACAGTGCCCCCTAATTCTGGACACAATCACAAGAGGAAACATCCTTTCGACGGGTCCACCTTGTCAAGGCCGTTCAGGATCTTGTATACTTCAGTCAAACCACCTCTCACTCTTCTAAACTCCAGTGGAAACAAGCCCAGTCTGTCCAACCTTTCCTCATAAGACAACCCACACATTCTAGGTATCAATCTAGCAAACCTCTTTGAACCGCCTCCAATGCATTTACATCCTTCCTTAAATAAGGAGACTAAAATTGCACACAGTGTTCGAGATGCAGTCTCACCAATGCCCTGTATAACTGAAGCATAACATCCTTTTATGTTAAATCCCTCTCGTAATAAAGGATAGCATTCCATTAGCCTTCTACTAACTCTTTGGGACTCATGTACGAGAACACCTAGATCCCTCTGCACCTCAGAATTATGCAGCCGTTCACCATTTAAGTAATATTCTGCTTTTTTGTTCTTCCAGCCAAAGTAAACAACTTCAAATTTTCCCACATTAAACTCCATTTACCAGATCTTTGCCCGCTCACTCAACCTATCTATATCCATCTGCACCCTCCTCATGTCCTCTTCACAACATACATTCCTACCTATCTTTGTGTCATCTGCAAATGTAGCTATCATGTCTTCACTCCCCTCATCTAAGTCATTGATGTAGATTGTAAAAATTTGAGACCCCAATACAGACCCCTATGGGATGCCACTCATCACATCCTGTCAATCAGAAAAAGACCCATTTATGCATACTCTCTGCTTTCTGCCAGCCAGACAATCTTCTATCCATGCT
Source organism: Cetorhinus maximus (assembly GCF_964194155.1). Taxonomy (NCBI): domain Eukaryota; kingdom Metazoa; phylum Chordata; class Chondrichthyes; order Lamniformes; family Cetorhinidae; genus Cetorhinus; species Cetorhinus maximus. The sequence continues at coordinate 122,770,241 of NC_135879.1, read as the reverse complement.
AATATGTTACCCACTACACCATGCACTTTTATTTTCCCTAATAATCTTTGATGTGGCACCTTATCAAATACCTTCTGGAAATCCAAATACAATATGTCTACAGGCTCCCCTTTGTCCACTGTGTATGTTACTCCTTCGAAACCTCCAATAAATTGGTTAAACATGATTTTCCTTTTTCCTTTCACAAAACCATGCTGACTGTTTCCAATTGCCTTAAGCTCTTCTAAGTGCCCAGCTATAACCTCCTTAATGAGCAATTCTAATAACTTCCCCACAACAGATGTCAAGTTAACTGGCCTTGCGGGAGGTCAAACAAGGCAAAGGATTGGGAGGATTCTGAGGGGTGTAGATGAAGTAAGGGACCTTGCAATGAATATCCACAGATCCTTGAAGGTAGCAGGACTGGTCGGTAAGGTGGTTAAGAAGGCATATGGAATCCATTCAGTTGTTAGCAGAGGCATAGAATATAAGAGCAGGGAATTATAACTAAGCTGCAACTATATAAAACATTAGTTAGGCCACAACTTGAGTACTGTGTGCAGTTCTGGTCACCTCATTACAGAAAGGGTGTAAGTGCATTAGAGAGGGTACAGAGGAGATTTTGAAGGATGTTGCCAGGACTGAAAAATTGCAGCTATGAGGAAAGAATGGATATGCTGGGGTTGTTCTCCTTGGAACAGAGGAAGCCAAGGGGGAAATTTGATTGAGATGTACAAAATTGTAAGTGGGCTGGATAGGGTGGATGGGAAGGGCCTATTTACTTCAGCAGAGAGGTCAGTGACTAGGGGACACAGATTTAAAGTGATTTGTGGAAAGATTAGAGGGGAGATGAGGAAAAATCTTTTCACCCAGAGAGTAGTAGGGGTCTGGAACTCACTGCCTGAAAGGGTAAGAGGCAGAAGTCCTCAACACATTTAAAATTTGTCTGGATATCTGCCTCAAGTGCCGTAACCTGAGGTGCTACGGACTAAATGCTGCAAAGTGGGATTAGGCTGGGTGACTCATTTTTCGACCGGCGCAGACTTATGGACCAGTTGGCCTCTTTCTGTGCCGTAAAATTTCTAGGGTTCTAATTTATATTTATATAGTGCCTTTACAATGAAACGTCCCAAGGTGCTTCACAGTAGCACTATAAAATAAAGTATTAGGCCAAGCAACGTAGGGAGATTTTAAAAATTTTTTCACAGGATGTGGCTAGGCCAGCATTTTTATTGCCCATCTCTAATTGCCCTGGAGAAGCTGGTAGCGAGCTGCCCTTTTGAACCACTGCAGTCCATGTGGTGTAGGGACACCCACAGTGCTGTTAGGGAGGGGGTTCTAGGATTTTGACCCAGTGACAGTGAAGAAATGGCGATATATTTCCAAGTCAGGATGGTGAGTGACTTGGAGGGGAACTTCCAGGTGGTGGTGTTCCCATCTATCTGCTGCCCTTGTCCTTCTAGGGGGTAGAAGTCGTGGGTTTTGAAGGTGCTGTTGAAGGAGCCTTGATGAATTTCTGCAGTGCATCTTGTAGATGGTACACACTGCTGCCATTGTTCATCAGTGGTGGAGGGTGTAGATGTTGGAGATGGTGGATGAGGTGACAATCAAGTGGGCTGCTTTGTGCTGGATGGTGTTGAACTTCTTGAGTGTTGTGGGAGCTGCACTCATCCAGGCAAGTTAGGTCAGATGCCCAAAAGCTTGGTCAAAGTGGTAGGTTTTAAGGAGCATCTAAAAGGCAGAAAGCGAGTTCAAGAGGTGGCGAGGTGTAGGGAGGGAATTCCAAGAACTTGGAGCCCAGGCAACTGAAGGCACGACCACCAAAGGTGGAGGCCAGAACTATTTTCTCACTTCATAGCTCTTTCTCTCTCTCACTTGTTTCAACCTCTCTTTATTTCTCTCATGCTTTTGATATACTACCTCATTTATAATATCATTCTCCTCTTCCCAGAAAATTACATGAGTCGCTATCACAGCCTTGGGTAAAATTAAAAATCTACACATTCAATAGCTAGGGCTGTAAAACCATCAGGTTTATAACTAAAATGTGTATCACAGTTTAGAATATATTTGTCCTTCAATGCAATGAATCAAGCTTAATGTGAAGGTGAAATCTCATAGAAGAAAGATAAACCCAAAAGTCATAATAAATAGCGCATTTCAAAATGCCTAAGGTCTAACAGGTTCAATCTGCTAACTGGCTTCCCAAAGAGATTGGATATAAAAGCATATTCATAATTAGAAAATACCAAAAATAGGAATGTTAAACACTGAATCATATATAATCTATAATGAGCTTACCACACATTCCTGCTAAAAATGCAATTATATCTTCAGTGGATTAGTAATAGGGTAAATGAGAACATTTTTGCCCCCAAAAGGACAGACAATCGCCCCAAAAGATGCATTTCTCATGCTCCTCTGGACACCATATCCCACTGAGCAGCAGCATAATACTGGCTATCTTTCATTTGACACATAGCTCAGTGCCCAGCATATTTCCCTAGACCACCAAAGCAGTGGTGACCATATGACTCTTACTCCTCTATTGGGCAAACACCCAGCAATTAGGGTTTCAATTCATGATTTTCAAACTCCAGCCCTAGCAACCATGATTGTTAAAGAACTGCTTCAAAAGAAAGTGATTGTTATATATAAATGCAATGCTAATCGACATTTGAGATGAAAGGAATTGAAAAGGGTGAATCACAGATGACTCCACAATGTCTGAGAACTGCAATTGGGTTATTCTTTCTCAATCTGCTCATTCCAATAGCAATGAACTTTTGGAGAAATAGGATGGTATCCACAGTTCCAGGGTCTAAGTTCAGTTGCAGGAGAGAAAATGACAGTGACTTCCGTTCAGGGACGGGATGGTTTCTCGCTGTTCAGCTCGTTATATATGAATGATCGAAGAATTTGGCGAATCTTGCAGTGGGGGCTGGCAAGAAGTCATGTTCCCTGCCCTTACCTCATGGGGTCAAAGATCTTCGTGCAATTCTTAAAGGGCACCCAGACAGCCAGTCACTCACTGCAAGTCAGGAGCTCAGAATTATGGTATGACTCCTTCATGATGTATCAGACCAGGCAACATGCAGCCCCACGGTTCAGCGATGCCTCCCTGCAGATTCTCCTTCGGGCCATCCGGGAGGTACTGTTTCCAAGAGATAGCAGCAGGAACCCCCCCTCATCTGACGATAGTGGCCTGGAAGGAGGTTACAACAGAGGACAGAGCCTTGGGGTCCACAAGGGAATTTCCCAGCAGTGTAGAGAAAGGGTGAATGATCTGCTGCACTCTACCAGGGTAAGTGGCACTGTCTACTCATTGCAAAGTGACACTTCCAAGGGCATCAGACAGTCTAAGTGTGTGAGTGCACAGGGATGTCAGACAGTAGTTTGGGTTGCAGCACTCAGCAGCAGATGGGACATGTGCACTGGATGTGTGGCAGCCACTTCGTACCCTCAATGTTCTATCAGGACATCCTGCTTGTTAATCATTTACTGGGGGGGGGGCTCAGGAGCTGGCATAGGCATGCATGCTCCTAAACTGCTCATGCACCCATTGGGATGACAATTGATCCTCTGCCTGACTGCAGGACAAGAACGTGTACAACAGGAGGGAGTGGGCCTAAGCCAGTGGCAGCATTCCAGATATTCGAGTCCTACCCACTATTGAGGAGGTGGCCACAGAAATAGCTGGGGAGGAGCAGGACCTTGCCTGTGTCAAAGGTGAGACAGGACTTCTCCAGCAAGCTAGTGAGGATGCCTCCAGTCTGTAACTGTCAGATGCACCAACAAAGTAAGACACTGTTGAGGTAAGGAAGCCTGCTTAGGCAGGCACTAAATCTTTCTCTTCTTCATTCCAGGTACCCAACAAGAAAAAGGGGCCAAATGGTCTATATGTGCTGTTCCTCCCTTTGCACCCATGTTTCTGGCTCTGCCTGAAAGAGCTCTCGGCAAGGTCTGCTCCTCATTGGAAGCAGGAGTGAGGGTAACATGAGTGCATCCCTGCCAGGGTAAGATCGCATGTTGCTTTCAATATGTCATGTATGCAAACGTGTGAGCATATGGGAAATGTTATTTCTGTTTACAGGTGCCCAAGGTCACAGGAGATGCATTTGGTACAAGAGGTCTGTAAATCAGCACAGTTTGGCACACGCAAAAGATCACAGTACCAGCAAGGTAGATGTTAGGTAGTGAAATTTAATTCAGCTATCGTAAATTAAGGTACATGAGAGTAACATGTAATGTGGGTTACAGATAAGGAGCTGTGCCCTGCTAACCAGCAGAGAATAAAAAACCAAATAGTAAAGGGTAAGTATCGACAACTTACTCTGCCTGGAATCTGTTAGCTATCAGATTGTCACTGGCCTGTCTATCACATTGTGCTCTTGCAAGGGTCTCTGCAACATCCAGGCCCTCGTCATCACCAACACTTCCGCATCCTCACCATCAGAGGAGACATCTTGGTTCTCCAAATCTCCCTCAGCTGACATAGCCCCCTTTGTTGCGCGATGTTGCAGCAGACAAGGATGATCCGGGAAACTCTCTGTGGTGAGTATTGGAGAGCCCCGCCTAAGCAGTCCAAACATCTAAACCTCATCTCTAGGAGACCTATAATCTGCTTATTGTGGGTCCTTGTAGTGGCATGTGCAGCACTGTAGCTCGGTGGCACTCTGCGGATGACAATCTCGTGTCATCAGCCAGCTATTCTGGGCGTGTTCCTCATCCCCAAGGAGCCGGCCCTGCAATCGCTGAGGTCCTTCAAAACCTTATGGCATCTGGGAATGGTTCAGAGTGGTTAAAAAAGATGCCTCACCACCACTTTCTCAACGCGAGTAGGGCAACAAATGCTGGCCTAGCCAGCGACACTCATCCCAAGAACAAATTTTTAAAAATGTAGGCATCCTGAGAGCTTCCTGGGAACCAAGCACAAAAATAGAGGATTTGTTTTGTGTGATCACATGTCAGCTGCACATTCAAAGAGTGGAAACCTTCCCTGCTGATGAATGTTGGTGTCAGGGAACTCTCAATGCCACTTGTATTCTAGCAATAGCCCCCTGTGCTTGCAGGAATCCTGTGATTGCTGCAAAACCCAACACTCTGGCTGCCTGGCTCTCGGGATCCGGGTGGAATTGGACAAATTGGTGCGCTTTCCTGAAGAGGACATCTGTCACCTCTTGGATGCACTTGTGTGTCACTGACTGGGAAATGTCACACTTGTCCTCGGTGGAGCACTGGAAGGAGCCACTGGTAAAAAGGTTTAAGGCCAGGGTGACCTTTAATGCCATTGGCCTGCGGTTGCCTCCAAGTCTTTGTGGACATAGGTCTTCATGGAGAAGCTGGCACATGTAAGAAACCACATTCTGGGACATTCTAAGTCATCTCCAGTGTTGCCTTTCACTCATTTGCAGATAGCTGCACTGCCTGTGATGGACCCACATTTGGGCCAATGCTCACCATCGCACTTGCCTCTGGTAATCAGTATCTTGATCTTCTTGAGTCCTTGCTGCCACTTGCTGTTCTGGCTGTTGCTCCTCCTGGTCCTGGGCTAACCTTTGCCAGTACCTCCTCATTTGGATGAGAGTCAGTGGAAAGGCAGGGTTTCCTGGAGTCTGCACCATCTGGGCCTCAGTGGATCTGTGAACAAATTGCAGTGGTCTATCTAGTGAGCATATTCTTTTTAGAATAGTCTCGATCTCTAAGCCTGTGCCTGGCTTCCATTTAGACATGGCCTCCCCAGCCCACCCCTTCAATTAGAGGACATCCTGAAGGACCACAGATGAGTGTTCCTCCCATTCATACATGATTGTGGATGGAGACCTTGAGCAGGATGATGACTGCTATGTATGAGAATGCTCCCGCAGACACTATTCAACTTGCCTCCATTACCTACAAGACTATACAGAGACCATTGCTTTGGCAGCATAGGAAGATTTATCACATAAGCCTTTTGACCATTTACCCAGAATGATGGAGGTTTTGAGTTGGGGGTTTGTTGTTGTCTACCACCCAAACCCCTTGGAGGCATCCACCTACCTCTCTTCCTCCCTCCCTCCTTCCCTCCCATCATCCTTGCCTCTGGCAGCAGCAGATGTCAATCAGCCCACAATGTACAGCAACTCCTGACCTTGTTGGGTACTCAAATGTGATCCATTGGTCTTGGAGCAATGCTGTTTGTTGGAAGTGGGGACATCGAGAGCAGAACTCAGCTGAGCCTGGTTCTCCATGGAGTGGGCTAATAATTAATAGGGTGCCCCTTTGCTCAGCCAAAAAATGAGACATTAACTCCTCCCACCTGAAAAGAGATCTCTCCCTTATCAAATGCTTGAGAGATTTTACGAACTGCACAACAACCTTGAGGTACGTGTGAGGTTTGCCAGCATATCAAGGACCTTCTACCCTCCCCCTCTCATCCATGAAGATCCGCCCATCCTCCTCCAAAATCGCTGCCTTCTCATTCCTCTCACTCCTCGAACCATTCAACCTCCCCCGTTACCCAGGACTCAATTATCATTTATGTGGGAATTCCTGCTCTCCTGCTGTGCCCATAACTGTCAATGTGCTCATGTCTCTCCTGACACTGACCACTTCTATTCTCAAAACCAGCTGTGCCCTGACTTTCCTTGATCTTCTCCATGAGACCATCCACTACCCGCCCATGAGCCTAGCACTTCCACCCTACCTGATCCAACTTCACCCTCTGGCTGTGACTGCACCTTCTGCCTCATTCAAACCCTTAGGACCGAATTCTTGAGCTCATGAACTATGCCCTTTGGACCTATTTCACTATACGCTCACTGCTCAGATATCCATCACCCTACAACGCAATCAAGGTATGCTTGACATTCTTACCCCCCTAAACAAGCCCCTGACAGTCTGGCTTTGTTCCCCAGACACCCTCCTATAATACCCCTCCTAACATAACCCAGACAGTTTGGCTTTCTTCCCTGGACACCCTCCTAAAATGTCCCATTCAGTCTAGCTTTGTTCCCAGGGCAACCATCTGAGTCTTTCCCGCTGATCCTGCCTCCCCTGTCAAGTCTTCAATCCATCCTGCCCCACTTAGCCTGCCTCCCCTATCCAGCCTTTGTGAAGCATGGCCTACCAGCACCCGATCTCAGTCAAGAGGCTGACATTTCTGATTGGTCCCCTAGAAGGCGAAAGCAGTGGCTACTCACTTCAAAGCCCAGGAAGAAGTCCATCTTGCTAGGTGAATACCACTTAGATACAGCTTGAAATGTGAACATTCTAATTTCTCACTGCTGGAGAACTTAATTTGCATGTCTTAATTGGGAAGGGCACTTAATTCTAGCGAGCTTGCCTTTAAATGAGCATCCATGACATGCAAATGCATGCAAAAGAGCTTCCCAGCACTTTTCATCACGAAGCCCAAAAACATAATCGGAAATGTTCATTCCACCATCAGGAAACTGATTTTTGGCCTCCCGCCAAATTAAGATCCCTCGTCCGCCAAGCTTTCTACTGCAGGTGGGCGCAGAAGATTCCAGCCATAGTAAGGGAAGGGAGCTGTTATGGTATTTCAGAGTTTGATGACAATCTGCAGTACAACCAAGTGACAGAAACTGTGTCATCAAGCTGAGCTAGACTGTCTCTTTCTCTCACACATGTTCTCCAGCTGAAGTAAGCACGAAAAGCGTGTGTAGTGTTGTCAGCCTTAATTATGTATATGGTGCAACTCTGTAACAAGTAGGTCGCCTGCTTGTAGGTTAAGATGTTATTCTGTATGAAATGAAGTATTTATTTATTTTACATGGCTTTAAAATGCCTTACTCAGCAGTTATGTATTATGGAGCCTTGTAAAATGGATCTAGCTATGAATTTTATTGACTGTGATTGCAGCATTGCATGCAGCTTTCAATATTGAATGCAAATACAATTTATCCACTCATGTCCATCCACTTATACTAAATTGGTAACACTAAGGTGCACAGTCATGTTCTTAGGCTTTCACATTAAGAGGCTCCTATTGTATGATCAGTGAAATGCAAATCTTAATCTCAAACTCCCTTTCATTGATGTTATATTTTACTGGACTGCATCTTCCTTAAGAGAAACAAAATCAAAACATGAAATAATTTTGAATTTAACAGCAGCACCTGATTAAACCTTTTGGACTTCATCTCAAGACAGCAGCCAGCCAGGTTGAGAGACTGCCTTGCAGGATAACCTGTAACCCCACATGACGCAGCCAAGGAGCAGGAAAGGGGAGCAAGGAGAGAAAAGGATCATGAGCTGGATGGGGATGCCATTCATGTGGGGAGGAGTGCTCAAGGTGATCGATTGCAAGGGATATTGGAGAGTGGATGAGCGCAAATATGTCGTTGGCGTGACCATGGCAACAAGTGGGGTTGTTGGTCTCAATCCCAGGGTGATGTAGGTGATGGGCGCAATCACAGGGATTTAGTCACAGAAAGGTTAAGAAGTTTATTTGAGGGGTTAGCAGTGAGGCATTAAACAGGAAATTAGAGACGCATGCAATAAGGGTACAACTGTAATCATGGGTGGCTTTAATCTACATATAGATTGGACAAACCATACTAGTGATAATAGTTTGGAGGAGGATTTTCTGAAGTGTGTACGTGATGGTTTTTTAGACCAATACGTTGAGGAACCAACTAGGGAGCAGGCTATCCTAGACTGGATATTGTGCAATGAGAAAGGATTAATTAACAATCTTGTTGTGCGGGGTCCCTTGGGGAAGAGCAGCCATAAAAATTATAGAATTATTCATTAAGATGGAGAGTAAAGAAGTCAAATCCGAAACTAGGGTCCTGAATCTAACTAAAGGGAACTATGAGGGTATGAGGCGCGAATTGGCAATGATGGACTGGGGAACCTTATTAAAGGAGTTGACAATGGATAGGCAATGGCTCATATTTAAGGAACGTATGCATGAATTACAACAATTATTCATTCCCCTCTGGCGCAAAAATAAAACTGGATAGATGGTTCAACGATTGATTACAAAAGAAATTAGGGATAATATTAGATCCAAAGAGGAGACGTATAAAGTTGCCTGACAAAGCAGCAAGCCTGAGGATTGGAACCAGTTTAGAATTCATTAAAAGTGGACAAAAAGATTGATCAAGAAGAGGAAAATGGAACATGAGAGTAAACTTTCAGGGAACATAAAAACTGACTGTAAAAGTTTCTAGGAATATGTGGAGAGAAAAAGATTAGCAAAGACAAACATAGGTCCCTTACAGTCAGAAATGGGGGAAACTATAATGGGGAACAAAGAAATAGCATAAATATTGAACACATATTTTGTTTCTGTCTTCACAAAAGAGGACACAAATAATTTCCCAGAAATGTTAGGGAACCAAGGGTCTAGTGAGATGGAAGAATTGAAGAAAATCAGTATTGGTAAAAAAAAAAATGGTGCTAGAGAAATTAATGGGGTTAAAGGCTGAAAAATCCCAGGGCCTGATAATCTACATCCCAGAGTACTAAAGGAAGTGACTCTGGAAATATTGGATGCATTGGTGGTCATCTTCCAAAATTCTGTAGACTCTGGAGCAGTTCCTACAAATTGGAGGGGGCCAAATGTAACCCCCCTATTTAAAAAAGGAGGGAGGGTAAAAACAGAGAATTACAGACCAGTTAGCCTAACATCAGCAGCGGGGAAAATGCTAGAGTCTATTATAAAAGACGCGGTAACAGAACACTTGGAAAGCATTAACGGGATTGACAAAGTCAGCATGGGTTTATGAAAGGGAAATCATGCTTAACTAATCTGCTGTTTTTTGAGGATGTAACTGGTAGAATAGATAAGGGAGAACCAGTGGATGTGGTGTATTTAGATTTCAAGAAATCTTTTGATAAGGCCCCACATAAGAGGTTAGTGGGAAAAATTAAAGCATATAGGCTCGGGAGTAGTATACTGGCATGGATTGAGAATTGGTTGACAGACCGAAACGGAGTGGAAATAAATGGGTCTTTTTCCGGGTGGCAGGCAGTGGCTAATGTTGTACCGTAGGGATCAATGCTTGGGCCGCAGCTATTCACGATATATATAAGTGACTTGGATGAGGAAACCAAATGCAATATTTCCAAGTTTGCTGATGACACAAAACTGGTGGGGTTGTGAGTTGTGAGGAGGATGCAAGGAGGCTTCAGGGCAATTTAGACAAGTTTTGTGTGTGGGCAAACACGTGGCAGATGCAGTATAACGTGGATAAATGTGAAGTTATACACTTTGGTGTGAAAAACAGAAAGGCAGAGTATTATTTAAATGGTGATATATTGGGAAATGTGGATGTACAAAGGGATTTGGGTGTCTTTGTACACCAGTCAATGAAAGTAAACAGGCGCACAACAGAAAATGCTGGAAAAACTCAGCAGGTCTAACAGCATCTGTGGAGAGAAGGACCGAGTTAACATTTCAAGTCCGTATGACTCTTCAGAGCTCTGAAGAAGAGTCATATGGACTCGAAATGTTAACTCTATCTTTCTCTCCACAGATCTGTTAGACCTGCTGTGTTTTTCCAGCATTTTATGTTTTTGTTTCAGATTTCCAGCATCTGCAGTATTTTGTTTTTATCATTTAAACAGGCAGGTGCAGCAAGCAATTAGGAAGGCAAGTTGTATGTTGGCCTTCATTGCAAGAGGATTTGAGTTCGGAAGTAAGGATGTCTTAATGTAGTTATGCCTTGGTGAGACCACACCTAGAATATTGCGTGCAGTTTTGGTCTCCCTACCTAAGAAAGGATATACTTGCCATAGAGGGAGTACAGCGAAGGTTCATTTGGCTGATACCAGGGATAGCAGGACTGTCGTTTGAGGAGAGATTGGTTCAACTGGGCCTGTATTCACTAGAGTTTAGAAGAATGAGAGGGGATCTGTTCGAAACATAGAAAATTCTAACAGGGCTAGACAGACTGGATGCAGGTAGGATGTTTCCCCTGGTTGGGGAGTCTAGAACCAGGGGCCACAGTCTCAGTATATGGGGCAGGCCATTTAGGACTGAGATGAGGAAAAATTTCTTCACTCTGACAGTGGTCAACCTGTGGAATTCTCTAGCACAGAAGGTGGTGGAGGCCAGGTCACTGAGTATATTCAAGAAAGAAATTGATAATTTTTTGGATATTAAGGGCCTCAAGCGGCATGGAGAGAAAGCGGGAATATGGCGTTGAGATAGAGGATCAGCCATGATCTTATTGAATGACAGAGCAGGCTCAAAGGGCTGAAAGGCCTACTCACGCTCCTAGTTTATATGTTTCTGTGAGTATTCCTCCTTCTCCTAGCATGCAAGTACTGTTAGAAAGTCACATATTTGTTGGATCCAGGTACCCTCACCTTCTTTCACCTACCAGGAAACCTTCCCAACCAGTGTTAAATATGGATCAAGGCTAAAACCTAAAGACCTACAGTGTTTAAAGTACTTAAATTAGGGATCCATCTCTGGAGAGCAGGTCAGTCACCTGCCTCCAAACCTGCCTTTATGAAAACCCTAAATGGGCACATTGAGGAACACTGCAGGTACACTTGGACAAATTTCCCATTTATGCTACTGCAGATGTCTCAAACCAGGGAGGAAGGTAGAAAAGTTAGTTGCCATAATTCATGAGTTATACTCCAAAAGGTGAAGAATGTAGTTCCTATACTACTGAGATACAGAAAGTACTGAAGTATTGATTTTCAATTAATTTAATAAACAGAGCACTTTCCAGAAAGGCAAGTAGAGTGTGAGATTTTGCATAGCATTGTTTGAATTTGACATGATTTTAGAATAACAATTTTGAAGAATATATCCTTCAATTGGCAAAACATATTTAATTATTGTCTTATAACATAAAGGAAGTACATGTATAAATTGTAACCACAATTGGCATGAGCTGACTTTGGAAGGGGTCAGACTGGGTGAGTGTGTATTTCTATTGTTCTTTCCATCCAATTAGATCAATTTTCAATTAGTTCACTGTAAGTGTCACTTTGGAAATAGAGTATATAAGAATGCTCTGGAGCAAACCTAGCAGGAAATATATATGGCTCATGTCTGATAATTGGATAATATTGTCCTTCAAGGAGTAACTGGCCTGGAAATGCCTCATAATTTGCAATTCAAGAAGTGTTATGAGCAATAAAAATGTAAATTTGCATCGTACATGTTCCACTTCATCAGTTTCTGATGCACAAAGGTACAAACCATCCATAAATGATCCCCTGGTACAATGTATGAAACAAAGGCTGAGCATTGTAATAGATCATGGTCAGAATTAAGTATGGTGATATTGGGGGCTTATGAACATTAAAGTGCATACATCAACAATACATTTAATCATAAATATGCATAATAAAAATAGTCAGGCAAAATGAATAACAATATATACCAACCAATAATTCAACTCAAGTGAAAACTTGACAAATATAACAAAGGGGTGAACATTAAGAAAGCAAAATATTTTTTCTTCATGTAGTTTCTCTCTAGAAGAATACCGGGGAAAAAGGGAGAAACAACTTTGGGGAGGCAGAATACAAATACCAGGAAAATCAATGAGCAGAAGCCCACTGAACCTTGGAAATATTAATGTGAGTCCAGAAGGGCCCCATTACTTGTTGCTTTATTCATCCAAGACGTCAATTCTATGACTGGGATTTTCTGTGCCTGTTGGCATCAGGTGTGTTCAGTGGCATGAGCAGGCAATATGGCGCTTTCGGTTTCATGATGGCATGAAACCAGTTTGCGATCGTCCACTCAGCCCACCAGTGGCGGGCTGCGTTTCCCACCATTGGACATCAGGGACCTCATTGTAATACATCAGCGTAACATTACAAGGTCAACCCGCCAGACTCATCCTCCCTGCCCCATTGGATTGTCCACCCACGTCAGCAGGAAAACATGGCAACTTGTTTCACAGCAGCACATAAACGACATGCACCTGGTGGGCTGCACTTCACTGGGGACTCCAAGGTTTGTTTGCCTACCTTGCTTCAGTCAGCACTCGCTGTCATCAGCGCCAGGCTTCACAGACAGCATCACATCACTTTTAGGGGGGCTCACGGTAGGTCTCTACCTACCAGATCAGCCATATGTGGGTGCCTTATAAGTGGTTGCAGGACAAGGTCTTGTTTGGGTAAGGGGGAGAAGTGGCCTCAGACAAGGTAAGAGACTGCCAGACGAGAGCTGTACTGGTGAAGGAGGGTATCCCAGGGTGTGTTGGGTGGGGGGTGGGGGGGGTGCGGAGGCACATGTTGATCTGTGCAAGCAGCCACAAAATGGTGAGGGCTGAGGGTGCAGTCTCCAGAGGAGATGAGGCCAGGTGGAGATGTGAGGGTATGTATGTGAGAATGGGTGGTGATTTCCCTTGAGCTGGCAGTGAGTGAGATGCCAGTGAATGTGTGATGGGCTTGAGGGTGTGAGTTTAGAGTGATGAGACGGTTGCCACACCCTGGCTGCATGGATGAGATCATTCATCCTCTATCTACATTGGATGGCCAACCTCGTCTGTACAGCATTGGCACTGATCACCACTGTGATTGCCCACCAAGCGCTCGAGGGCTGCAGTCTTCTTGCCTTTCAGGGCCATGTCTTTTTTGCTGCAGTCCTTGCCTGGAAGCACCAAGCGCGGCTGTGCTTTAAATGTGGTGCCTGGCATGATGAAGTGGTGAGGTGACGGCATGGTGGGCGAATGAGAGCCCGCCTGCCATGGAAACAGCATGTTTCCCAGGAATGCATGAGTAATAGGGCGGGTTACACCCGCCCACTACTGCACTTAGTCCAAATCTGGGAGAATTATGCCCTCCTATGACTATTAAGATGATTTGAGAGCATTCCGGATAGATTAATATGAGAATCAATATATTGTTTCATAAAAATTTGTACCAATGTTATTCTTCCTAAGTTCCCAGTGTCAAGTGCCTCATATCAACATTACGCAGGCAAATATTTCTTAATCTCCTGAGTTTATGCCATGTGGTACAGCACTCACTGTTGGGTTCCTTTAAAGAAATATTTTTTTTGCTGAAGTCATTCCTTCTAAAAAGGCTTATTCGAGTTTCCCTGATTCAATGAAAAACAAGTCTCAATTACTTTGCCTTATGTTTTTGTTGCTTGTATGTTGATTTGGACGCCTCTTCAATGCTGAGGGAATCCTGATGTCTACCTCATGATTTGGCCTGATCATATGAAAGTAGTGGAGATATTGTAAAATCCGAACCAATAGGTCAACTACCATTTCAGATTTATTCCCTCATGGAAGAGACCCTTGTTGGTAATTACTTCAGGAGGGACAGCAGAGTGACAACAATTTTCTCTTCTTTCCTAACACAAAAATATCAAGGATTTTTGCTAGGATGTTGCAGAAAGGGTTACTGGGTTTATACAGCCTGACAGAAGTAATTATGTCGCTAACAATAAAACTGTCAATATTAAAATAGATGAATATTAATAAAGGGATAAGATGCATCTGGGTTATTATAGGTCCATTAGCTAAACTTAAATAATAGGAAAGATGCTTGGGGGAATTAACAGATGCTTTATATGACTATTTAGGCAGAGAAGGACATATCATAGACACCTAACAAAGCTTCATAAAAAGGAAGTTCTGTCTTAATAATTTGATTATATTTTTTGAAGAAGTCACCAGCATAGTAGACCAGGGAAATCCAATAGATATTGTCTACCTAGACATTGATCTAGACAGTAAAAAGCACTTGATCAGGTACTACATAAGAAACTGCTCAACAAAATTGAAGCTTCAAGTATTAGTGGACAGGGTGAGAACACCAAAATGGCAGTTCTAGAAGCTGTAGTGGGAGAAGCTTTTTATTCTGAGCTCCATTGAACATGAGAGCAGGGAGCCTGAATATATCTCCTGCACTCACTTGTATGCGGTTCACATTTACGGACCAATTGCAGGCATATTCAGGTTCAGCTGCTGAAGCTAAACAGCACATTTCTCAGGTGACGATTGGGAATAATACAACGAGGTCCAATTTTTCCATGCATCATGCCCATTCTTCAGACTTTAATTGGATGCTAAGCAAAGGATATTTGTTCCTGTATTGTTAACGTACCTTCGCTCACATATCAAGATGTCCTTTATCTCTCCTACACTCATTTGCATGATTGTTTGCAGGAATTCAAGCAGCATGATAAAGTGTCATCTTATAAAAGAACATCACATGACAATATTCAGATGGCTCATATAGGATAATAGCCCACATTAAAAATGCATTGCGTCATTATGATATTCACTAATTAGCATTATGCTAAGAATATGCTATAATATGCTCTATTTTAATTTCATCACCATTCTTATCCATTGTTTTTAATTGTGGTTCTTTTGGCATGTGTCTTTTTTTGGACAAGTTAATGGGTAGGTATGCGCTGTCATAGCAATCGAACATTAAAGATGTAAGTTTAAAGTTTGTTTAAATTCACAAGATGCTTAAAATTAACATTAAAATATATTGTATGACTGATATTTATGAACCTACAAGATGTATTATTATTGGAACGCCGGCATCTTTTTGCTTTAGTTAATGGTGCAATTAAACCTTAAGGAATATTAATGGAAATTGACAAGAAATGTAGTGTATACACACACACAATATATACACACCCAATGTACTTTTCAGGTTCCAATGGATGGAATGGGCGCTATGTGCTCTGCTGGTTGGCACTAGGTGCAGAATGCCCTAACTTGTGATCCTTAGAGGTGCTACCACAGAGCACTCTGGAAACAGCACACATAAGAAAACAAAATTATTTCTGTGAGGCCAGAAGTATTATGAATGATGCTCCCAGTCCCACAAAAAACTTCCAGCCATCCCTCTGTTCTTTCATCTCTCTGGGCAGATTGCCTCTTCTCTCTCTTTAAGTTTGTACTTGAAGTTTCATTCCATAGGCCAGTCACCAAGTTTTCCAATCCCCAAATTGTGAGCTGCCCATGAGCCAATCAAATGTAACTGAGCTCTCTGACCAAAAACATCACACAGGCGCTCACTTTCCACTCTATGTCTGCCAATAATTAAAATTGGCCTAGGTTAGTGGCAGTACAATTTTTAAAAAACATTTATTCATCTTGAGCAAGTGTGAAATTGGATATAATATTAAATGAGGCTCCAACTGTCAACTTCAAAACTTTACATAATCAAAAGATACATATATATGCATCATATGGAATAAAATTAGATCAAGTCTCTATTAATATTACATAGTAGATAAAAGAAATTTCACATGAATGCATAAATATTCCTAATTAATATGCTTACAACAACATTTTAAGACCTTGATTATATGGTTTATTTCCAGGGAAATGCACTTCCAAAGAAACAAGTGGTTGATACCATATAGCTTCACATATTAAACCTGCTTCAAATTTCAATTTCCATCAGTTAAAACCAATTAGAACAAGCTTAATGGATAGGCTAATTTAACTGTGACTAACTGAGCTAAGCAGCAGGTCTGCCACTGTCATTTTTTTGCTTTTTCATTTTACCTTTGCCACATTGA
Organism: Cetorhinus maximus; assembly: GCF_964194155.1. Classification (NCBI taxonomy): domain Eukaryota; kingdom Metazoa; phylum Chordata; class Chondrichthyes; order Lamniformes; family Cetorhinidae; genus Cetorhinus; species Cetorhinus maximus. The sequence continues at coordinate 122,753,779 of NC_135879.1, read as the reverse complement.
GGACAGGCTGAAGTGGTAATAAATGTAATATTTTTTTTTTTCTTAAACTATTCAGTGCATAGTATAATTACTAACAAATAGTCAAGGCACAGAGTTGAAGACACCAATGTTTACTTGTCTTTTGCTGAAATTCGTGAACAGTTTGAGCATAGTTGCATAGTTTATGAGGCCATCAAAATTGTTCAATTTTGTGCTTTATTCTTTCATGGGATGTGGGCATCGCTGGCAAGGCCAATTTGTTGCACATCACTAATTGCCCTTGCTAGGCCATTATCAAAGGTAGTTAAGAACCAACCACATTGTTGTGAGTCCCAAATCACATTTAGGCCAGACTGGGTAGGGGTGTCCTTCTCTAAAGGACATTAGTGAACCAGATGGCTATTTATAACAATGAATAATAATACCTATCATGGTCACTATTACTAAGATAGCTTTACATTCCAGGTTTATTAATTGAATTTAAATTCCATCAGCCACTATGGTGGGATTTGAACCAATGCCCGCAGAGCATTAGCCTGGGTCTTTCGATTGATCATCCTGTGAAATTATCACCACGCCACCATCTCACAAGTCACTACCATCTATATTGGCTATTTCATACTAAAGTTTTATCCAATGGAAGTGTCAAAGAAAAACAATGGCCTCAAAATTCAACTGCACAGTTTGCATTGTTCAGGCACTAAACAAACTCCCAAGCCTCCAATATGGCTAGCAGAAAATGGACACCCATTATGAGCCAGAAATAGGCTACATACCATATCAGTAAAGGCAAAAAATATACACTCACGAAGAATAGTTAAAACAAGTGTTTGGCCTGTTAGGCCAAATTCAAACTCTGCTCACTAACCTCCCCAAAACACCACCACCACTCTCCTGATAGCTGATACCCTTCCCAAATGTTGCTGACCGCTCCCTCCACCCTGATTGCTACTAGCATCCATCCTGATTGCCCCCTCTCCTGATACTCTTTAAGAATTTAACAAGTGCTCCACAAAGGCCCAATTGTTGAATATAATATACCACTGAAGGGTCTGTTTTCCATTACATACATAAGACTATAGGAGATCAGATTTTTTGATTCAATGCCTAGGAAGAATTACTTAGTGGGGGCAATCACTTAACACACAAATTTGAGCACAAAATATTCATCATTTTCCTTCAAAGTAAAAGGTTGGTAAGTCATGAGAAACTGGTACTTGACTTGCAGGAAGCACGTCTGTCCTACTTCACTGTTCCACCTCGATGCTGAAGGGGAAAATCATAGAATCATAGAAAATTGCACCATAGAAGGAGGCCATTCTTCCCATCATGTGCATGCCAACTCTCTGCAAGAACAACTCAGCTAACATATGCTAATAATAAAAACAAAAACCTGCGGATGCTGGAAATCCAAAACAAAAACAGAATTACCTAGAAAAACTCAGCAGGTCTGGCAGCATCGGCGGAGAAGAAAAGAGTTGATGTTTCGAGTCCTCATGACCCTTCAACAGAACTGAGTAATACTAGGAGAGGGGTGAAATATAAGCTGGTTTAAGGTGGGGGGTGGGGGTCGGGGGAGAGAAGTTTGGGCTTGGTGGTTGTAGGGACAAGCAAGCAGTGATAGGAGCAGATAATCAAAAGATGTCACAGACAAAGGAACAAAGAGGTGTTGGAGGTGGTGATATTATCTAAACGAATGTGCTAATTAAGAATGGATGGCAGGACACTCAAGGTGTCACTCTTTGTTCCTTTGCCTGTGACATCTTTTGATTATCTGCTCCTATCACTGCTTGCTTGTCCCTACAACCACCCCCCCCAACATCTCTCCGCCCCCCCCCCCCCCCCACCCCCCACCACCCCCAACCCACCTTAAACCAGCTTATATTTCACCCCTCTCCTAATATTACTCAGTTCTGTTGAAGGGTCATGAGGACTCAAAATGTCAACTCTTGTCTTCTCCGCCGATGCTGCCAGACCTGCTGAGTTTTTCCAGGTAATTCTGTTTTTGATATGCTAATAATACCTGGTTAAGTGATGAACTTTATTGATACCTTAGTTGATGACCAAAATTTATCCAATGCCTGATCAGAACCTAGAAAAACTTGGACATGATTAGGATTTTAAAATGGGTCACATTTTGATGGAAATTTTACTAAAGAATGCTTACATTCTACTATGAAATGTAACTGATATCAGTACTCAGAGACTCACATGCTGGTACAGGCTGACTATGTGCTGTAGCTTGGTGTGATGGGATTTGTGTTTAATGAATAATTTCCCACAGGTTGCATTGCTAATCTAGGAGAATGGTGCTGAGCAGAGGCATTGTCCCAGAAGATGAAGATACTAATGTCGACTCAGGCAGCAGTGAGGCTCTGAAGTGAGCCTCTGAGTCTGTGAAGCACAGAGCTAAGAAATCACAGGTTCCCACTCATGATTACTATCCAATAATCGCTGCAGGAAAGTTTATGTATGTGGAGTTCAAATAAGGACAAGAACACACTTGGCTCTGATGAGGCTCAGTAGTCAAATTGTTGGCTGACACTCACTGGCATTAGGATTTTCAGGCTCCATGGTGTATAGTTTTACAAGCACACAGTAATAATAAACTCCATTTCACAGCTGATCGAAGGCCAGAAAATTGTAGAATTGAGGAAAAGAAAAGACCGCTGTCAGCCTTAGGTCTGTTTGCGCGCTGGGTTTTACAATTTGCCAAAATGCCCAGGAGACTGAAAGAGGTGGAGATCGGAAAGGAGAAAAGTAGAACAGAATTGAGTGTCACAGTTGACCGCTGTGTTCCTGTGTAACCCCTGTTCAAGAAGGGAGGGAGACAAAAAGCAGGAAGCTATAGGCCAGTCAGTCTAACTTCTGTTGTTGGGAAAATGCTAGAGTCCATTATTAAGGAAGAAATAACAGGGCATGTAGAAAAGGTTAACGCAATCAAACAGAGCCAAAAGTGGAGGAACAGCACCTCATCTTCTGACTAGGCACTTTACAGCCTTCCGGACTGAATATTGAGTTCAACAATTTTAGATCATAAACTCTCTCCTCCACCCCCACCCCCATTCCGATCCCCGTTTTTTCCAATAATTTATATAGGTTTTTCTTTTCCCACCTATTTCCATTATTTTTAAATGTATTTCCATCCATTGTTTTATCTCTACCTTTTAGCCTATTTCGATCCCTTCCCCCCACCCCACCTCCACTAGGGCTATCTGTACCTTGCTCGTCCTGCTTTCTACCCTTAATGTCGCCTATTAGCTCGTTCCTTAGATAATATCACCACATTCAAAACCTCTTTGCCCTTTTGTCTATGACATCTTTTGGCTATCTCCACCTATCACTGGCCCTCTATCCAGCTCTACCTGTCCCATCCCCCCTTAAACCAGCTTATATTTCACCTCTTTTCTATTTTTCCTTAGTTCCATTGAAGAGTCACACTGACTCGAAATGTTAACTGTGATTCAAGCTGTACCTCACAGCGACGGGCAGTGATAAAAAAGACCCTCAGGTACAGTCTTCCATCTTTCTTCACGTAGCAGGGGAACCAGCTCTAGGAGTCTATAACACATTCACATTTGAAAGTGGTGAGAAATGAAATTACATGAAAGAAATAACAGAAAAATTTAAAGCCTACTGCAGTCCTAAGAAAAACGTCATGTATGAAAGATATCGATTTTTAAACGTGGACGCAAGGCAGTGACAACATTAGTCAGTAGGTAACTGAGCTGAGAATACAAACTAAATCGTGTAAATTTGGAGAGCTTGAAGAGTCACTCATCCAAGATAGAATAGTTTGCAGAATCACAAATGACACTCTGAGAGAATGGCTTTTGAAAAAAAATTGATCTTACCCTGGAGAAAGGAATAAATATCTGCAGAGTGGCAGAGACAATGAAATGCCAACTAAAACAGATGACAGAAGATGATAAGCCACACATGGTCGAGCAGTTAGATGCAGTTAAACAGAAACAGCCCCGGGAAAGAACAAATAGACAGTCTGAATGTAAGAAGAATAAAACTGATATTAAAGCATTTAAATGCAGCCAATGCAGAATAGAGCATTTACCACATAATTGCCCAACCTACAGAAAGTAGTGCAAGAACTGTGATAAACTAAATATCTTCACTAGGATGTGTAAATCAAAGAAAGTGCACACGATTGACACAGACACTGAAGCTGAACTTTATGTTGGTGCAGTAACAACAAGTTCCAAATAGGTTGAATGGAAGATTGATTTTAAAATTGCCAGCATGTTGCTGAATTTCAGGTGCACAGAAAATGTCATTCTCATAAGCCTGTATCGTAAGATAAGCAAAGAAAAACAGCTAACTAAAACAAAAGTGAAGCTGTCTACTTATGCAGGTGAAAAAAATTGCTGTAGAAGGCAAGTGCACGTTTAAAGTGAACTACAAAAAACTGTCTCAAGCACTTACATTCATAGTGGTGAAAATGGATGCAACCCATTCTTGGAATCAAAGCTTGTGAAAATCTGAAATTAATCAAAAGAATAATGACTGTCACCACTGATGACATCCTGAGCAAGTATAAAGATGTGTTCCGGTAGATTGGTTGCCTAAATGGAGAACACACCATCAAGATTGACGAAACTATGACTCTATGAGTCTGCCTGGATCCCAGAGACCTAAACCAGGCAGTACAAAGAGAGCATTACCAGTTGCCCACAGTAGAAGAGATCACATGTAAGCTCGCCATTGCTAAATACTATTCAGTCTTGGATGCGAGTTCAGGCTTCTGGCAGGTCAAGCTGGATGAACGCAGCTCCTATCTCTGTATCTTCAACACACCATACAGTTGATACAGGTTTTTACGCTTACATTTTGGTATTAATTCAGCTCTGGAGGTGTTCAACAGAACAGTGAAGCAGCTGTTTGAAGGGTTAGAGGGCGTGGAAACCTATATCGACGATGTGCTGGTCCGGGGAGCCTCACGAGAAGAACATGACCACAGACTGAGGCAGGTGCTGGCCAGAGCTAGAGAAAGGAACCTCAAGTGGAAGAAAGAAAAGTGCAAAATCTCAAGTACTTGGGACATGTGCTAACAAGTGAGGGACTGAAGCCAGACCCGAGTAAAATCGAAGTAGTCGTGAACATGCCACCCCCAGAATGTAAGAAAAACTTGAAGAGGTTTTTGGGAATGGTGACCTATCTTGGGAAATTCATTCTGAACATATCAGAGCTGACAGCACCACTCAGAGAACTTCTACAAAATTATGTGGAATGGCATTTGGAACAAAGTCAACAGGAAGCTTTGACCAGTCTGAAGAGAACACTGACCCTAGCACCAGTGCTAAAGCATTACGATGTCAGTCACCCAGTCAAGATCTCAGTGGACGCTTCAAAGACTGGCCTGGGAGCTGTTCTCTTGCAAAATGAGGCATCAGTAGCATACGCTTCAAAGGCAATGACTGAAACACAGCAGCGGTATGCCCAAATAGAGAAAGAAGTGCTAGCAATTGTGTTTGGCTAGAACGCTTCCACCAGTTTGTCTATGGGAAAGATGTGGAGGTAGATTCTGATCACAAGTCTTTGGAAGCTATACTTAAAAAGCCCCTGAACTGTGCACCACCAAGAATCCAAAGATTACTAATGCATCTGTGGAAATACCAGGTCAGAGTTAATTACAAACCGGGCAAGGAGATGTACATCACAGACACTCTGTCACGTGTACACCTACCCATCACAGAGGAAGAGGATAAAGAAATGGAAGCACAAGTTCACATACTGACAAAGAACTTACCTGTGGCTGTAAACAAACTGGATGAAATCAGGGAAGGGACCAAGAATGACACCACCCTGAGAAAACTGCAGCAGATTGTGCAAACTGGCTGGCCCACACATCAGAGCGGAGCCCCTTCTGCTGTACAAGAGTACCGGAACTTTCGTGAGGAAAGTAATGTAGCAGAAATAATACTTTTCAAGGGGGAAAATTCATAATTCCTGCAACACTGAGGAAGGAAATGCTGCAGCGCATGCATGAAAGTCACCCCGGTACAAAAACATGCAGGAGAAGAGCTTGAGATGTAATGTATTGGCCTGGAATGGGAGCACAAATCAGTGAAATGGTGAATGTGTGTGCAGTGTGCCATAAGTACAGTAAGTCTCAACAAAAAGAACCATTTCAGCCACACAATGTTCCAGGGAGGCCCTGGCAGAAAATTGGAGTGGACTTGTTCACATTTGACAACAGTGAGTACCTACTAGCAGTTGATTATTACTCAAAGTTTTTTTGAGTCTGTGCTGCTGAGAAATGATAGTAAGGGCATCACTGTAATAAATCATTTAAAATCAATACTTGCTCGCCACGGCATTCCTGAAGTGCTCAGCTCAGATAACAGTCCACAATCCTAGGCACTGAGTTTCGCAAATTTGCATTGCACTGGGAGTTTTACCACACTACGTCAAGTCTCAAATATCCACAATCAAATGAAACAGTGGAATGTACCATGCAGGCCTTAAAACACCTGTTGAAGTGCCAGGCAAAGGCGGACGGGACAGACACCTACCTGTCTCTGCTAGATTTCAGGTACACTCCATTAGAGGGCATTTGGTCATCTCCAGCACAGCTCTTGATGGGGAGAAGACTAAGAACTAAGCTTCAAACTACACCCCAACTGTTATTTCCACAGCCAGTGAGTTACAGCGTGCAGGACCTGCTCAAACTGAGACAGCAGAAGCAAAAACAGTACTTTGATTGAAGCGCCCGACCTCTGCCTGACCTGAACATTGGAGAGACAGTGAGGATTCAACATGAAGGTGCCAAAACAGAAAATGCTGGAAAAATGCTGGAAAGAGCTAGCTGAAGAAGGGTCACACAGACTCAAAATGTCAACTCTGTTTCTCTCTCCACAGATGCTGTCAGACCTGCTGAGTTTTTCCAGCGTTTTCTGTTTTTGTTTCAGGTTTCCAGCATCCGCAGTATTTTGCTTTTATTCCACATGAAGGGATCTGGAATCATGCTGTTGTCACAGGAATCATAGGAGAACCAAGGTCTTACAGAGTGCAGACTCCAAACGGACAACAGCACAGGAGACACTGTAAATTCTTACGGAAAACAAATGAAACACAACCCTGCTCTGAACCAGAAAGTGTAGCTGAAGGTCAAAATCCAGAATGCACCAGTGAAGCAACAGATAACCAGGCAAAGCCGGAGGGTCCTGAAAACTATCCAAGGGGTGGTAGTGACACAGAGCTGGAGAAGGCCCCTTGTCTTTCAGAATCATCTCTGTCACAATTCAGAACATCCAGTGGAAGAATTGTGGAAAAACCACAGAGGTGAGTAAAAGACAAACAGACTGATCAAAACAGAGTGGAAAAGAATAGATAAGAGACTTTGTGTACTTGAGTTGTATAAAAGATTGTTTTTTTTTAAAAAAAGGGAAATGTCATGATCATAATTGATTGTGGTAGTGGACTCCAGTATCAGATACTATACGGTACTCTGTACTAGAGAGGGGGTTACCTGACCTGGGGATTGAAGGTCAGATAGCACATGTTGGAGCCTGTCTTGATAGACTTCAGTCACTGCAGATGTGTGCTATCAATAAAGTTAGCTCAGCTACAATGTCAACAGCCTTTGTGCATCATTGAAACAAGAAACAAGACACACGAGTTCCCTGATGATATACATTCAGAGTGCGGAACCTCCTCTAAGAAGCTCTCCTCATCCTGGATCAACTCCTATAGGATGCTTATTGGCCCTCTGTGAGATTAAAGACACGATTTAGAGCTGTCACTGTTGTGTTTTTATAAAGATATAAAGGCACCAATCTCATGAGGGATTGGGTAAACACGTTGTGGGTTCATTTATTAAGAACAGGTACATGTGAACTGATATACATGGATATAAAGCTTGAAGATATCGCAGGAGAACTGTGTGTGCTGTGTCCTGCTCACAGGTCAAAGTGAAACTGAGACTGGATCACATGACACACTTCCCTTCTAGTGATTATATGCCTTATATATATTATATCCCTTATAACATATCCCTTTCTTTTAAAGGTATTTTTCCCCCTTCTAAAGAAGTAGAACTATTTACAAGGCACGTTCAAGTTTAGTTACCATTGCACAAGCATATAAATCACTCACCATTCTGACTTGGAAATATATCACTGTCCCTTCACTGTCACTGGGTCAAAATCCAGGATCTCCCTCTCTAACGGCATTGTGGGGGTATCTACACCACATGGACTGCAGCAGTTCAAGAAGGCAGCTCACCACCTTCTCAAGGGCAATTAGGGGTGGATAATAACTGCTGGCCCAGCCAGCAATGCCCACTTCCCATAAATGAATTTTAAAAAACTATAACTGGTGAACCTATGTGTCTCTAAAGTATAAAGGTATTCTACTGGTACGCCCAGGTCTTGTGAAGGTAACCTTGTCTGGAGGTTTCTTTCATTGCTCACAGTGATCCATGGGGTTGTCATTCTTGGATGTTGTTCCTCATTGCATTTGGGATCTTTTCCTCGATGAAATAGGACTGTGCAGTGGTTGAGGAGTTGGAATGGATCTGAATTGTCCTCTGTTGCGGCTCACTGTTGTACCTTTGTGTGTACTGACTTCATAGAACCTTGATTCTGAACAAATCTTTGCCACCTCGGCTGGTTACCATATAGCTTCTGTGGAATCCTTGATGCAAACTTGTTATCCCAGCTACAAATTTGGCAATTCTGTACCTGTCTCTTTATCGTGCACGTTTCTCATCTTTTCTTGCAGTTTTAAAAGTTGATCTCTAGTTTCTGAAAGAGTAGAATGGTAAGAGTAGGTAAAATGGTACATATTGGTCTGTCAAACTTGAGATCTGCCGGTGATGGAACAGTTACACTTAAAGGTGTCACTCCCAGATGTAACATTTCAATGTGTAGATCATGCTTGGTCTGTCTACATTTGAGTGTTAGGGACTTCACTGTGTGAATCATTCATTCAGCTAGGCTGTTAAATCTAGGGTAATGAGGATAAAAAGTAGTGTGTTCGATATTCCACTTCTCACACATGTCCTGAGATGGCTTGCAGACTGTTATCTGTAATGATCTCTCTAGGCATACTAAATAAACTGAAAATAGCACTTAGAGTGTGCAAGACAGATATGCTTGATGTATTGTGCAATTGTCAAATAATGGGGTACTTGTTAAAGTAGTCAACAATGACAATGAAGTCCATGCCATGGATATGAAAGAGGTCGGATGCCATTTTGGACCAAGGATGATCAGGAACTTCATATGGAATCAGTAGTTCTTTGTGCAGACTTGACATGCCTCACGCTTCCTGATGACGATTTCAATGTCATTGTTCATATCCGGCCAATAGACTGTGTCTCTTGCGAGTCTTCTCATTCAATCCATGCCCATGTGTGAATGATGAAGTTGTTGAAGAATATCAGGTTACAAAGAGTCCAGCATGATGACCTGCTTGCCTTTAAAAATAAATCCCCCAGAGATCCCTAGCTGGTCCCGGTAAGGCCAAAATTCTGCATGTCCACGTATTCGAGGACATGCCGAATTAAATCAGGCCCTCCTTCAATTATGGTTTACTACAGTTTCTATGGTGTAGAATCTTTCACCATTTATTCTTGTAGCCACTGGCATTTGTGTTGTACAAAATGTACCAGGTCAATGGATGGACTTGCATTCTCCTGCAAGCGTAACATTGCAGCTCCCTCGAAAGTGCCAATTTTCTCGAAACATTTTGGGTATTTTGATGTTAAGTTGTTAACTGAGGTGATAGTAGTTTCTGATGATGATCTGCTGTGTGAGGCCTGACTGGTTCCATGGATTTTCACTAGTGAGAGATCACAGCATGCCGGTAAACCTGCGATTGCTGGGCTTTGGTTTACATGATGTAGAACATTTGTGACACCCAGGCGGACTGATTGTACTTGCACTCCAGGGCTATGGATCCTGCACATAGAATTAGTGAACCGTTGAACGCTGAAAATTTCACAGCAGTATGTTTCACCATGGCCTTCCATGCCTGTGGATACGTGTCTTTTAGATTTCACAAGGGTCATATGTTGGCACTTGCCCCTGCGCCTGCCATGGCTAACAATGAATAGTGCCCAACTGTCTTAGGACAGATAAGTTTAATCTTGGCAAATGCTTCAGACAGTGAGATGGCATCTATGATTCCCACAAGATTGACCGTATGAAAGGTGTTCACTGCTCTTCATGCACATCATTATAATTTTCTAGTTTGTCAATCACCTCATGTGTATGTTTCTGATGGGTTACTAGACAGTCAATCTTATTGCTCGAAGCTACCTGTTAAACACTGTCTGTTTGGATCAGCGCATGGCTCTTTGTAGCTGCATCAGGCTCAGCTCTCGTGCTCTTCCACTGCCAATGGCCACTGCCACATGCTTTTGAGAATTGATGGAAAGCTAGGCATTTCCTTGGTGCATGCATAAGACCACACCTTGCACATGGCATGCTAGGCTTGGGTGTGCTAGGAAGTGCATTAACAATTGGGGTTGTGCTTAAGACCTGTAAGATTCATTGACCTGTGAGGATCACTTCGTACTTATATCCATCCTTGAGTATCTCTCCAATGCAATATGTTTTGGGCTTGTCTAGCAGATCTTTCTGGAATGGTTCCATGGGAGTGGTTGTGATTACCAACTCAACAATTCTGTCTGCTAGCTCTGCATTTGAAAAATCATGAAACATACCCTTTACTTTGCATCTGCTGACGAAGTGATCTATGGATTCTGTAGGCTGTTGGCTAAATGACATGAACTCTAGTCGATGAATCCAGAAGTTTAATCTTCCAATGTAGTCCATATCTTTTGGGGATCCCTTAGCTCTTCAACTGTTAATCCTGACCTGTTCAGCCTGTGTAGACCTTCATTCCCAATTGCGGGGTGAATTTTTCTGGCTTGTTTGTTTGGTTTATACACGCCTGAATCAAGAAACCATAGCTCTGCACATTGTTTAAACATTTTGAATTTGGATATTAGGTCAGCTGCATCTCAATTCAAACTGGGGAGTTTTGTGGACAATCTGGCAATATCCCTTTGACCTTCATCCTTGTTTTATTCAGCCTATTATTCAAGAACTCCTGAAGCCACCCATTATAATCACAGCCTTTCTCTGACCCAATTTTATGCCCGTTATAATCACAACTTTCTCTGGCCTACTTTTATGGCTTTTGTTTTGTTTGACTCTCCCTCGCTCGCTGTCAATCCAGCCCACACCCTGGTCACTCGCCTTTCCCAACTGAGCTAACCCGGTGCTGGTCCTCCCCACCCACTGTCCCACTGACTGAACTGACAGGCGATGGCCTGCAATCTCACCACAAGGGATCCATCTGCTCACCAGCCCTTTACTGGAGTACTGTGCCTTCAAAGCTTTTCTGCGCAGTCACTGTGCTGCGACTTCAACACTCCCTGACGCTGCAGCTTCGTCGCAGTCTGACCAAAACATGGAGGGCCGGCTCATGCCAGGCAGCATAATCTAAGGCTGTTCACCATCTCATACCTGTACTTACTCTTGTTGCCACACCTTTTTGACCACCGCTGAACCCCATGTTCCATAATGTGTTCATTTATTAAGAACAGGTACAGATGAACAGAGATACATGGGTATAAAGCTTGAAGACATCAGCAGCAGAGCTGTGTGTGCTGTGTTCTGCTCATAGGCCAAAGTGAAACTGAGACTTGGTCACATGACACGCTTCCCTTCGAGCAATGGCATGCTGGTTTCCCTTAAAGGCATATTAGAATAGTTGTGGTAAGAATGTTCTAAGTGAACGTTATGTTGCCAATTTCAAGTCAACATGACTGAGTGCTGGATTCCATGTGGCTGTCTGATAGTAATCCTACAACAAGTGAAAAAGTCCTCTGAGTGAGTGAAGGTCTGGTATTCACCCAATGTATGCAGTGCACTCAGTGATGGTGACTATGTGTATGGTGTTTCACATTGCATAAGGAATGAGTGAATATAAACATGTGATCCATGATGAAGTGCATAAAAAGTGAAGGGTGTATGCTGCTGGGAGTTTAGTAGCTGTGAGGAGTGATGTGATGAAGAATGTTTGCAAGGCAGAGTTCAAGGGGTGGGGCTTAAATTGCAGGGTACAGGTGAATCAGAAAATGTACTCATGTTTTCTGACCTGGTTAGATCAACAAACCATTCTTACATCGCTTTCAAGACCTGAACACAAAGTTAAACATTCATGGGAATGTGCTGCAACAACAAGAAACTAGGCTAAGATCCCAATCCATTGGACTTCAGCCTTACATTGAAGTTTCTTGCATGGCCTGTTAAGGGTGAACTCTCCAACTGACTGAAACATGGTCGGCAAGTTGAAAGGGAGCAGACTGAGCTCTCAAAATGTCCATGTTTCCACATCCCACTATTCCCAAGGCTGGGTATATGGAAGTTTTTGCTCACTTCTCACTCACTACCACCTTGCATCTGGAGTATTCTTGGCCCAGGGCAACTGCATCAATCAGTCAACAAGTGACAGAACACTCACAGCCCATCAAAAGTGGAAGCATTAACTACTGGACTGTTATCAGCCCAGATTCAGGTCCTGAATGTCCTTTGAATTTGTCATATGTTTGCCGAACCTGGGTGGAAAAGTGAGGAATATAAAGTGAGCCTACATCTACCGAATCTCCATCTCTTTTCATAGTCGTCAAAAATTCTACAGGAAGTTAAGCTAAGCATTTCTTTTATTGAAACAGGAAAGAGTGGGACTGGCTGATTTGCATCAAGATTGCTGAATCCCATCAATTCCATCTCATCTGCCTATGTAAAGAACAGAAGAAATTTGTGTTTATGTGGCGCCTTTAAAAGGATAAAAAAGGTCAAATCACTTCATTCAAGGGAGACATATTCAAAAAAAAAAAATAAGCAGTTGTATGCTGTATGCCAAGACTAAATCCTGGTAGAAGTGAAACCCAGGCAACTGGCTAAAAATCAAGTTCCCAGCAGCAATCAATTGAAAAAGCGATTATGAGAAAAGCCTTTTGCACATAGTGCATGATTAAGGCCTGGGAATGCACTGCCTCAGACTGTGGTGGAGGCAGGTACAAACATGGCAATCAAAAGGGAATTAGGCTGTTATTTGAACAGGAAGAATGTGCAGGGCTATGGGGAAAAGGCAGGAATATGGCATTACTTGAATTGCTCATTCGCAGAGCCAGTCCAGACACGATGGGCTGAATGGTGTCCCTCTGCGCTGTAATAATTCTATGATTCTGTGATTCTGAATTTCAAAGTGGTTTATGGCTGCAGGGAAAGTGGCAATTTTAAATTCAAAGCCTTCCATTCCTTTTTCTTTCAACCAAGCTGTTGGAATAAAACGCTGGAGCAAAATCCCTTCCCTGCCTCCATCAGACTACATTCCGCCTCCTACCCTCACACCTGCACCCATCCATCCCACCACACTGCCACAGCCACATGACTCACCTAAAATAAGGAAATTAGGTTGAGGGTTGGATTTCAGATGGGATCAATGAGCCAGTTGGTGGCTCGAAGTTCCACTCCACTGCACTACTAACTTAACAGTTGCCTGCCAGGAATTTCAAGCCTTTACAATCTATTTCATGTAGTCTGGTAACAGGCCCACAATGTGACATTAATTCTGATTCTCTGTCTTAAAAAAGTGTACTCTGATGATCAGGCGTTTAGCGTGTTTTATCTTAAAAGTGAAGAATGGCCTAAGGCTGGTCCTAAAGGAATTTCCTTGATTCCTGTGAAACCTGCCACTAAATGTTATGCTGTAAACAGCTTTTATATTGGGATTGCACTGTCACTTCCAAGAACATGGGTCTCATGCAGCCTGCGGCTGCCCCAAAGTAATCCCACTAGACAAGTTAAGGCTTGCAACGAGGAAGTCCCAAAAAATAATGTCTCACTGACAACAATATAAAAGATGCTTTACAATCGATCATTTTTGATTATCATAGTTTTTTGTTTACTTTTGAAAGATTACTTTTGGTATTCCTTTGTTCCATTTGGACTCCAAAGTGAAGAATGCCTTACTGTTTGTGGGAGTTTATTGCGATCATATTGGCTGCCAAGATTCCTGCATTACAACAGCGACTACAGTTCAAAAACACTTCATTGGTTGTAAAGCGCTTTCTAAATGTAAGCCTTTCTTTCCTTTCTTATTTTCTTCTTTTCCTCTCTCTCTCTCTCACTCTCTCTCTCTCTCTCTCTCTCATTCTGTCTCCCTGCTCCCTCTCTCCCTCCCTCTCTGGACACTGGAATCAGGCAGTTAAATGACCTGGAACTTATGTAAGTTCCTCCACCCTCCCATATTGAGCTAGTTCATGGCAGAAGCCTTGGGCAAAATCCAGCAATGAGATCTACTGTCAAAAGCTGACACTCCAATGCAGTACTGAGGGAGCACTGCAATGTTAGAGGTGCCATCTTTCGGATGAGACATTAAACTGAGGCCCGATCTGCCTGCTAGGATGTATGTAAAAGATTCCATGGAGCTATTTCGACAAAGGACAGCAAGCAATCTCCAGTATCCTGGCCAATGTTCATCCTCAATCAACATCAGAAAAACAAATGCTCTGGTCATTATCACATTGCTGTTTGTGGGAGTTTGTTGTGTTCATGTTGGCTGTCAAGATTCCAGCATTACAACAGTGACTACATTTCAAAAACACTTTGTTGGCTGCAAAGCACTTTCTAAATGCAAGCCTTTCTTTCTTTTCTGCTTTTCCCCTCTCTCGCTCTCTCTTTCTCTGTCTCTCTCTCACCCTCTCCCCAACCTGCACCAACCCCCACTCCCTTTCTCCCTCTCTCCATGTTCCAGTGGTATTTTAACTCCTCTCAATGCTAGGCCCTCTGCTGGTTTAAGCCTTTGTTACCTATTGCACCAAATGATGACAGAGAGGCAGGAATTGGGTGGTGACCTCCTTCCCTGCCATTTCACCGGCACCAGTCTGAGCTTTCAGTAAATAATTAATTTCCAGGGTCATTTTTGTGTGAACATTGCTGGCTAGGCCAGCATTTATTGCCCATCCCTAGTTGCCCTTGGGAAGGTGGTGCTGAGCTACCTCCTTGAACCGCTGCAGTCCATGTGATGCAGGTACACCAACAGTGCTGTTAACAAGGGAGTTCCAGGATTTTGAGTCAGCGACAGTGAAGGAACGGTGATATATTTCCAAGTCAGGATGGAGTGGCTTGGAGGGGAACTTCTAGCCGGTGGTGTTCTCATAAGTCTGCTACTCTTGCCCTTCTAGATGGTAGTAGTTGTGGGTTTGGAAGGTGCTGTCTAAGGACCCTTGGTGAATTCCTGCAATGCATCTTGCAGATGAAACACCGCTGCCACTGTGTGTCGGTGGTGGAGGGAGTGAATGTTTGTGGATGTGGTGCCAATCAAGTGGGCTGCTTTGTCCTGGATGGTATCAAGCTTACTGAGTGTTATTGGAGTTGTACTCATCCAGGCAAGTGGGGAGTATTCCATCACACTCCTGACTTGTGCCTTGTAGATGGTGGACAGGCTTTGGGGAGTCAGGAGGTGAGTTACTCATTGCAGGATTCCCAGCCTCTGACCTGCTCTGATAGCTACAGTATTTATATGGCTAGTCCAGTTCAATTTCTGGTCAATGGTAACCCCCAGGATGTTGATAGTGTGGGATTCAGTGATGGTAATGTCATTAAATGTCAAGGGGAGATGGTTAGATTCTCTCTTGTTGGAGTTGGTGATTGCCTGGCACTTGTGTGGCATGAATGTTACTGACCATTTGTCAGTCCAACCTGGATTTTGTCCAGTTCCTGCTGCATTTGGACATGAGCCCTGCTTCAGTATCTGAGAAGTAGCGAATGCTGCTGAACATTGGACAATCATCAACAAACATTCTGACTTCTGACCTTATGACAGAAGGAGGGTCATTGATGAAGCAACTGAAGATGGTTGGGCCGAGGACACTGCCCAGAGGAACTCCTGCAGTGATGTCCTGGAACTGAGATGATTGACCTCCAACAACCACAACCATCTTCATTTGTGCTAAGTATGATTCCAAATGGCAGAGAGCTTTCCCTCTGATTCCCATTGATTGCAGTTTTTCTAGGGCTCCTTGATACCACACTTGGCCAAAAACTGCCTTGATGTCAAGGGCAGTTACTCTCACCCCACCTCTGGAGTTCAGCTCTTCTGTCCAAGTTTGAACCAAGGCTGTAATGAGGTCAGGAGCTGAGTGGCCCTGGAGGATCCCAAACTGAGCATCAGTCAGTAGGTTAATGCTCAGCAAGTGCCTCTTGATAGCACTGTTGATGACTCTTCCTTTACTTGACTCATGATTGAGAGTAGACTGATGGGGCGGTAATTGGCCGGGTTGGATTTGTCCTGTTTTTTGTGTACAGGACATACTTGGGCAATTTTTCACATTGCCAGGTAGCTGCTAGTGTTGTGGCTGTACCGGAACAGTTTGCCTAGGGGCGTGGCAAGTTCTGGAGCACAAATCTTCAGTACCATTGCCCATAACCTTTGCAGTATCCAATGCTTTTAACATTTTCTTGATATCATGTGGAGTGAATCAAATTGGCTGAAGACTGGCATCTGTGATGCTGGGGACCTGCAGAGGAGGCTGAGATGTATCATCCACTCGACACTTCTGGCTGAAGATTGTTGCAAATGCTTGAGCCTTGTCTTTTACACTGGTGTGCTTGGCTCCCCCATCATTGAGGATGCTGGTGAGTTGTTTAATCATCCACCACCATTCTCAATTGGATGTGGCAGGATTGCAGAACTTGGATCTGATCCATTGGTTGTGGAATCGCTTAGCTCTGTTTATCAAATGTTGTTTATGCTGTTTGGCACATATGTAACCCTGTGTTGTATCTTCACCAGGTTGACACCTGGTTTTTAGATATGCATGGTGCTGCTCCTGGCATGCCCTCCTGCACTCTTCATTGAACCAGTGTTGACCTCCTGGTTTGATGGTAATTGTAGAGTGGGGGATATGCCGGGCCATGAGGTTACAGATTGTGTTGGAGTACAATTCTGCTGCTGCTGCTGATGGCCCACAGCGCCTCATGGTTACCCAGTCTTGAGTTGCTAGATCTGTCCAAAATCTATCCTATTTAGCACAGTGGTAGTGCCACATAACATGATTGAGCGCATCCTCAAAGCGAAGACGGGACTTGATCTCCACAAGGACTGTGCGGCAGCCATTCCTACTGATATTCTCATGGACAGATGCACCTGCGGCAGGCAGATTGATGAGGATGAGGTCAAGTACATTTTTCCCTCTTGTTGGTTTCCTCACCGCCTGCCGCAGGCCCAGTCTAGCAGCTATGTCCTTAGGACTCAGCCAGCTTGATCTGTAGTGGTGCTACTGAGCCACTCTTGGTGATAGACATTGAAGTCCCCCACCTAGAGTTAATTTTGTGCCCTCGCCACCCTCAGCACTTTCTCCAAGTGGAGTTCAACATAGAGGAGCACTGATTCATCAGCTGAGGTGGGTGCAGTTTGTGATAATCAGCAGGGGGTTTCCTTGCCCACGTTTGACCTGGTGCTATGAGACTTCATGTGGTCCGGAGTCGATGTTGAGGACTCCCAGGGCAACTCCCCCCTGACTGTATACCACTGTGCCACCACCTCTGCTGGGTCTGTCCTGCCAGTGGGACAGGACATAACCAGGGATGGTGATGATAGTGTCTGGGACAATATCTGTAAGATATGATTCAGTGAGTATGACTATGTTAGGCTATTGCTTGACCAGTCTGTGAGACAGCCATCCCAATTTTAGCACCAGCTCCCAGATGTTAATAAGGAGGACTTTGTAGTGCCGACAGGGCTGAGTTTGCCGTTGTCGTTTCTGATGCCCAGGTCAATGCCGGGTAGTCCATTTGGTTTCATTCCTTTTGAGGCTGCAATGGGAGCTCTGCTGCAGCAACCGCAGAATACCTTTATACTGACAAGCTCCAGTTTGGTGACACTGAACCAGCTTTAGAGAGCTAGAAACAGACAAGCAGAAAATTTACAACACAAAAGGAGGCCATTTGGTCCATCATGTCTGTGCCGCGGAAGAATGAGCTATCCAGTCTAATCCCACTTTCCTGCTGTTGGTCTGTAGCATTCTGGGTTATGGCAAGTGCACATCCAAGTACTTTATAAACACTATGAGGATTTCTGCTTCTACTCCTTCTGCGGAGTGATTTCCACACCCATAGCACCCCCTGGACAAAAAAAATCTCCTCAACTCTTTTCTAAACGTTCTACCAACCACTTTAAATTTATGTCCCTGGCGATTGTTTGAAGTGTGGGGTTGACTGTGAAAGTGTAGCTTTTCCACTGGTTACAATGAAACACTTGACTTGTAACACGTCTTTCTACTACAGTTAAGGCCGATGCCGTCATTTTGCTTATGAAGGAACTTCAAGTTTCTGAGAAGGTGTTAACCTGAAGCTGAGCTAGGACTCTGCACACCTCCAACTGGTGGAGGGCATCATTTGATGGTTTACAGTGTGTGCCCATGCTGTGGTCAGGATGATGGCAATATACTCACCCAATTGCTGATGAGTTACACTGATTTCCCTAAGGATTGTGAGGAACTGTTTGTATTGACCGTCAGCCAAACAAAGTGTCAAACCAGCTATGTCAGTTGCCTAATGGCAACTAGTGGAAGTTAGGCCTGAGTATATGCCTGATAATTAAATGTTGAAACAAATGTGCCTGTAGTGCCAGACATGGTCATCCGATATTTGAGCCAAGCACAGCAGTACTCCGAGGCACTGTTAATTATTGATCAGCCAGTTTTGCTGATTAATGGAACCAAGGAGATAGGCCTGTCATGTCACTTCCCCTAACTTTGTTTCAGTTGACCAAGAAAGCCAATTTCCCAAGCAGCAAGAAGTTTCTTATTGCTCTTTGCTGGGAACCATGCATGATTTTGTTTGCTTAAATGCCAGCTTTGGCCCAATCCCTGGCTCTTATCAGCCTGCACCAAAGTTCTCTGGGACTTAGGAAAGTGAGGTGTATCTATGGAAGGAGGGAATGTGCATTTTGCAGCAAGCAAACAGTATCTCTGAATTTCACCATGATTGGGTTTGGAATTTTAACTGTACCCCAGGGGAGTTAAAATAGAAATGGGTCAATTTCCCGCTTTGCAGTGATTTTAACACTGCTGTTTAATCAGGTGGCCGGGGCAGCAGCCTGCACCAGGCAGGAACATTAAGTATTTATGCAAATCAGGGTCCTATGATGCATGTAGAATCCTGGTGACATCTTAATTATAACTCAGCAGGGATCTGCCTCATCCACTCCATTCAATGAAACTGCCCAGAAGGAAAGAATAGTAAAAACTGGGAAATAAGAACACTCGTCCAAACTGTATACCTTAAGATGGAATATCAGTGAAACTGGGAAATTAGATTACTGGTCTGTAGTAACCTGATATGTAATACACCTTTAAGACAAGTCTTGTAATGTAAGATCACATGATCTTAATACCCAACAGCAGAGTAACACGGGCTACCACTGTGAGAGAGTCTTGTGTTAGACACTGAAGAGTGAAGACAGAGTTTTGAGTTGTGAGCACACAAATGTAGCTGCTGAATTTCGTTTGTAAATAAACAGCATGTGTTTATTCTAACATCAATCTCCTGATGTTCTGTCTCCTTACCGATTCGGTCAGCCTGAATTAAGTGTGCAACCCGGATCCTTTAGTCCCAACAAACCACGGGCACTGGATCCAACCCAGTCCAACTCATCATGGTCTACAGGAATAAGGGGAACCTTGCCAAAACACTTCACCCATGACTTACCTGTGTGTTGACAGGCATTTCCAATTGCTGGCAGCTAATTATTTTCAAGCGTTTTAGGCCAGCAGGACGTAAATAATGCCCAGCTGTTAAAATGAGCAAAGCCTCCCTTTGACAGTCCCAGTCGGGCCATTGCTTGCCCAGTCTCCGGGTTTAAAATTCCACCTTTAAACTCCCTAATGGGCTTTGGATCAGGAAGCACCTGGCTAACCAAAAAAAATCAGTCATTACCCCACCCCTAGCATCGACCTTTCATCTCCCAGCCTCCTAAACAGTCTGAGACAATGGCCTGCATTGTGTTTGTGGCTTTGTCAGCAGCAGTGAGATTTGGGCAGACACGAATCCAACACACAATTAATTCCTGACCCCAAACAAATTTTCAGTCTGCAAGTTATTTACCTAATCTTTGGCAGGCTCCTAGGTTGTCTAGCCTGAGGCAAGGAGAGAAGAGGGGCAGAGATTGCCTGCTGCAAGCCTCCGGTGTATGTTGCTACATAACATGGCTGGCAGCCTTTGTGCTGCTGGTTTAAATTAACAAAAAAAGCTTCTAATAATGGCTTCAAAGTCCATGCTTTGCTACTGATTGATTTGGCTACTTGGCCTTTTACATTTTAAAGGGTCTCTCTACTCAAAGAGCTATAAATGCCAAGGTGAACAGGCACCCCTTGCATCCAGCATCACTATGGCACAAACAACAGAAAATGCATCAGATGCACAGCATTTCAATATGGGTGTCAACATATGGTTGGGCATATTGTATGCTGCTTGCCACTTCCAGTGAGGAATCTGGAACTGACTGGAGCAATCAAGAAGCTGGCAGATCTGCCCCTATTGCGTTTCCAATTGCATTCTACTGGAGTTATGCCGGTAACTCAATGAAAATCCAGCAGAAAATCAGGACAATTTTCCTTACGTGCAATCAAGCAATATAGAAATTAAGCTTTTTGTATTCCAAGGTCATTATTTTTGTTTTTGTTCAATAAGAAACATACAAATATAAGTTAAGCTAGTTAATTGTCAAGCTAAATCGTCTCGAATTGTGTTGATACACTTTGATCGCAAGGGTGAACAGATGGTGTGCTCCAGCAGCAGTGACATAGGTATTCGAACTCACTTTGGTACTCTGTAAAATGTCTAATACTATTGGTCAGCTTATCTTGTTACATATCTTGAGTTCTTATTATCAGTCTTTAATTGAATTCTTAAAACCACAGTTGAAAACCCTGTCTGGTTTCTTGCATTGAATTGACTAGAAATTATAAATATAAAAAAATTTAGGTAATATTCTTCATTTCTTATGAACATTGTAAAATATATTTTCTACCAAATGAATTCAGTTATAATTAGAGTCGATTTTAATTACCAGAATTTGTAGGAGATAGGGAAAATGTGGTGAAAATGGATACGCTTGCGTTCAGGGCTCTTTCCATAGTCAATTGGCAGAATTTTCCATTCCCCTGTGGGTGGGTTTACAGGCCATGGGCACCTTTCGCAGACCTAACCGCCCACCTCATTACACTCTTAAGAGCAGTGGGGGAGCGTCAGGCCCATCCTTCTGCCGCTTGCCACTTCTGCCACTATTTCACAGACAGCAGGCTGGGGCCGGCGACAGGTGGGAAATCTAGCAGTTAACATTGCTCGAGCAAGGGATGGGAAGGGAGTATGGCTGCCTCTTTACAGGCCTCCTGTTTCCAATAGAGCCCACCTCCATGCTTTGATCCTTCACATTTCCCCTCTCCCACTTCCCTATCCAACCCGGACCCCAATCCCACTCACCCCGTTTCTCCCTCCACAACCTAATCAGGGTTGTTAGCCTGGGTCACAAAGTTAGTTATAGCGGTGTCGTTAACAGGAGGTTGGTTTTCTGTACTGGCGGACTTGGAACAAGCTTGGAAACCTTACAATGTTGCAGTCTCCACAGGTCTTAAAGACATAAATGTTGCTGCCCTTACCGCTGCTGTTCATTTGTCCTGTGTTGTTTTAGACAGAGCTTAAAGCCTTTTCAGGGGAGGCCAAGACGGCTGCCATACAATGTGGTCCTTCACAGCTCCCTTCCAAATATGGTGTTGGGCTTTAGTTAATTCACCACAACTGGGTCTTTGTGTGCAGACATTCACCCTGAGGGTCTGAGACAATCACTGTCTTTCAGTGGAACCATCCCAGATTTGCGCTAAGTGCGTTAGCGGGCATGAAATAAGACGTTTAACCCGCTGGCCACAATTGCGGATTCTCACACTGTCTCGTCCCCTTCCTGCCTCACAAATTATGCAGTCATAGGAAACATGCCGAGTTGCTGGTGGCCGGCCTCTGATTTGCCCGCCATGCCGTTGCTTTGCTACTTCCGCATGCCGGGCACCATATTTAAACTGCAGCCATGCACACAGTTCTTAGTGCTTGCAGCCCAGGACTGCTCCGGTGAACACCTGGCTCCAAAAGCCAAGAAGAGTGCAGCCCCCCCGATTTAGTGACATACGCCTGAGATGCCTTCTGGATGCCTTGGAGGCCCATTGCGATGTCCTCTACTCCAGCTCTGGCCGCAGGAGACCCATCAGTCTTACCACTCCCACTTGGGAGGCGGTGGCAGAGATGGTCATTGGTCAAGACTGTACACAAGAAGTCGGCCTCTAGTGCAGAAAAAGGATGAATGATTTCACCCATGCCACCAGGGTAAGTCAACTATCTCATCAACCTCAACTCACCCACTCACATTCATCGACATCTCACTCACTGCCAACTCATAGGATGTCACCACTCACTCCCTCACACGCACCCTCACATCTCCATCTGGCCTCATCTCCTCTCGAAATCGCCTCCTCATCCCGTCCACGGCTCCACTCAGTACACAACACGCCTGGTATCTTTCTCATTTAGCCAAGCATGCACCTTGCTCACAATCTCTCCATCTGTCTTTATGTTGCACAACATTGCACACAATCAAAGGGAAAGGTCCCAGACTGGGGGGGCGGAGTGTTGGACATCAAGGTCCTCACTCCTTTTGAGAGTCGCATGTTGGAGTTGGCCAGAGAAGACACAGGCCGTTCCTCCAATGATGGTGATGTCGGCAGCGAACACCCATGTGAGCATCCTGCACCACATCATCCCTCTCTCAATGCTACTCTCTGTCCACTGTTCTGTGTTTAAAGCAGCTGCCAAGCACTAATAATCTTCCCTTTCTGTCCTAGGCACATCTGCCACGTCACCCTCAGGCAACCTTGACCCTGACCCCAGCACCAAGAGCACCTCGAAAGAGGATCCTGAGGGCCGCAGCGTTGAAGACCTGTCACGGCGCTCACTTACACCCTCCACCAGCGCAGCGACACACCTCGGTGGCACCTAGATGTAGAGCAGCCATGGGATCACAATCTGGTGAGAACAGCGCACAATCTGTTCCACAGCAGGCAGAGGCAGGGATATCCAAGGTCGCCGACACCCAGAGGACTGCTGGAGGCAAGGAACCTGCTGAATGAGTCAGTTAATGAGTCTCTGGACTTGGTCCTTAATTAGTTGGTGGAGTTGCAAAGATAATCACAGGAACATCGGGAAGGGATGTCTGGTGCACTCCTCAGGGTGCAAGAGACGATGGAGGAGTCCATCCACCTTCAGTCCAAGGTGATAGCGCCAGCATGCTGATGCACTGAGATCAATACTGGCATGATGGCAGTTGCTATGGAGACCTCGGTCCAAGACATCGGTTCTGCACTGCTGCGCGGTCTGCAGTCCATCACTGACACCATAGTTGACCTCCAACAGTGTCAACGGGTGAGAGATGCGGGGCAGCTCGACCTCACTCCAGCTTCCCCTTCTCCTCAAGGAAATCAGCCAGGGGCTGTCAGGCACCAATACGGAGGAAGACCAGTAGCTCAACACCCCCGGACCATCCACCCAGGCGACTCCGGGAATATCCAGCCGATCCAAATCCCCTTTACCTGTGACCCCCACAGCTCCAGCTCCACAGGCCAAGGAGGGTGCAGCTGACCTACAGCAGGACACCCAAACAGTTTGAGGCCCTTCAGGTCTCAGCCCTCCAGAGGACACATGCCCAAGTCACCACAGACAAGGCATAGTAGTCAGCAGGCTGCCTCCACCTCCGCTGTGGACATCGAAGGAGCAACAAGGTTGCAGGGTTAAGAAAGTTAAGAAGATGTAATTGCACAGCCTGTGCATGGGTATTAATCACTTGTACATAATGTTCATTATTGTAAATAAACTCCCAAGAACTCCCACTTCCTGTCTATGGCTTCTTGTTATGATGAGAAATGTTCATATCACTCAGGTGTGAAACCTTGTTTCCTGCATAAGGTAAATGCAGGTGTCTCAGTCCAGGGCCTCTTCCCTGTGCTTTGTGCAGCCTTCAGACCACAGAGATGGCCTGGCCTTACATGCCCTGGACACATTACTGATGTCTGCACCTCAATGGTGCTTGTCATTGCTGCCAGAATATCATGGGCAGGCATCACAGAGTTCCGTCATTCTCTCTGTGTGCTCTCAGCACCTTTGAGGTGTGGCTGGTCCCCCATCTCTTCAGCATCTGTGATCGGTAATGGTGTGCTCTTGAAGGGGTCAGGTCCTGAAAGCTGATAAAGTATCAGTTGTATTTAAAGTTTCACAGCTGCATCTCCATGATCTAACCCTGACCCCAGAGTGCTAGCGAACTGCCCTCAGCCAGGCAGGAGTCAGACATTCACAGAGGCAATGTTAAGGTCTATGGAATCTCGTGACTATTAGAGCCTCCGCTGCGTCTCCATGACATGAGCCTGAGCACTGAAGGTATGTGCACTGCCATCAGCCACACAGGAGTCAAACATTCACAAATACAAATTGAGGATGTCAGGATTGTCCTTACTGCATCTCGTCATCATCCTCAACTAAACTTGCGGCTTCGAGGGCCTCCTGAGCGTGTCTGCCTCATTGCAGGCATCCTCACCTTCGAGGACCTCATCACTGTCATCCCCTTTGACGCCCTGCTCATCAGAGGTGACATGCAACTCTTCCATCTCCTCCTCAGCCAGGTCCACCCCCCGTTGCAGTGGCAGGTTGTGTGGTGCACAGCAAGCGACGATTATGCACGACATCCTCCGGGGACTGTATTGCAGTGTCCACCGGACATGTCGAGGTACCGGAACCTCATTTTCAAGATGTCTTTCATTTGCTCCACAAAAGTCTGGGTCACAATGTGAGCCTCATCATACCGTCACTCTGCTGCAGCCTGAGGCCACTGCACTGGCATCGTCAGCCACAACCCCTGCGGGCAGCCCTTGTCCCTGAGAGCCAACCCTGCAGCCTCTGTGGACCCTGGAAGATGTCAGGGATCTGAGTCCTGCTGAGCATATAGGATTCGTACACGCGCAGACCAGCTAAACATTCAGCGAGTGGAAGCCCCTACGGTTGGCGTAGTTGGCTTCTTGTTGCCATGGAGATCTGAACACCACGTGAGTGCAGTCGATTTCACCCTGCATGTGTGGAAAGCCAGAGATCTGCGCAAATCCCAGCATTCTTGCCTCACAGCTTTCCTGATCCTGGGTGAAATGCACAAAGTTCTGTCCCTTTGTGAAGG
This sequence comes from Cetorhinus maximus, assembly GCF_964194155.1. Taxonomy (NCBI): domain Eukaryota; kingdom Metazoa; phylum Chordata; class Chondrichthyes; order Lamniformes; family Cetorhinidae; genus Cetorhinus; species Cetorhinus maximus. Next base: position 122,728,501 of record NC_135879.1, on the reverse strand, counting down.
TGGCGTCCAGGACCTCCTGGATACATTTGTGCGTGAAGGCTTGCAAGATCACACACAGGTCATCTGTGGGACCCTGGAAGGAGCAACTGGCATAAAAATTGAGTGCCGCAGTCACTTTCACGGCCACTTGTACTGGATGCCCTCCATGTCCCCATGGCATCAAATCCTGAAGCATGTGGCATATTTGACCAACCAGTTCATCAGACATGCGCAGTCTTCGGCGACGCTGGTTCTCGATCATCTACAGGAATGATAAGCACCACCTATAGACCCTGGGTCTAGCAAGACCACCTATGAGTGACAGCTCTCTGTGGATCTTCAGCTGTGTGCGCAGCAGGCCCTGCCGCCCCTTCATCTTGAGGGAGGAGCTCCTCCCTTTGCCGAACCAGGCACCTCTGCTGCACTCTTCTCCTCTGCTCCTTGTAAGCCATGAGGAATACCATTACATCACCAGGCTCCATGATCCTGATGTTCTCCTCCAGCAGGATCAAAGAGAGAGGCACACGAGTTAGCATAAGCGACCTAAGAACCTCTCTTGGTTAAGTCTGAAGGCCCCTTCACGCATGCCGGAGAGTGCTGGCCACCATTTGGATGGCCAGTGTGTAGTGCGCTTCATAGCTGTCCAAAACCCCACCCACCTCCGCCCTACTCCACTTGACCGATTGGCAGCAGCTTCGGCCACTGGCCTGCATGCTGTGCTCCCAGCTCAGGTGCAGGCATTCTCCTAACCCGCACTGCAAGGTTGCGCTGTTAGCTTGAACCATGAGGGATAATGGACCAAACCTGAATAAAGATATTGCAAGGGGCTCTGAGTGCCTTCCCTAGTGACTGCAGCCTGGCCACCTTTCACAAGGGAAAACTGTTCTGCAGCCCCTTAAAACGCACACTAATTTGTAGTCTGTGTCCGAGCGGTGAAAAGTTTTGGAGCATTTGGTGGCACATTGATGCTTTTTTGTTGCTTGAGTGGGCAGAAAAGCTTCAGAGGCCTGACTCCTAGCATGTCAATGGAGCTGCAGCTGAACGGTCTCAGCTGCGGAAGAACGCTCACTTTTGACAAGCTTTTCCAATTGCATGGCCGCTTCCTTCACCCCCTCGCCCCTTCCCACCCCCCTCTCCCCTCCACCTCCACCCCCCACTCCAACATGTGCTTGTGTAATTCCATGTGTCCGTGCTGCCTTGGCCTTCCCCTGGAGCCTTTGCCCTGGCACTGCACTGAAAGCCAACCAGGAGAAAGCCACCTGCCTGAGCCCCCAACTAACGTGCGGCACCTCTTCCTAGATGTCCTCCAGGTAACCCTCATGAGTGTCGCGCTAGGTTGTGTGCACTCACCTCCGAGTTCCCCTCGAAGTTCAGATCATCAGATCAATGCCTTTTAAAGGCATTTGTAAATCACGCCATTCTGAAGTCACACCGACGCGGGAGGTAAATTTGATGTGGGGGGATGGTTCCGGCATGCGGGCACAATGATGAGATGCAAATGCATTAAAATTAAGCTCCCAATGTTGGACGACATGAAACGTGGCCCGCCATTGTCGGGCAGAATGGATGATCACAAACTGGTTTCACAATAGCGTAAAACCGATTTTTGGCCTTCTCGCCATATTGCCCACTCACGCCGCCAAACACGCCCACCGCCGACAGGAGCGGAAAATTCCAGCCTTAGTCTTGACGGTGTCCCTTTGTCCTTTCAAGACAGTGTGGTAATTTGAATCAAGTCAGTTGGCTCCTGGTGGCCATCTTTTGCAGCATTTTAATATCAATTTTTCAAAGAAAAGTTAGTTCCAGAAGATTCCAAACTGATTACAGTTCATGTTTTAAAAGTTATGGATAGGACATGTCTCTATTGGGTATGACAGTAGGTTTTGGGTAGGTACAATTGTGCAAGTGTTAAACCCACCTAACATCATCAGTTTGATACCCAGGCTACTTCAGGTCCTGGGTCACATTGACATGCTGTTGTATCCCAGTGGGCCCGCCCCAACATGAATGTAAATGGCAGTGAAAGGGTTTTGAAAAGATCATGCAGGTTGGAAGCTACGGGTCTCTTTTGTAGCAGAGGCCAAAACTTTCCTCCTCCTCACCCCACAGAGAAAATCTTTAATTCTGGCCTCTTCAGTCTTCAGAGCAGTTTTCACAAAGTTGAGTGGCTGCAATGGGTACGCCATTAACACTGCAGTTGAAAGACCATCTATAGGCCTTGGAAAGATAGGTGATGACATCTCCTTCATGATCACAATGGATAATATGATAGAACATATGTTTTAAAAGGATGAAAGCGATATTACAGAGACATGTTTTAAATTTCTTTTACCTCTTAATGCCACTGGATTTTTCCTTGGTTTCTTTTCATACCCAGGTTACATGCAATGGGTAAGTGTGGGGTTGAGGGTTGGCAGGCAGGAAGTGTCCAGTCATGATGTTCCCGCTCTCATGAGCTCAGGGCTGGGATAGTGGGCCACCTGGCCTTTTCCTGACAGTCATTTTCAGATGTTCATATGTTGCTACTTATTTTGAGCACATTACCTCTTCTTGTCAAATAATATTAGAATTTGTTTGACAGTGATTGCACTCACTTCTCCGTTATTTCTTTTGTCTTTACAAAAGACAACGTGTATTAAGTTTTGATGTAATTAATTTGTCTGCCAAGTTATATTATGCAATATCAGATCTTCATTGGTCCAAGTAGCTGAAAGAGTTGCTTATGGTTTGTCGACCTAAGCAAATCATTAGTCTTTGATTATTAAGTTTCCACTTCAGCACATCTGGCTAAGTCACTTTATATGTCATATCAAAAAGATGTGTTTCAGCACAGGCATGTAATATGGCCCTATGTCATAAAGTCGACATCTCTGTAATATTGCTTTCATCTTTTTAAAACATTAGGGCAAATACACTCATGATTGAGTGCTCATAATCCTATTGAGGAGTCACACTCAAAAGAAGCATTGATCAGAGATAAAGCTATATAGTATTATTCCATCTCTAATCTCTGGTCCCTTTAAGTGTGGTTTTCCAATACAATGGATTTATACAAATAACTTGCCAACTGTTGAACTCAGGTTACAATTCAGTCTCAATGGCATGCTGAGTTTTCTCTCTCTGATATCTGTTAGTTCATAAGTGAATTGAATTTGACAGTCATGATCTAGCCTCTCAAGCTCCACAACACAAAACAGACAATAATTTGCCTCCAGTTTGCATTAATTTGTCAATTATAGTGGTGGCTGGTGTTGGTAACGGACAAGGTTGTGATGGTGACATAAAAGGTTTTCACCAAGAATGTTATCTTCCTTTATTGTTATTTTTGCTGTATTAGATGGCATGACAGCATCATACATCAAGAGACAGATGGCAACTGAGAGCACAGAAAGACTTGGAGAGATTGTGATGGGCAGAGTAACCGTGTGCAAGTCACAGATTACCCAACAACTAATGTAAGTGATTAATTCTGAATTTGAAAGTCTGTTTATGAGGGACAGTCTTGCATATACTGATATTCTCTTTAAGAAAGTCCCACAAAAGTCAGTGGTGGAGCATGCAACTTATTACAGGTACTGACATTCTGTGCACATTGGTTTGATACAAAATATTGGCTGCAGCTATGGAGCTGTGGTGGAGTGCGCAATTTTAAAATTTTAATTGTAAAGTGTTTCTTCAGTCAATTGAATCAATCCTCAAATAACTGACTGAAGTCGACTGCTGCAAAATTGCTAATGTATTAAGCTCTGTGTTAAAGGTATGAACTGGCATTATTAATGCCTAAATCGATTTGATGCTTGGACTGCTATTTATTGCATGCTAGTAAATCAGTGTAAAAATTACCAACAGTCCAAAGATAGTTCTGCAGTGTTTTGTACAGGTAATTTGCTAGATTTCTAGCACCAACAGAATTAATGGGAAGGAATTTTGTTTTGGGGTTGGGACACCGACATCAGGATCATTTCTGGGACGCAACTCTGCATGGCATGGTCATGACAACACAATGTGATTTGTGTTGAATTTGACAATTAATGGCCAGAGGACAATACTACAGCAAATTAAGGACAGCGGTGGGCTTCCAATGCTGGAAGACCAGTAATGAGAAAGCAGCAACCTGCAGGTGTGGGTAAGGGAGAGAGAGGGTGCCTCAAGATGGGGGAGTCCTCTCAGCACTTTGAAAATCTTTGAGAATACAAATGGCCACAGCTGACAGAACACATTCCAGGAGCGGAAGGCCCTGCAGGGCAGCCTGTAGCCACAGCTCTTACCACTTCCCTGCATCAGCAGAGGAGGCAGATTTTAAAGTGCCTCATGAGTGCTACTCCACCAGCCTGCCACCATGAGGTTGCCTTCTTTCATTGGTCGTGTATTGGCCACCGCAGGGGGCCTGCCTGCCAGCTGAAAAATTCCAATTGGCACAATTAAATACACCCCTTAAGGCTTCAATTGGCTGCCTGCTGTTTGCAGGTGGGTAGCCGTCTTGTCCCCTACCCAGCCTCCTTAAAAGATTGCCCTAAGGTGGGGCCTTGCCAGCAGACTAACATGCAAACAGACAGCGGGAAATTCTGGGCCCATTCGCCTCTGTCCCCACTCCAGCAGGCTTCCAATTCAGCCCACTGGACTTAAATTCAATCCTGTTTCACATCTGAAATAAATACAAGTTTAGAAAAAAACAGACAAGTAATTCAGATTTCTTGCCCCAAGCCACTGGACTGTTCAACACTTCAGTGATGATTATTATTGATTTAACTTTGTATAAAATCAACCCATTGGTATACTACAGCAAACATGGTTCAATTACTGTTTTTCACTGTTGGAGAGTGAATCTATCCCAATAAATTGACAGCAGTGATAATTATTGCATTTATTAGGTTTCTTTTCAGAGGTTTCACTCTTCAATGTGGAGCCTTTCTTGAAAAGTTTAGAGAATGGGACACAAAGGTTATCAAATTAAAACTGTAAAATTGTGACGATCATAAATCAGATTCATTGACCTCCACTCTCAATGCTCCAATCTGTGCTTATTTTGCTCGTAATTCCACTGATGCTTTTTCCAAAAATTTCCTCCAGTGGCATAAGTATTTGGAAAGTTATGTAGATCAGCATTTATAGTAGCATATAATCAAGCTCCCATTGCAAACAATTGGACAAAAGTTATAGGGAGCACACATCTGAAATTCTGAATAACTTAAGAACATAAGAAATAGGAGGATGAGTAGACTATTAATCCGGACAAATGCGAGGTAATGCATTTTGGAAGGTCTAATACAGGCAGGAATTAATCACTAAATGGCAGAACCCTTAAGTGCATCGACGGTCAGAGGGATCTGGGTGTACAGGTCCATAGGTCACTGAAAGTGGCAACACAGGTGGATAAGGTAGTCAGGAAGGCATATGGCATGCTTGCCTTCATTGGCAGGGGTATTGAGTATAAAAGCTGGGAAGTCATGCTGCAGCTGTATAGAACCTTGGTTAGGCCACACTTGGAATATTGCATGCAATTCTGGTCGCCACATTACCAGAAGGATATGGAGGCATTGGAGAGGGTGCAGAGGAAGTTTACCAGGATGCTGCCTGGTCTGGAGGTTATTAGCTATGAGGAGAGGTTAGAGAAACTCGGATTGTTCTCACTAGAGCGACGGAGATTGAAGGGCGACTTGATAGAAGTTTACAAAATTATGAGTGGCATGGACAGAGTAGATAGTCAGAAGTTTTTTCCCGGGGTGGAAGAGTCAATTACTAGGGGACATAAATTTAAGGTGAGAGGAGAAAACTATAGGGGAGATGTGAGGGGCAAGTTTTTTACGCAGAGGGTAGTGAGTGTCTGGAATTCGTTGCCAGAGGAGGTGGTGGAAGCAGGTGCGATGGTGGTGTTTAAGAGACAGCTTGACAACAACATGAACAGGATGGAAATAGAGGGATACGGACCCCGGAAGTGCAAAATGTTTTAGTTGACGGGCAATATGATCGGCCCAGGCTTGGAGGGCCAAAGGGCCTGTTCCTGTGCTGTACTTTTCTTTGTTCTTTGTTCTATTTGTCCCCTCGAACCTGCTCTGTCATTCAATAATATCATAGCTAATCTGATTGTGGCCTTAACCCAACTTTCTTGCCTGCCTGCCATAATCCCTGACTCTCTTGTAGATCAAAAGTCATCTAACCCAGCAGAGAAAGCAACACACCAGATGCACAAATTCATAAAATTACCTCTATGGTCTTTTTATAATCTAATGCTGTCTGCATGGAGTTTCTCATGATAGAAGTATAATGTGGAAATTTGATCACAGAGGACTACAAAGCCTTTCTGTAGTCTGAAATAAAAGCAGAAAATGCTGGAAAAACCCAGCAGGTCTAGCAGTCTAGCAGGCCTTGTAGTCTGAGCAGCAAATTTGCCCACTTTCTAGCCAGGTGTTTGATCTTCCCAAACAAAAGCCCAGAATGTACTCCTGTCGAGTGAAGCTCTGCCCCAGGGTGCTTAATTGTAACTTACTCCACATTGCCTTGCATTCACACACTTCATTTTGTATCTTATAATACTTTAGAGAACTTGAATCAGTACCCAACATTTAATGGTTTTAAAAATACTGTGCATTTTTGTTTTTGCAAATTACTAAAAAGCACAATTCCAACAGTAGTCCATAATGCCACTAGATTATTGAATACAGGACATTAGCACCAGATGGTGCTAATTTTTCATGCCAAAGCACCTAGTGGAACAAATATATTCCATCAATAGCATGCCAATACAATAAATAATTGTGACAATGTAACATTCATCAAATGTGCTATAGTTGAAAAGCCCGTCAATTTGTTAAAAGCAACTTGTAAAAAATATTAAAAGTAGATGACAATTGTACCTTTCTTGGCCAGTCTGAATGGCCTGAAATGCCATCATAGTGTAAATGCATTAGATATGGTAAATGCAAATTTCCTTGATCTAATTTTAGTTGTAATAAAGGCACAGCAAACGATGTGTCAGGGACATTCAATAGTCACATAGGACATAAAGGCATGGGCATTCAATATCAAAGTGTTTTCACTTTGCTGCTACAACTCTTTAGTCAGTTAGCATTCTGCAGTGTTCTGTAATAATTTTTCTGTTCTATACATGTAGCCCACAATAGGAATAGGAGCTCACTTAATTTAGTGGAAATCCGGAGGTTCTGATTTGATCCCATATGTGTCATAAATTGCCAAGACTCTGAGCAGTCCACTCAGTTCTGCAGCAATCTGTTTTATGCTGAGCAACTGAGACTGCAACTTCCAGCATGCGCATGATGTGACCAAGAACAATTAAATAACTAAGGGCCATATTTCCCTCTCCATGAAAGCTATTCTCAGGAGAAAATTATTAAACATGGAAGCCATAACATTAGACAGTGTAATCAATATTTCTTCCATGCTCACAGAGGTCTAGCTCAGATGCTAAACTATGCGTACAGATATTAGCTTTCCAAAAAAGTGTTTATTAAGGCTCCGTTAAGGGTTACTCAAGTGAGAATTAAAATTGTTATAGTTGTATGGAATAATGGCATGTTCTCCTTATTAGACTGAATATGATAAATATTTTTTTTTAAATTTAGTAGTCTGAACAGAACAGTATTTTTCCCAAAATAAATTTAATAAGCTCGGCAATAAAACAACATTGATAGTACTGGAAATACTTTAATAACTGTGCAGTCTTCATTCTGAGTGTTTATATCAAAAAAATAATTAGTAATGTATAACCAGTGAAGACAGACAGATGTTCAATAATATTTACCTGAAATCCACTGTATGGAACTCAGTGACTGTCTTTTGGCATACAGCTAGTTTAAGGTGCAATAGGGGAACTGCCTTGAACCATAGTTTTCATTTCCTGCAATATACAGGTAACATTCATCCATTGATATAGAATAGAAGCTTAATACAAATTGCTGAAATATAAGGAAAATATTTTTCCGTTTCTGTTCCTAGCATATCACTGAATAGGTGTGTGAATCAGGGGTAATGAGTGACTGAGTCTGTACACCCAATTTGTGGACCATCCAATTTTCTGATGAAGAATGCTAATGACCAGAAAACTAGGACCCCCACAAATTGGTATTGGCCTGAATGACTGACTGTCCAGTATATGCTTCCATTGATTGACACTTATAACATTCTAACTGGCCTGACAAGACTGCAGAAAAGTCAAAAGAGAAAAAAATTGGACTGATCACCCAGCATCAACCTATGCACTGGAAATGACAAGGGCACACCTGAGCCCTGTCAACCCTGCAAAGTCCTCCTTACTAATATCTGGGGGCTTCTGCCAAAATTGGGAAAGCTATCCTACAGGCTGATCAAGCAACAACCCGACATGGTCATCCTCATGGAATCATTCCTTGCTGACAAAGTCCCACTCACCATCATCACCATCCCTGGATATGTCCAATCCCATTGGCAGGACAGGCCCACCAAAGGTGGCAGCACAGTGGTATACAGTCATGCGGGAGTCACCTTGGGGGTCTTCAACATTGACTCCAGACCCCATGAAGTCTCATAGCATCATGTCAAACATGGACAAGGAAGCTTCCTGCTGATTATCATTTACTGCCCTCCCTCAACGGATAAATCCATGATGGACTCCAATTGAAGAGGCGCTGAGGATGGCGTGGCAAGGGCACAGACTGTATTCTGGGTGGGGGGTTTAAATGTCCATCACTAAGAGTGGCTCAGAAGCACCACTATTGACTGAGTTGCACGAATCCTGAAGGACATATCTGCCAGAATGGGCCTATGGTAGATGGCAAGGGGAACCATAAGAGGGAAAAACCTACTAGACTTTGTCCTCAGCAAAGCATTTGTCCATGACAATATTGATAGGTGTGACCATCACACAGACTTTATGAAGACCAAGTCCTGTATTCAAAAGGAGAATACCCTCCATCATGTTGTTTGGCACCACCACCGTGCTAAATGGGATACATTCAAGCTAGATCAAGCAACTCAAACTGGGAATCCATGAGATGCCATGGGCCATTAGCAGCAGCAGAATAGTATTCAAACACAACCTGTAATGTCATGGCCTGACAGATCCTTTGCTCCACGTTACCATCAAGCCAAGGGATCAATCCTGGCTCAATGAAGAGTGTAGGAGAGCATGCCTAGGAGCAGCACCTAAAAATAGTAGCATTTTTTTTATTCGTTCATGGGATGTGGGGATCGCTGGCTAGGCCAGCACTTATTGGCCATCCATAATTACTCTTAAGAAGGTGGTGGTGAGCTGCCTTCCTGAAAAGCTACAGTGCATGCAGTGTAGGTACACCCACAGTGCTGTTAGGGAGGGAGTTTCAGGATTTTGACCCAGCGACAGTAAAGGAACAGCGATATATTTGCACGTCAGGATGGTGAGTGGCTTGGAGGGAGTCTTCCAGGTGGTCGTGTTCCCATGGGTCTGCCATCCTTGTTGTTCTAATGTTAGCGATCATGGGTTTGGAAGGCGCTGTCTACATAGTGTTGGTGAGTTCCTGCAGTGCATCTTGTAGATGGTACACACTGCTATCACTGTGTGTCAGTGGTGGAGGGGGTGAATATTTGTGGATGGGATGCCAATCAAATGGGCTGCTTTGTCCTGGATGGCATCAAGCTCCTTGAGTGTTGTGGGAGCTGCACTCATCCAGGCAAGTGGAGAATATTCCATCATACTCCTGACTTGTGCCTTGAAGATGGTGGACAGATTTTTGGGAAATCAGGAAGTGAGTTACTCATCAGCAAAGTCACAGAATGTGTCATTGACAGTGATATTAAGCAGAATTTACATAGCAATGCTGTTATGTTCCTTCTGTCAGGTTGCTTTGCTCGCGAACACGGTTGCGTGCCTATCTACTAGTGGGTGAGTTGGCAAACAATATACTGTGGATGCAGAGCCCAATAGAAGATGAGACACATGCTGTTTACTTACACAAGTAACAGAGCACTAACACAATGTGTGCTTCTCCAACCAGACCCTATTCTAAACTACTGATTAACATTGTAACCTGTGCTACACAGCAATTGAGTAATAGTCACGTGGTGAATCTGCTCACATTCCCTTAAAGGTGTATTGCACCTCAGATTACCACAAATGCGCTGTTCACTGATGCTCTGCTTGAGTTCCACCAGGGCCACTCAGCTCCTGATGTCATTACAGCCTGTGTCCAAGCATGGACAAAAGGGCTGTCCTAGACTCAACCATCTTCAGCTGCTTTATCAATGGCCTTCCATCCATCAAAAAGTTAAAAGTGGGGATGTTGACTGATGATTGCACAATGTTCAGTGCCATTCACAACTCCTCACATACTGAAGCAGTCCATGTCCATATGCATTAATGCCTGGACAGCATTCAGGCTTGGACTGATAAATAGCAAGTACCATACAAGTGCCATAAAATGACCATCTACAACAAGAGAGAATGTAATCACCTCACCTTAACATTCAATGGCATTGCCATTGCTGAAACCCCACTGTCAATATCCTGGGGTTTAGCATTGGGCAGAAATTGAACAGGAACAGCCATATAAATGCTAGCTACAAAAGCAGATCAGAGAGGCTGGGAAGTCTCCAGTGAGTAACTTAATTCCTATCTCCCAAAAATCTGTCCACTATCTACAAGGTACAAACAAGCAGTGAGATGAAATACTCTCCAATTACCTTGCTGAGTGTGGCCCCAACAATACTCAGGAGTTTGACACCATCCAGGGCAAAGCAACCCACTTGATTGGCATCCTATTACCAACTTAAACATTCGCTCCCTCCACCACTGATGTACAGTGACAGCAGGGTGTATCACCTACAAGGTGCACTGCAGCAACTCACCAAGCCTCCTTCAGCAGCATTTTCCAAACCCATGCATTCCGTCACCTAGAAGAACAAGGGCAGCAGATGCATGGGAACACTACCACCTGTAAGTACCACTCCAAACCACACACCAACCTGACTTGGATCACTGTTCCTTTGCTGTCAGAACCCTGGAACTTTCTTTCTAACATCACTGTGGGTGTGCCTGCACCAAATATACTGTAGCAGTTCGAGAAGGTAGGTCACCACCATCTTCTCAAGAGCAATTTGAGATAGGGAAGAAATGATGGTCTAGCCAAGGTTGCCCTTATCCCACGAAAAATTGAAAAACATAAATATATAATTGCACTCCACCAAAAAAGTTGCTGCCTAAGCTAATAGGAGATTCTTAGCATCACTTAATCAATTGTCCTAGAGTTTAATCATCCTTTTCAGTGAAACAATGCAGAAGCAGGCTTTCATCTTTCATGATTGGAATAAGTAATCCATTGGCTAGAAAATACAGAGGGAAATTGATAGGTAGGATCACATACATGACTGCAACATATTCTACTCTTTGTTGCACCTCTTGAATACACAAGACAGAAAGTTATCTCATTATAAATAAGGTGTGATTTTCAATTACATTGTATTAACCATCCTTAATACATAATGGGGTAGAATTTGACTTTGTGATGTAGAGTAAAATAAGTGATATTTTTATTTCCATTGAAGTTAAGGAGGAGTGAAATTGGTAAATGGAAACAGCACAAAATTGGTTCATAATGAATTGTCAATGATTTCCCACCACACTCAATCTCCTTACCACTGGTTACGACCAGGGCAGGAGGAGTGTGCAGTTTCTCCAGCCCCACTATTCTACAGGCCGCATCATAACTGTAAATGTTTAATTCATTCACCAAAATGTCCAACTGTTTACTTTCTCTATTCTCTATCTTAACCAGGGTTCTTTCAATAAACTCAGAATAATTGATTTATTGGGGGAACAAAGCTTTTGTTTAAAAAGCAAATTCCAAAATTGGTTAACACACAATTTGCAACTATATACCCTTTTAAATCCCAACACACAAACACATACACACAAATGACAAAACAAATAGGGTATCTGCAGAGGATGGCATTTAAGGGAAAAAAAAAAACACCTTCTGGCCAATAAGATAACAGTATGAGAATGGATAAAGTTCAAAGGGCTTTAATGCTATCGATCTGGTGTTCCTGCATGCAAAGCTTGATCACCAGTCACAGTAATTGTCTGGAAGTTCTTTCCAAAACTTCGCTGTGGAGGAGAATAGAGTGCAATCAATTTCCTTGCGATCTCTCTCATCTCAGCTTCTCAGGCTTCCAAATATATATATACTGAGATGAGGATCTCTGGCTGGATACTGATAACTGCATTGGAATTCAGGCAAGGCAGGAAGCAAGCAAGTTGCACAACATTCCCCTTTCAATGTATTCCCAAAACTGAGTCCAAAACACAAATTCAAAACAGAAACTCCACTCAGCTAGGTGGGTTCCAGTAAACTCACCAGGGCAGCCTCTGAAAGGATGTTTTTTTTTTACCTCCAGCAATTAAAGCTCCGATAAACAGGTAGCTCTTATCTCCTCAGGTGCCTTGCTGGTCATTTAGCTGAAGTCATGCAACTTCTTGGAAAAGACAGCTTGCTCACAGTCCAAAGTGAACTATAACCTTTTAAAATAGGGTCCAGGTCAGTTCCCAAGAAAGTGTCCAAATATTTCAATGTGCTTCCAATATATTAAAAAATATATAGTTCTTAGAGATATGTATTCCTAATATGCCTCCTCCCTTAAGGAATGGAGTGCCATTCCAAATGCATTTCATTACAAAGCGTAAAAGCATACACAATATATGGAAAAAAAAGTTCAAATGTGCACTTGCTCATTCTTATTCACTCCTTATACAGAACCTTAGAGTTTTCTCTGTCCTTCTTAATTTTCAGATAAATCCAACAAAATTACATTCTTGATAACACATCAGCAATTATATTATCCTTCCTAGCAATATGAACAACCTTTAAGCTGTAAGGCTGACTTAGCAAGCACCATCGGAAGAGTGCATTGGCATTCTGAGTCTTCAATTTTTCTACAAAGGCCAGGGAATTATGGTCCCTATATATTAATGTTTCTTTATAGCCATGACAGATATATATCTCAAAATGTTTAAGAGTTGGTAACAATCCCAGGGTTTCCTTTTCTACCGTACATCTTCTGATGCCAATTTAATTTTTCAAAAAAGTATCCCATTGGCTTCGCTATGCCCAATTCATCTTCTTGCAAGAAGACTGCACCATCCTCAAGTCACTCGCAGTGATTGGCACCTTGAAGGGTTTAGTGAAGTTAGTGGCAGCCAACACCAGTTCATTAGATTCTCAAAAGCTGTCTGGCATTCTATCAACCATGCCACTTTTGCCTTCTTTTGCAATATATCTGTTATTGGAGGAGCTATTGGGCTGAAATTTGGCATCGACTTATGATAGAAGTCACATATCCCCAAAAATCTCATGGTTCCCCATTTAGTTTTAGGGACAGCGTATTCCACCAATGCCTGTACTTTCACTGTTCTTGACAACATTTGTCTTTGTCCTACGATATGCCATAGGTAGGTTACACACGCTTTCGCGAACTAACTCTTGGCAAGGTTTATTACAAGATCTGCTGACTGCAATTGTTTAAGTAGGGCTTCTAATTGTTTTAAATGATCTTTCCAAGTGTTGCTGTAAACCAATGCATCATCCAAGTAAACCACATAGTTAGGAACACTGGTTACAACTTGATTCATTAGTCTTTGGAAAGTGGCTGGAGCATTTTATAGCCCGAATGGCATCACTCAGTATTGGTATAGCTCATTTGGTGTGACAAAAGCTAATATCTCCTTAGCTCATGAAGTTAAAGGTACTTGCCAGTGTCCTTTCAATAAATCTATCTTAGTAAGGAACACGGCACTGTCAACCCTGTCAATACAATCTTCTAAACAAGGGATCGAGTAGGAATCTGTCTGGTTACTGCATTAACATTTCTATAATCTATGCAGAATCTGGTCGACCCACCAGGTTTAGACACGAACACGGCTGGGTAGCTCCAGCTTTGACTAGTTTCAATTAGACGGTTTTCCAACATATATTGAATTTCTGCTTTCACCTAAGCCTGTTTCTCTGGACTTAAAACAAAAAGGATGTTGTTTTGTAGGAGATTTCCCTACATCCACATCACGCATGGCTAAAGTTGTACACCCTGGTTTATTCCTACAGATTCCTCTAAATTCTGTAAGTAACCTCACTTGATCTTCTTGTTATCCTACTTCAGAGTATGAAAATATGGGGTGGAATTATCCCAGATTTGCACTAAGTGCGGTAGCAGGTGGGAAAAACATTTTTCCCATCAGCCACAATGGCGACTTCTCATGCCGTATCATCCAAAACCTGCCGCATTAATTATGCGTTCCCAGGAAACATGCCATTTTGATGTCTCATTTGCCCGCCATGCCATCATCTCGCAACTTCATCACACCGGAAGCCACATTTAAAGTGCAGTTGCATGCACACCTCTCAGTGCTGCACAGAAGATAGGATGGCCCCAAAAGGCAAAAAGACTGCAGCCCCCCAGTTCAGTGATGCATCCCTCGGTCACCTTTTGGGCACAGTGGAGGTCTGCCGTGATGTCCACTACCCCTGCTCCGGCCGCAGGAGGTGCAGCAGCATTAACAATCCAGCATGGGAGGTGGTGGCAGCAGTGGTCAGCACCAATGTTCTGCAAAAGAGGACATCCACCCAGTGCCACAACAGGGTGAATGGTCTCATCCATTCCACCAAGATAAGCCACTCTTCTCATCACTTGCAACTCACACACTCACAAACCCATCACGCATCCACAGGGATCTCACACCTCAAGAGACAATACTACTAACTCACATACACACTTTCTCATCTCCATCAGGCTCATATCCTCTCGAGCTCATATCCTCATCTCATCCATGGCTCCGCTCACCACACAAACATTCCACACAGTGCCATGTGTCCCGCTCACATTCTCTCCATCTGTTTTCATGCAAGAGAAGCCTGCTCAAATCAGGAGGGAGAGGTCCCAGACCGGGTATAGAGTGGCCCATATTCACTCTCTTTGAGCAGTGTGCCATTGCACTGACTGGTGAGGGCATGGACCATGCCTGCAGTGACAGTGGGGTCAGTGGCGAACACCCTCGTAAGAATCATGCACCACATCATCCCTCTCTCAGTGCAAATGTGAGGGCTTTCTCTCCTGCTTTTGACTCTGCTGCCATGCACTAATTATCTCTACTTTGGTTCACAGGGAGCTCTGCCAAGCGACCAAAACCCTCATCCAGCCAGTCCCTCAGCTCCGTCCACATCCTCACCTCCAGCCAAGAGAACTTCTCCACCAGTGAACAGCTGGGAGTAAGCAGCCTGGAAGATCCAGCACTGTGCTTACCCACACCCTCAACCAGATCAGAGACACACACCTAGACATCGAGCATACCCGAGTTCACAATCTGGTGGACGCTGCAGGGCCATGTGTCCACAGCAGGAGGGGGAAGGTGTGGCTGAGCTCTCTGGCACTTGGAGGACTGCTGGGGAAGAGGCATCTGTGAGGTCCAAGTCAGATGACGAAGCTCTGGATTGGTCCTCCCAATTCATCCTGGAGAGTCAGCAGAAGGCTGGGGAACATCATGCAGAGCTGTTCAAAGCCCTCAACAGAGTGGCTCGCAAGTTGGAGGAGTGTATCCACCTGCTCTCTGATGAAGTGATTCCCACATGTGCATGCATGGAGGATTCCATGGAAAAATGGCAGATGCCATGGAGACCCTGGTCCAGCAGAACATGGAGGTGTGTTTAGACCTGCACTCCGTTGAGGGAACCATGGGTGAGTTCCTGCAGTGGCAATGTAAGAGGGAAATGGGACACCTCAACATCCCTCCAGGTGCTCCTCCCCCTCAAGGAGTCAGGCCGGAGCCCCCCCGCAGACGAAGGGAGGAGGAGCAGCAGCTGGACACCCCGGGTCATCCTCTCAGTAATCTCAGAGGCTGTCCACTCCCTCCAAGTCCCCTTTGCCTGTGAACCCCTCAACCTTGTCCTCTGTCACCAGAGAGAGAGCAGCTGGCCCACTAATGATTCTGGAGGGAGAAGTGTCTGTATGTGTGGCAGGGTGTTATGGCACAGCTGATGGTAAATGCTGAGTTGTTCAAATCCCAAACAACTGTCATGACCAGTTTTGCTATTTGTATAAATTTTTAGATGCATGTCTTGAATTCAGTAGTAATAAGGCCATCAAGTCTTATAGGTTTTTACAAAAATAGATTAAACATTCATTAATAGAAGACATGAATTTAAATACATACATCAATCTACAAATTACAACTATGATATCTCCTAAATTCCCAAATCAATCTAACTCCCAGTTATACTTTCATTAAGGCAACAGTAAGACACACAGATTTTAAAAGACACAGGCAAAGAAACATGATATCCTGAACAAGTTGAATTCAAAGTGAGTTCTCTTAACTTCAGTCCCTTGAAGACAGGAACTTGAGGCAGAGATGCTGAAGGCTTTTTCACACACTTGTAAGATCTTAAAGATGCCTTCCCTTACAAAACAGTCTTCTCTTCTTTATACATATCTTTCTTTTTGAATGCAAATACCCATTGTTTCACTATGTCTTTGGACTTTATCTCCCTGATAATAAAACCCTCTCAAAGCACTAAGTTTTACCAGTAATCTTTGGAAAAAATAAACACATGATTCTAAACTTCACCTGGCTAGATAACACATTTCATCCCTCCTTTGAAACAATCTAGTCTCGTTTATTTCAAAATACGAAGGTTCCCTTGACACCTACGTTTCTAAACTTCCCCATGTTTATCTAATTAACATTTCAAACCTAACCTCTCTTCTTCGGTTAAAACACCCAGACTAGCTGCCTCTAATTCAATTAACTATCTCGCACACACAGAGACATACATAGATACAACCCACTATTGCTCTATTTTACAATAAATTCCAATAACATGAGAATTATTATATCTTCTTGACACAGGGCCTTTCGGAGCCTTGTGCAAGCAATCTCCCACGCACGCAGATCCTTCCTGTATCACACTCACTTTAATGTCTTGAGCATTTTCAGTGCTACCTGCTGGGGTTCACTTTCAGTTATCTATCTGAGCTGACCTGCATCTGCGCCCAACTATTGATCACACTCCCATGCAGCACCTGATCTCACCTATCACAACTCTCGTTTCGCTTTTGATTTAGGCAGCATGGTGGTGATGCAATATTTCATTCACTCCCCCATCCTTTCCCCTCCCTCAGTCACCCATTTCCTTTCCCTCATCACTGTTGACCCCCCTGGCATCACCTTCCACCTCCCCTCAGTGACCAACCAACCACAACCCTTTATTTTCGGGGATGTCCAGGTGAACATGCACATTCCCTTCCTTCCCAAAAATCCCATGCCCATCCACATTAACCTCCCCGACCTCCCCCTTCCCAACCCACAGTCCGTGTCTGCCTCTGAGTCCCCACCAACAACCATTGCCATCCTTTCTAATAATACTGTCACACCCTCACCCTCTCACCCTGCTGCCTCGCTCTGCCCTCAGTCATTCCCAACATTCTCTCGAACCACATCCACCCTCAGCTCGGTCCCCAGGAGGTAGTCATGGATTCATCAAAGCCCTCCCTTGCACATTCACCTGGACATTGCCCCCTCCGAACCCTTTCCCCCCTTGGAACCCCTATCCCCCCTTGGAACCCTTCACGCCAACCCCCCTTCCTGCTTATTCCTTCCCCCTTCCTGATTCCTTCAGTCACCCTTACATCTTCCACCACCTTAGTCTTTTCCCCCTCCTGACTCCTTCCCCCAGCCTTAACTCTTCCTCCAGTCTTACTCCTTCCCACTTCCCAACTCCTTCCCCCACTCTTACTTCTCCCTCGACCCTTATTCCCTCCCCTCTCTGCGCTCCTTCCTTCCCCTAAACTTCCTCCCCTCTCCACAGTACTTCCTCTCCCTGGACTCCCTCCCCTCTCCACATTCCTTCCTCCCTCCGAACTCCTTCCCTTACACCTCCCATCCCCTTACACCTACCTCCCCAGTTGCTGTCTTCTTCCCCGTTATCCCCTTCTTCCCCCATACTCCTTCCCCCTCCCAACCTCCCCCAAACACCTTTGTTCCCCCGGCCCATAGTGTCTAACTGTCCTAATGTTTCAGTGTTAGCTAACCCATCAGTTCAATATTCTACACCTGTCTTTCATGTAGAGTCGGCAAGGTGATCACTTTCCCATGCTCTTTAGCTCATGCTGCTTGCAAGCCAATGCATTGATCTCCCTGCCCAAAATCCTAATGTTCATTCCTGTCTTTGCATTAGGACCATTTAATCATTAATTTACTCCTTGGAGTATCTGTTCTTTGCTTCTGACATATTGGGATGAATTTTAACAGTACGTTGGATTGGGGAAGTTCTTAAAATTTTAAAAATCCGAACCCAGCCCTAATCAACCTCCACCCTACCCACTAACTGTTTTAACAGAGGTGAGCAGCAAACCCGCTACCATGAAACAGGTTGGCAGTTTAAATGTTTTCATGTGGTTGGCAGCCTCTGATTTAACCTTCTTTGTAAGTTTTAAAGTGGCTGGTTGGTTCCCTCAGAAACCCAGCAGCTGAAGGAAGCGATTAAGGCTTCAGGGAGAAGGCATGTGCCTTTACAGCACAGCGCGTGGGACAGGAGGGACAGTAGTGCTTCCCCTGGCCCCCTCCAATCAGAATGCACTCCCCTCAATCAAAAGACTTCTGGGGTCAGGGATCAGAACCCCTGCCCAATTCCCAACCCTGGAGTCAGAAACTCAGAGACTGGACTCCTCCTCAGGGTTTTGAGGCAAACCTAGTGCTCCTGTAGCCCCCTCCAGCCCAACAAAGCCAAGCCTGTCAGACTGGCTTCTCGGCAAGGAGCGTGTCAGTGAAACATGTTGAAACTCCACAGCATGCGGGGAAACCCAAACTTTTGGGTTTCCTATCTGAAACTCCGCTTCCCTCCACCATTCAAATCTTCAGCAGTCTGATGTCCTGGTCACAGCACAAGAGCATTCTACATCAATGTCTTTTTTATTCCAACCTAGCAGCTTTCTCCCTCTCTTCCTCCAGTGGTGTTACTGACTCCATGGTTCAATAAGGTTTCGCAGATACTGCTTGGGCTCCTGTCACCCATACAAGTGATCATTATTTTCTGAGAGATTTAACGCAACAGCAGGCTGTCCATTGGAATAACACAGCAGAATCTGATTCTACCCTTTACCACTGCACACATGCACTCACTTTCAGAAGTGGTCATTGGGCAATGATCAGGAATCCAATGCCAAGGATTTAGAGGGCAATTGTATCCCTTTCCATAGACCCCTCATGAGAGCAGTCACCTCAGCACAAGCCAGAGATTGAACTGGGATCTTTCTGATCAGTGGTTCAGCAACTCACTGGATAAACTGGAGGGAAAGCACCAACTAAGTATTTAGAAAGTCAGCAGTCTAATATCTATTTGTGTGATAAACAAGCTGTTCTGGAGCCCTAAAGTAGCCTGGCCACCACTACATATCAGAATGAGTAAGGCACTTCAGTTACAAATCTTCCTTTAGAATGGATTCATCAAACTGATTCTCCAAAACTAGGTCACTCAGTAATGTAATCAGACACAGGTATTATGGACTTTAATTTACTCTTATTTCACTTAGAGTCAGTTAAATGAAAGTTAATTATAACTTCCATTACTTTTAGTGCTGTCATTTCCACACAATATTACTCAGTCAGTTAGATCTGATTCTATACACGTGATGATATAGATCACATCGTATATATGGTACTTTACTGCAGGCAAGGATTCATAAAATCTACCCATGCTCATTGTCTTTAAGGCCAGTATACAAGTACTTATACAGGACAAGGCAGTCAATCTAGTCATATCTGCTGTAAACTTGTTTATAATCACTCTTTACCTGGCAAGTAAATGAATGCAGTTGTGGAATGGCCCAATTTGACGTGCAATGAAGAAAAGGTGCAGAAAGGCCAGGGTTATAACAAAATAAGCAGTGAGTTCAGAAGACACGAGAGCAATCGCAACTAGGAGCAATACAAAGGGGATGAAATTGATCTTCAGTGTTACTCCAAAACATACAATAGTGAACCGGTAGACCATTTTACACCCTGAATAATTTTCTTTTACAATGCTCTCATTGATGATGGTGCTCCCATGGCGGTGTTAGAGAATTGCAGGATTCTGATTCAGCCATGGTGAAGCACTGTAATATATGTTCAAGTCAGATGTGCCGCGGAAGGGCCTAAATCTTGTCCTGATATGATAATGCATTCTTAATGATAGATCTAGAGAACTGGCAGGTATTACAAACAAGTTTCAACACAATTAAATTGATCTGAACTGTCCAAAAACTAAGGGCAAAATTTTTCACTCGGCGTTCAGAGACGCGCCCAACACGCTTGAGCGTGAAATAGTGTGTGATGACATCAGACGAGCATCCCGACATCATCGCACACTCGTACGATATTTCGGTCGGCGGGTACAGTGCAGCGCGCTCGCTGACAATTAAGAGACCTGTTAAGGCCATAAACATGTTAATCAACCATGATTTTTCATTGCCCATCGGAAGTTACAATGGGCAGGCAGGCAAATCGGCCAGGCGGTCTTTGCCTTTTGGAGGAAACCTCATCAAAGAGCGGGATGAGGTTTCCAATATTAATTTTTTTAAAATGTTTGCACAGAATTTACACCTTGTACATGTTGACGTGACTGTTTCTGATGCGTGGGCATTTTTTCCAGATTTTAAATTGGGTTTTTATTGCATTTGGATTCTTCAGCTCCCTGAGGCAGTTCTGCCTTCAGGGAGCTCTCATTGTGCGCTCCCCCGTGCCCGCGCTGCCTTCAGCACTCGCCTTCCTCCCACCCCCACCCCAGCAGCGCTGAGCATTTCAGCGCATCTTTCATGCAGGCTGGCTGTTAATTGGCCAGCCAGAGTGAAATTGCAGCCAATCGTGGCTGGCGGCCCATTTCCCAACTGCTCCCAGGCCTGCCAACCGCGCCCGCGTGCCAAACTCCAAATCCTGCCCTAAGATTTAGTGCACTTACAGCAGTAGAATTATTTGAACATACCACCCAATATGTTATGAAAGGAATTCAAGGGAGCTTGAATATATGTGATTATAATACAGATGCCAAACAAACAAAAACATAGGTGGAATCGTCCGGTCCTGTTGCCTTTGGGCATCATGGCGGATGTGAGTGGACAATATAACGAGAAGGCCAAAAATCAGTTTTATGCCGTTGTGAAGCCAGTTTGTGACCGTCCACTCCACCCACCAATGGCGGGCTGCATTTCCCACTGCCACACGTCGGGAACCTAATTTCAATACTTTAGCATTTCATTATAAGCCTTGCTCAGCAGAACCATCCCTGCACTTTCCAAACCCACGATCATCCGGGCACGTCGGTGGAACGTGTTTCACAACTGAACGTAGGCGACGTGCACGTAGCAAGCTACAATTCACTCAGGGCTTTGAAGTTTGTTTGCCTATCTTGCTTCGGGCAGCACTCGCAGTCATCAGCACCAGGCTTCGCAGGCAGCACCAGATCACTTTTAGGCGGGGGGGGTCTCACGGGCAGGTTTCTACCTAGCAGACCAGCCGTAAACCAGGAGTGGCTTTTCAATGGCTGCAGGGCCAAGGCTTGCTTGGGGTAGGGGGAGAAGTGAACCCAGGCAAGGGAAAAGGCTGCAGGGCAAGAGCTATACTGAGGAAGTGGGGTATCCAGAGTGTGTCTGGGGGCATATGTTGATCTCTGTAAATGGCCTCAAGATGGTGAGGGCTGAGAAGGCAGCCTCCAGAGGAGATGAGGTCAGATGGAGATGTGAGGGGTTGCGTGAGAGTGAGTGGTGATGTCCCTTGAGCTGGCATTGAGTGCGATTCCAGTGAATGTGTGATGGCCTTGTGAGTGTATGAGTTTAGAGTGATGAAATGGTTGACATACCCTGGAGGCACAGATGAGATCATTCATCCTCTTTCTGCAGGATGGTCAACCTCTTCTGTGCAGCATTGGCACTGACCACCGCTGACATCACCTACCAAGCGGGAGTGGTGAGATTGCTGGACCACCAGAGCGGGGGTGGAGGACATCATGACGGGCCTCCAAAAGACATTCCAGTGACGGGTCACTGAACACTTCTTGCCTTCCAGGGCCATGTCTTCATTTGAGCAGTCCTGGGCTGCAAGCATTGAGAACTGTGTGCACTGCTGCTGTTTAAATATGGCGCGCGGCATGAGGAAGCGGCGAGGTAATGGTGTGGTGGGAAAATTGGCTGCCACCCGCCAGCAAGAGGGCGTGATTCCTGTGGCTGCATAATTAATGAGGCAGGAAGCGAATATGGTGCGAAAACCCACCATTGCAGCTCATGGGTAAAATATAACTTTTCACGCCCGCTATTGCACTTAGTGCAAATTTGGGATGATTCTGGCCCGGGCCTTTGCAGCATTCTTCATGGGCTACAAAAACTTACCTTACAAGTGTTGGAAGTTGGTACAAAACACCTAGAATATTTTTATCCAGGAATATCACTTGACTCCAAGAAAGTTAATGCAAACCTCAAGGCTGCAGCCTTAAGTAATTCATCAGAAGCATACAGTGATGGTTTATTTTGATTCTAATAAAGATCCATGTTTATCTCAGCTGGCTGAGCTTAAGAGGCATCCTAATGAAAAAAAAATCATTTTTGTGCAACTAGAACTATCATATATGTCAATCTTTCATTCAATTTCACAATGCTGTGTCACAGTGAGATTGAGCATGAAAAGTGGCAATTACACAAGGATGAGAAATTCTTGCTGTTTGGTGAAATTCCGACTTTTGGATAATGGAATTCCATCTTTTTAATTATTTTTTAAATCTTTGCCTCCCCTCAGCCACGGCTGCCTCCAATGCAGCCAAAGCCAGGAGAAGAGAGTCTCAGCCTGGAAAATCTCTACCAGTAGCAAGGGCAGGAGTAGGACCCGGAGGGGATGGGGGGAGAGGGAACAGCAGAGCCCGAGACTCAACGGAGTTTGGCAGACCCGGTGGGGGGATGAGCAGCTGAGTGAGTAGGGCTGGAGGGGGTTGGAAGAGGGACTGCTGAGTGAATGGATGGGGGATGGTGTTTGGGAAGGGGGCTGCTGAGTGAGTGAATGGAGCGGGGTTGGGAAGAGGGGCTGATGAGTGAGTGAGTGGAGCGGAGTTGGGAAAAGGGGCTGATGAGTGAGTAGGGGAGGAGGGTTGGGTAGAGGGACTGTTGAGTTAATGGCGGAGGGATGTTGCAAAAGGGGCTGCAGAGTGAGTAGGGGATGTGAGTTGAGAAGAGTGTTTTGTATGTGCAGGGCTGGGAGTAGGGGCTGAATATAATGTGTGTGGTAGTTGCTGACAGGGAAGGGGCTTCACTGACTCTTCTGTCAGCAGGGAAAAGGGTGAGCTTGGCTGAAGCCTACGTGGATATAAAAATAATGGCATGCATTTTGCGCTTGTCATGTGTGAGTGTGAGCAATCGGCGGGCCCAGGAACAGGTGGGAAATGGCCCTCCAACCACGATTGGCCCTCGACCACGATTTCACGCTGGCCAGCTAATTAACAGCCAGCCAACGTGAAACGCGCCCTGAGAAAGGCTCAGCATTACCTTTGGGGGCAGGAAGAGGGCAGGCGCCAATAACACCGCGAGTGCAGGTGAGCACTTTCACTGAGCCCCCTGAAGGCAGACAGATGCCTCAGGGAGCTGCAGACCTCCAAATTATAAAATAAAGCACAAAAATGCTTCAAAAAATGTCCATGCAGCACAATCAAGCACCTGAAAGCACACCTCATTAAAATGCCATCCCCAGATATTTATTTTTATTTTATATCCTAACAGAGATTTCATCCCACCCTTCGATGAGGTTTCATTAAAAATGTAAAGCCGCCTGGCTGATTGGCCTGTCAACCAACCGTAAGGTTGGATGGGCCAAGAAAAATCACTTACAATTGGGCCGTGAATGAACTTAATTGCCCGCTTAATTGTCAGCGGGTACTCTTCCAACGTTTGCGCGAAATATCGCACTACTGCACAGTGATGTCAGGATGCTCATCTGACGTAATCTCACGTGATTTTTCGCCCGTGTGGGTCGAGTGCGAGCCTACCCATGGGACATGACATGCTGGCCAATAACATATTTTCAAGGAACATTAAAAACACATATTTTCATGACTTTTTATTTATTCACAGGATGTGAGCTTCACTGGCTGGGCCAGCATTTATTGCCCATCCCTAGTTGCCCTTGAGAAGGTGGTGGTGAGCTGCCTTCTTGAACCGCTGCAGTCCATGTGGTGTAGCTACACCCACAGTGCTGTTCGGAAGGGAGTTCCAGGATTTTGAGCCAGTGACAGTGAAGGAACGGCGATATATTTCCAAGTCAGGATGGTGAATGACTTGGAGGGGAACTTCCAGGTGGTGGTGTTCCCATGTGTCTTCTGCCCTTGTCCTTCTAGATGGTAGCGGTCGTGGGTTTGGAAAGTGCAGTCGAAGGAGTCTTGTGAATTCCTGCAGTGCATCTTGTAGAAGGTACACACTGCTGCTACTGTGCGTCGGTGGTGGAGGGAGTGAATGTTTGTGGATGTGGTGCCAATCAAGCGGACTGCTTTGTCCTGGACAGTGTGAAGCTTCTTGAGGGTTGTTGGAGCTGCACTCATCCAGGCAAATGGGGATTATTCCATCACATTCCTGACTTGTGCCTTGTAGATGGTGGACAGGCTTTGTGGAGTTAGGAGGTGGGTTACTCATTGCACGATTCCTAGCCTCTGACCTGCTCTTGTAGCCACAGTATTTATATAGCTAGTCCAGTTCAGTTTCTGGTCAATGGTAACCCCTAGGATGTTAATAGTGGAGTATTCAGTGATGGTAATGCCATTGAACACCAAGGGGCGATGGTTGGGCTCTCCCTTGTTGGAAATAGTCATTGCCTGACACTTGTGTGTCGCGAATGTTACTTGCCACTTGTCAGCCCAAGCCTGGATATTATCCAGGTCTTGCTGCATTTGGACATGGAGGTTACAAATTGTGCTTGAGTACAATTCTGCTGCTGCTGATGGCCCACAGTGCCTCATGGATGCTTAGCCTTGAATTGCTAGATCTGTTCGAGATCTAACCCATTTAGCACAGTGGCAGTGCCACACAACACGATGGAGGGTATCCTCAATGTAAATGCAGGACATTGTCTCCACAACGACTGTGTGGTGGTCACTCCTACCGACACTGTCATGGGCAGGTGCATCTACGCCAGGCAGGCTGGTGCGGATGAGGTCAAGTATGTTTTTCCCTTTTGTTGGTTCCCTCACCACCTGCTGCAGACCCAGTTTAGCAGCTATGTCATTTAGGACTCGGCCAGCTCGGTCAGCACTGGTGCTACCAAACTACTTTTGGTGATGGACATTGAAGTCCACCACCCAGAATACATTCTGTGTCCTTGTCACCCTCAGTGCTTCCTCCAAGTGGTGTTCAACATGGAGGAGCACTGATCCATCAGCTGACAGATTTACGTGGT
Source organism: Cetorhinus maximus (assembly GCF_964194155.1). Lineage (NCBI taxonomy): Eukaryota > Metazoa > Chordata > Chondrichthyes > Lamniformes > Cetorhinidae > Cetorhinus > Cetorhinus maximus. Next base: position 122,703,111 of record NC_135879.1, on the reverse strand, counting down.
AATCAGCAGGAGGTTCCCTTGCCCGTGATTGACCTGATGCCATGAGACTTCATGGGGTCCAGGGTCGATGTTGACGACTCCCAGGGCAACTCCCTCCCAATTGTGTTCCACTGTGCCACCACTTCTGCTAGGCCTGTCTTGCCATTGGGACAAGACATACCCAGGGATGGTGATGGTGGTGTCTGGAACATTATCTGTAAGGTGTGATTCCATGAGGATGACTATGTCAGGCTGCTGCTTGACTAGCCTGTGAGACAGCTCTCGCAATTTTGGCACAAGCCCCCAGGTGTTAGTGAGGACAACTTTGCAGGGTTGACAGGGCTGTGTTTGCCGTTGTCGTTTCCGGTGTCTAGGTCGATGCTGGGTGGTTTTATTCCCTTTTTGTGACTTTGTAGCAGTTTGATAAACTGAGTGGCTAGCTAGGCCATTGCAGAGGGCATTTAAAAGTCAACCACATTGCTGTGGGGGTCTGGAGTCACATGTAGGCCAGACCAGGTGAGGACAGCAAACTTCCTTCACTAAAGGGCATCAGTGAACCAGATGGGTGTTTTACAACAATCGGCAATGGTTTCATAGTCATCAATAGATTTTTAATTCCAGATTTCTTTTCCATCTGCCATGGTGGGATTCAAACCCAGGTCCCCCCCCGAGTCTCTGAATTATTAGTCCAGCGACAATACCACTACACCAGCTGCATTGAACGATGCTATACTTCAGACAGGTTTACAGTATTTGTGCACAGGCCAGTGGCAGAACTCAAAAGTAGACTAGTGGCTGTTACTTATTGGTTCAGCATGAACTGTTGTTACACATTGTTGGAGTGCATTATATTCTAATTCATCTTGTTACTTTAAACACCAGAGCAACACCATAGGGAGGGGCCTGATGTGATATGCAAACTTTAATAATTATATACTGCATGTTACTATTCTGCTATATTGCTGTTTTGTTTTTGCCAGTACCTGGTGTCACTTTAATTTTCAACAGTTTTTTAAATATTTTTCTTCATGGGATATGGGTTTTAGGGGTAAGGCCAACCTTTGTTGCCTAGTCCCAATTGCCTTTGAGAAGGTAGTGTTGATTTAAAATGGAGTCAAATTGGCACATAGTTTGCAGAGCACTTCCATGGTCCTTCGCTTCACTTCACATGTACATAATCCAGCAAGGTTATGCTCTATTGTTGGTATGGACATCATCCTGCATTACATGTACTAACTACATTTAATGCTGAAATTCTGAGGCTGCCTTTGTGATTTAATACAAATGCATTGATCCACTGTCTTGATAGTAATAGAAGGTAAACAAAGAGAAAACTAATGTTTCTACCCACTTGAAGTCTAATAATTCCACCTATCTGAAGTGGCCTAGAAGCAATTGCATTTCACCACAGATCATAAAAAGTGCTATAATTATACGATTCCTTGTCCCAAAAATATACAGACCTTTTTGTGTTTGGCCACATTCGTCCCTGAATTATGTGGGCCATACAGTGATTCCATGCATATATTTATAGCTGGTAATTTTCAGTGTTTACAGCTCATAAAACATGTTCTACAAACCACAAGCTAAACTGTTTTCTCTGATGTAGTTCTGGCTGCAGAAGGTCCGGTCCTACAATGTGATCATTACCTATCACCCTCAATCTTATAAACCCGTTGATTATGTTATGTCACTCGCATCCAGATGCTGTCACAGGTCAGAGAGTACTGATGAGTTCATTAATTTGATAGCTCAATATTCTACACCCAAGGCAATCACTGTAGTTGACTTAGCTGTTACACTTCAAAACAGGTTTACAGTATTTGTGCACAGGCCAGTGGCAGAATTTGAAAGTAGACTAGCGGCTGTTACTTATTGGTTCAGCATGAACTACTGTTACACATTGTTGGAGTGCATTATTTTCTAATTCATCTTGTTACTTTAAACACCAGAGCAACACTGTAGGGAGGGGCCTGAGAGTCCCTTTTGGAGTCACACTTAGTTTTGGAGCCATACTCTGGACATAACAGAATGAGTGACTATGACAAGTACTGTGTTAAAACAACACTTTTATTGAATATTGAATAATGATAATAATAATAATAATGATATGACAATTATAATTGATAATATATTAATATATATAAAAAAGAAAAATAAGTGAAAAGAAAGATAAATTTATTGAAAAGAGAAAGCACTTTATGTATATCAGAAGAAAATAAGAAACAGATTTTTCTAAAGCAAAAAGAATAACCCTAATTTGGTCTGTTCCATGACAGCCCCCCAAAATGGATAACCCCAACTTAGCCTGTTCTACGACAGCACCCTAAATTGGTATGTGAGTTACCATCTCCTTGTTCCATTCATTAACAAGTCGCTGAGCAACCTACCAATGGGCACTATGGTCAGTCACTCCATTCCTGACCCTTCTTCCTAACTTCAGTGGTGACTATTCCACTACGGCTGCAGCAGTGAGTCCTTGAAGCAGCATCCCTTTAAGCCACATTTCTGGCTCCATTCCAGCCTTCTGAGGTCCAGTACAGTCCTTTCCCAAAGCAAGTCCCAGTTCTTGTCCATTCTTCTTACAGGCACTGCAAGGCCATACAGACTTCACAATATCTAAGGTGCATATGCATCTTTTGATGGTGTCTTCCTATCTGTCATCCTTCAAGTGTTATGTCCGTCAGCCAAACTTCATCGTCTGATGATCATATGAGGTGACCATCATAAGGTTACTCATTGCCCTGGCTTGTAGACCAAGGGTTGCTGAATGCAGTAATGAAAAGGATTTCTGATTATCAAAGGCAATTTATTTTAGTATTCTAGCTTGAAAAATTGAAAACAAAGATGTAGTCCAAATAGCTATGCATGGTCAGTTTGAAAAAAACAAGGTCTGGGAAAACAGATCCTTACTGATTATTGTTGACTAATTAATCAAAGCAAAATCATAGCTGGGTTAAGATAAATGTCTACCAAATAAGATTTAATACAAAATAGCTTTAAATATTCATTATAGGCTTAAAATTGAGAGCAAAGCAGAAATAAAATGCAAAAATACAAAATTGCAAAAATTAGTGCCTGCAGGCCTCAGGTCTACAACACTCATTCAGCTGTAACGATGCTGGGTCAGGTCTTCATCGAGGCATCTTACTTCACAATCCTAGTATGAGTGTTCAGATACACGATACTCCATAATTCCAGTATGAGTGCAGCTTACAAAGTCACACACACTTATTATACTAATTCTACTTTTGATTTCTACATTCCGTGCATACCCGGCACTAAATCATAGAAAATCAATGATACATGCAAGTGACATCAGAATAATAACATGAACTAAATAAAGTGCACTTAGCCCTATTCAATCCCTTCCACTCATTTTATTACCTTGGTTATGTTGACCTCAGAATCCCTTCCAATCATTGTATTATCATAAACACAAGTGACCAAATTAACATTTCTAAACCATCATGGGTTTCGTGAATTTTCTACCACACTCCTTGTCTTGAAAAAATACCCTTGCCTTAGACCTACTTACACAATGTTTAGCAGGAATCCTTTTGAACTCATTATGTGTTGATCCTAATGACAGCCCAGGACATTGAGGCCTTCAGGTAATTTGAACACTTACTATCACAATTCACCACATTTTCTCTCTGTCCTTTCCACCAGGAGCTGTCTAGGTAGCATTTGTATAGTTATTTTAGCCCATTTTTGAACATGTCATCCATAGTAAATCAATATTACCAGTATAATTGACTAGAACAGAAACAGCATATGAAATGGATGTATCATAGTGCTTATTACACTGATAGCTGTTAGGCTCCAGTCAAATAACAACTCCCAGAAACTCACGTGTCCAATCTGATTCAAATCTATGTGAACATTCTCAATTTTCACACTGCGATAGTTAATGTCCATGGTAAAAGTTGAGAAAATCCCAAGATATCCAAAAGTAAATCAATGGGAAGAGGATAACCAGGGAAAGAGTAGGGCCCATTAGGGACCAAGGGGGCAATTATGGGTGGAGCCAGAGGACATCGGTAGAGTGTTGAATGAATACTTCATATCCGTCTTCACCCAAGAGAATGAGGATGAAGGTATGGAACTCGGGGAGAGGGACTGCGAGGTTCTTGAGCAAATTGATATAGGGAGTGACAAGGTATTGGAAGTGTTGGCAGGCTTAAAAGTGGATAAATGTCTAGGTCCGGATGATTTGTGTCCCAGACTGCTGAAGGAGGCAAGGGAGGAGAGTGCAGGGGCTCTGACCCAAATTTTTAATTCCTCTCTGGCCATGGGGTAGGTGTCAGAGGACTGGAGAACAGCTAATGTGGCTCCGCTATTTAAGAAGGGTTGTAGAGACAAGCCAGGGAACTACAGACCAGTGAGTCTCATGTCAATGGTAGGGAAACTATTGGAGAAAATTCTGAAGGATAGAATCTATCTCCACTTGGAGAGGCAAGGTTTGATCAGGGGTAGGCAGCATGGCTTTATCAGAGGGAGGTTGAATCTTTTGAGGAGACGACCAGGTGTGTAGATGAGGGTAGTGCAGTTGATGTAATTTATATGGATTTCAGCAAAGCCTTTGACAAGGTCCCACATGGGAGACTTATAAAGAAGGCAAATGCACATGGGATACAGGGTAATTTGATAAGGTGGATTCAAAATTGGCTTAGTTGTAGGAGGCAGAAGGTGATGACAGAAGGCTGCGAGTGGGATGGTGAAAAAGGCATTTGGGACACTTGCCTTTATCAATCGAGGCATAGATTACAAAAGTAGGGAGGTCATGTTGGAGTTGTATAGAACCTTGGTGATGCCACAGCTGGAGTATTGTGTGCAGTTCTAGTCGCCACATTATAGGAAGGATGTGATTGCACTGGAGGGGGTGCAGAGGAGATTCACCAGGATGTTGCCTGGGATGAAACATTTAAGTTATGAAGAGAGGTTGGATAGACTTGGGTTGTTTGCGTTGGAGCAGAGAAGGCTGAGGGGTGACCTGATCAAGGTGTACAAAATTAGGAGGGGCATGGGTAGGGTGGATAGGGGGCAGCTGTTCCCCTTAGTTGAAAGGTCAGTCACAAGGGGGCATAAGTTCAAGGTGAGGGGCAGGAGGTTTAGAGGGGATGTGAGAAGAAGTTTTTTTACCCAGAGGGTGGTAATGGTCTGGAATGCGCTGCCTGGGAGGGTGGTGGAGGCGGGTTGCCTCACATCCTTCAAAAAGTACCTAGATGAGCACTTTGCACATCATAACATTCAAGGCTATGGGCCAAGTGCTGGTAAATGGGATTAGGTAGGTAGGTCAGGTGTTTCTCACGTGTCGGTGCAGACTCGATGGGCTGAAGGGCCTCTTCTGCACTGTGTGATTCTGTGATTCTGTGATAGCCACTGGATTCAAATGCTGAAGCCTTTGGGCAGCATTTTCTGGTTGGCGAGCGGGGCGGGGCCTGCTCGCCGACGTGTAAAATGACGTCGGGTGTGCATCCCAACGTCACCCCACGTCATTTAGATTTTCAGTTCAGCGGGCGCGCGGCCGAATTGGCTGCGCCCCCGCTGAACTGTCAACGGCCTATTATGGCCATTAAAAAACTAATGCACCTGCCTGTCCAACCTTAAGGTTGGCAGGCAGGCGAGGAGGCCAGGCGGCCTTCGGATAATGCATGAAACTTCATCCACGGGCGGGATGAGGTTTCATGTAAGATTTAAAATTTCACAAAAATTTTTTAATGGAAGTAATGGGCATGTCCCATCTCATGTGACAGTTTCACATGAGGGGACATGTCCATAAATTTTTTTCCATCTTTAATTAGGTTTTAAAAGTAACACTGAGGCAGCACTTTGCCTCAGGGAGATCTGTGTGCTCTTTCACATGCATGCGCGAAAGAGCGCACTCCTGGCTCAGGGAATCCTCCCCCCATCGCCTGTACAGGGAGCGCACAGCAGTTCCAGGCGGATGTCACGCTGGGCGGGCCTTAATTGGCCTACCCACATAAAATGGCGGCAAACCCCCGACCGGGGGCACCAATCGGAAACCCGCCCGCTCCCACACAACCCCCCAGATGGGGGGAAATTGTAGTCTATTTCTGCAACTCCTTCTTCCAAATACCAACACAATCAGGATCAAAGTAGGGTTGCTGCAGACTCAAATTCTCTGCCTGGTAGTCTGTGATCACTTTGTGTCAATAGAATTGCAATCAACTACACTCCAGAATTAGAATACATTGACTAGAACATTAACATCTAACTTCCAGATATATGTATCTGGTCATTAGTAACAACCAAAACCGTTACAAGGACACAAATTGTGTACACATGAACCCCATATGCACAATTGCAAATTAATTTAACCTCCATAATTCAACATTAAATGGCTGTGATCATTCCATACAAATTTTAGACTACCATTGTCCAATGAATATTATCACTCAGATACTTGTCATCAGGCCTCCAACAAAATCTCAGATCAGAGATCACAGAGTAGAACTCAGTAATTTTGTTATAGAACATGTACATTGGGCTCTTTGTCATTCAAATGCCCAAAATTTAACCAGAAAGCAGAAGAAATACAGTTGCTTCCGGGGGAAAAAAATCTTTTTTTTGCATTTCAAAAGAACCCAAACTCAAAAAGCACTAATAAATGTCAGCTTGTGTCACACAGCTTTTCACAGCTTTCAAGTAAACTTATTTTTTGCCAAGTAAGAAAAACCTAACTCTTACTTTTGCAAAAGTCTTTGTGCCTTTAAAATTTCCACTAAGATCCTGATACAATTAAACTCAAAATTAAGTTCCAGCTTTTCTTTTAGATTCAATTTTCAAAACATGACTCATGGGGCTGAATCTTCGGCTCGGCGAGCGGAGGCGGGGCCTGCTCGCCGAGGCGTAAAATGACGCAGGGTAACATCAAGCATGCATCCCGACGTCACCGCGCATCATTTAGATTTACAGGCTGTCAAAGGCCTGTTAAGGCCATTAATTAACTAATTAGGGCTATTGAGAAAGCTGCCCATCCAACCTTAAGGTTGGCGGGCAGGCGAAGAGCCCAGCCGGCCTTTGGATTTATCATGGAACCTCATCCATGGGCGGGATGAGGTTTCAAGAAGGGTTTATAAATTAAATAAATTTTTTCATTAAAGTTCATTGACACTGTCACATGAGGGGACATGTCTTAAAAAGATGTTTTCTGCAGTAAAATTTTTAAAACTTAAAATTAATCTCCCTGAAGCGCCTCTGTGCCTCAGGAAGATTTCTGAGCTCTTCTGCGCGCATAGCGCACTCCCAACTCAGGGAACCCCCCCCACCCCCCGCACCACCTGCACAGGGAGCGCACAGCGCTCCATGAAGGCAAAAAAGAAATCATGTTAAGAAATCTTTATCCATTCCTCAGAATTAAAAATCAGTTAAGAACAGCAGGAATCATTAGCATCACCACAATCAACTTTAAACATTCTGTGAAGCAATTTTTTAGTACAATCAAATGCAGGATGTCATCAGATTGTTATCATACTCCCAGGAGTATCAAAACCACAAAGCCCCTCTCCACATTTTTTTACAATTCATACATTCCAGAGCTACCAAGATAATTAAACTATCAGAATCACCTCAAATCACTGACTCTTTGGCATTAGCCAGAAATTCGAAAACGTATATATATTATTTATGTGGTAGTTTCATGTCCAGATCTAGAGTATTACAACAGCCAACATTTCACTGGCCAAAATATAAACCTATTTTTCACAGTTTAATAGGTTAATTAAAATTAATAATTTGAAATCAATTCAAATCAATAGTTTATTGACCAAACAATATACATTTTAAAAATAGAGGGCAAAGCCATAACCAGTGACACAGTAACATTCACACATGATTATAGCACAAGCAATAAATTAGGCCATCTTATCCCTTTTCTTTCTTCTGGTGGCTTTTCAAATGTTGAAAAAACTAAAGAAAAGGTTAACTTTCACAGTGAAATAAAATCTTCAACATACTTAAATAAAAGGGGAATAAATTAGGGAATAGCTTCTTTCTCTTCTTCTTAATCCTTTATCTTTTTTCTCTTCTTCCTAATCCTTTATGTACACATCAATTATGTACATGCTGGTTTATATGGAACTCTTTTACAATATTTGTTGCCATGCACAATCACTTTTTTTTCTGTCACGTTCTGCACCCTAACCCCTCTGTAGGTAGGTAAATCTGCACCTCCCCTTTCTCTAGGGTTCAGCCTGAACCTGCCCCGATGGAGAAAACGGTCAATGCTCACGACCCTTCTTTTTAATAGTTTATGGTAAAATCGATAAATTTACAGAAATTAGTTTCCTGCTCCCCTTAAGTTAGATCAGTACTTAAAAATGCTATTTACTGTTCATAAATTACAAACATCAGTACTCTGTTCCCTCATAAGTTAAATCTGTACCATACTCACAAACACTGTCCCCATAATTTCTTAGCTGCACTCACGCTGTTAACACTTGAGGAGTTGCTGCTTCTGTTACTGCTGTTCATTTAGCTTAGTTGTCCCATTTTACTTCATCCAATCCCTTTATTAACCCTATTTTCTGAGAAGCTCCATACTGTGCAGTGCTGCTACTACTGTTTGTGACGTCAGTTCCTGCTAAACTTACGTTTTTCAAAACTACCAAAAAATCACACCAATGACAATTATTACCGCAAACCCCTCCCCAAATCTGTTCCTTCTTACATATTGCAACAATTGCAAATCCTAGGCTCATGAATAGTCTATGAACACATGAAGGTGCTTCAATGCGGAAGGTCCTGGTTTAGAACATCACCAGGTTTCACTCTAATCAATCAGTTCTTTTCTAAGGAATGTGGGGCACATTCTGACACAATAGCTTCATTTGGCTTATTATCCTGTAAGTATTATTTACAGTTCTATAGTTTGTACGTTATTAACATTAGGTTCCTAATCAGAGCCAATATGAATTTTGTTTTTGTGCTACTTTAACAGGTTTCCAGGATCACATGAGTACTGATACCACAGCAAGGGACAGCCATCTTGCAAATTCAAGAACTTATAAGACCATAAAACCATAAGACATAGGAGCAGAAATTAGGCCATTCGGCCCATCAAGTCTGCTCTGCCACTCAATCATGGCTGATAAGTTTCTCAACCCCATTCTCCCACCTTCTCCCCCTAACCTTTGATCCCCTTACCAATCAAGAACCTATCTATCTCGGTCTTAAATACACTCAATGACCTGGCCTCCACAGCCTTCTGTGGCAATGAATTCCATAGATTCACCACTCTCTGGCTAAAGAAGTTTCTCCTCATCTCTGTTCTCTTCCCTTTACTCTGAGGCTGTGCCCTCGGGTCTTAGTCTCTCCTACTAATGGAAACATCTTCCCCACCTTCCATTCTATCCAGGCCTTTCAGTATTCTGTAAGTTTCAATCAGATCCTCCCTCATCCTTCTAAACTCCATCAAGTATAGACCCAGAGTCCTCAAAAGTTCTTCATATGTTAAGCCTTTCATTCCTGGGATCATTCTCGTGAACCTCCTCTGGACCCTCTCCAGGGCCAGCACATCCTTCTGAGATACGGGGCCCAAAATTGCTCACAATATTTTAAATGTGGTCTGACCAGAGCCTTATAAAGCCTCAGCAACACATCCCTGCTTTTATATTCTAGTCCTCTCGAAATAAATGCCAACATTGCATTTGCCTTCCTAACTACCGACTCAACCTGCAAGTTAACCTTAAGAAAATCCTGGACTAGGACTCCCAAGTCCCTTTGCACTCCAGATTTCTGAATTCTCTCCCCATTTAGAAAATAGTCTATGCCTCTATTCATCCTACCACAGCATATTGATGTACGGGGATTCAGTGATGGTAATACATTGAATGTCCAGGGAGATGATTAGATTCTCTCCTATTAGAGATTTAGTTTTAGTTATGAGGAGAGATTGGATTGACTGGGGTTATTTTCCCTGGAGCAGAGGAGATTGAGGGGGGACATGATTGAGGTGTATAAAAATTATGAGGGGCATAGTTAGCGTAGACAGGAAGGAACTTTTCCCCTTGGTGGAAGGATCAATAACCAGGGGGCATAGATTTAAGGTAATGGGCAGGAGGTTTAGAGGGGATGTGAGGACAATTTTTTTCACCCAGAGAGTGCTAAGAATCTGGAACTCACTGTCTGAGAAGGTGGTGGAGGCAAAAACCCTCATAACATTTAAGAAGTATTTGGATGTGCACTTGCAATGCCATGGCATACAAGGCTATGGGCCTAGTGCTGGAAAATGGGATTAGAATAGTTAGGTACTTGTTTGACCAGCGCAGACTCGATGGGCCGAAGGGCCTTTTTCTGTGCTGTAGACTGCTATGACTCGATGACTCTAAAGTGCATGACCTCACACTTCCCCACGTTGTATTCCATCTGCCACTTCTTTGCCCATTCTCCTAACCTGTCTAAATCTTTCTGCAGCCTCCCCACCTCCTCAATACTACCTGTCCCTCCACCTATCTACAGAAATCAAATTTGTACTAGAGGCTTTCCCTTTCAGACACTTGATTTTAATCACTCAAGCCATTTGTTGCCATTTATTACCTGTCAAGACAAAATGTTTGCACTTGAGAGATGTGAAAGTAACATCTAAACTGATTGCATGCGCTTTGTGTTTCTCATATAAAAACACCATGTAAATCTGCCAATCTGGGCACAATTGTTTCTGAAATTGGAACTGATAAAACAATATCATGTGAGCTGCTATTTTGCGCATTGAAAGGAAAATTTACGTGGGGCAGAATTTTCTGCCTGCCGGCCGGGAGGGCCCAACCCAATCTCCGGTGGGCGGGGAGTCGATCCTCGCCGGAGAAGTGGGCCCCGCCGCCATTTTAAGTGGGCGGGCCAATTAAGGCCCACCCAGCGTGACGTCTGGTGGGAAGCGCTATGCGCTCCCTGTGCGGGAGGGAAGGGGGATTCCCCAAAAACGAGAGTGCGCTCTTTTGCGCATGTACACGAAAGAGCGCACATCTCCCTGAGGCTAAGTGCTGCTTCAGGGAGATCGCTGACACTTTAAAAAATATTAAAAATAGAAAAAAAAATCCTTAACATGTCCCCCTCATGTGACAATGATACATGAGATGGGACATGTTCATAAATTACACAAAAACTTTATTAAACTGTTTAAAAACCTGCATGAGACCTCATCCCGCCGGTGGATGAGGTTTCATGTTTTTCCTACTTCCCGCCGGGGCTCCTGGCCTGCCCGGCAACCTTAAGGTTGGACGGGCAGGTCCTTTAATTGTTTAAATGACTCTGTCAATGGCCTCAATTGGCCATTGACAGGTCGGCGGGCGCACAGCTGATTTGGCGGTGCCCCCGCCTTCCTGAAAATTTAAGTGGGGCGGGATGATGTTAGGGGTTCCGCCCGACATCATCCCGCGTCATTTTACGTAGTGGCAAGTAGGCCCCGCCCCCTGCTCACCGACGGCAAAATTCAGCCCCTGGGGTAAAATTTTTAGCTCGGCGGGCAGGCGTGCATCCCGATACCATCGCGCGCTCGCACGATATTTCAGTTGGCGGCCGCATACCGGAGTCAGCAGCGCACCCGCCAACAATTAAAAGGCCTATTAAGGCCATTGAAAAGTTAATGAAAAAAATTTTTCACTGCCTTTCCAACCTTACGGTTGGCAGGCAGGAGAAAATGCCAAGCGGCCTTTGCAATTTTTTGGAAACCTCATCCACAGGCGAGATGTGGTTTCCAAAAGAAAATAAAAATCAAATAAAGATGTTATTTCTTCATTAATAACATGTTCTTGCTCATGTGGCAGAGTAACATGTAGGGGGTGGTGGTGTGTGTATCAGCTTCACCTCTGACTTCTGAGCGGTTCGAATCGCTCCCACTCCCTGGGTTCTAGCCTTGGACTTATTTGGGGTTGTGACAAAGTGCAGCAGACAACTGGTTTTGGTGCAAGAAAAAAAAACTGAGTTCACTGAAGTCACAAATGAATTTATAACATTAGGATTACACTGAGATTATACAGGCCTACAAAGTACACTTAGTTAAGAATGGGGAACACATGGCATAACGAGGGAAAATCACGCTACTAATCCCCTTACCCTTGTCCCACCCCCAAAACCTAACTAAATTGAACTAGGAGAGGTCAGGGATCATGCTCACCAACCAAGGTTCCTTGACAGTTCAAAATCCAGACAGGTAAGCCGGTTGCAGTTTGGGGGTATGCTCTTTGTGTCCTCTGGGGCCTGCCGTCCCCATGTGGTCCTGGTCTGTGGAATCTGCGAAGGTTCTTCAGTTGGGTGGAGGACACAGTTGTGGGTGGTCGATATCTTCGTGGAGGGCTGCGGTTGTGGCCTTGTTGTCTTTGGTTGAGCCTGCCACCCCGTGCCCCTCGCCGTGATGTTGCCTGCGGGCCTGCAAACCACCAGATCTTCTTGCTTAAACTCTGTTTCAACCGCTCCCAACTGCTCACTGCCTTGTGTCAGCATTCAAAACTGCAACCCTTCTGCTAGCTGGTTTCTCTCTCTTTCCTTTGCAACTGACCAGGCCAGTTATACTGTCTTTCGAATTTCTTATCGGAATCCCAATCAAGGTTAGTTCTTTGTTTGACATTGGTGGGCTTCCCCCGTTGATTGTTGTCTCATTGTTTTTAATGGGCTTGCATGATGTTTATCATTGTCTTCCTGCCTAGTAACTAGTTTTGAACTGAAAGCCATTGTATGTGTGGAGTATTGATGGGTTCGCATAATTGAATTGATTGTGCCTTCCTGCCTTAGTAGTTATTAGCAATTATTTATGGCAAGATTTTGATGGGCTTCAGTTTCGTGTGAGGTGAAGTCTTTCTCTGGGTTGATTGTATTAAAGGGAAGTATGCGTATACTGTCTCCTCTCATTGTCTGGTTTCAGGCAAAACAATCCACACTGCACTCAATAAGCCCAGGCATGTACAGCCCCAGGCCTTCATGGGCCCAGCCTCCTGTCCGCAGGGTTTTACATTTAACTCAACAGTTTAAAAGTCCAAAAGTCCTTATTGATGATATGAAAAATGTGGGAATTTTGAGAACCCTTCACACATGAGAGGACATGCTTTATAACATTTATAAAACTTTAATTTTTAAAAAAATCAGTTCATCTCCCTGAGACTACTCTGTGCCTGCCAGTCCTCTAGTTTGTAAAGCAGTGTCCATGTACAAGATGTAAAAATTGGTACATCTGACATAGCCATAGGTTTCAGAGGTATTGCCTGATTTGCACAGATCCAAATCCTTCCAAACAGGACATCAAAATTCTTGGACACTGCTGACACCACAGAGTTGTTTTTTTTTATGGGCAACCAATGATTCCTTGAATCCTTGAGAAACAGTCAATGTATAAAAAACAATATTTTGCCTACAGTATCTCTGCTATGAAGATGGTGGAGAACCAAAGTGCCCATGATGAGATATAAGTTTCAGTGACATTCTTGAATGCATAGCCGCAATACGGAATAGCCCACAACTGTCAAGTTTCACCTGGTAGATTGAAAAGACTCTGGCATATAAAAAGTTAGAATGGTGGTCATTATAAGAGCTTTCCTTATCTTAAATTGCCGCCAGCTGGAGTGCCAGGAAACTCTTTCGAGTTATCAACAGTCACAGATTGCAACTCTTTCGAGTACAATCACAGTTCTTGGTTTCCGGTAGTGGGACGTGAACCCACAACCCTCTGATTCAAAGGCAAGGGTGCTATGATATCAGCTTTCTCCCTGGGTAACTGCAGGTGTTGTACAGACTGCTGTGCAATCACAATCAAGTGGGTGCTGTTGAGGAGGTAGATGCTCTCCCAGGGGCATTTGATGACATGTGCTGTGAAGGGATAATGCTATATGCACTCTCTTTCATCCATCTGCTTTCTATGATCATGAGCTGAATACTAACATGAGCAAAGTTGCTAATTATGTAAAATGTGTAATGTTCGGACTGCAGCAGTTCAAGACGGCAGCTCACCATCACCTTCTCAAGGGCAATTAGGGATGGGCAATAAATGCTGGCCCAGCCAGCGACGCCCACGTCCCATGAATGAATAAATTTTAAAAATTGCTGCACTCTCGATATTTCAACTCGAGTCCCCAAGAATGACAGCAATGACTGAAATAGAAGAAATGAACAGAAAGCAATGCTAGGAAAAGCTGTAATGGAATAAAGAAGCTTGAATTGGCCTTAACAAGATTGATACCTGGAAAAATTGTCAAATATTTTAATTTCTGTTTGCAGTCAAAAGAGACATTACTTTCCATTTGCCGGCTCATTTTTGCGACCCTCTATTGAATTTAGTTGCTATGGCAGTGTGCGTGACCCAATGATGTCAGTGGATAAATTAGCCTTGGTAGTCACTGATTACAATGGACACAAAAAAGCAAAACAAAGCTGAGTAGTTTCTGTTTATTAATGAACACAATATGCAGAGAATCATCAGCATTCTGCATTTCATTTTGCCTGTGGTAGAAAGGCAGCACATTTTGATAATATCAGCAGGTATTCAGCGCATGCAGCTTGCTTGATGATCATTCTTTTGGGACTTAGGGCAACAAGTGTATGCAGCATAACTGGAACTATCATCAGTAAAAAAAAACACCTACAGAGGCTACTACATTAGTGAAATGAGTCTTCCCATGAGCAATAGTTGAGGGAAGTTCCATTATGAATTTAGAACTCTAAACAGATATTCTTTGATTAGTTAAATTGAATGTATGTGATTTATAATTTTTGTTGTCAAAAATTGAGTAGTTTTTACTAAATATGTTTGCTATTACTGCACGGTGACTACGTATATTAATTACACCCTTCTTCAGTGTTTCTTCAATTCTTCAGTCATTTTTTCACATGAAGGGCAAAATTGAACCAGTTCATCAACTGATAATTATCTTCACTAATTAATTACTGGTTGCTTAATTAAATGAACAACTATTGATCTTATACTACTCAGCTACCTATTGTCTCTCATATCTTTTACTAGTCTTTTCATTAAATCATCTCTTGTAATTGTAGGCCGCTATCTGATTCCCATTTCAACTGTTGGAAGTTTTCATTTGTTTAAGTCAGTTTATTTGAAATAAAAGGGTGAACAAAAGTGCACCATACATATCCACAAATTTACATCTTGAAACTCAGAAAACAATCTATGTGTTTTGCACATGGTGAATAAGTAAAGTTTTCTAGAAAACATGGTTGGGGGGATTTTATGGAGCCCGTAAGAGCAGGAAGCGTCATGCCGGGTGACTGAATTAGGCGGGAGCCAAAATGTTGATTTCCCAAAAGCAGGGTGAGATGCCAAGATTAAGTCAGCGGCATGGAACATTTTATAATTACATCCTACCTTCAAGATAGACAAAGCACGAGAACCCCGCTGCACTCAGTTCCTGTTTGTTTAAAGGTGGCATGCACCTGTCGGCTTTGTGCAGATGTGTCTATGATTAGCAGTTTTCTTTGCTGAACTCTGCAGCACAATAGAGAAGGGGAGGAGAATGCCAGCTTGCATGGAGGCTCAGGATTGGCAAGGGTGAGTCAGGGATGAGGGGGTGGATGTGTGGAGTGAGGTCGGTGGCATTGAGGGGTGTAAGAGGGAAAAGCCTAGTGTCTTGAGTGTGGTCTGGGGAGTTTTGGTTGCAGGTAATGGAAAAAGTTGAAAAGGTCATTGTCATCAGTTCAATGGGTGAAATCTCACTGTCTGCCCTCTTCACACAGTTGAATTGCTGAAATACCTATGGGTCTCATATACTTAATATTCCTACAACCTTGGCAGCAGCAGGGGAGGATGGGGCAAAGAAAGGCTCTCGCTGATCAGCAACAGAAGCCACAATGCCAGCAGCAGGCAGCACCAGAGTGGGAGTCTGGTCAGGATTCAGCCAAACAGGGAAGGCATCATAGAAGATGGTACTGGAGTTTGGCAGGAAAATTGTGGCCTTAATAATTTTGTCCAGAAGGCTAGTAGCTGCAGCATTGTCAGCTGACCCTGGATTTCTCCAATGAAGAGCTTCCCCAGCCATGGAATTTTCATTTGCATGTTTGCCGTCACTTAGATTTTAATTTGGAATTGCATGGGAAATGGGAAAGAGCAAGAGAGCACAAGGGACGCATAGTGCTGCTTACACCATAGGGAACAGGATGCCAGTTAAAATTCTGACCCATATGTCCTCTTTCAGTTGAGACTCTAAACCGAAGTCCATCCTGCCCTTTCAGGTGGATGAAAAATATTTAATTGCACTATTTCGACAAAGAGTAGGAAAGTTTCTTCCAGTGTTTTGACCAACATTTATCTCTTAACCACCATCAACAGATTATTTGGTCATTATAACATAGCTGTTTGTGAGATCTTGCTGTGCTCAAATCCACATTCCATCAGTGATTACACGTTTAAAGTCCTTTATTAACTGTAAAGCAATTTGGAATAACATGAGGTTGAAAAAGATGCTATATAAATGCAAGTCTTTCTTTTTCATAAAGCAGCAAATTTAAATTTGACACTATTCATACAACAGCAGATTTTTCTCAAAAAGCTGTGGTTGGTTTATATTTACTGGCAATGATGCAACATATAGCCAAAACATCATTGTTCAAAAGCAGGTATGTCAATATATACTATGTATATATATATACTATGTAACTTTTCATTTCTTATGGCCTGATTTTTTTGACATTGCATTAAAACAGTGACTGAGTCAAAATGTGAAACAAACTGAATCTTGATTGCTACACACCAACCCCAAACACAGTTCAATTTAAAATTTCCACAGAGCTTAAACTGTTCATCTGAGATTAAACCATTGCTTCTTGTCTTTCAAAATAAGGGGAAATATTGTCTAATTTAACTTTTAGCCTCTTCTGCTGACTGAAAATGAATTTGTCCTGTCAACTGAGCTGTCGGAAAAGTATTTTAAAAAGTTAGGAGCCTGTTCATTATCTTTCATAGCTCTGTTGAACATCACTGACATGTTTTCATGTTAAATATTTGCATCAGAAAACTGCAAATGTTGGAAATATGAAACAGGATAAAACAGCAAATGCTGTCTGTCAGGGTGCTACGGCCTCACTCTATTATATATTTTATTATATATATATATATATATATATATATCAGCATGCCTAATTTATAAAAGCTTTGAAACTGGACAAAGGCTTTAAAATGACTGAGGCCATGACTGGCTATGACTCACACAAAATGAATTTCTGGCCTTGAGAACAGCAGCAACCTCATTATCTCTAAAGAGTCATTAATGCCCCCTGTGGCTGCAAAGGTCAAATCCCAAGGAATTGTACAAAGGCCCTTTACATTTCTTAGGCCAGACGCCTAGCCTAAGAATGGAGATGATCAGTTTGCGAGTCCAAAAGGCCCCTGAAACCTCTGTTGAACATTTTTATGGTTGAAACATTAACCACCTCAAGGATCTAGACAAGGAAAATACATCCTTATCCAAACCAAGGTGGAGAAGTGGCAGTCATGTCACCTCCCCCTCCCCCCACTCCTCCCCCCACCCCCGCGCCAGCTGCTAGAACCTGTAATAATGCCTTGTGGAGTTGAAAAAAGGCAGACTGACATTTTCCATCTAGCAGGCGGCAGCAGAGAAAGAGTTCTGTCCACGTTTTTGAATGCGTGGCTCCCCACCTAAATTGCTTTCGACTGGAACTTCTGAATTTCTGAACCAACACCTACAAGACTAAATCATCTCTATGTGCCTATCCCAATGGGGAAGTAATCTCTCCTGGGAAAGTGGATTATCCAGCATCCATCTTCAGTCTGTTGACTCTATGAAAGAATATACCATTGGACTTTGATTCTGGACTCTGAACGCATATGAAACAATAATTCTTATCTTCTCTGTGGTATTTTCCCTGTACCTCTTCTTTCCCTTATCCCTCTTTTATTGTATGAATGCACCAGGGGCTGCTTAGCAACACCCCCTCCCATGTCTTGAGTGTGTGTAAAATAACCTAACTCTTTCGGTCTACCCTATCTTGAGTTTGCTGTGGGGTTACGAATAGAAATTGGATCACACCAAAACTGAGGGGTTGGGAAAATACACCACCGCTTTTACAAAGGGAGAAATCCAAAACTAAAAATGCCTTTATGTTTATGGATGGATGGTGAAAGGAGAATTCAGGGCTGTTTAAATTACACCCGCTCCTGTCCATTACATGTCAATATACAAGAACACATCAGCATCATAAAACAATAAATGTCAGTTATCATTTCACACATTCTGACATCCATTCTGATAGGCTTTTACCCAGAAAATCACCATGACCTCAGTCTTGGAGACACTGATTTGGAGGTCAAAGTTTTTGGCAGCTCTTGAGAATTTATGAGTTTGAATGTCTTTCTTGTTGTGGGCAGTTAGGGCACAGTCATCTGCGTACAGAAGTTCTCTGAATACTGCCTCTGTGACTTTGGTGGAGGCAGTCTGGAGAGATTGAAGAGCTTCCCTGAATGGAACCTAGAATGTCTCTGGTCGCTTCCTTAGGCATTGCAGCAAAGAAAAGATTGAAAAGTTGGGGATACACAACACATCCCTGCTTTATGCCACTGGTTACTGCATCGATATTGGACCATCTCAGCACAGGCACAAACACATTCAGTCATGCCATCATTTAGCAGGTGCAGGATTTTGACAAACGCGTTCAGACATCCTAGCTTGGAGAGCAAGTGCCATAGACCAGATTGGCCACTGTCAAAGGGCGGAATTTTCCCAGGTTTACACTAAGTGTGGTGGCGGGCAGGCAAAATGGCATCTTACCCACCGAGGACGATGGTGGGTTTTCACACTGTATTGTCCCAAATCCGCCTCATAATTTATGCATTCCCGGGAAACACGCCAATTCCATGGTAGGCAGACTCTCATTTACCCTCCCGCCATCACCCTGCTGTTGAATCATGCCAGACGCCATGTTTAAAAGGCAGCCGCCAGCACACCACCCATTGCTACCAGCTCACCACCACTGCCTGAGAGACATGGCCAGCAAAGAAAAAAGACTGCAGCCCCTTGCTTCAATGACGGGTCCCTCGAGCGACTGCTGGATGCCATGGAGGCCCAATGGGATGTCCTGTAACCTTGCTCTGGCCACAGGATGGGCAGCAACATCAGCACCCCAGCTTGGGAGGTGGTGGCAGCAGTGGTCAGCGCAAATGCCTTTCAGAGGATAAATGATCTCTTCCATTCTGCCAAGGTAAGTCACGCTTTTCATCACTCCCAACTCACACATTCACAAACCCAGCACATGTCCACAGGCCAGTGCAATGGGCATCACCATTCACTTTTTCACATGCACCTGCATTGTCCCCAGTCCGTCCACGGGACCACTCACCTCCCGCACAGACCAGGCACATGCATCATCTGGCCCGGCAGGCATCCTGATACACTCTCCCCATCTCTGTCCATGCAGGACAAACTGGCTCACAACAGGAGGGAAAGGTTACAGACCGGTGGAGGAATGCCGGAGTTCAAGGTCCTTACGGAATTTGAGAACACAGCTATCCCATTGGCCGGCGATGGCCAGGACCGGTTTTGTGCTGACGGTGAGATCGGCGCTGCTCGACCAAGTAAGGATCCAGCAGTGCAACATCCATCAGACAACCACGCTGTGAGTGATGTGTCCTCTTTCACAGGCCACTGCCATGCACTAATTATCTCTCCTTGCTTTCGCAGGCTTATCACAGCAAGAGCCAATGGAGTCCATGACCCAGGGCTTCCAAGCAGTTTAGAAAGGACATTTGAAGGGAACCGGAATGCACCCCCCTACAAGTTCCGTCACAGCGCTCACCCACGCCCTCCACTAGCGCAGAGACACACATCTCAGTGGGACTTAGCTCTAGAATAGGCACGGGATCGCATACTGGTGAGCAGTGCACAGTTTGATCCACAGCAAGTGGTGGTAGCGACTTCCCAAGTTCCCGGCATTCGGAGGGCTGCTGTTGAGTCCGAGTCAGATGACGAGCCTCTGGACTTGGTCATATCACAGTGGCTGGAGCTGCAAAGGCAAGCTCGGGAACATCAGTAAGGGATGTCCGCTGCACTCCTCAGATTACAATGGGGGAGTCCATCCGTCTTCAGGCTGAGGTGATAGCACCGACATTGCAAAGCACCGAGGTCAATGCTGGCAAGATGGCGGCCGCTATGGAGACCTTGGTGCAGGACGTCGTTCCTGCACTGCTGCGCGGGCTTAACTCCATCGCTGATGCCATAGTTGGCCTCCAACAGTGTGTACATGAAAGGAGTGCCCTTCCCCTCACGGAGTCAGCCAGGGACCCTCGGGCACCCAGGGAGGAGGATCAGCATGTGCATACCCCCGGGTCATCCACCCAGTTGACTCCGGGAGTGTCCGGCCCATCCAAATCCCCTCTTCCTGTGACCCCAGCAACTCCAGATCCACAAGCCGAGGAGGGCACCACTGCCACACAGCAGGACTCTGAAAGCAGGCTGGGGACCTCCAAGTCTCGGCCCTCCAGAGGACGCTCGCCAAAGTCATCACAGACAGGGTGTCGCAGTCAGCAGACTGCCTGCACCTCTGCTGTGAATGTCCAGGGAGCACCAAGACGGCAGGGTTAGGACAGTTAAGGAAAAGTAGGTGCACAGCCCGGGCACGGGTGCTAATCACATCTACATACTGTTCACTATCATCAATAAACTCCTAAGAATTTCTCCCTGCCTATGGCTCCTTGTTCTGATGAGCAGTGTTCTTGTCACTCAGATGTGAAACCTTTCTGCACAAGATAAAAGTCTCAGTCCAGGGTCTCTTTTTCTAATTCATTCTCTGGATGTGGGCTTCACTGGGTGGGCCAGCATTTATTGCCCATCCCTAGTTGCCCTTGAGAAGTTGGTGGTGAGCTGCTTTTTTGAACCGCTGCAGTCCATGTGGTGTAGGTACACCCACAGTGTGCTGGGAAGGGAGTTCCAGGATTTTAAGCCAAAATCCTGTGGCCCTGTGCAGCCTTCAGACCACAGTGATGGTCCGGCCTCACACTCCCTGGAAGCATTACTGATGCCTGCACCTTAGCGGTGCTGGTCATTGCTGCCAGAATGTAGTGGGCAGGTGCCACAGAGCCCTTGTGTTCTCTCTGTGTGCTTTCAGGATATTTAAGGTGGGGCTGGCCCCCATCACACCAGCGTCTGTGACCAGTGATGCTGTGCACCAGCTCCTGAAGGGCTCAGGTGGTGAAGGCAAAAGCAGCATCGGATACGTCTAAAGTTTCATGGCTGTGTCTCTATGAGATAGACTTGATCATGTAGTGCAAGCGAGCTGCCCTCGGCCAAACAGGAGTCAGACATTCTCAGAGGCTATGTGAAGATCTATGGAGTGTCCTCACTGCATGTTGTCATCATCCTCCTGTGATTGATTCGTGTCTCCACTGTGTCTCCATGACAGGAACATTCTCACAAAAGCTTTTGGCACTGCGATAAGCCAGACTGGAGTCAAACGTTCACAACTGCGATGTGAGGATCTATGGGGACACTTCACTGCATGTCGTCATCATCCTCCACAAATCTGGCAGGTATGATGGCCTCCCAAACACGCCTGCCTCGTCTAGCCAGTGTGAGAGCCCCATCTCCATCATTGTCACCACCGAGGACCTCCTCAACCTCTTCCCCGCTGCCATCCTCCTCATCTGAGGAGACCTCCAGCTCCTCCATTTCCTCCTCAGCCAGCTCGTCTCCCCGTTGGAGTGCCAGGTTGCAAAGGGAGCAGCAGATGATGATGATGCATGGACTGTATTGCAGGGTACCGCAAGACCGTTCCAGGTACCGGAACCACATCTTCAGCATTCCGGTGGTCTGTTCCACCAAGTTGTGAGCTGCAGCATGAGCCTCATTATAACATCACTCTGCTGCAGTCTGAGGCCGCCGCACGGGTGTCATCAGCCACATCCTCTGCGAGTAGCCCTTGTCCCTGGGGAGCCATCCCTACAGCTTCTGTGGACCCAGGGATCTACAAGCGACTGAAGACATAGGCGTCGTGCACACTCCAGGAAAACCATGCACATTCTGCACGATGTGCTTCTGGTGATCGCATACCAGCTGCACTTTCAGTGAGTGGAAGCCTTGTGGTTGATGAAGTCCACCGTGTGTAGCGACGGAGATCTAAGTGCCACATGAGAGCAGTCAATCGCACCCTGTACCTGTGGGAATCCCGAGGTCTGGGTGAATCCAATGGCCCTTACATCCTGGCTGTTCCGGTCCCGGGTAAAATGCACAAATTTGTGTGCCATGAAGAAGATGGCATCCGTGACCTCATGGATGCATTTGTAGATGGCGGCTTGTGAAATCCCATAGAGGCCACCAGAGCCCTGAAAGGTGCCACTAGAATAGAAATTGAGCACCGCGGTACTTTCACAGCCACTGGCAGTGGATGCTCTCCATGTCCCTTGGCGCCCAGACCTGCAGTAATTGGCAGATGTGAGCCACCAGCTCCCTAGACATGTGCATTCATCGGTGACACTGGTGCTTGGTCATCTGCAGGAATGGCAAGTGATGTCTATAGACTCTGAGTGTCGCTAGGCGCCGACCAGCCACAGCTCGCTGTCGCTCCTGGGCAATGTGTCCCTTCTTCATGAGGTTGCTGCTCCTGCCTTTGTGATGCCAGGAGCCTCAGTCTCTCTCTCTCCTCCGTCTTCTTCGCTCTCTGTAGGCCATCAGGCATACAGCTAGGTCACCAGGATCCATGATCCTGATGTGGTCCTCCTGCAGCATGAAAGAAAGAGGGAGACGTGTTTAGCATGGTGTACTTAGCATCCTTTCCTGGACCTATGTGACTGCCCCTTAATGCTTCCCGGAGAGTGCTGGTCATCCCTCGGATGACCACAGATGAGTGCGCTGCATGGCTGCCCTGTCAACTTGCGAAATGGGGGACACTGGTCCAAACTGGGATGCTGAGATTGCAAGGGGCTGTGAGCACCTCCAGCAGTGACTGCAATATGGCCAGCGTTGGCGAGGAGATTGTACAACTTGTGCAGTCCAACCGCTGCGCGATCCAGCAAAGTGGTCACAGACTCACAATCTGTGCCGGAGTGGTAGGGGGTAAGGCTTGGTGGTCCATTGGTGATTCTGCATTGCTTGCATGGGCGGGCAGGCTAGGAGCCCGACCCCAATCATATCACTAAGATAAAAGCAAAATACTGCGGATGCTGGATATCTGAAACAAAAACAAAAATTGCTGGAAAAACTCAGCAGGTCTGATAGCATCTCCATGGAGAGAAAGACAGAGTTAATGTTTTGAGTCCGTATGACTCTTCTTCAGAACTAAAGAGAAGTAAAAAATATGGTGAAATATATACTGGTTAAGGGGGTGGGATAGGTGAAACTGGATAGGAGGCCAGTGATAGGTGGAGGCAAAGGAGAGATTGCAAAATATGTCTTAAACAAAAGGTTGAAGGGGTGTTGATGGTGGTGATACTGGCTAAAGGAGGTGCTAATGGTGATATTAAGAGTAGCAAGCAGGATGAGCAAGTGACAGATGGCCCCAGTGGGGGTGGGGTGGGGGGAGGGGACGGTGTGGGAAAAAAGATCGAAATAGGCTAAAAGGTGGAGATAAAACAATGGATGGAAATAAATTTTTTTAAATAATAATAGGCGGGAAAAATATATATTTATAAAAATTGAAATAAATACTTGAAAAAAGGGCATCAAAAAGGGGTGAAAATGGAAGAGAGAGTTCATGATCTGAAGTTGTTGAACTCAATGTTAAGTCCGGAAGGTTGTAAAGTGCCTAATCGGAAGATGAGGTGCTGTTCCTCCAGTTTGCGTTGAGCTTCACGGGAACATTGCAGCAGGCCAAGGATGGACATGTGGGCATGAGAGCAGGGTGGGGTGTCGAAATGGAAAGCGACAGGGAGGTCTGGGTCATGCTTGCGGACAGACCGAAGGCGTTCCACAAAGTGGTCACCCAGTCTGCGTTTGGTCTCTCCAATGTAGAGGAGAGCACATTGGGAGCAGCGAATGCAGTAGACCAAAAAAGTGCAAGTAAAGCGTTGCTTCACCTGAAAGGAGTGTTTAGGCCATATCATATCGCTGTGGCTGCACCTGAACTGCCTCAGTTGCAGAGGGATGCTTAGTTTATACAGGTGTCCCTACTGCATGGCCACTTCCCTCACCTACCCTGCTCCCCACCTTGATTGCTTGTGCACGGGATCCAACGCCAGGGCAGCAGCTGCCCCCAGACACCGCCTCCCCACCCCGAGTACAGTCACCTCCAGGTCTGAGCAGCACTTCATCCCTGCACCCATGAAGCCTCCAGAGCAACAGGCGACCCTGGTGAGCTGTGGAAAATGATGCTGTTCACTCACCTCACTTCCCCCAAAGTGAAGGCCACCAAGTGCACATTGCCTGTATGCTGTTGTGAAACACGTCAATGTGTTTGCCCGCCGATGTGGACAGACGATCCAGCAGGGGTCCAGAGCCCGACGGGATGGCCTTTTAATGATGTGCTGATGTATTACAATGAGCTCCCCGACGACTGTTGGCGGGAAAGGGGGCACCCCATTGGCGGTCTGAGTGGACCTGCCTTCCTGCCTTCGTAAACCAGATCGTGCCATATCATCCGAGCCTGCCACCTATCGCGCCCACTGCCAGTGGGCACAGAAAATTCCGCTCAAAGGCATATAAAAATCCTGATATTGCTCTCTCCACTTTTTGTGTAGCTGTCCTACTGTAAATGCCATTTTAGCTATCCCACAGTTAGACCTAAAGCCACACTGTGATTCCAGGAGGACATCATCTATGTAAACAGTTTAATAGTTAAAAGATCTTTCCTACAATTGAGAGAAGACTTATTCCTTGCTAGTTGCACATTCATTTTTGGATCCGTTCCCCTTCCAGATGCTGACTATGTTGGCATCCTTGAGGTCCTGGGGAACATTTTCCTGCTACCAGATACTCATGAAGAGAGCTGTAAGTTTGTTAATGAGTTCTGTATGATTACACTTCCAAATCTATGCTGGAATGCCATCTGGACTGGGGGATCTGCCTTGTTTGGTTGGTTTGATTGCCTTCATCACCTCTTCTGTGGTTGGAAGGAGAGTCAGGCTTTCTTTCTCAGACAACTGTTCAATTTGATGCAGGGAATGTGCCAAGATGTGAGAGTCTACGTGAAGACTTCAGCAATGTGCTCGCGTCACTTTTCCATTGCAGCTGACTTATCAGTGATTAGCTCCTTTCTGTCAGCTATTAGGATAGTAGCAAAGATTCTGGTGGGTGGGCTATATACAGTCTTCAGCACATTGTAAAAACATGGATCATGCCTCTCAGTGAGACGTTGCAGTTCATCAACTTTTACATTCCACCAGTCATTCTGCATTTCTCTTAAAGCATGCTGGAGCTTGTGTTTTAATTTTTATAGACTTAATGTTTGGTTGTTGACTGTGGGGCTGCTAGAAGACTCGCTTGTATGAGTTGTTTCAGTTTGAGAAAAGGCGAGGTGTTTCATCATCCTCATCAAATCAGTTTTGGTTCTTCCATCCCTGGACATGTATTGAAATTTTGAAGATCTGGTCATGGAGCTGTTTCCATTCACCTTCTGAGTAACTTGGGGGAGGAAGATGAAACTGCAGAGTGATGTCAAGTTGTGCAGCAAGGCCTAAGGTAGGGTTCTTAAGGAGTTTGACATCTAACTTTGGCCATGCCTGGCAAGTTGATTTACGATGTTATGGCCGGATCCTTAGAGTCAGCTTGGTGCAGATAAGTGGTGGTCTGCCCAGCAGTCAGTTCCTCACATGGCATGAGTTATCCTGACATCAGCCTTTGGAGATGCCAGTGCTTAGATCATGGGTGTTGCCAGGTTGTCTTGTATTTTCCTTTCAGGTGGAACATGGTTATGACAAAGTCACGTTTGGCACACAATTCAAGTAGGATAGTTCCATTTGAGTTTTCCTTTCCAACTCTATGTTGACCAAGGATGCCTGCCCAACTCCGGCATTGAAATCTCCCATGTGGATAATTTTAGTAATGCTGAAAAAAGAGACATGTTGTCAAAGCTTTTCATCTTGCAATCATTAGGACAGATTCATAAGAATGCCGATTCTATACGGAACAACAATTTATACTCCATGAGATGAGAGTGCTGATTGTTGGCAAGTGGAACCTGATTGGTAGAGATTTTGCCATGGAGAATGCAACAGTGAACAGCTAACTGCCAAGATTTTGTTTAAATTCAAACCAGGCAGGTCAACTCTGATTGGTCAAGGTATTGTCATGGGGAATGAAGCAGGGTATGGCTGTCTCCTAAGCCTTTGTTTAGTTGAGAAAAGGTTCAATGCATGGACATGCTTTTTCTGTTTGCAAAGGACAAGGCCCTGTGTGTGAATATATATAGCTTCTAGCACACATAAGTGAGCCACACTGTAAGCCTGACTGATAAAACTAAACAAAAGCTTGGGGGACAACCATTCCCTGGTTCATTCCCCATGGCAATGCCTTGACCAATCAGAGTTGACCTGTCTGGTTTGAATTTAAACAAAATATTAGGAGTTAACTGTTCCTTGGTGCATTCTCCATGCCAATGCCTCTAACAATCAGGGTCCACATGCCAACTAATCAGCACTCTCTTCTCATGCAGTATAAATTGTTGTTCCCTTTAGAATTGGTATTCTTGCGAATCTGTCCTGATGAGTGCAGTTTGAAAAGCTTTGACAGCATGTCTCTTTTTTTCAGCAATACTCAAGTTCTGAACTACCAAACGACCATATGGATAATTTTGTTGTCTTTGGAGATTGATTCTAGGAGATGGTCCACATCATCATCTTTCCTTTGCATTGTCACTATTAGTTGTTGTGGGGGAATATGCACTTATAAGTGTTGCCCATGCTAGTCATAGAGATCTACAGCACAGAAAAGGTCCTTCGGCCCATCGAGTCTGCGCCAATCAAACAAGTACCTAACTATTCTAATCCCATTTTCCAGCCATGGCATCGCAAGTGCACATCCAAATACTTCTTAAATGTTATGAGGGTTTCTGCCTCTACCACTCTTTCAGGCAGCAAGTTCCAGATTCCCACCACCCTCTGGGTGAAAAGATTCTTCCTCACATCCCCTCTAAACCTCCTGCCCCGTACCTTAAATCTATGCCCCCTCCACCAAGGGGAAAAGTTCCTTCCTGTCTACCCTATCTAAGCCCCTCATAATTTTATACACCTCAATCATGTCCCCCATCAATCTCCTCTGCTCCAGGGAAAATAACCCCAGTCTATCCAATGTCTCCTCATAACTAAAACTCTCCAGCCCAGACAACATCCTGGTAAATCTCCTCTGCACTCTCTCTAGCGCAATCATATCCTTCCTATAATGCGGATTCCAGGACTGCACGCAATACTCTAGCTGTGGCCTAACCAGCGTTTTATACAGCTCCAGCATAATCACCCTGCCCTTATATTCTATGCCTCAGCTAATAAAGGCAAGTATCCCATATGCCTTCTTAACTACTTTATCTACCTGTCCCACTACCTTGAGGGAGCGGTGAACATGCACACCTGCTATTTCAGGTGAATGTGTAGGCTCATCAGGTATTCATTGATGCCTTTGGGAAGTTTTCCAGATCCTTTGTAATCTCTTTCCTGATGGCAAACCAACATCTGCATCTCTACATTCTATAGGAGGTAAACTGCTCCAGAAGAAATTGTATACTGCTCCTATTTCTTCAAGCTGGCCTTGTCCTGCTAGTCTTGTCTCACTAAAAGCAGCTATGTCTGCACCACACCAGCTACATTCCCTGGTTACCGGCATTCAGGTCAACTGCTGGTTTGGCAATTAAGTAGGGTGCAGGCATTCCAGCATGGCACAGTTATGGTGGGCAACGTTCTGTTTGTCTTTGCTTTCTTCTGTAGTCTCTTGCCGCTTGATTGAGTCATTCCCAGCCGCACTGTGCTGGGCAGTAACGTAAGAAGTAAGCTTTGGTTAGGCCTCCTTTTTCTCGGCTCCTCTGGTGAAAAGCGGCCAACTATGCATACCTAAATAGAGCAGCTGGGTTATCATATAGTGCTGCCTGCCACAGATGCTGCTCCTGGGTACATCTCACAGCCAACCATCATTTAAGGGCCACCTACATGCAGGTTGAGGACTACTGGATGTAAAATATCATCTGGCCAAAGTATCATCTGGATATAAAGTATTATCTGGATGGGAAATATCATCTAGGTGTAAAGTATCATCTGAATGCAAAGTATTGTCTGGAAAATGTGTAGAAAAATAATCAGGTAGTACACCTGTATGATTTCAATTAATGGAAGACAAACTGGAAGCCCTCTATCATCAGTGTACCATCCTCCTACCCTGTTTTCCTCTCTGTATTTCATCCAGATAATACTTTATACCGAGGTTTTGGTGGTGAAAATCTGATCCATTTTTAGGACAAAGCCACATGAGATTTACTTTGATTTGACAAATGCTAAACCTGACTGGCTGGTATTTGACACCAACACCTGACACTGGGTTAGGATTAGCACAAAGTAGGAAAGTGACTCCTGTGTAACATTAACAACACTCATCTTAAAGTGCACGAGAAAAAAAAAACATTCAGCAAAGGAAAAATGATACATCTTAATTGTACATAACTGGATTATATATGAGGATTTTTTGTGTATATTTTTTATTTATGGATTAAAGATAGTACCTGACAGAAAACATTCTTGTGAACAATATTATTCATGTTCCTTAAAATATCTATACACTTTTCTTAATGCGTAATGATGTGTAAGGTTATAGGTTTTGAGGACAGGTAAGTTATGAGCGGTGTTAATAAGTCATTCAGAACATTAAATTGTAATAAAATAATAATTAAATTATATGACGGAATACATTAGATAAAAGCTAGAATAGGAGAACTTTTCATTATGCACAAGGAGTAATTTTAAAATACAATTAAAGATAATTTTAATTAAAAAAAAATGATACATTATAATTAAAGTAGAATCATTTTATTGCAATTAGCATTGCTTTAGGTTCTACAAATTGGTAGTAAGATCAAAACCTCTGGGTAATTATCATCACTAGTTCATAGATAATAAGGTATGACTAAGTCTCCAACTAAGCAGAACCATAAGTTATTAGAGGATTTTAAATTCCATGCCCTCAATCGCCAGTTGTGTCAATTATTACACCACACTACAAAGAACATTCCTTGACAGAGTGAGACCTGGTAGGAAAACTAAAATTTGAAAGGATAACATGTAGAGGTTTCAGTAGCACGGTGCAAAATTATTTTCAGAAGACTTGGTAGTGTCAGCCGTGAAATGATGTGCACTTTCAAGATTATTAACACTTAATTGAAATCCGTAGAAATTACATTTTTTTCTTGGCTCGGTTACTAAATGACGTATTCATTATAAAGCAACGGCAAGGTACAGCCTCCAGCAGATTTCTCCTTCAGGAATTGCTGATGTACAATTAACATTTAGAATTGAAAGCCTTCTAGTGAAGTGTTGTGCTTGAATGTCACCAAAGCGCAGAGCTGCAGCATAACTGCAAGCTATAGCTGATAGGGATAAATACTTGTAACTCTTTCGAGTTATCAACAGTCACAGATTGTAACTCTTTCGAGTACAATCACAGTTCTTGGTTTCCGGGAGTGGGACATGAACCCACAACCTTCTGATTCAAAGGCGAGGGTGCTATGAACTGAGCCACAGCTGACACCTCGTGTAGGGATAAAAATCAATCCATTCTGACTAAGTCCAAATACTAATCCATTGTTTTTCTAAAAATTTACCCAAGATCACAGGGACTTATAAATTGTGCAGCCTGCTGGTTGTGTTTCTGGAAAATTTGAATTGCTTACCCTTTTGCTACAACCGGCAAAAGAACACATTTAGCTGCATGTTATTTATTGAGTGGCTGTCCATTATTCTGCACTGCAAAACATAGAATGCAAATGCAATTGAATACTAAGTATTTTATAACATGATGGGGTAGAAATAAGTCTGGGCCCATTTTGTTATGGAAGCAGGAGGTTGAAGGATTGATAAAAATTGATCCTCTAGCCTGACCTGCATATTCAAGGTGAGCTGTCCTCATTGGTCGCACTTCTGCAAGTAGCTTGCTCATGGGACGAACCAATTCCTCACCACCCACCCTGCCAGCACTGGCCCTCAGATATGTCCCAGGAGAAGGGGGTTGGAGTGGACTACTGGGTCTGTCTGTAAAACTGGTTTGCTCCAGTACCTAACTTGTCACGTGACTGCCTAGCAACTTGTGGCACTAACAGGTAACAAGGGCTCCGCAGGAACTCTATTTAATGGCCTCATTCCCTCCAGTCAGCTAAGTTGCTGATTAAATTCTGGGCATTTTCTTTTTCTTGGCTGGTTTCACCATTCCACAAAAGAATTCTGAAATCTGGGAACAACTTTCCGCTGTACTACACTCATTTTGTCTGCTATGGTAACAGTTTTATACAGGCAGATAGGTCTGCATTTGGGGCTGAAGGAGAAGGCAAAATGTGAGGAAGACAAAAAAGAGTGAGACTAGCCGGGAGTAGATAGAGGAGCAAGGTTTTATGCAGAAGGCCATACTCACACTGAATCTTCAGGGAACCACTCCTCATACCTCAGCTTCACTAAGGAGCAATGTGTCAGGTGCTTGCACTTAACCAAAGAGGCTGACACCAAGTCATGTTACTTGTGGCAATCACACTGAAGCCCTAAACCACTGCATAGACAGAACAGTATGTGGGTCTCAAGATCACCATGGCTGTTACCTTATACGCCACAGGGTCAACCCAGGCTATAACAGGTGACATCAGCAACATGGTACTCCCCATCACCAATTTAGCATCTTTCTCAATAGAAAGGAATACCACTCTCTGAATATATAGATTGTCTGCAATAACTGTGCATTACATAGTGACTGGTTTTCTGGCAGTAGTCATAATTTATTTATCCTTTACAAGTCCTCTGTTCTGCCTTTAAACAACCAGACCAAGAAGTTTCAGTCTGGCTAATGGGTACCAGGGAACTTGTGCTCTGGACATGGCATATGACTCTAGGCAGGAATCCAGCACTGCTAAAGAATACATCCACAATGAGAGCTGCTATTAGAAATATCAAGCAGACCTGTGGCATGTTCAATCAACACTTAGCAACCTGGGTGATTAGTGATTCAGTGCAACACAGATCAGGTATCCAGGTTTGTAGTTGTGTGCTGCTTGATGAATAACTTAATGATAGTGTGGGACCAGCTCTTACCTCTACCTGGGCATAAGATCAGGAGGTGGAAGAAGAAGAACAGGAACAACATTGTTACAGACAGGACAGGAGAGATAAACTGAAAGCCCAATTCCCTTCTCCTCACTGTCCACAATCAGTGTGGTTTTGAAGAGGAAGATAGGTGTGGTTCTTGGCCCCCGGAGTGTGCGTGGTCAATTTAGATCTAACAGCAGTAAGCATTCTTGGGTTTAAATAAAGGGAGTTATTTATTCACACATTCAGTTTGAAAGTCTAAGTGCTATGTCAATAATAGGTATAATTAAAGAAAATAACATACTTTTACAAGCTGTAAACCAAAAGAATAGTTCATATAGGTCACGTGTTGGGCTCATAGTAGAAGAACAGTCGCTGCAGGCCCAGTAAATAAAGGAGACTTTCACCACTCTTCAATTGTAGCTCAAATGGGTTCAAATGGCTGAAGTCAGATATCCAGACTGTTGCAGGATTCCCTCAAAGAGGTGGATGTCTAGCAGATCATGAAGCTAAGCACTTGTGGCTTTCCTATCAGAAGGTCAAATTTCTTTAAAAGACTGCACAGGTCTTTCCGAGGCTTCAGATGAAAACTTGTTATTTCCAGCTGGTCACATGTCCACCCAGAATGGCTCAGCTGAAAGCCATTGTTGTACAATGGAGTTAGTGGATGAGTTCTTCACACTTACTCAGGATGAATTGGTTTCTGCCCAGCCCTCAATGTCAAGATTCCAACTTGGACAAATGAGCCTAGACTTGTGTTTTAGGTAAATCTGAAAACAAAAGCAAGTATGAATTTCACAGATAATATCTGTCTTGACATGTTCATTCCAGGGGAGGCAATTAGAAACTTTCTGGAAGCTTGAGATGGTATGTTGAAGTTGCAAAGGTCACCTGACCATTGGTGGTCACCTTAACAATTCATCATTGTCCTTTTTTTATTCTATCACAGGTTGTGGGTGTCGCTGGCTAGGCCAGCATTTATTGCCAATCCCTAATTGGTAATGAAAAGGTGGTGGTGAGCCACCTTCTTGAACTGATGCAATCGATCTGGTGTAGGTACATCCACAGTACTGTTAGGAAAGGGGTTCCAGGATTTTGCCCCAACGACAGTGAATGAATGGAGATATAGTTCCAAGTCAGAATGGCGGGTGGCTTGGAGAGGGACTTCCAGGTGGTGATGTTTCCGTACATCTACTGACCTTGTCTTTCTAGGTGGCAGAAGTTGCAGGTTTGTTGGAAGGTGCTGTTGAAGGAGCCTTGCTGAGTTGCTGCAGTGCATCTTGTAGATGGTACACACTGCTGCCACTGTGCGTCGGTGGTGGAGGGTGTGAGTGTTTAAGGTGGTGGATGGGGTATCAATCAAGCGGGATAGTTTGTCCTGCATGGTGTCAATCTTCTTGAGTGTTATTGGAGCTGTTCTCAGTAAATAGAAGAGTAAATAAAAAACAGTTCCAGAAACTTTGAGGCAAACTCAGAGAGATTATAGATATAATATGCTGTTACTGGGCATAACAACATTAACCACCAGCATCCCTGGCTGCTAGACTTGTCAGAAAACAGCTCATCAAACAGCACTTCACTTGAACCATCCCTTCTATCATCAATACATGAACTGTCTTGCAATTCGCTGACATCACTACCACCATGTGAATGCCTTCCTTTAATCTCCCCTCATGGGTAGGGTTCTCAACTACCTTCAGATATGAATGCACACCAATTCCTGAAAGCAGAAATTCTACTGCAACAACTCATTCAAGATTTGAGTAAGTTAATTGGAATGATTAAGAGTCTACTTTGCACAATCTTATGGGGTGTATCCTCAATGGTTACAGTTTGGGCTGCTAAGCTTCCATGTGAGTTACTTGATATGGCCATCTTAGGAAACCTCAAGCATCTGTGGACATGAGGGCCCACGACAGACAACAGCATTTCAATGGGCAATGATGCAATTTGGGCCAGATGATTGTGTGGCAGATGCTAAGTGGGGGAGTGATGGAGTGGATTATGGGGACACAGGCATGCTGGCATCCTGAGAGTGAAACTGTTCCTCCTATGGATCTAAGGTCACGCTCGTTGGACTGCAACTCAGCATTCCTATGGCTCTCAGCATCAGAATGTGCTTTTATAGCAGCAGTGTGAATTGCCATGGAAGCAGTCAGCAATGGTTCAATTATGGTGAGCAC
Source organism: Cetorhinus maximus (assembly GCF_964194155.1). NCBI lineage: Eukaryota > Metazoa > Chordata > Chondrichthyes > Lamniformes > Cetorhinidae > Cetorhinus > Cetorhinus maximus. The sequence continues at coordinate 122,669,787 of NC_135879.1, read as the reverse complement.
AATTATTATGTTTGTGAAACTGGCCATCGACTCCATGCTTGACACAATGATCTCGATGCCCTGAAGCAAGTTAAAGTGGGACTCCTACACTCTCATCCATTGTACACAAATTCACTGGCAGGCTGTGCAGTTCATCTAGCATTTCCTGGTTTATGTTCATCAGGATCTATGGTATACTGTCTCCTTGCCCTAGCTCCTATGCAAGGATGCTCAGTGATTCATTACATGAAAAGTCCTTCTCTAATCTACCCTCTAAAGTGTGTGAGGCCTCATGTCATTATCTGGTCCTTTCTAGAATTTGATCGAGTGACACTACATGTTCAGGAAGGCTGCCCTGCTCTTCCAGCACTGGCACAGAATTCTGGAACTTCTCAGCACCTGAAATAAAAGACAGGGACAGCAGTTAATAAGTTGAAAGAAGAACACAGAGAGATGAATTGTTGTTAAAAGTAATGGAATTTTTGTTGTCATACAGACTGTGAAGCTCTTTGAAGAAGTAACATGTGCTGTGGATAAATGGGAACCAGTAGATGTACTGTACCTAGATTTCCAGAAGGCATTTGATAAGGTGCCATATCAAAGGTTATTGCGGAAAATAAAAACACACGGTGGAGGGGGTAACATATTGGCATGGATCAAAGATTGGCTAGCTAACAGGAAGCAGAAAGTGGGCATAAATGGGTCATTTTCTGGTTGGCAAGCTGTAAGGAGTTGCGTGTGGGATCAGTGCTTGGGCCTCAACCTTTTACAATTGATATAAATTACTTGGACGAAGGGACTGAAAGTATGGTTGCTAAATTTGCTGATGATACAAAGATAAATAGGGAAGTAAGTTGTGAAGGGGACATAAGGAGTCTGCAAAGGGACTTAGATAGGTTAAGTAAGTGGGAAAATATATGGCAAATGGAGTATAATGTGTAAAAATGTGAAATTGTCCATTTTGGCAGGAAGAATAAAAAAGAAACATATTATCTAAATGGTGAGAGATTGCAGAGCTTTGAGATGCAGAGGGATCTGAGTGTCCTAGCGCATGAATCACAAAAGGTTAGGATGCAGATACAGCAGGTAATTAGGAAAGCTAATAGGCTATTATTGTTTATTGTGAGTGGAATTGAATACAAAAGTAGGGAGGTTATGCTTCAGTTATATAGGATACTGGTGAGACCACATCTGGAGTACTGTGTACAGCATTGGTCTCCTTATTTAAGGAAGAGTGTAAATGCATTGGAAGCAACTCAGGGAAGGTGTACAAGACTAATACCTGGAATAGGTGGGTTATCTTATAAGGAAAGTTTGGACAAGCTAGGCTTGTATCTGCTGGAGTTTTAAAGAGAAAGACGCGACTTGATTGAAACATACAAGACCCCGAGGAGTCTTGACAGGGTGGATGTGGAAAGGATGTTTCCTCTTGTGGGAGAATCTAGAACTGGGGGTCACTGTTTAAAAATAAGGGTTCACCCATTTAAGTCAGAGATGAGGAGAATTTTTTTCTCTCAGAGGGTTGTGAGTCTATGGAACTCTCTTTCTCAAAAGGTGGTGGAAACAGAGTCTTTGTATATTTTTAAGGCTCAGGTAGATAGATTCTTGAGAAGCAATGGGTGAAAGGTTATTGGGGGTAGGCGGGCATGAGGACTTGAGGATACATTCAGATCAGTCATGATCTTACTGAATGGTGGAGCAGGCTCCGGGGTTCAAGTGACCTACTCCTGCTCTTAATCTGCACGTTTGTATGTTTGTGTGTGAAGAGTGAGTCAGAAGTAAGAAGGAAAAGAGAAGATGGGGTACGAAAGGACCCTGTGCACCATCTCCTCCAGACATTACCAATTACCGTAATTCACTTCCTACCTACCATGTCCAGAACATCCTTCTTTTCTGACCAGGTGAGAAGGGATGAACTGGTTCCCCTCTCTTCAACCAACTCGGTTCGTCACAACAAACGTTTAAGTTTCTTTTTCATGAGGATATGCCTTTTTCAAATCAGAATATAAATAACTATTTAAGCTGTGAGAAATAAGGAGCCAATCAAACAAGGTTTTCTTGAGTCAAAGAAGGAACATATTTATTAACCATTAACTGCAAGAAAAATAATAAAAATGCGACATCAAGCATTCGGTCCTCATGCAATCATTCAGGCCCCCCCACCCGACACACACACACACACACACACACACACACACGTATCAGAAATAAGGGGAGTTTGAGTCCAATTAAAAATGGTAAAAGAATATACGGTTAAGTATCCTTTGATCGGCCTTGAGGGTGTAGATTTTAAATGCTGCAATTGATTTGGGTTAACTGGTTTCTTGGATGCGGTCACACGTAGAAGATGTTGCAATTTTTACAAGATCTCACTTTGCTGGTAGGTTTGGCTTCTCAAACCGGGCAACACACTTATTCCAAAAGAGAGGGAGAGAGAGAGCCTGTTTCCTCTGCTAAAGACTCTCCCAAAACCACTTGTGTCACTTGCAATCTCTCTCAAGTGGTTGGGCACCCTTGCCTTGAAATACTTCTCCCATTGTGTATTTCCAAGAGGTTTAGGATGTGTCTCTCTGTGGTAGCTATTATTTCAATATCTGCTACTTTTCATTTTTAATGTCTCTTCCTTTGACATTTACAAGTTTTTATGGATGTCTGGATTATAGAAAATGTCTCTCTCTTCACACTCCTCTGAGGGTGATTTGTTTGTTTCTCATCTTCCCCTTGGACTGTGGTCTTGCATTTTTAAGTATTTTGCTCTGTCTCAGTTCAGATTGTAAAATTTTCAATCAATTGAAAGTTGAAAACTATATTTTCAAAAATAAAGGGATGTAGCCTCATGACATTCTCAAGTGGGAAGAGTGTGGTCAAGCAGCTATTGGCTTTTCTGATTGCTTCTGCTGCCTCATGTTGTGTGCAACTTTCTTTTGCAGGAGTGAAGAGAATTTTGTGACAACTTTGTAGACTGTTTTGAGAATCTGCCTGCTGGTGTGTACAAGCTGGTGTTGGAAAGTGATAGGTGTAATAGCATTGAGAGCAGGAAGTACATAATGTATGAGTAGAAGGAAAAGAATGCAAAGTGCAGTGATTATAGGAGAGTGAAGGGAGGTGAATAATGAGTGTGCTGTGAATAGTAAGGTTACAGGTAGTGCAGGTGTAAGATGGTGAGAGATAAGACTCTTTTGTTGATAAGTTTTACAAGAGTGGTTCCAGGGATGAGAAACTTCAGTTATGAAGATAGATTGTAGAGGTTAAGGACATTGTCACTCACCTTACCAACGATCGCTACCTGGCATTTATATGCTCCACTGTCACACACTTAGTAACATTACAAGCCTCACACCCACATCTCACAGGTTGCACATCCTGCCAACTATTCAATCACCCAAACAGATTGCATGATGCTCACTCACACATTTCCTCTCTCTTGCAGGACAAGGTGGTAATTGGAGGGGCACAGGCATGCTTGCATGTCTTGAAGCCCATTGAGGAGATGGTGCTGGCCATTACTGGGATGACTATTACTGAGGACGTGGCCCCCAGAAGGGTTGAAACCACCAAAGCTGAAAGTATCCTTATATCTAATCCTGCTTCTCACATCCAAGCTCCCCGACATCCCAGAGTCTCTACTGATTTACAAGCTGCAGATTCTGTAAACATGCTCCTCTTACTTGCCCCTACTCTCTGCGCCAGAATGTTACACTTCTGTCTTTCTCCTTTCAGATACCCAAAAAGCAGAAACTGGACAGGTAGGGGGAACAGCAAGAAGATAGTGATGATGAAGAAATAACACTGTCACTCAATTTCATATTCACAGGCTCCAGCTCAGATACTGGTATTGGACACGCACATGCTGAAGCATGAGGCATGAATAGCCTGCGGACAGGGCAGGGGGCAAGGATAGTGTAGATGTCAGCTTGCAGAGGGCGAGGTTGCACATGAGTTCTCGGTGCATAGGGCTCCAATGAGCAGCTTACAGAAAAGCACTAATGGGTATACATAGCAAAATGTTTGGTGTGTTACAAAGTATGCCAAGAAGAACTCCAGCATTAACCTGGCACAGGGTTTTGCACAGAATTTAGATCCTATCCTTTCTAGCATGGAAATGCTGAACAACTCCACCAGCACACTTCTAAACCCAGCCATGATGCAGCATCCAACGGCCAGCACCTCAGCTTCTATTGTAGCACAATTATGTAGCTTCCACCAGAAGTCCAAGTACTCCTGTGACAGACAGCAGCTCAGACTACTATCATGTAAAGTTATCTTGTTGCCGTGCAAACTCAGACTGCTGCCATCATGGCTGAGGGTAACAGTGTGCAAACATGGCTTGCAAGGTGTCACAGCAGTCTAGCAATCTGTCCTCTAGCAGATTACTAGAATTGTTAAGTTGTCACCCCAGGAGAGTGGCAGTGACTCCATGGAGCACAAGCTTGCTGCCCTCTCTCAGGAAAACAATATCCATCCTCCCACTCCTGCTACTCCAGTGGCCTTGTTGTTACCTAGCAGCCAAGTAGTCTGGACTGCAGCTGCCCACGCTGAGATGGTGTGGTCCAAACCCAGCCCTTCTAGATCCAGAGTTGCTTAACATTGTCCCCTGGGGCATCTGCAGTCTCCTCCCCTCAACGTCAGTAGCCTTCCACCAGCCATGCTGCAGCCATTGGGGTAGCAGTGCATAGGAGCACCAGGATAGGCAAAGGCACATGGAAGACAGCTACTAATGAATACATAAAGGGGATTATTTTATGTTTGTCGGCAATATGGAATGATTCCATCTATAAATTTATTTGAAATGTTTATTTTGTGTTGGCTTTAATATTTGCATTTTAGCCAAGTGGTTGCGGAATAGTGCGTTAGATGACTAAGGACATCCTCATTGAAATTTTCCACCTGCTGAATCCACAACTGCAACCTCAGGGCAGGGCAAGGACTCAATTACTGCATCACTGATGTGATGGTCAGTCACAGAGGAAAGTTAGGGTGAGGGACTGTTGGTGAATGGGGAATTTGGGTTTCATTTACTGGTGTCACACTCAGATGAGTTCTTCATGGACAGCTTGGCCATAAAGGGGTTCTCTAGATTGCCACTTCCTCCTCCTTTTACTCCTGCTCTTGACCATACAGCTGGTGACAAAGGCAGTTGACTCATGATGGTGAGGTTGTGCAGCATTTAGAACACCATAACAAATCTTGATGCTTATTCTGTCAAATATTGCAAGGGTTCCCCAGAGTGGTCCAGGAAACAGAAGCATTGTTTCTGCACACTAATGATCTGCTCTATCTCATTTCACGTTTGTATCCAGTGCACATATGTATGGGTTGCACACCAAATTCATCAAACATGTTGTCAGTGGATAGGCCTTGCTGCCCATTAGCCAGCATTTGGTTTGTTGAGTTGGCTCAAATGCAGCTGGCACAGCAGGCTACAGCAGAATAAGGTATCATGACTGCTGCGAGGATACTGGATGTTGTCCTGTATGGTTCTTTGTCACACGGCAGCTGGATGTTGAGGGAGTGGAATCCTTTTCAGTTCCAGTGTGGGGCAGAGTTGACATGTGGTGCCCACAAGGTGGGATTTACCTGCAGTCAATGCATGCTGAACCATAGAGAGGCCTGCAACCCTAACAAAACTATATGTTTGATCTGCTGGCTTTTCTCTGGTAAGAGAGAATGAAATGCAGTCAGCTCCCTTTGAGAGCAGACAACCTCAGTGACCTATCTCACACAACAGAGGGTGGCAAACTTCAAGATGCTGCAAATGTCTCCAGCTTGAGCCTGGAAGGAACCAATGCATAAAAAGCCATTGACATGGCCACCTTCACAGTCACAGGCAATGCAGTCCTTGTCCTGCTCTGAGGTTGCGGTGCAGCTGGAAAATTTCAATGAGGATGTCCTTCGTCATCTAACACACTATTACTCACTGAGGATCAGGTCAGAAAATTGCTCCCTGAACTCTGTGAACAGGTATGCCCTCCTGTTGACAGACATTCTTCTCCTCCTCCACCATCTTCTTCCAGCAGCTTGTCCTGCTTTGTTTGGCTTCTTTTCATTCTCCTGGACATTCTATATTCAAAGGAGGACAGCTACTATGGCAATTGTTCTTACAGAAGTCCTGAAGGCGGGAAAAGCTCCATCAGTACCTGTCACAACACTGTGCAGGCTTTAGCAACTTATAACAACCAAGGAAAGCACCAAACCATTGTAGAATAGAAGGGTAGGCCAGAAGAAATAAACACTAACTAACCTACAAGCAGTCGTTGATCCCTTTAACTAACAATGGTGGATTCCTTCCTGTGCCAAACGCATGCTACGCTTGTTTGATTAAGAGCTGCTATTGTCACAAGGCTATGATCCTTTCTTTTTGAAAGTATGATTTTTCAACTTTCAACTGATTGGCAATTTTGCAATTTGACAGAACAAGCTACTTAAAAATGCAAGGCCACCTTCCAAGGTAAAGGTGAAAAGCAAACCAATCATTCTTGGGGGAGTGTAAAGAGAGTGAGATGTTTCCTATAATTCAGAGACCCATCAAAACTTGTCACTGTCTGAAGGAAGAGATATTAAACTGCTAAGTGCCGGATATTGAAATAATGGTTGCCACAGACAGACCCACCCAAAACCCCTTGGAAGTACACAGTAGGCAAAGTGTTTGTGGCCAGGTTGCAGCCACTGCAGAGAGATTGCAAGAAAGCTTTCAGCAGAAGAAACAAGCAGAGGGCTGCTGCTCTCTCCTCATGGTTTTGGAACAAGTGTATTACATGGTTCGGAAACCAACTTTACTAGAAATCTACCACTGAACCGAGATCTCATAGTAATTGCAATATCTTCTATACCTGACCTCATCCATGAAACCAGCTAATCCAAAATGGCCACAGCGTTTAAATCTACCAAATCTACCCCTCAAGGGCAATCAAAGGACACTTAACCGTATATTGTTTTAACTTTTTTATTGGACTCTAACTTCCCTTATTTCTGAAACCTCTGCTCGTGTGTGTGCGTGTGGGCCTGAATGATTACATGAGGGCCAAATGCTTGATGTTACATTTTAATGATTTTTTCTTGGGTTTAGTGGTTAATACTTTTGCTCTTTCTTTAACTCAAGAAAACCTTGTTTGATTATTTCCTTATTTCTCACAATTTAAACAGTTAAGCACATTTGGATTCGGAAAAGAAAAATCCTTGTGAAAAAGAAACTTAAACCTTTGTAGTGACCAACCGAGGAGGTTGAATAGCAGGGAGCCAGTTCACCCCTTCTCACCTGGCCATAACACCGTTAACTGAAATGTTGGGCTCCAAATTGCCACCAATGGTGTCAAATCAGTGTTGCAAACTGATTAATGTCATGATCTGCCTGCTCTGAATATTTCACCTCATCAATACTCAATATGTCATCCATTGTGACTTTTCACAAGCGTGTGCATGCACGAACAGCGCAAAGGTACATACAGCCCTTGAAGAGTATATTACACTGAAATGGTAATAAATAGTCATTTGGTAGTTTGTTGAAAAAAAGAGTCATGCTATCAAAGCTTTTTGTCTTGCACTCATCAGGATAGCTCGCAAATGGGCATTGACTGGTTGTGGCTTTGCCATGGAGAATGCAGCATGGAACAGTTAACTGCCCAGCTTTGTTCAAATTCAAACCAGGCAGATCGACTCTGATTGGTCAAGGCATTGCCCTGGGTAATTAACCAGGGAATGACTGTTCCCTAAGGTGCAAAGTGCGCATATGTTCCTTCTGTCTGCAAAGGACAGGGCACTGTGTGTAAATATATGTGGCTCCCAGCATGCGTATGTGAACCACACTCCGAGCCCAACTGACAATCTTAAATTGGTTTTAAGTGTAATTCTTAGCACAATCAGGATTGTTCAGCAGGTCTTGACCAATTGTGGAATCACATCTAATCACACTATGTTTTGTAAGCACGGGCTGGCTGGGTACAGTCTCTACTTTACCTGTTTCGAACAGCCGAAAGGACATGCCGTTTGATACGATCCACCAATCATTGGGATGTACGGCTTATACCAGGTATCACATGGGCACTGAAATTCATATACCACATTGTTAATTTGTGTTCTAAGCAAAACACCTTTTTGGCTTGACAGCAGCATCCTGTTAGTGGAGAACACCGCTCGTGTTGCTGCTACATAGCAACAGCGTGCAACGTCTAACTTCACCTGTTGCTCAAATTTCTGAGACACCTTACCCTTCCAGTGATATCTGAGGTAGACTGGGTGCTTTTCAGGACTGAAAGTGGCAGTATTAGGCCCATTCATGACTTTGCACAGTATACAGCAAGCGATGACCTGATCAGGGTAACCATTATCCCATAGGTTGGCTTTGATGCGTCCTATTTCAGCATCAAGCTTGTACAGTGGGCAAATTGCTCGGGCCCCACTTATGAGATTGCTGATAAGGCCAGTCTTATAGCTGGTGGAACTGTAAGAATCCCAACATGTATATTGACCAGTGAAGGTAGGCTTGTTGGCAGTGGGAGAGAATCCACTGGCAGATTTCTCAACTCAAGGAAGGGGAGCTTGTTTGGCTGCTCCATTTCAAAGGTGAATTTGAGCATGGGATGAAGCCCATTAAGATGTGTAAGGAAGTTCTTACATGCAGCTGCGGATTCAAATATAGCAAACGTATCATGTACGTATTGGAAATATGCAAGGGATAGGAGGTTAGGGGTCATTCCATCAAAGATGAATATTTTGTGGAAGCCGAAGAAGATGTTTGCAAGAACTGGGCCTATTTTTAACAGCACCATTTGTTTGGGTACACATGGTGTCATTAAAACTGAACTCACCTGCATGAGCTGTTGAATTCATAAGTTCAATAAATGCAGATTCAGACATTGGTGGCCCGTCAAGATCGCCATGATATAGTGATGCGGTGCAAATGTCCATGACTTCCTTGAGTGGTACATTAGTGAATCGGCAGCAATGTTGAACGAACACATGAACATGGCATTGCTATCGATATGCAAGGCCTGTAGTTGTCCGGTATCACTTGTGGCAGTAGCCTTGAGAAAGTATTGCTGCTTTCAATAGTCAGTTTATCAACTCACAGGCAGTCAAGTAAAATTTACAGAATTCCCCTCTTTGTTATGTGTAAGAACTCAGGATATGTCTTCAATGGAGGACAAGGTTATGAACTACAGCTTTTGTGTACAATGCCAAACAGTTGATATTAGTCAGGCTTTGTTTCCTTTGTATTTGTGAGGGCTTTGAAGTTATTGAACCCAGAATGTAGATATAGCTGAGTTTCATTTGGAAAGTTCATTTGGGTAAAAAAACTGGATCAGGGCAGCAAGCATGGGAACCGTAATGTGTGACTACCTGCACCCAATCAAATGATGCAGGCAGCACCTAAACTTTACACTGCCTATTTAGCTCCATAAGTGTGGTGTGTACCCCAGTGATAAACATGTTGCTCAGTTGCTGTACATTCAGCAGGAAGCTCAAGTTCATATATGGCTAGCATCAATTAAAGGTAGCGTGCGTTTCTTAAAATCAGCTTGCTCCTCTTAAAGGAAGGAGGGGGAGGCGGGGTGCATTCTGGCTGCAACAAGTGCTAAAAGTGGCTATGAAAGAGTTTCTCAGAAAGGAGAAACAGGAGTAGTAGGTCAGGGAGAGGGTTCCCAGGTTCTATGATTCAGTGCTGAAGGCCTTAGCAGAGGAGTTGGAAAGGCAAAGGGAGGTCATCTCTGCAGATGGGGCCAAGAGGATCGCCAGGCATACACTGTGAAGGCTGTGGGAGCAGATAACTGTGGAGGTCAATGCCAGAAGTCTTGCTCCAAGGATCCAGCTACAGTGTGAGAAAAAGTTCAATGACTTCACATGAGTGATCAAGGTCGGTGCATGCACCTTCAAATGTCACCAACATCACACAATGTTCACTGCGCCACATCCGCATCACTTACCCATCAGCAATCGTTAGCAATTAGGACTCATACTAAAATTCATATTCTCCACCTCACCTGCACATCCATATCAATGCTTCAAACCTCATACAGTCATGCTCAAACTTCCAGCTATTCCATTATGACTGGTACATCACTCAAAGCCAATGCAACACAGTAAACTGACACTCTTCATTCTTTCTTGCAGGACAAGGTGGTATATAATAGGAGAGAATAGCAATAAAAAGGTAGGCACAGTTGTATGTCCTTGGAGGAGATGGTGTTCAGTGTTATTGGCACAGTAGCCACAGGCCGTAGTGACCAGTGATGAAACCATCCACGATGATGGTATTTTTCTACCTTATGGACCTTCTCCAATACTAATTCACCCTCATCCTGAAGCTGCAGATGGTGAGACCATGCACCTCTTGCTTTCCATAGGTCCAACCTTCCCTCATCCCAACCCTCTGCTTTTCCAGAGCCAGAACCTGCTGCCTGGCCAGCCAGTGCAGCCTGACAACAATGGGCAAGAAGAAGAACTCATTTCTAAGACAGAAGCACCATCATTTGATCTGACACAGCCACCAGCTCAAATACTGCACTGATCTTCTTTCGAAGCGGGATCTGTATGTGGTGATGCACTGGGCATGTAAGGGCTGCAGAAAAACCAGGAGGAAAGGACAGTGTATGTGCCAGCTACCTGGAGGATGAGGTGACAGACAAGTCCTGCTGCAGAGGACTCAGGTAAGGACTTTGATGGGATGATGCACAGACAAAATACATGCACATCAAGATGCCTAGTGCATTGGCAAGCCTGCCACAGAGCCTCTTGTCACTGTAAAGGGGCATGGATAAGTCTGGTTCCAACTCGGAACAGAGCTTTGCAAAGAGATCAGAGCCCATACTTTCCAGCTTGGAAGTGGTGGTCAACCCGTGACAGTCCTTATGGAGCAAGCTGTGTAGCAGTATATAATGGTCAATGTCTCAGTTTTCAGTACAGCACAGACAGAAGCCACCCAACATCTGATTGTTGCAGTGGAAGCTCAAACTGAAGTCATGAAGCCTCTAATTGTGGTCATGCCAGTCCAGCTTGGTGGCATGCAGGCTCACACTACTGTCATCATGGCTCCAGATGCCAGTGCTCTAAAGGGTTTGCAGGCTCCCAAAGCTGTCCCGCAATTTGTGCTTGAGCTGATTACTAGAATTACTGAGGCAATGCCCTGGGGGAGTGGCAGTGGCTCTGTGCACATAAACCTGGCCTTTTTTCTCAGGATGACTCAATTTGTGCTCCCACCACTGCACCCTTCCAGTGCACCTGCTGTTGCCTGGCAGCTAGCCAGCTCAGGCTGCTGCCAGGTTGGTCTGAATTTAATGTTGACAACGGTGGTCCTGATGGCGGGCTAGAAAGCCGAGGGCAACCTCGCCTCAGCCATTTCTGGAAGTTCTGATCCGATTCTGTGCCCACCAGGCAATTAACTGCCCAGCATCGAGGCTCCTGTCCCCTTAAGGACAGAGATCCCACCTTCAAGAGCTGCCCACCAATCAGAGGGCTGGCAGTTTTTCAGTCCTAGCAGCACCACTGGGGCCCAGCTGCGAGCTGTCATTTGGAGCAGACCCTGGAATGGAGATGAGTGGGGTTGGACCTGCTGGGACCAATCAGGCAGGCTCCGGCGAGACGGTGGGATGGCTCGTTGGTGAGGGGAGGGTCCAGGGGGTGGTGGCCCTTGCTGCTGGTGGGTCCCCCCTTGGACTATAATGTGCTGATCAGCACAAACCCCCCCCACAGAGCTCAGACGGAATGTGTCATCTTTTGCTGGGCAGTCTCCCCATGTGGCGGAGGACCCCTGCCACTGGTAGAATGCCTGTGGTGACAGGAAGGGATCCATTAAGGGCCGCAATTAGCCTCTGGGTGGGAAGGTCACCCTCCACCTTCCTCGCCACAGACTGAATTGGATGGAGTTGAAAAGTCGACTAGCGCTCTCCCCACCACTTCCTGATTCTTTGTCCCCCCGTCCCTGTCTCCCGGCACACAGCTGTAGGCTGAATTAAATATGGCCTGTCATCTGCAGTCTGCCCTACTGAAAGTCAGCAAACTTCCATCAGGGTGTAAGTACACCCTCAGGCCCTGTGGCTGTACATACGCCGCATGGACTGCAGCATTTAAAGAAGGTGTCTCACCACCACCTTCTCAAGGCCAATTAGGGATGGGCAACAAATGCTGGCCTTGCTAGAAATGCCATATCTCATGAATGAATAAAAAAAGAAAGCCATGTTGCTGACACTAGGTTAGCACTGAATGGAAGCACTAGGCTAAGCAAAGGACTCCACGAGACAAAGGCCAAGGGAAAGCACAGGGGGGAGTAGTTAAGTATTGCATGTATTTTCGAAAGTGTTGTTAAATGAAATTGACAAGGAATAGTCAGCTTGCAGCATCTATTACTTCAGGATTTTGACCAAGTAGATGCTATGATGGTCTGTCACAGAGGAATTGCAAGGTGGGGCAATGTGGAGCAATGGTGATCTGGGAAATTGTTCAGAGGAACTGAGGTCAGATGAGATGCTCACGGAAAACCCATTCACAGTGCTGATCCCCCTTTCCCCTCCTCCCTTCCTTCTCCATCACCTCCTCCTGTGTTTTTTGCCAAAATCGTGGTGGCAGGGGCGGCACCCTAATGATGGCCAGTTTGTTATGAAGGATGCAGCAGACCATCATGAATCATGATGCATGCTCTGGCTAGTACACCATACCACTCACCCGCTCCGCCCCAAAACCAAGCAATCCAGACAGGGAAGCATTGTTTGAGGACACAGATGGGCTATTCCACAACATTCTTTGTCACAGCACAGTTCTCATAGTAAGTGCATTGTACATGTGTGGTAGGGCTCCAGAGGGAGGCTATTAACCATGAGTAGAGTAGTTAGCCCATGTCGCTAAGCAGCAACCCTCTCATTTGATGGCTTGAATATAACTGGCGTAGGTTAAAAACATCTTGACTGCTGCTAGGATAGCAAGCATTCTCCAATGTGATGATGTGTCTGTGTGTGGTCATACACCATCTGTACATTCAAAGGGTGGAACCCTTTGCAGTTCCCATGCATTGGTCCATTGCGATATGGCTCCCACATAGTGAGGTGCATGCAAAAAATGGCTTCCTGTATCACTGAGAAGCCCATTATCCTGGCAAAGTCATATGTCCACCCCTCCTGCTTCTCTCTGCTCAGACTGTAAAATCTGGGCCAATTTTCTTCTACCTGTGTACAAGTTCTTGGTGATCTCTGTAATAGAGTGACGCATGGCGAATTGAGAAGTGTGGTGATGTTGCCAGCTCAAGACTGTGGATTCTCAGGCATAAAAATTGAGCACCATGGTGACCTTGAGCCACTGGTGGAGCTGTTCTTGACCTAGTTTGTGGTTTTGAGAAGGTGGCACAGTTCAGGGGCAACCTCCTTATTGCAGCGTAGCTGCCACAGACGCTACTTCTGGGTAATGTGGAAGAAGGAGAAGTGCTTTCTGAAGACCTTAGATGAGTATGGTCTTCAGTGGAGAACTGTCCTCTTCCTCCCTCTGCAATCAGCTTCTTTATGAAGTAGGATTTAAAACTTTAAGTGATTTAAAAGCTTCAGGTTAAGGAATGGCAGGACAGATCATCCAAACAGAATGCCCATCCTGTGGCATGTGGGGAGTCGTGGACACTTCTCATGACCCGGAAGAGCCCATGTGCAGGAAGTGTCACTGGCTGCACAAGCTTGAGCTCTGCATTTCGGAGCTTGAGCAGCGGCTGGAGCCACTGAGGTGCATCCATGAGGCAGAGAACTATGTTCAGAGAGGTGGTCACACCGCAAGTTAGGGGGAAGCAGGCAGATAGGGAATGGGTGACCATCAGGCAGTCCAAGAGAAACAGGCAGGTAGCATATGAGTCCCCAGAGGTCCAGCTCAGTAACTGGTTTTCCATCCTGGATATCGGTGAGGACGATGGATCCTTGAAGGAGTGCAGCAAGACACAAGCCTGTGGCACCATGGGTGGCCCAGCTGTACAGGAGGGGAGGAAGAAGAGCGGAAGGACAGTACTGATAGGGGATTGTTTATTTAGGGGAGCAGACAGGCGTTTCTGTGGCCGTCAACGTGACTCCAGGATTGTTTGTTGCCTCCCTGGCGCTAAGGTCAAGGATGTCACAGAATGGCTGCAGGACATTCTTGTGGGGGAGGGCAAACAGCCAGAGGTTGTGGTCCACATTGGTACTTATGACATAGGTAGGAAGGGAGATGTGGTCCTGGATTTGGGATTTAGGGAACTCGGTAGAAAATTAGCAGGTAGGGCCTCTAAAGTGATAATCTCCAGATTACTCCCAGTGCCACATGCAATTAGTACAGAAATGGGAAGATAAGACAGATGAATGCGTGGCTGCAAAGATGGTGCAGGAGGGAGGGCTTTAGATTCCTGGGACACTGAGACTGGCTCTGGGAAGAGGTGGCACCTGTACAAGCCAGACGGTTTGCATCTGAACAGAACTGGGACTGAGTTCCTTGTGGGTCATTTTGCTAGTGCTGTTGTTGGGGTGAGGTGGGTGGGGGGGGGGGGGGGGGGGGTGGTTTAAACTAATTCAGCAGGGGTGTGGGAACCAGGAGAGAATATTAGAAAGTAATACCAGGGTGAGTGGAATATTGGGAGAGACGGGTAGCACTAAAATAGAGAATAGTAAGTTAATAGGTGGAGTTGGAGTAAGGGAGAAAGGAATGACGTTTAAATCAAGGTAACGCTGCACGTACCAAAAGCAGAAAATGTTGGAAAAGCTCAGCAGGTCTGAGAGCATCTGTGGAAAGAGAAACAGAGTTAATGTTTTGAGTCCATATGGCCCTTATTCAGAACTGAAGAGAAGTGGAAATGTGATGAAATTTATACTGTTTAAGGGGGGCGTATCGGGTGGAGCTGGATTGAAGGCCAGCAATAGGTGGGGGCAAAGGAGGGATTAACAAAGATGTTATAGAAAATGGGATAGAAGGGGGTGTAAAAAGGGGGATAAAACCACCAATAAATGAATAAAACTAAAAATAAGTGGATAAAAAATAAAAATGCATGTAGAGAAAAGGGTATTCGAAAAGAGGGTGAGGATGGAAAACAGAGTTCATGGTCTGAAATTGTTGAACTCAATGTTTAGTCCAGAAGGCTGTAAAGTGCCTAATCGGAAGGTAAGGCGCTGTTCTTCCAATTTGTGCTGGGCTTCACTGGAACATTGTAGCAGACCAAGGGTGGACACATGGGCTTGAGAGCAGGATGGTTTGCTGAAATGGCAAGTGACAGGAAGGTCTGGGTCATGCTTGTGGACAGGCCAGAAGTGTTCCGCAAAGCAGTCATCCAGTCTGCGTTTGGTCTCCCCGATGTACAGGAGGCCACATTGGGAGCAGCGGATGCAGTAGACCAAATTAAAGAAGGTGCAAGTGCAGCGCTGCTTCACCTGAAAGGAGTGTTTGGGCCCTTGAAGGTGAGGAGGGGGGAGGTAAAGGGGCAGGTGTTGCACCTTCTGCGATTGCATGGGCAGGTGCCGTGGGAAGGGGATGAGGTGTTGGGGGTGATGGAGGAGTGGGCCAGTGTGTCCCGGAGGGAACGGTCCCTACGGAATACTGACAGGGAGCGGTGAGGGGAAGACATGTTTGATGGTGGCATCATGCTAGAGTTGGCGGAAATGGCGGAGGATGATACTTTGAATGCAAACGCTGGTGGGGTGAAAAGTGAGGACAAGGGGGACCCCATCATGGTTGTGGGACAGGGGGGGAAGGTGTGGGGGCAGAGGCGCGGGAGATAGGTCGGACACGGCTGAGGGCCCTGTCAACCACAGTGAGGGGGAAACCTCAGTTAAGGAAGAAGGAAGACATGTCAGGAGCGCCGTTTTGGAAAGTGACATCATCAGAACAGATGCAATGGGGGTGGAGGAATTGAGAGAATGGGATGGAGTCCTTACAGGAGTCAGGGTGTGAGGAGCTGTAGTCGAGATAGCTGTGGGAGTCAGTGGGTTTGTAATGAATATTGGTGGGCAGTCTATCACCAGAAATGGAGACAGAGAGGTCAAGGAAGCAAAGGACCATGTGAAGGTGATAGAGGGGTGGAAATTGCAAGCAAAATTGATAAATTTTTCCAGGTCCAGACAAGAGCATGAAGCAGCACCAAAACAGTCATCAATGTACTAGAGAAAGAGTTGTGGGAGGGGGCCTGAGTAGGACTGGAACAAGGAATGTTCCACATACCCCATAAAGAGACAGGCATAACTGGGACACATGTGGGTACCCATAGTCACACCTTTTATTTGGATGAAGTGAGACAAGTTTAAGGTTCAGTGAGAGAACAAGTTCAGCCAGGTAGAGGAGAGTGGTGGTGGATGGGGATTGTTCGGGCCTCTGTTTAAGGAAGAAGCGGAGAGCCCTCAGACCATCCTGGTGGGGGATGGAGGTGTAGAGGAATTGGACATCCATGGTGAAGAGAAGGTGGTTAGGGCCAGGGAACTGGAAATTGTTGATCTGATGTAGGGCATCGGAGGAATCGCAGATGTAGGTGGGAAGAGACTGGACAATGGGAGAGAGAACGGAGACAAGATAGGAAGAAATGAGTTTCGTGGGGCAGGAACAGGCTGACAGCGGTCTACTGGGACAGTCCTGTTTGTGAAACATACAATGCTACCCTTGTTCTGCTATTATCACATTCTGCTTTCTTACCTTTATGCCACTATCAGCACCTTTTTTAGCATCAGCCACTACCAGTAACACTCCCTTTGTCCTTTAGTGCATGACATCTTTGTCAATCCCTCCTTTGTCCCCACCAATTGCTAGCCTTCTATGCAGCTCCACCTGCTCCACCCCCCCCTATACAGTATAACTTTAATCACATTTCCACTTCTCTTCAGCTCTGAAGAAGTGTCGTACGGACTCAAAGCATTAACTCTGTTTCTCTCTCCACAGATGCTGTCAGACCTGCTGACCTTTTCCAGCATTTTCTGTTTTTTTTCCAGGTTTCCAGCATCCACAGTATTTTGTTTTTTTCTTACACTGCATGTATATAATAAAATTGGGGAGTTACAGGCACAGATTGCCTTGTGGGATTATGATGTTGTGGCGATAATGGAGACCAGGCATAAGGAAGGGCAGATCTGGGTGCTAAATATTACTTTACAAAGTGTTGAGAAAAGGTAGGAAAGGGAAAAAAAGGAGGAGGGGTGGCATTTTTGGTTAAGGAGAGTGTTGCAGTACTGGAGAAAGAGGGTGTGTCAGAGGATTCGAGGACAGAATCGATTTGGCTAGAGCTAAGGAATAAGAAGGGTGTAATTACATTGCTCGATGTAATGTATAGACCACCAGCTAGTGGGAAGGTGTAGAGGAATAAATCTACAAGGAAATTATAGAGAGGGGTAAACATCATGGAGTAGTTATAATGGGGAACTTTAATTACCCGTATGTAGACTGGGATAGTGGTAGTGTAAGGAGCAGTGACGGACAAGCATTCCTAGATTGTGTTCGGGAAAATTTCCTACAGCAATACATGTCCAGTCCAACAAGAAAGGAGGCGCTGCTAGGCCTGGTTCTTGGGAATGAGGTGGGCCAAGTAGATCAAGTGACAGTGGGGGAACATTTAGGGGACAGTGATCATTGTATCATAAGGTTTAGGATGGTGGTGGAAAATGACATTGGCCAATCCAGAGTAAGAATAATGAACTGGCCGAAAGCAGACTTCACTGGGGCAAGAACAGAGCTGGGCTGGATAGGCTGGAACCAAAGGTTGGCAGGAAAAATAGTAGCTGAACAATGGGCTACCTTCAAAGAGGAGATGGTTTGGGCACAGTCAAGGTGTGTTCCCTCAAAAGGGAAAGGTAGGGCAAACAAATCCAGAGCTCCCTGAATGACAAAGGGGATAGAAATTAAGTTAAAGAAGAAAAAGTGTGCTTATGACAGGTGTCAGGTAGCAGGTACAATTGAGAACCAAGCTGAATACAGAAGGTTCAGAAGGGATGTGAAAAAGCAAATACGAGAAGTAAAGAGGGATTATGAAAAAAGACTGGCAGCTAACATAAAAAGAAATCCCAAAGTATTCTATAAGCACATCAATAGTTAAAGGGTGGTAAAAGGAGGAATAGGGCCGATTAGGGACCAAAAAGGGATTTACACATGGAGGCAAGAGGCATGGCTGAGGTGTTAAATGAATACTTTGCATCTGTCTTTACCAATGAGGCAGATGCTGCCCAGGCCACAGTGACAGAGGAGGAAACTCAGTCACTGGAAAGGTTTAAAATTGATAAAAGAGGAGATATTTGATAAGATGTCGGTACTTAGAGTTGATAAGGCACTAGAACGGATGAGATGCATCCAAGAATATTGAAGGAAGTGAGAAAGGAAATTGCAGAGATACTGGCAATAATCTTTCACTGTTCCCTGGATGCAGGGGAGGTGCCGGAGGACTGGAGAATTGCAAAAATTACATCCTTGTTCAAAAAAGGTTGTAAAGGTCTGCCCTGCAATTACAGACCAGTCATTTTAACTTTGGTGGTGGGGAAACTTCTAGAAACAATTATTCGGGATAGAATTAAGTCATATGGAAAAATTTGGATTGATTTAGAAGAGTCATCTTGGGTTTGTTAAAGGAAAATCATGTCTAACTAATTTGCTGGAGTTTTTTGAAGAGGTACCAGAGATGGCTGAAGAGGGCAAGGCCGTTGATGTGGTGTATATGGACTTCCAAAAGACGTTTGACACAGTGCCACACAACAGACTTGTGAGGAAAGTTATAGGTCATGGAATAAAACGGGTAGTAGCAACGTGGTTACAAAATTGGCTAAAGGATAGGAAACAGAGTGTAATGGTTATTGGGCATTTTTCGGGCTAGAAGAAGGTTTGTAGTGGAGTTCCCCAGGAGTCGGTAAGGGACCCTTGCTCTTCCTGATATATTTAAATGATCTAGATCTTGGTGTGCAGGGGACAATTTCAAAGTTTGCAGACAACACAAAACTTGGGAGAATTGTAAACTCTGAGGAGGACAGTGTAGAACTTCAAAAGGACATTGACAGATTGGTGAAGTGGGCAGATAGGTGGCAGATGAAGTTCAATGTGGAGAAGTGTGAGGTGATACACTTTGGTACAAAGAACATGGAGAGACAGTATAAAATAAAGGATACTATACTAAAGGGTGTGCAGGAGCAGAGAGACCTGGGTGTGTCTGCACATTGTCATTAAAGGTGGCAGGACAGATAAAGAGGGCTGTTTCTAACGTATACGGTATTCTAAGCTTCATTAATAGGGGCATAGAGAACAAGAGCAGGGAGGTTATGATGAACTTATATAAGGCACTGGTTAGACCTCAGCTGGAGTATTGTGTACAGTTCTGGGCACCACACTATAGGAAGGATGTGAACGCATTGGAGAGAGTGCGGAAGAGGGTTTACGAGAATAGTTGCAGGGATGAGACACTTCAGTTATGAGGAAAGATTGGAGAAGTTGGGACTGTTTTCCTTGGAGAGGAGAAGGCTAAGAGGAGACTTGATAGAAGTTTATAAAATAATGAGGCGCCTGGACAGAGTAGATAGGGAGAAACTGTTCCTGCTCGTAAACAGATCGAAAACCAGAGACTACAGTTTAACAGTGTTTTGCAAAAGAAGCAAATGCGAGGTGAGGAAAAACTTTTTCACACAGCGAGTAGTTAGGGTTTGGAATGCACTGCCTGGAAGTGTGTTGGAGACAGATTCAACTGAGGCATTCAAGGGCGCATTGGATGATTATCTAAAAAGAAACAATGTGCAGGGTTATAGGGAAAAGGCAGGAGGTTGACACTAAGTTAAAATGCTCAGAGGGCCGGTGCAGACACGATGGGCTGAATGGCTTTCATCTACACCGTAACAATTCTGTGATTCCTCACTGCTCTGTTCTATCTCCCTGTCATGCTATGGCCCAAGAGGAACTGCACTTATAGATCCCATGATTGATAGTTTTCTGCTCAGAGGCCTTTCAAAATCAGATCATGCCTTCCAAAGGTCCAGCAATACTGCCTTCTGAATAAAAGAACCGTTGCAAACTTCTCCAACATATATTACTTCCACTAAATCTGCAGCAGCAAAAAAAAAAAGAGCCTCACCTAAAAATTCCATACTGGTCCCTTTAAGGAATTCTTAGTGGGGTCCTTCGTGCAATTGAACTCATGCTCAGTTTTGTGTGTTGAAGTTAATGTGTTAACAGGACCTATGAAGTCAAAATGGCATGCTGTACACCGAATCAGCATGCAATGCTGGCTAACATCACGATTTGCCCAATCTATAGGCTTCCAATGCACATACGGAACACCTACACTACCATCCTTCCTAACATAGTGATCAGTGTAGGCCATATAGGAAATCATTCAGAGTAGACCCTTGCCATTGGTCTAATCTCCAGGCTCCCATAGCATCAAAACCCAACAGCGTTATGGGGCCAAATCTTGCAGGCATCATTTTATAAGCAACAGGACTCTAACTTTTTCTCCAAGATTCTAAATGTTAAACTGAGAGATATTTCTGTTGATTTTAAATTGTCTTGACCAGTTTTAACAGGGTGCTAACAATTTCAAAATGCAGTTGGCAACATAGCCTGCATCAATTTTAATGGGGCTCACAGTTGGGCACCTAACATGCCTGCCATTTCCAGATAGCTGGTTTATTTCAATCTGCAAATGTTAGAAATGGTCAGATTGCGCATAGTCCAATCTCTGGTGATTTCCATGGCCATTAGAGCTGAAGGGGCTCAGCAAAGGTAAGTTTGAAATAATTTTCTTCGAGATCAGAAAAGCACTCGTGCTTCTTCAGCTACCACAAAGTAATCTGGTTCACTGCCGGCCTTGACCTCCGAACCTCTCTTATGTCAGCTGAGGTGGCCTGATATTGGTCAACTTTAATGTGATGATCTGCACCAGGATGTCGATTTTGCGGCCTGCAACTCACTGGCTTAACGTTATTGTGGCCTGGGTCTCAAAATCACAGCCGCCTCTTCTTCATGGGTATGAGCAACTAACCAGCACATTCCAACAGTTCCAATCAACCCCATTACTTGCAAAGAAAATGTCTACACTAGGAAATATCATGATGGCTACATCTTAATATGGTGTCGGGCTGTTGGCTATGAAACATACTGTACGTGAGGAAGTCTGCGGGTCTGTTGCACTTTGTGCTACATGTGGAACACTAAGGAGCATTGCATTGCTGTGCTGTCAATGTTGCAGTAGTGAAGAGCATTGGTTCTGTTCATTGATCGTTTTGAGTCTTCTAACCAAACACAATTTACCTGTATCATCTAAAATCTATAAAACTATTTTGGAGACTATTATGCCAAAAAACTCAAGGATCCTGAGAAGTCTAGCCTCTTCGCCTTCATGGAAGGCTGGGGCAACCCGTTTCAAGGTTCTGAAGGCAGGCTTGACCATGATTCTTTCCTGACCTAGAGTGTTTCCTGTTTCTACATATTCAGAAGAGAAATATATTTGGCTGAAACAATCTGGAGCTTCAGTAATTTCAATTAGAATTTCTGTTCATTTACAGAGTTGAGCAATGATTTTGACTCCCCTCTTATAAAATCTTCTTAAAGTACAAGCAGAAAAGTGTCACTGGTGAATGTCCTTTGAACTGCAATCAATTCAGATGTGCAATCTTATTGGTAGAAATATATCCCCTTTTAACTGATGCAGTTGTCTGCAGCTACTTAAGATGGTTATACAAAATGTATGTCCATGAATTTCTGCAAGTGATGTCCTGTAAATTTGACTGTAAATTTGAAAGAAGTTTGAAGGTTATGGGTTTAAATCATCAACCAGAACATGAACACACAATCTATGCTGATACCAAGTGCGGCACTGAAGGAGTGCTGCTGTAATTGAAATGCTATGTTTAGTATGGGATGTTTAAATGAGGTCCCATCTACCATTCAAACAGAAGCAGAGCAAAAGTACTTCCATTCTTCTCTCATCTACAAACCACCAGGGTTCTGGCTCTTTTTCAGAGTCGACGAGGTTCTGAAGAAGTCATGTTTAACTTGAAATGTTAACTCTGTTTCTTGCTCTACAGATGCTGCCATTCCTGCTGGGCATTTCCAGCATTGTCTGTTTTCATTTCAGAATTCCAACATCTGCAGTATTCTGATTTGACTTTTGTATTTAGATAACATGTTTAACTTAGAAAAGAGTTCGCAAAGGTGTGAGGAAAAGATAGAGGATTATAAAGGTCACCAAAAGGTTGATCAGTGAGGTAGGTTTAAAGGTGGTCTTAAAAGAAGACGAAGATGGAGGGCTTTAGGGAAGGAATTCCAAAGGGTGGGACCTCGGTTTCTGAGGACATGGTCACCAAGGGTAGAGCAAAGGGTGAGGGGATTTCTGATAAGGCTGGAATTAGAGGAACAGAGAATTTTGGAGTGGCTTCAGGTCCTAAATAGGGAGTGAGAAAGCTACAGAGGTAGGGAAAGACCATGAAGGGGTTTAACATAGGATGAGAATACAATTGACCAGTGTAGCAAACCTGCCACACAGTAAAACTGGCTATTTTGTCAAGGAAAATTAGTTAAAGTACTTGGGCGGACAAACAATCTATCAGTGACCTGCTTTATGAAGGTGCACACTTAAAATTTGAAAATATGACAGGAATCTCCCATACATGCCGGTGTGTACTTTTAAAAAAAAAACTTTAGCTCGGTTGGCCTTCTTAAATCACTGATAATAATTTATTTTACGGCTTTTACAAGGCCACTTCAATTAATGCATTAAGAATAACATGGGCCAGGATTTTACAGTCGGCGTTCGGGGGCGGGCCCGACACATAAAATGACGTGCAATGACGTTGGGCGTGCATCCCAATGTCATTGCGTTGTCTCGTGATGTTTCATTTGGCGGGCGGGCGCCGGAGTAGGCTGCGTGCCCGCCGATAATTGATAGTCCCATTAAGGCCATTAAACAGGTAATTAACATGAATTTTACGCTGCCCGTCCAACCTAGCGGTTGGCGGGTAGGCAAAAAGGCCAAACAGCCTTTACGTTTTTTAGGAAACCTCATCCACGAGTGGGCCGAGGTTTCCTAAAGCTTTTACGAATTAAATGAAAACTTTTTCTGAAAAATAAAAACATGTCCCATCTCAGTCACATGAGAGGACATGTTTCATTAATTTTTTATTCCATTTATTTCCATGCCTCAGGGAGATTGAAGCGCTCTTTCACGCGCATGCGTGACTCTCCCTCCTCCCCCCAACCGCACAGGCAGTGCTTAGCACTACCACTCACATATTGCGCTGGGTGGACCTTAATTGGCCCGCCCACGTAAAATGGTGGTGTGGAACTGATTGCAGATAGCTGTCGGCTCCGTGACCGCCCCCACCAAGCCTGCCCGACGCGGGAAAAATTCAGGCCATGGAATTAGAGTCACAGGTAGGTTCTCTTCCCTGAAGGAAGGTAATGAGCTAGTTGGGGTTTTACATCAATCTTGATCATTCTTCTGGTAACAGCTCTTAGATTACCAAATCTACTGAATTCAGTTTCACAACTGCTGTGGTTGGAATTTGAACACACAATCTCTAGGTTCCTGATCCAGTACAAGTGCTGTTAAAAAAAAGTTCTACAGTAATATAGCCATTGCAACCACCGAGTGAACCCTGTGCTTAAATTGGTTTAAAGTTAACTGCTGGAGTGTGCATAATTCCATTACGATCTAGTGCTGAAAGATTAGTCTGTGTAGGCAAGTGTTCTCAGACAGGTCCAGATGAGAGCTAAGCCATGCACAAAAATGATGGTGCAAAGATGTATTTGAATATAGTGTCTAAAATGCAACATGTCTCCTCGGATCCTCCAAACGGGCAAATGGAGAGATATGCCCATAGGAATACAGCTGCATAGAGAAGAGATCACCAATCGCTTCAGATGCACAGTCACTGGTAACAGTTATCAGTAGATTTCAAAGAAAGTACTCCTTGTCCAACAAGGCTGAAATATTGCATATACTTTTTGATAATAGTGACTCGACTGAAGGGAATGGGTCTCTTCTGCAACAAGCCTTTTATTTTAGTGCTCATGTCACTGTCACTGCTCAGAATTTGGGACCATCATGAGAAACTCCCATTCATTAACATTCCATATAAGATAATGGAAGATTATTAACATTAACATTCCATATAAGATAAGATAAACCTTATATGGAATCCATGCGCAAGTGTTTCTGTCTTGCAGAGGCATGCAAAGTGCATAGAAGTTGTAGGATGCCAATAACATGGCACTCTGATGTTCAGGTGCATCTCATCACATTATTATCCCAGCGTAGAGGTTAGGGTAATTTTAACGTAGCATGACAATGTAAAATGGATAATAGCGAAACAACAGCACCATTTTACATCTCTCCCAATTTTTAATTCCAAAGACTTCAGTACAAATAAAAATCAGGGAGATCTTAAAAGGGCTGCTGACTTGCTGTCACCTCTTTTAGTCATAAAAAGTCAATATTACCTACGATGAGAGTGTAAGAGTTGTATAGAAACAAAGGACAAATGTGACTTTTATTTTTGTCCAACTAGTAACCTGTTACTAGTTGCCTTGTTAATGATACAGGGATCGAAACAGTGCAAGCGCTAATCTGTATTAACTGTGTTATGTTTGGGCTCTTATTTCATTTTTGTTGTTTAATTCCCAAATAGAAATAGGGGCTAAATTTTGACTTTCAACTGAGGTATTGGGAAGTCAGTTTAATTGGGAGATTGCTTTCTCATCTTCAACTGATAGTTTCATTAATGAATTGCTGCACAGATGTCACCTTTTGAATGTTTGAGGATTAATGAAATTAACCTTGATTGAACAAATACACTGTCATTCGAGATGTTCTGCAGCTTGACTTGTGATAATTTATTTTAACAAAATGGGCTGTTTTATTCAGTCCTTATAGCAACTTTTCTTTGAATCTGGGTAAGTCGAAAAAAAACAGAAAGGTTGTACAAACTAAAATACAGTCACAGAATCAGATTCACTTTTTTTATTGCAAAGCACCAGAGAAATGAGACAAGATTTAACTGCAGCAAAAAACTTAGCTTTAACCTTTCAGATCCTGCTCTTCTGCTACAGCTTGCAGCATGACATCAAATTACCTACTACTTTAACAACCTTCAAAGTGTACTCTGTAAATCAACAATATAAATATCATGGAAATGGAGGAGGAGCAAGGTAATGACAAGAGCTCACAGAATATTTCTTGCATAACATCATTCTCTTTTTAAATAAAACAAACTTAGAAAGCTTAACTTGCTCTAATTAATGTCATATTACAGAGACGTAACTACCAGTATTAAAAGGTATATATACAAAAGGTGGCTGAGTGGGAGGAAGGAAAAATTCACAACAATTTGCCTCAGAATGCAAAAAATATATGAAAATGTTACAAGAAAATTCAAAAATGTTATGAGTTCATTTGCAGTTAACAAAAAAGGCAAGTTTGTTTTTATAGTAAACTGTACAATGGTGATTAAATCATGTTTATTATTTTATAAACAGAAGTGGACAAACGTTCAATATATTTAGTCATGTTCAACAGAGCTATGTGCACAGTGACGCATAGTAAGTAAAGGATGATAAATTGTTCTCCGCTTTGCTATCAACATCCAAGTCACAGCACAATAGTTCATGATTATTATTACAAGCAAATCAGAAAAGCATTGAATGGAAGTGCTTTAATCTCATGCAATGCTGACTGGAAGCATACCCAAGGTGAGTAAAATGATAGTTCTCTTCATGTATTGCCAAAGGTAATGTATTGCTTTAAATTAGAAGAGCATTCAATAT
This sequence comes from Cetorhinus maximus, assembly GCF_964194155.1. Classification (NCBI taxonomy): domain Eukaryota; kingdom Metazoa; phylum Chordata; class Chondrichthyes; order Lamniformes; family Cetorhinidae; genus Cetorhinus; species Cetorhinus maximus. The sequence goes on along the minus strand of NC_135879.1, from coordinate 122,644,113 downwards.
TTTTTTAACAGCAGAGTCCACTGGATATATTTCATTATACGACTGTTTTATTTTTAATTAGAAAATCATTTGTATAAGTGATTTTTTGCTAAAATAAAATGAAACATTTTTTGCTTAGAACTATCCTCTTGTCATTTCCTTGCCAAGATGACTTTTTAAAAAAAAATCACATACGTAGAGACAGGTTAAATATTGCAGCTGTATTTACAAAATTATCATAATGGATACTAGAGGCAATCCTTATTTCATTAAAGTTCTACTGGAAAACTGTACTAAAGTTTGTGAATACTATAATCTGATCTGTATTCCTTGGTGCTATCTAAAAACTGCATTTCCCGGAGTATTCTTTCAGTCAGCTTTTTCCCCAATGTGGAAAATAAAAGTGTTGCCATTCAGAAATTCAAACATTATGTCAGACTATAACACATATTGGCCAGAACAATACTGTTTTCTTCACTGTGAGCTCATTGATGCTTCAACTACAAACATCTGATACACTTACCAAAAAATGGACTTGCTTCAATTCGGTAAAAGTCAGTATGAGAAGAGGCCATTGCTTAGAAATAAATGTTAGAAACACTACCGTAGTATGTGCATTTGCATGTAAATAAAAACACATTTGCAATGAGGTTTTTTCATGTGTAAACATACAACATTTTAATCAAAGTCAACATAATTTTGTAAGTTGATACTGACAGTTTCACTGGTTTGGAAAAGGCAATTACCCAACTGAATGTACAACTGCTTTTGATTTAAGCATTAATGTAACACTCTATAGACCAGGAGAAAAAAAACACCACACCAATTTTTCATTATGCATATACTGAATTTTTGTATGGCCTTGTATCTGATAATAGAAAATATTACATTTTACATATCACATTTATTTCTTATATGTATGGAAAGCCAATGCACTCCCAATGACAGCACAAATCTGCTTTGCAGAAAATTTCAACATCATTATCCCTTCTCTCCCCTCATCAAACCAAATGTTATTTATACCTCTAGGTATAAAAGGCACAGTTTCATAGACTGCATTCACTCTGTTTATAGGAGTACTCCCACATGTGGCATCAGATAATGCCAACATTTAATTAATGTCACAAAGAAAGACTCAATCTAGCATGATTCCTCATCAAAACACCAAAACATTTTGAAAATGGTGTTTCAATCTGGATGCTCTTGCTTCATGCAAATACGTAAATCAAAATAAACCATGAATCCTTTGCACATGTTCACATTTCATGTCATACACATGTGAAAGCTATTATTATGGTGTGGCTTCCAGTCTTTGTGAATGGCACTCATTATATATGTCATATGTGATGAGAGGCTAAGTTGCATAACTAAATGAATCCAATCAACCAGGGTGACTTGCATTTCAGGGAAAATGGAGCTAATTACTATAAAAGAGACACAATCTAACTGAGTTGGTTACCTTCATATTTGCAGTTAGGAAAACAAAATGCTACAGTTATCATTAAAGGAACTTTCTTTGCATTTAGTGAATGTTTTTTTTTTGTAACGTGCAATAAAAATACTTATGTATATATTTGCAATTTATGAGAACATCCATTAACAACAAGTACTTACTGTATCTACACAGCAGCACCGCTAGGAGCAGCTTTGTACTTCACTATTGAATAGAAGTGCAACAGAAATTTGAACATTCAAATAATAATCAAATACAAACATCTTTAATTATAATTGACTGTTCAAATAGCTGACCTTGCATCGTATTTACACCACAGCTGTCCACTGTTTAACACTGCTTTCACCATGAATACACAGAATTACATCAGATCATTCGTGTGTCAAGTATTATAAGAAATATTCCAACCAGTGGCTTAAACATCATGGAAAGGATGCAGTAAAACAGTGAAAGACAGCAGGTACCAGGTAAACAAAGGGTGCACCAAGTATTTATTGAATAATTGACCAATATTTAAGCTGCGACAACTTTAAATAACTCTATGCATATTATGAAAAGCATTGTATTCTACCAAAAGCTGTATTTTGTCCAAAATTTACCAAAGCAACATCAAGTTTCACCTTGCATGCCACTTTGAAGTTCATACCTTTGAACTTTACTTTATATTATCTTCTCTCTTTAAATAATGATATTTTGTGATTAAGCAGAATGTGTCCATATTTGTTTGGTGTAACTCAGAGAATAATCGATCTTTTGATACTTCACTGTAATACTACTGTGATGATTGTTCAACACTCCCAGTGAAGTATATATTTTTTTTAGAGTCAATTAAGTAAACCCTGCAACTCATTCTCTTGTAGCCCAAAGAACACAATCTCTAGTGAAAATCCACATTAGGTGTAACAGTCTGGATTCTTAGCTAGTCAAGCTGCATTCCTGTTTGGTAAAACTCTAACACGAATAATATCACTGAACATTTCAGTGCGCTGAATAAACTATACTAACCACAACAATGTGCTGTAGTAGTGCTTTAGGATGGTCATGAACTAGATAACGCTACACCTTTGCTAAAGCTACACATGCACTCTACTGATGTCATCTAGCATGTTTTAATTATCATATATGAAAAACAGAGGAGTTTTCCAACATTACTCTTTCTTTCCTGAGCAAGTTATCAGGTTTTAAACAGCCCAGACTAATGTAACAATATAATGGGATTTCTAGGCTGTTACGTTAGACAGCTTGTTGCAAAACTAGAGAATCATCTACTCATACAAGAACTTGAATCATCCTGTTTTTTATACAACAGCACAGTTTTGAAGCAACAATCCAGTATTGCAGTGCTTTCTCTTGTGTGAATCAATTGACAGTGTTCCCTGGGACTCGAATAGTGTTGGCTTTCACAGTAGAACCCTAGAGCAACATCCTACAGCAAGTTTTCTCCTGGGTCTTGTTTGGGCATTTGACTTCTGTTCACACAAGCTGTGGCTTCATGTTTTATATCACAGTTGTGTCTTTGTTTAAGTTCACAGAGTGATGGTCCTGATTGATATGTCAACTGCTTCTTCTACATGGCCCACAGATCAGGAATTTTCTCTGTGATTATTATTTTTGGGTCCTTAATCTTGCCAGCTCCAATAATGTAATGGGGTTGTAGATGAGCACAATGATTTCTCATTATTATTATGCAGTGGGGCCAACCATTGTAGTCTTTTTTTAAATTTCAGCCTGGTACACAATGATATCATGGCTTCTGGCCAGGTCTATGAATTCTGTCAGAGTCTTGAAACTGGAAAAAAAAAAGTACATTCTGTGTCTCCGACCATGGGTAGACTTGTTTCATCAATGTCTCCAAAAGGCTTGTAAGATGCCAGAACTAAAGTCATTTAAATAGATACATCAGGCGACCTGAAGCAGCAGTAGTTCAGTAAATGTTAACAGGAACATCCCCATTTGAATCTATTCTGATTGTAATACATTTCCAAAAATTCTACACTGACCCATCATCCAAATCGGGCATTAGTTTCCGAGTGAAAATGTCACAAAACACATTGCAATCCATACCCTGGAAGTTGAAATCATGCTTCAAAACAATGAGACAGTTACATTACATAAGAGACTTGATACTGTACTACTCCTGTGCTCTTTTAATTACATATTCCCCCATTATATACACTTGCAACTTTTTAATGTATAAAATTCAGTGTATGTGCGTGTTGGTGTGTGTGTGTATCTTGAGAGGGGCTGTGGGGGAGGGAGGCAGTGGGTGTTGGGGGTGGGCTGTGGAGAAGGTTCAGGTTTACAGCATGCATGTAATTGGCTAGCCAGAATGATTTCTACAATTTACAGAACTGTCAGGCAGTCCATGATAAGATGCCATATGTGGAGTCAGAAACAGCAGACATTAGCATATCTCTTTGGTCGCCCCCTTTATGGGATATCCTGCACGATATTTTAATTCTCTTTGATTTATATCTAATGCGTTGCTTTTTTGAAATATTATACTCAGATTTTTCACAGGTAGACTTCTCTTCTAGTGAGTTGAGAAACAGAAGATGGCTTAAAATCTGCTGTCTGTGTTAGGGGTATATCTTCAGGATTGCCTTCCTCATTTTTACCATAACTAGCAGTGTTGAAGTTCTCATATGATGAAGTCAGCCTCTTGTTGAGAAGGTTTCGATTGCGATCGCCTATAATCTGAGGGGTACCATTGGCTAGTTTCTCCTGACTGCCTCGGTCTGTGACAGGCATGAATGTGGAAAGCTTGGGTGCGTTCTTTTTCCTTCTCTCTGGCGAGGTGCGTACTGGCATCCAGCAGGAGTCAGAGTGGCCAAACTCATCACATTCTCGTGTACATTTTCCTGTCAAAGCTACATCGGGCAAAGGCCTTGAATCTGTGGAGAAAATAAAATCCTATTAATGGGCAATGCACACTATCAGTGCATCAAATACAAAGTTGAGATTTGTACATTATTTCTGTAGATGCTTGGCTGGATATTGTTTTAAGATATTCGGCGGTTCTTAGTCCACTGCAGTAATGTCTCCAGAGATGTGGAAAAGACCCCATTTATCATTTCGGCTGCACTTCAGGTGAAGCGAGAACAGTTCTTTGTAAATTCCTCTTCTATAAGTGCATAATTTGTAAAGTGTCAATTTTTTTTTACATATATGTATTAGTAAAATATATAGAGAGATAGATAGAGATAGAGAGAGTTATACAGAGAGATAGGTATGACATATAGATATAAAGATAGGGGATATAAAGATAGATATATACATATATCATTTGGAGCAATCATTGGGTGCCTTATTTTTTACTGTAGTTACTCTTGCAGGATCTCATGCCTTTCCTAAAATTACTAGAATTTAAAATGCTGTTGAACATAAGAAATAGGAGCAAGGAGTAGGCCATTTGGCCTCTTGAGCCTGCTCCACTATTCAATATGATCATGTCTGATCAGATTTGTGGCCTTGACTCCACATTTCTGCCTGTGCCCAACTCCCCCACTCTATACCCCCTCCCCTTTCCCCCTCCACGACCCTTGAAACCCTTGTAGTCAAAAATCCAGTTCAGCAATCCAGCCTTGAATATATTCAATGACCCAGCCACCACTACTCTCTGGGATATAGAAATCCAATTATTAACAACCCTCAGAGAAAAAAACTCATCTCTCTCCTAAATGAGGAATCCTTTATTTTGAAACTGCGCCCCTCAATACTAGGTTCCTCCAAGGGGAAACATCGTTTCAGCATCTACGCTGTCAAGCACCCCAGAATATTATATGTTTCAATAAGATCACCTCTCATTTTTCTAAACTGCAATGCATATAAGCCCAACATGCTAAACCTTTCCTCATAAGACAACCCCGGGGTCGATCTACTGAACCTTCTCTGAAATGCCTACAATGTAAGTATATCCCTCCTTAAGTAAAGGGACCAAAGCTATACACAGTGCTCTAGGTGTGGTCTCACTAATGCCCTGTACATGTGTAGCAAGACTTCCCTACTTTTATGCTCCATTCCCCCTCCAATAAAGGCCAACATTCCATTTACCTTCCCAATTAATTCTTGTACTTGCATGCTAACCTTTTGTGATTCATGTACGAGGAAACAAAGATCTGCTTGTACCACAGTGTTTTGTGGCCTCTCTCCACGTGAAAAAAAATCTACTTTTCTATTCTTCCCACCAAAGTGGACAACTTCAAATTGTTACGCCTTATACTCCATCTGCTAAGTTTGTGCCTACTCACTTAACCTATCTATATCCCTTTGCAGATGCTTTATGTCCTCCTCACAACTTATTTTCCTATCTATATTTGTATCATCTGCAAGTTTGCCTACAATACACTTTATCCTTTCATCCAAGTCATTAAGATAGTTTATAAATAGTTGAGGCCCCAGCACTGGTCCCTGTGGCACTCCACTAGTTACAGTTTGCCAACCTGAAAATGACATATTTATCCTGACTCTGGTTCCTGGCAGTTAGCCAATCCTCTATCCATGCTAATATCTACCCCCAACTACATGGGCAGAATTTTGGCCTTGACGGGTGGGCGGGCCCGACCGACTCGGCAGCGGGCGGGCAGCCAATTGCCAGTGGGTTAGCGACTCCCATGTACAACGGGAAAAGCATTGCGGAGGCAGGCATGCTCAGACCGCCGGTTCCAATGGGGAACCAGCAGTCTGTGTAAAGAGCGGCCATGCAGCCTCATTGAGGCAGTGCACCATGGCCACTCGCAGAGAGAGACAGGCTGCTCTCAGAGGACAGGAGGAGGAGGAGGAGGAGGGGGGCAGGCTGCAGGAGAGGCCAGCGGGGGGCCAGTGTGCCCCTCGTTTCTCAGGTGCTTGCCTTGCTGTCCTCCTCCAAGAGGTGTCCAGCTGTCGGGATATATTGTATCCGGAGGATGGGAGGAGGAGGGCCCCCCATGTCACCAGGCAGTCGTGGGAGGTGGTGGGTGACGCAGTAAGCGCCCATGACGATGTGCGGTGCACTGGAACAGAGTGCCGCAAACGATTCAATGATTTTCTGCGCTCTGGAAGGGCGAGTACCATGTCGGCCTTGGCCATTTGACCCAGCAGGTAGCCTTAGCCTTTGAGCCCCAACGTCTTAGTGTCGTTGCTGCATTGGGCATTTGGCGCACGCTGGGTGGGCAAACAGATAGTGACCATGCTTACGTCAGCCTTAGTGGTTGAGAGAAGATGGGTTCTCCCTGCAGCATATGTTGGTATTTGTCGCATTTGAGTAGTCTGGGGGCAACCTGCAGGGCAGGCAGCTAGACACATACTCAGAACTCCAACACATGTCATATTGATGGTGATGAGATGGTGGACGGGAAGCCTAAAGGTGTCGTGGCCAAGAGCCATCTGTTGGCCTCGGCGCTGCACCTAGTTGTGCCTCGTTGCCATGGGCGCTAAGACCCGTGTGTTATTCAAAGTTATGGACGCCGAATGTGTCCAAGGTGGCCATTGGGGGAGGGGGTTGGGACCAGCCGTACTATCTTCTGGGGACTGATCACCAGTAGTGTGGACAGGAGCTGCTGGAGGCCTCAGATGGGCCACTGTGGTTGGGGTGCACCGTGCGCGTGCAGAGTACATGAGTGATCAGCCCCAATAAATGCTCTTCTCTGTTCTGCAGGCAAAGACTGAGCACAATCTAAGGGAGCGCCAGAGAACTGGTGGTGGGCACGCCCTGCTCCAGTGCCTCACCACCTTCGAGGAGCAGGCCATGGAGCTGGGGAGGAGGCAGGCGGCCAGGGCAGCAGGTGTCGGCGAGGCTGGGGTCCAGCAGCCAGGTATTTGAGGTCCACAGTCCCATCCACTCTGTCTGCCCACCATCCAAACCACTGATGGTTGCTGCAATTGTTAATGCAGCAACACTGCTCATTCACAGACTGATACAGTCAGACGTGTGGGTCATACACAAAGGTCCCTCAGCCCCTTGAGGATACGCGTTTCCAGCACCTTCCAAAGTCGCCTTATCTGATTTGTGACCAATATCCCCATGGCCTAACAAGCCATCGCATCGCTGCTGCACAGACAAAGACGTTTTGCATCTTAGGGGGGGGGGTTTGTACCTCCACCACCCTTTCAGCCTCACATTACTCTGTCCAAAAGGTCCTCAGCACCTCACCTGTCAACCTCATGGCACTCAACTTAAATAAATGCCACCACATTACTCATCCCTGTGCCAAGGGGAAATGTTGCCTTCGGCCCACCCGGTCTATGCCCCTTCTAACGGTATGAAGGTCAATAATGTGACCTGTCAATCTCCTGTGCTCCACGGTAAATGTCGCAAGTATTTGGAATGTATCCTCAGTACCGCAACTCTCCAGGCCAGTATGCATCCAGGTCAGGTACCTCTGCACTCTCCGCACTCCAATGGCACATAACATTCCACGTGGCACTCCTTAGGCCATCTGGCCAGCCTGTCTGTATGTGTGTCTAGTGCTTGGGCCTCCTCTTGACTATTTACCACCCCACCAATGTTCGTCTCCTTAGGCTCTTGAAGGGTGAGCGACTTATGAGGCTGGGGGGGAAAGGGATGAAAGGTTTAACTGACTGAACGCTAACTGATGCACTGTCCTTGTTGTTAATTTCAGTATCACCACCACATGGCCGCGCCCAACGCCACTGGAGCCCCCCCCTCCACACCTGAGGGCCAAGACGTGCAACTTGCAGCACATCATTTCAGTCAGCCAGGCGCCAGCGCAGCCACAAACACTTCAGTGGGAAATTTAACGCCGGCTATTGTCCCAGGGCAGAGTGGAGAGGGCACTTCACAATCGCTGGGGGAGATGGCAGAGACAGAGAGTGCCGATGGCGCCAGCAGCCGGAGAGCTGCAGGGGACCAGGCACATGCTGAGGCCGGCACTAATGATGTGCCTCTGGAGATGTCACCAATGCAGCAGCTGCAGGACAAGCGGCAGGAATCGCGTTTGCATCTGGCAGGGTTGCATGAGGGTGTGCTTCAGTTGGTCTCTGTGGTGGAGGAGTCCAGGCAGAGTGTAAGTGAAGGCATGAATGGATGTTATCTACTTGAACTTCCAGAAGGCCTTTGACAAGGTGCCGCACAGGAGGCTGCTCAGTAAGGTAAGAGCTCATGGTGTTAGAGGCAAGGTACTAGCATGGATAGAAGATTGGCTGTCTGGCAGGAGGCAGAGAGTGGGGATAAGGGGGTCCTTCTCAGAATGGCGGCCGGTGACTAGTGGAGTTCCGCAGAGGTCAGTGTTGGGACCACAACTTTTCACTTTATACATTAATGATCTAGATGAAGGAACTGAAGGCATCCTGGCTAAGTTTGCAGATGATACAAAGATAGGTGGAGGGACAGATAGTATTGAGGAAGCGGGGAGGCTGCAGAAGGATTTGGACAGTTTGGAGAATGGGCAAAGAAGTGGCAGATGGAATACAACGTGGGGAAGTGTGAGGTCATGCACTTTGGTAGGAAAAGAGGCATAGACTATTTTCTAAATGGGGAGAGAATTCAGAAATCTGGAGTGCAAAGGGACTTGGGAGTCCTAGTCCAGGATTCTCTTAAGGTTAACTTGCAGGTTGACGCGGTAGTTAGGAAGGCAAATGCAATGTTGGCATTTATTTCGAGAGGACTAGAATATAAAAGCAGGGATGTGCTGCTGAGGCTTTATAAGGCTCTGGTCAGACCACATTTAGAATATTGTGAGCAATTTTGGGCCCCGTATCTCAGGAAGGATGTGCTGGCCCTGGAGCGGGTCCAGAGGGGATTCACGAGAATAATCCCAGGAATGAAAAAAAACATATGAGGAACGTTTGAGGACTCTGGGTCTATACTCGATGGAGTTTAGAAGGATATGGGGGGATCTGATTGAAACTTACAGAATACTGAAAGGCCTGGATAGAGTGGACGTGGGGAAGATGTTTCCATTAGTAGGAGAGACTAAGACCCGAGGGCACAGCCTCAGAGTAAAGGGAAGACCTTTACTGAGATGAGGAGAAACTTCTTTAGCCAGAAAGTGGTGAATCTATGGAATTCATTGCCACAGAAGGCTGTGGAGGCCAGGTCATTGAGTGTATTTAAGACCGAGATAGATAGGTTCTTGATTGGTAAGGGGATAAAAGGTTATGGGGAGAAGGTGGGAGAATGGGGTTGAGAAACTTATCAGCCATGACTGAATGGCGGAGCAGACTCGATGGGCTGAATGGCCTAATTTCTGCTCCTATGTCTTATGGTCTTATGAACCTCAGGACAGAGCTTCAGGCTTCCTCCACTGAGGGATTGGTGACTCATTGAGAGGGGCTTCGATCGGATGGAGACTCTTCTCATTGGATTATGCTCTGACCTGCAAGCCCTCACAGTGGTAATGGCCATGGGTGGTCATTCCCAATGTGGGAGATGTTCTGGGCACCAAGTGTGGGCGCTCGGTGAGCAGGGAGATCCAATGTGTCGTCACGTCAGTGCAGCAGCTGCCTGTCGTTGCTGCGAGCTCCTCTCAGGGCGCTCCGGATAAAGGCAGCAGCTCCTCTGCCCCTCTTCCAGTAACCATTGCATCCGTTGAGGCTGCGAGAACTGGGGAGATGCCAGCTCTGGAACTGGCCACTCCCTCCCAGGTGGGGCCATCACAGGCTCCACGGGCCAGAAGACGCCTGCCAAGGTCATCGAGGCCAACATGACAGCAGAGTCAGCAGGCTGTCTCTCAAGCCACTCCGAGCAATGGGGTGGCACCTAGACGTAGCACCTGCAAACGTAAGCATTAGGCACGTTAGGCACACCTATGTCAGTGGTGATTTTGTGTTGGCCTTAGATTAGGAAACAAATATTTATGTTTGTCATAGAGACGTTTCTGTTTTATGTTGGACAGAATAAAGTCCACTTTTCTGACCATGGCTGAGGGTGTTTCCTTTGTGCTGCATTTGTATGTTTCACAAACATCTCATGAGTGTTTGAGGACATTGCTGTTTCTGTACTAAGCCCTTAGTTGCAGCTGATGAGGTGGAAGATGTAGCACTTAAGTGCCACGTGTGGAAGTGCCAGGCAATGCTGGTCCTGCTGATCGATATGTGTGGAGCTAGCTGAAGGTTCGTTGGATTAAAGGGTCCCGGGTGTCCCTGCCTCCTTGGTGTAATAGCGGGTCGGCGTGCTGCCCCTCATCATCACCCTGTGCTTCCTCATCCTCTGAGCCACTGCTGGATTCATCATGTGCACCCTTATCCAGTGCGTCAAAGTCTTCATCGTCAACTGCATCCCCCCCTTCCCAGCGCAAGATTGTGCAGAGCGCAGCATGCTACCACTATCAGAGAGACGCAATCTGGGGGTACGGAATGCACCCCCTGAGCGGTCCAGGCAACAGAAGTGCATCTTGAGAAGACCGATGGCTCTCTCCACCACAGCCCTTGTGGTGCCATGGCTCCTATTGTAGCGCTCCTCAGCTTCTGTTCTTGGAAGGCGGAGAGGCGTCATGAGTCACCTTCACAGGGGATAGCCCTTGTCACCCAGCAGCCAGCCATCCAGCCGAGCCGGAGCACTGAAGAGCCCAAGCACCTGGGAGTGCCTGAGGAAGTAGGCATCGTGGGAGCTGCCTGGGTACCTTGCACAGACTTGTAGAATAAGCATCCTGTGATCACACACTATCTGCACGTTCATGGAGTGGAAGCCCTTCCTGTTGACGAAGGCACCGGGCTCACCTGCTGGTGCCTTGATGGCCACATGTGTACAGTCTATTGCACCCTGGATGCAGGGGAAGCCAGCAATGGCCGCAAAGCCTCTGGCTCCCTGTGCCTGACTTGCCTGGTCACAGCGGAAGTGGATGAAGGTCAATGCACGTCTGAACAGAGCGTCTGTAGCCTGCTTGAGACAAGTGTGTACAGCTGATTGGGAGACACCGCAAAGATCACCCACCGAGCCCTGGAAGGAGCCAGAGACATAGAAGTGGAGGGCAACTGTGAGCTTCAGAGCCGCTGGCATGGGGTGTCCTCCCACACAGTTAGGGGAGATCTCAGGGCCAATCATCTGACAGATATAGTTGACTGTCTCCCTTGAGAGTCAGAGCCTCCTTCAGCACTGCACCTCAGTCATATTGAGGTAGCTGCTGCACTGCCTGAATACCCTGGCAGCAGGTTAGTGGCGTCTTCTGCGGCCCCTTCCACTTGGACAACCTCTTGGCCCTGCGCCCCTTGTGCCTGCACCTGGCCTCCCAAAGGTGGTTCCCCTGGAGGCTGATTGTCCCTCCCTTCCTCCTCAGAGGAGTTGCTTCCAGTGGAGATGTCAGAACCCATGTCCCCAGGCTAAATGGAGGCCTCTGGAAAGCTGCAGGCCCGATAAAGATTACTGTCTGTAGACTGGTTTCAAAGTACACAAAAAGCTCTTGGGAATCGATGTGAACCGCTAACAATCACACAGGCAAGTTTAAAACACTTTCTGCATTAAATACTTCATGAAAAACATGAACAACCTCTCTGAGTGCACATATCCAGCCAGTGCATGAGTTTTAATAAAAAATCACCTTCCCGCCTGACCGTTGGGCCCATGCGCCAAGCCAAAGTTCGCATGGGCTCCTTAAAATCATCGACGATTGGCAAGTTAAGGGCCTTAACGAGGCCTTTAATTAATGGCGGGCGTGCGTCCCGCTGCATAGCGCGCCCGCCAACCTAAATATCGCGATGCCGCGCGCTGACGTTGGGACGCTCGCACGACATTGTAAGCGCTGACGTGCGGGCTCTGCCACCCGCACATCAGCCAGAAAATTCTGCCCATGAGTTTTTACCTTGTGTAGTAAGTTTTTATATGGCACCATATTGAATGCCTTTTGGAAATCCAAATACACAACATCTACTGGTTTCCCCTTTATCCATGCAGCTTGTTACATCCTCAAGGGACTCTAATAAATGTATAAAACATGATTTTACTTTTTTAAAACCATGTTGACACTGCTAGATTGTACTTGGATTTTCTAAATGTCCTGATACTACTTCCTTAATAATGGATTCCAGCATTTTCTCGATTAGGCTAACTTATCTCTATTTTCCTGCTTTCTGTTTCCCTCCTGTCTTGAACGGGGGTGTTACATTTGCGGTTTTTCAATCCACTGGAATCTTTCCAGAAGTTATGGAATTTTGCAAGATTACAACCAATGCATCAATCATAACTGTAGCCATTTCTTTTAAGACTCAAGGATGCAGGCCATTCGGTCCAGGGGACTTGTCAACCTTTGGTCTGCTAGTTTTCTTTGTAATTTCTTTCCTGTGATGGCGATTGTTTTAAGTTCCCTCCCTCCCTTTTGCCCCTTGATTTCTGACTATATATGGGACGCTTTTTGTGTCTTCTATCATGAAGACAAATACAACATACTAGTTCAAAGTCTTTGCCATTTCATTATTTCCCATTATTAATTCCCCAGTCTCAGCCTTTAAGGGGAAAATGTTTACTTTAGCTAGTATCTTCTTTTTTATATATGTGTAGAAGCTTTTACTGTTTTATATTTCTTGCTAGTTTACTCTCACATTTTAACTTTTCTCTCATTATTATTTTTTAATCATGCTTTACTGGTTTCTGAAATTTTCCCAATCTTCTAGCTTACCAGTCATCTTTGCAGCATTGTATGCCATTTTCTTCAATTTGATACAGCCACTAACTTCATTACTTAGCCATAGATGGTGTATCCTTCTCAGTGAGTCTCTCTTTCGCAATGGAATATAGCTTTCACAGAATCACACAGAATCACAGATGCCAGTCTTCAGCCAATTTAATTCAGTCCACGTAAGATCAAGAAGCAGCTGAAGGCACTGGATACTGCAAAGACTATGGGTCCTGACACTATTCCGGCAATTATACTGAAGACTTGTGCTCTAGAACTTGCTGCGCCCCGAGTCAAGCTGTTTCAGTGCAGCTACAACACTGGCATCCAACCGGCTATGTGGAAAATTGCCCAGGTATGTCCTGTGCACAAAAAGCAGGGCAAATCCAACCCGGACAATTGTGCCCCATCACAGAATGCTGAAGAGGCCCTTCGGCCCGTCAAGTCTGCACCGACATGTGAGAAACACCTGACCTACCTACCTAATCCCATTTACTAGCACTTGGCCCATAGCCTTGAATGTTATGACATGCCAAGTGCTCATCCAGGTGCATTTTAAAGAATGTGAGGCAACCCACCTCCACCACCCTCCCAGGCAGCGCATTCCAAACCGTCACCACCCTCTGGGTAAAAAAGTTTTTCCTCACATCCGCCTAAACCTCCTGCCCTTCACCTTGAACTTATGCCCCCTTGTGACTGACCCTTCAACTAAGGGGAACAGCTGCTCCCTATCCACCCTGTCCATGCCCCTCATAATCTTGTACACCTCGATCAGGTCGCCCCTCAGTCTTCTCTGCTCCAACGAAAACAACCCAAGTCTATCCAACCTCTCTTCATAACTTAAATGTTTCATCCCAGGAAACATCTTAGTGAATCTCCTCTGCACCCCCTCCAGTGCAATCACATCCTTCCTATAATGTGGCGACCAGAACTGCACACAGCACTCCAGCTGTGGCCTCACCAAGGTTCTATACAACTCCAACATGACCTCCCTACTTTTGTAATCTATGCCTTGATTGATAAAGGCAAGTGTCCCATATGCCTTTTTCACCACCCACTAACGTGCCCCTCTGCCTTTAGAGATCTATGGATACACATGCCAAGGTCCCTTTGTTCCTCAGAACTTCCTAGTGTCATGCTGTTCATTGAATAGTTCCTTGTCAAATTACTCCTTCCAAAGTGTATCACCTCACACTTTTCCTGGTTAAATTCCATCTGCACATTAGCAGGTCTAAAATAGCCTGTTCCTTGGTTTGTTCCAGAACATATTGTTCTAAGCAACTGTCCCAAAAACACTTTATGAACCCATCCTTCAAGCCGTCTTTGCCAATTTGATTTGTCCAATGAATATGAAGATTAAAATCACCATGATTATTGCAGTGCACTTTTTATAAGCCCCTATTATTTCTTGATGTATACTTTGTCCTGCAGTGTATCTACCGTTAGAGGGCTTATAAACTAATCTCACCAGTGACTTATTTCCCTTGCTATTTCCTATCTCCACCCAAACTGATTCTATACCTTGATCTTCCAAGCCCAAATGCTACTGTACTGCTCGCTTCCTTTATTAACAGAGATAGACGATCTTGTTTTCCTTTCTTCCTCTCCCTCCTATGGCCTAATTTTCATGGGCAGAATTTTGACTTCAGTAGACGGGCTCGGCTGGGGCGGGCGGGGCTGGTTGGGAAGCCAACCGCTGCCCGTGATCGAGGCCGGAAGGCGATTTCATGCTGACGGGCTCGTTAAGGCCTGCACAGCATGAAACACAAGCGGCAGTGCTCAGTGCTGCCTGTGCGGGGGCGGGGGGGCCAGCAGGGTGAGCGGGAACTTCACGCATGCATGCGAGTGCGCGTTTGAGAATCTCCCTGAGGCACAGAGATGCCTCAGGGAGATGAAGAGTTTTCAAAAAACAAAATAAAGGTTTGCAAAACATAATAAAACATGTCCCTTCATGCGACTCTGTCACATGAATGGGGACATGTTATAAGTGAAATTTCTAATATTGTATTTTATTTTTATTTGATGTTGGAAACCTCATCCCACCTGTGGATGAGGTTTCCAAAAAAATGCAAAGCCCGCTTGGCCCTTTCGCCTGCCTGCTAACCATAAGGTTGGACGGACAATGAAAAATTTAAGTTAATTGATACTTTAATTGCCTTAACAGGCCTTTTAATTGTTGGCGGGTGCACTGCCGATTCCTGCGCACGCCTGCCGACCGGACTATCACACGACTGTGCGTTGACATCAGGGCACTCGCTCGATGTCAATATGTGTCATTTCACGCTTGAGCAGGTCGGGCGTGTGCGTGCCTGCTGAGGTGAAAATTCTGCCCTCGAATCCTGAAGGCACATCCCTGAACCCGGCGCTGATCAGTTTCACTGGGGGGGGGGGGTGGGGGGGGAGAGAGGGGTGTGGAGGGCAGGATCTCCAGTTCATGGTGACAGTGGGCATGTTTAAAAGGGCAGCTGCCTTCAAATAGAAGCAATTTTTGTTACTGGGGTTTCCAAAGCATGCCTTGTGGGCTTGAGGCATTTGAGGAAAAGATCTAAACGTACCAGAGTTCTTTGGAAAGGTAAGATACACTTTTGGAGAGGTACCCTAGGTAGTCTAGATACCCCTTTGGGAGAGGTGGGTGCCATTTGGGGAGAGATACTGGTACGCCTTTGGGGTTGTTAAGAATGGACATGGGGCAGAATTTTGCCCTTGGCGTGTGGGATCGGCTAGGGTGGGTGGGGGTGGTCGGGAAGCCAACCACCGCCTGCGAATGGCAGCACTCCGTGATTTTACATGCGTGGGCCAATAAGGCCCGCCCAGCATATTACGCAAGTGGCAGCACTGAGTGCTGCCTGTGTGGGAAGCGGGAGGAGTGTGCGTGAAAGAGCGCTGAATAATCTCCTTAAGACACGGAGCAGCCTCAGCGAGATGAAGAAAATATTGAAAACATTATTAAACATCAGAAAATTTTGATAAAACATGTCCCCTCATGTGACTCTGTCACATGAGCAGGGACACATTTTTAAATTGAAAATTGAAGTTTGTATTTCATTTGTATTTGCTTTTGGAAACCTCATCCCGCCTGTGCATGAGGTCTCCAAAAAAACGCATCGGTTGCTTGGCCTTTTTGCCTGCCCGTTAACCATTAGGTTGAACGGGCAGTGAAAAATTCAGGACGATTGATAACTTCATGGCCTTAATAGGCCTTTTAATTGTCAGCAGGCACACTGCCGGCTCCGGATTGTCGCACGACTGTGTGCTGACGTTAGCATGCTTGGACGATGTCATTGCACGTCATTTCATGCTCGGTTGGGTCAGGTGTATGCCCACCCGCTGAGCTAAAAATTCTGGCCATGAATTTGAGAAAAAAGTGGATGAAGTCTGTGGAACTGTGATGTTTTCAAATCACTTAAATTTCATGCTCTTTAAATATTGCCTGCAGTTCAAAAAAAATCAGCAGTTGCAATTTCAGTAGATGGTTGTTGACGAAGCCTGAGGGTTATCATTATAGGATTAGTGCTGCTTGGCTGCTTCCACAACGTATCAGTAGCATAGTGGGGGGCTTGTAAATTTACAGCTGATTGACAGCTCCAAGTGGTCTTATGAGATTAGCCGTCTTTGATGTGCAGCCATGAATAAAAATGTTTGTATTATACGGGATTAAGTACTCGAATAAATGTTTTGTTTTTATAAGGGATTAAGTAATTAAAGGTGTTTAAATACTTTTTGAATAGACTTTTATCAATGAGTGTGTGTTTTTAAATAATTCTGTAATAGATACTTAGAACATTTTTTTACTTAATCCCACCATGTCTCCTGAGGTCTGCCCATGATGGATGCTATCTGAATTGGCATGGAGGGTGTAAGGACAAAAGCTGGTGGGTCATGGTGGCATGAGTTAGCCTGGAGCTATAAAAGGCCATGGTGGGAGGGTAGGGGGCATGGAGGGTATGAGGGGCCATGGGGTCGAATTGGAGGCATGAGATGGCATGAGTTGGCATAAATATGGCATCGGGAGTGTGAGGGTGCTGAGTGGGTGTGAGGGGTGAGGGCCAGAGGACTTTTTTGTTTTAATGCTTTTATTGTAACAAGAGCACTGAGGCCAGTCTTTTAAACAGACCTCCTCCACCATCCACACTGGGCAGCCCCTTTGCACCTGTGCACTATTTCCAAGAGCCGTGGGCCCAACTCCAGTTTGTACCTATCCCCCCCACCCCAACCAACCCCTACACCGCCCCTCCCAGCGCAAATTCAGCCCTAAATGTCAAATACCTTTAACTATTCAGGTCTCAGCCATGGTCACATTGCAACTGTACCTCTGTAAGGGCTATCATATAATTCCCATTATTTCTATTTGTGATATCAATTCAGCCATTTCGTTACAAATGCTGTGCACATTCAGACGAAGAGTATTTAATTGTGTCTATCTACCATTTTTCCCTAGTCTGATCATTTTTGCTCTTACATTTGTACACTTTGTCCCTATCTGTCACACTCTACCCTGTACTATTGCCTTGTCTTTTCATGTTAACTTTATAAATGACTCTTCATGTGAAACCCCTGCATCCTACTGGTTTAAAGCTCTCTCTACAGTCTGAGTTATATGGTTCGTCAGGAGACTGGTCCCAGCATTGTTCAGGTGAAGGCCACAGCAATTGTACAGCTCCCTCTTTCCCCAGTACTGGTGCCAGTGCTCCATGAACCAAAACCTATTTCTCCCACACCCATCTTTAAGTCATGTTTCATATTCCTGTCAATTAAAACAAGGCACCATAAAAATGCCAAGTTGGAATTTTATGGCTTACTGGAGGTAATTTTAACTTTTGGCTATGGTACAAAGTAGGGGTATTTGACAACAAACAGACAACTTTTTTTCATTCTTTCATGGCTTGTGGGTTTCGCTGGAAAGACCAACATTTGTTGCCCATCCCTAATTGCCATAGAGAAGGTAGTGGTGAACTGCCTTCTTTAACTGTTGCAGTACATCTGGTGCAGATAAATCCACAGTGCTGTTACGGAGGAAGTTCTAGCATTTAGATCCAGTGACAGTGAAGGAACGGTGATCAAGTTCCAAACCAGGGTGGTATGTGGCTTGCAGAGGAAGCTCACAGGTGGTGTGCCCATGCATCTGCTGCTTTTGTACTTCTAGGTGATAGAGGTCATGGGTTTGGAGGGAGCTGTAAAAGAAGCATTAGTGAGTTGCTGCAATGCATCTTGTATATGATACACACTGCTGTCACTGTGCATCAGTGGTGGAGGAAGTGATTTTTAAATTGGTGGAAGGGGTGCTGATTAAGTGGGCTGCTTTGTCCTGGATGGTGTTGAGTTTCTTGAACATTGCTGGAGCTGCACTCATCCAGGCAAGTGAGAGTATTCCATCACATTCTTGACTTGTGCCATGTAGATGGTGGACAGGCTTTGGGAAGGCAGGAGGTGAGTTACTTGCCCCAGAATTCCCAGCCTCTGACCTGCTCTTGTAGCTACAGTGTTTATATTGCTAGTCCAATTCAGTTTCTGGTCAACGATAACCCCCAGGATGTTGATAGTGGGAGATTCAGTGATGCTAATGCCACTGAATGTCATGGGGAGATGGTTAGATTTTTTCATTGGAGATGGTCATTGCCTGGCACTTGAATGGTGCGAATGTTACTTGCCATTTATCAGCCCAAGTCTGAATGTTGTCCAGGTCTTGCTACATATGGATTCAGATTGCTCCAGTATCTGAGGATTCATGAACGGTATTGAAAATCAGTGAACATCCCCACTTCTGATCTTACGGAAGGAAAATCATGGATGAAACAGGTGAAGATTTTGAGTCTAGGACACTACCCTGAGGAACTCCTGTTGTGATGTTCTGGAATTGAGATGACTGGCTTCTAACAACCATAGACATCTTCCTTTGTGCTAGGTATGGCTCCAACTAGTGGAAAGTTTCCCTTTGGTTCCCATTGACTTCAGTTTTTTTAGGGATCTTTGATGCCACACTCGGTCACATGCTGCCTTGATGTCAAGGGCAGTCACTCTCATCTCACCTCGGGAATTCGCTCTTTTGTCCATATTTGGACCAAGGCTATACTGAAGTCAGGAACCTGGATGGCCTGATGGAACCCAAACTGAGCATCAGTGAGTAGGTTATTGCTGTGTGTGCCGCTTAATAGCACCATCAACGACCCATTTCATCACTTTGCTGATGATCGAGAGTAGACTGATGAGGTGGTAATTGACCAGGTTGGATATGTCCTGCTTTTAGTGGACAGAACATAACTGGGAAATTTTCCACATTATTGGGTAGGGTGATTTAGATTTGCCACATTACACCCCTGAATCTGATTAAAATTTCAGGATCTAGTGCAAGAACTGATTAATGCAAACATTGTGTTGTTGTAGTCTGTCATTCACTACTCTTCCAAAGGCTGTGTGTGGGTTCCACCCCTCCTTTCCACAGGGCTGGCAATCAGCAAAACCAATTGCTCTGGCAAGAACCGTCTCTTTTCCACCCTCATATTGCTAGGGGCAGAATCTTCAAGTTGGAGAGCAGGGGCATAAAATGACGCGCAGTGATGTCGGGCGCGTGTCCCGACGTCACCGCTCGTCATTCAGATTTTGAGTTCTGCGGGCGCACACCAGAGTCGGCTGTGCGTCGGCCAAACTGTCAAAGGCCTATTAAGGCCATTTAAATATCAATTAAACTAATAAACTGAGCTGCCTGTCCAACCTTACGGTTGACGGGCAGACAAAGAGCCCAGGCGGCTTTCGCATTTATCATGAAAACTCAACCACGGGCGGAATGATGTTTCATGAAGGTTTTTGAAGTTTAATAAAATTTTTAAATAAAATTCATTGACATGTCCAGTGACACTGTCACATGAGGGGACATGTCTTAAAATTTTTTTTTTCTTTATTAAAATTTTCAAAAATTAAATTAATTTCCCTGAGGCAGCTCTGTGCTCTGAGATTGCTGCGCTCTTTTGTGCGCATGCGCGAAAGATCGCAGGCCCCCGACTCTCCCTACTCCCCCCGCCCGCACAGGGAACGCACAGCGCTTCTGGGTGCATGTTATGTAAAATGGCGGCACGCAGCCGATCACGGGCAACAATCAGCTACGCGCCCGCCCACTCCCGTCCAAGCGCCCTGACAGGGAGAAAATTCTCCCCTAGGTTTTCAATGGCAATGAGTAATAACTACAGCCCGGAAAAAAAAAATTGTTGTCGAATGATGTTAAATGTGTACTTTATCTTTAATTGCCATTTTTTAAACTAGATTTTAATCTTTTTTTGATAGTTTTTCACGATGTTTTAGCTTCCACCTCGACCCCAAATGTATGTTCTAAACTGTATTTCACTCTGTAAAATAAAAAGTTTATTATTTCCTGTTAGGTGCCTGTGAGAATTATTTAATGTGATTGGTGGCTTGCACAAATTGATGACTTCACTGTAGATTGACACTGGGAATCCCTGTTGAACAGCGCTACAACCAATTGCACAATGAGAGAGTTAAAGTTATCGCCACAGATATGACTAGATCTCTTCGGGGGAGGCTTCCTTTGAGGTCAGTGGAAAGCACGCTTGCTTCACTTATGACTGCAAAA
Organism: Cetorhinus maximus; assembly: GCF_964194155.1. Classification (NCBI taxonomy): domain Eukaryota; kingdom Metazoa; phylum Chordata; class Chondrichthyes; order Lamniformes; family Cetorhinidae; genus Cetorhinus; species Cetorhinus maximus. The sequence goes on along the minus strand of NC_135879.1, from coordinate 122,623,553 downwards.
TCTGGGCCATGAGATCAGATATCTGTACTGCAGCCTGGTTGGTTTTACTCTTCAGTTGGATGGGGTTTATAATAGGTCACTGATCTGTATCACCCATTTTACACCATGACCTTAAAATTTCCACCAATGACTCTTGCCCAGAGCTTCCGAGATTTTACAAGATATATAAAAAATAATATGGCATATGATATAACATAATCACACATTGCATGAAAATAAATGTTTTCAAGCTGATCATATTTTATTATTTGGATAAAAACCTTTTGTTCAGATAGTTACAGCTTTCTGAATTTTGCCATGAAAACAGTGCCACCTCAAAGTAATAAAACTCCCTTTACACTGAGATATTTTGCAATTCATAGTGCAATTATACTGGCTATTCAAAACAGCTACACCACAGCAGGTATGAGGCAAAAGTGAGTTCAGGTATCTTTTAATATTTAGATAAATGCAATTTGGGTAACTTCACAGTAGAGGTGTTGGAATCAAGCACAAATTCAGATGCCTCTGTCGTCACTATTGGACACACAGGGCTGCTCCTGCCATTGGTGTCACTGATCATTTTAAACTTGAATTCCAGTGTAGCTAGGAAAATTAAATGAAACTAAAGGCAGAAGCTGTTACACCTTTTGGATCCACTCACATTGTGGTCGGGGTGGAGTAGGAAGTGGGGAGTTGCAGTACTGGGTCGGGAGCCTGAAAGTTCATGGGGCAAGCTTTGATGTGGCTCTAACCCAACCACGGCATTAGCATCCTGCTACAAAAGCAAAAAGCTGCAGTTGCTGTGAATCTGGAATAAAAGCGGAAAATGCTGGAAATGCTCAGCAGGTCAGGCAGCATCTGTGGAGAGATAATCAACAGTTAACACTTCAGGTCTGTGTTTCTTTTAGTCATTACTGGATGTGGACTTCGCTGGCTGGGCCAGCATTTATTGCCCATTCCTAGTTGCCCTTGAGAAGATGTTGCTGAGCAGCCTTCTAGAACCGCTGCAGTCTGTGTGGTGTAGGTACACCTACAGTGCTGCTCAGGAGAGAGTTCCAGGATTTTAACCCAGCGACTGTGAAGGAACAGTGATATATTTCCAAGTCATGGTGAGTGGCTTGAAGGGAAATTTCCAGGTGGTTGTGTTCCCATGGGTCTGCCGTCCTTGTCTTTCTAGATGGTAGCGGTTGTGGATTTGGAAGGTGCTGTCTAAGGAGGTTTTGTGAGTTCCTGCAGTGCATCTTGTAAATGGTACACACTGCTGCTACTGTGCATCAGTGAAGGGAGTGAATGTTTCAGGATAGCGTGCCAAAAAAGTGGGCTGTGGGCTGCATTGCCCTAGATGGTGTCAAGCTTCATGAGTGTTGTTAGAGCTGCACTAATCCAGGCAAGTGGGGAGTATTCCATCACACTGTAGAAGGTGGACAGACTTTGGGGAGTCAGGAGTTGAGTTACTCGCCACAGGATACCTAGCCTCTTACCTGCTCTTGTAGCCACACTATTTATATGGCTAGTCTAGTTCAGTTTCTGGTCAATGGTAACCCCCAGGATATTGATATTGGGGATTCAGTGGTGGTAATGCCATTGAATGTCAATGGTTAGATTCTGTCTTGTTTAGCATACCTAAAAATGAGGTGTCAACCTGGTGAAGGTACAACACAGGAATTCATGCTTGCCAAAAAGCAGAAGCAGCACGTGATAGAGCTAAGCAATCCCACAACCAATGAATCAAATATAAGCTCAGCAGTCCTGCTACATATAGTCATGAACAGTGGTGGATAATTAAACAACAAACTAGAAGAGGAGGCTTGTTGGAGATGGTCATTGTCTGGCACTTGTGGGGTGTGAATGTTACTTGCCACTTGTCAGCCCAACCCTGGATATTGTCCAGGCCTTGCTGCATTTGAATAGGGACTTCTTCAGTATCTGAGGATTTGTGAATGGTGCTAAACATTGTGCAGTCATCAGCGAACATCCCCACTTCTGACCTTATGATGGAAGGAAGGTCATTGATGAAGCAGCTGAAGATGGTTGGGCCGAGGGCACTACCCAGAGGAACTCCTGCAGATGGGAGTGGCTTCAACATTGTTTTGCCATAAGGCTTCACATCCTCAGGTTATCTGAAGCATGTCCTTATGGCTCCATTGTGGGCTTCTGTGGCAGCAAGGTGAGTGGCAGCAGACACCCTGGCCACATCAAGCTCCTCTTCCTCAGAGAATGCAAAGCATTCTTCACCTTCCTCCTTCTGCAGCTCCAGACCTCTCTGTAGCACCATGTCGTGCAAGGCTCAGCAAATCAGTACCATTCTGGATACTCTTACAAGTGCATAAGGAAGGATACCCTTAGATCTGTTTCGGTATGTGAATTGCATCTTTAGCAACCCAACAGCTTGCTCATGGGACATGGGGAGATGGTGGGGTTATGGCAATGTCACTGGGCTAGTAATGCAGAGGCGCAGGCTAATGCTCTGAGGACAGGGGATCAAATCCCACCATGGCAGCTGGTGAAATTTAATTTCAATTAATAAATATGGAATTATAAAGCTAGTCTCAGGAATGGTGACTATGACAACTATGATCAATTGTTGTAAAAACCCATCTGGTTCACTAAGGTCCTTTAAGGAGGGAAATCTGCCATTCTTACTTGCGTCTGGCTCACATGTGACTCCAGACCCACAGCAATGTGGTTGACTCTTAACTACGTTCTGCAATGGCCTGGAAAGCCATTCAGTTCAAGAGCAATTAGGGATGGGCAACAAATGCTGGCCTTGCCTATTACGCCCACATCCCATTTAAGAATAAAACAAAACCATCCTGGCCCATGTGCCCAAAGATCTGTCGGTCAAGAATCAGACTGTTCAGTCACATGAAGAACCATGGCAGAAACTCATGGCCTTAAGGTGACATCATTTTCGAATTGAGATACAGCTACTGACAATGAGGCTTGCTCAATGATTGCTCTTGTGCTCATGTGGCTCTGCTTCTATCCTTCCTCTACATCATTAGCAGGGCTCTTCACTGGTGTCGCCAGCCATATCATTAGAGGATAGTCCTGGTCTCTAAAGAGCTACCTGCTGACTCTATTTGGAAGTTCAAAGGTCTGTGAGTGATGTGACAAGCACAGAATGAAGGAGTCATGGCAGTTTCGAGGACATTTTACACAGACAAAGATGAAAAACTTCCTGTGGTCACATTCCAGCTGAACATTAATGCAGTGGAATCCTTTCTGAATGGCAAATACTCCTGGATGATCTAAAGGCAGCTTGATTGTAGTGTGTGCAGTCTATAACTCCCTGTGCCTGTGGGAATCGAGCCACTGCAGCAAGTCTAAGTGCCCTCTTGTTCTGACTGGCCTCATCTGTATGAAAGTAGACTTAAGTGGCAGCTCTGTCGAACATAACATCAGTCACCTAGGCAATGCACTCGTGTACAACAGATCGTGAAATTCTTCAGATGTCGCCAGGAGATCCCTTTAAAGAGCAGGAGATAAAAAAATTCAAAGCTGTGATGACCATGACAGCCACTTGCAGTGCACATGCACCTGGTGTACAAGGAAGGAGGTCTTCCAGGAGGCTGCAGATGTCAGCAACAACCTGCCATGAAAGCCTGAGGCTCCTGAGGCACTGGGGCTCACCCTTGTGCTGATCCTCTGTCTGTAAACTCTGTGGTGGGGTTCTCAGCTCTTTCAAACTGGTGCTCTGTGTCCATCCCCTCTATCCTGTCGGGAGGCAGATGGTCCGATGAGAAGACAGCTCTTGCTCTTGGTTCTATTGTTAGTGTTGCCGCTCCTCTTATTCCTCATCAGAGATCCAAGTTGGAGCTGCAAAAGCTAATCCCATGCTACAGTGAAGGCTTACGGCTAGGAAACGCAGATCAAAATGAGAAAAGTGCAAGGTAGCAAAAACATCTCCAAAATGCTGGAAATCACCTCCATAACAGCGACAGCATGTTCTCAGAATAAATACTGTGAGCAAAAGCCTCTCATCTAGCAAAGAATCAGGTGTCCTGTTTGCAGCATTTAAACACTTCCCAGCCTGTCAATTTGACAGCCCCGTCAATCGTTGCTGTGGCCTCTCCTTGTTGATCTTGGTGAATTTCAGAGAGTTGGGAAATCTTTGCGTTGCCAGTTAAAGCCAGAATTCAGGATTAAATGTGCTTTCAATTTCACTTTTTACATATTTAATTCACAGACGTGCCATTCCCATGGGGGTTTCCCGCGTGCCTTTGCACACTGCTCAAATGCTGAAGTTAGTGGCTTCATATTGCCCTTTTGACATGGCTGCATTTTTTTGATGTTTTAACCCTCCACCCACCCCCTTGCTGTTTAAAATTCTGCCCTAAATCTTTTTAACTTTATTATGTTTCACTATTAATTAAAGAAAATTCTCTGCCTCAGACCCTCTTTGTTTCTAAAAACTGCAGCAAATGGAAAATTGCATTTCTGCACAATTGTGTCCGAGTCTGTGCTTGCAAGGACAAATAGAAAATGAAACTCGGTAATATCGACCTTTGTAAAAACTGATCTCACTGGTGGAAAGCATTTCTGACTTGCTTAAAAAACACCTATAAATCCCGATTTAACAGCAATTCCTATTGCTTGGCTCTGCCAGTGATAGATAACAAAAATGTTGAAGACTGTCAGCCCCATCAGTCCTTGAATCAAATGTTAGGCCTGCAAATTCCACATTGTACAGTAAGGATATAAATATTTCCTACTCATTAAACCAAATCTTGATTCAGTTTCTACTCTCTATGTGCGAAAGTAACAATTTATTATATCCTCAGAACTTGGAGCAGGGTAAGGGCACAGGTGCTGAAGAAAACTGGAAACAGTTGTGCCTTGTTCATTGGCTCAGATCTTTTAGCCAGTGGTGAAGAGGAGGTGTATGCCACTGACTGTGTTTTACCTTTCTTGCTGGCTGCAGCAGGAATTTGCTCTACCAGCTGCAGCAGGATCCATCAGCAATCTAAGCAGGGAAGTCTAGTGGCATGGTTGAAGCCACTTGATCCCCCACCCAACCCCCATCACAGTCTGAAGATATGCCCCTTAAGGTCTGTCTTCACCTCAACGACAGGTAAGTGTTTGTACTAATTGTAAAGGTTTTCTTTAATTTATTTTAAATTCCAGCTCCACCCCCATCTCCTCTCCTATCACCCACTTCGCAGTGGACCATCAGCAAGGTTTCTCCCTGGAGCCCATTCAGACACACTACAACTTTCAATTTGAGCATAAGTGGGTTCCTTGGAGGTTGCAGTGCCATTGCAGCCCTAAAGAGGAGCAAATGTCTCACTGTTTGATGGAGCATCAACCAATTCCCCTCCCATCTTTCTGAAGGCTGCAAATGATACTGGGTTATTGTTCCATGAACATCAGCTATTGTCCAACACCTTGTCTAAGTCACCATTCTTTGTGTTTAAGCTTGGACATTGTCCCTCCCTCCATGTTTATTTCCCATTGTGAGTCACAGCTGTCACAAGTGGAAAACTGGGTCATATTCCCCCTCCCTAGCCCAGTGGTGTTACGTGAATTGCAATGCCACTACTGCCACACAGTAGAGATCAGCCATTTTAGTACACTCTGGCAATCAAACAAGGTCTGTATGACTCAAAGACAGACAGCAGTGCAGTTATGAACCTGCGCCATTGGGGAAACCCTGTAGTTTTATTCTCTGATTTCTGAGAGGTGAGATTTCATTAATAAAGTAATTCCAATATTTTAGCAGCCTAGGGAGCCATGAAGATTAAATGCTTTTCAGAAAAAATTTGAATTCTACTTTTAAAAAATTGAATAAAATTCAAGGTGAAAGTAATATAAACTCCATTGGCTAAATTTAATCTGTTGAAACAGTTTGTGTGCTCTGATGACCTCATCACACTGACATTTTGAATGCATCTATGCTTTAATACAGGCAGCAATATATCTTGGTATGTGATTTCAAAATTACAGCTTATGAAACTTCAAACCATGTACAACGTAAAAACAACTGCAAAGAGAAAACCAGCACAATCATGAAAATGGTGTATTCTGCATTACTGATAAGAACCTTTTGTAGAGTCTTACAGTGGAACTGGGCTCTGTGCCATTACTGTAATATGTGCTTCATATTTGAAAGATTCAGCATCTTTTCATACACCTAAGGATAGAAGTAGCTAAACAGCAACTTAAGAGTGTTCTAGCAATACTAGAGGCCTGAAATCCCATCATCCTGAATCAAGCTTTACAGTGTATAGTGGCACTGGTACATGAGGTCTGTGGGACAAATTTGTTGAAATAAAGTCAAATGCATATCAAACATTTGAGACATACAATGAATGCCACAGGGTTTCATTTGTCTATCACTAATGGATAACTTAATTTTTGTTAGATGATAAACCGAAAAGCAACATCCATGCCTTGTTTTATTTTGGAGCAATCTTGATTGCAGAATTAGATTCCATATGGTCTAAATTTCTGAACAGTTACATGATTTTGAGGCAAGGCATTGGCCCTCTGTGAAATTATAATTAAACTAAAAATGTGCATGTACATGTAAGGATTGTGTTGTGTCCTTTTAACATGGGAACATAGGAACAAGGGACTTAGGAGAAATGAATAGGCCATTGCCGCTATACACTGTAAATCCTCTCAATAAGATCATAGCTGATCTTGTTGTGGTCTCAACTCCACTTCCTTGTCTTCCCCTATGTCCCTTGACTATCAAACATCTGTCTAACTCCACCTTGAATAAATTTAATTGCATAGCCTCCTTTGCTCTCTGGGGAAGTGAATTCCACATACTAACGACCCCGAGAGAATAAATTTCTCCTCATCTCAGTCTTAAAAGAGAGACCTCTTATTCTTAAACTGTGTCCCCTAGTTCCAGTCTCCCCTGAGTGGAAACATCCTTCTGGTATCCACCCTGTCAAGTCCCCTCAGTATCTTATATGTTTCAATAAGATCATTTCTACATTTCTACAGTTTGGACCAGTACTTTTAATTCCCAGTTTTTACTGGTGTTCCATTTTAAGGTATACAAGACCAGTTCAGACCAGTATTCTTATTTCCCATTTTTTACTAGTTTTTCCTTCTGGGCCTTCTAAACTCCAATGGGTAAAGGCCCAACCTGTTCAACCTTTTCTTCATAGAATAAACCCTTCGTCCCAGGAATTAGTCGAGTGAATCTTCTCTGTATTTCTTCTAATGCAATTATATCCTTTTTAAAATAAGAAGACCAAAACTGTACTCAGTATTCTAGATGAGGTCTCACCAAGGCCCTGTACAGCTGCAGTAAAACTTCTCTATTTCTATATTACATCCCCCTTGCAATAAACACCAACATTCCATTTGCCTTCCTGATCACTTGCTGTACCTGCACATTAATTTTTTGTGACTCATGCACGAGGACCCCATGATCCCTCTGTACCACCAAATTCTGCAATCTCTCTCCATTTAAATAGTATACTGCTTTTCCATTGTTCCCACCAAAGTGGACAAGTTCACATTTTCCCACATTATACTGCATCTGCCAAACTTTTGCCCATTTGCTTAGCCTGTCTATAACCCTTTGCACACTCTCTACCTTCTCTTGACAACTTAGTTTTCTATCTATCTTGGTATCATCGGCAAATTTAGCTACCATTCAATCCCTTCATCCAAATCATTGATGTAGATTGTAAATAGTTGAGGCCCCAGCACTGATGGCTGTGGCACCCCACTTGTTACGGCTTGGCAAAGCAAAAAGGACCCATTTATTTTTAGTTAATAATGTGTTGCATTTGAAAGAAAACAAAAATATAACCCATTGCATTATTCTTGCCCATAAAGTCAGAACTCCCTTTCAAAATTTGATTTTTTCAATTCTCAAGGGGAATTGAAAAATGAAAAATAATGCAGCTATACTTACAGACAATAGAAATGCTCTTCCTCAGTCGTGAAGACCGAGACTGAGTCTGAGGGCTGAATTTTTCCATCGGCGAGCAGGGGGCGGTTCCCCCCGACGTCATCCCGCCCCATTTAAATCTTCAGGAAGGCGGGGGCACAGCGCGATCAGCTGTCTGCCCGCCGACCTGTCAATGGCCAATTGAGGCCATGGACAGGATAATTAGAACAATTAAAGGACCTGCCCATCCAACCTTAAGGTTGGTGGGCAGGCCAGGAGCCCCGGCGGGCAATAGAAAAAACGTGAAACCTCATCCGCCGGTGGGATGAGGTTTCATGTAGGTTTTAAAAAAGTTAATTAAATTTTTTGTGAAATTTATTAACATGTCCCATCTCGTGTGACATTGTCACACAAAGGAGACATGTTAATGATTTTTTTATTTTTTTATCTTTAGAGTTTGAAAAGCTTTCAGCGATCTCCCTGAGGCAGCACTTAGCCTCAGGGAGATGTGCACTCTTTCGCGCGCATGCGTGAAAAAGCGCACTCTCGCATTTGGGGAATCCCCCCCTGCCCGCTCGCACAGGAAGCGCATAGCGCTTCCTGGCAGACATCATGCTGGGCGGGCCTTAATTGGCCCGCCCACTTAAAATGGTGGCAGGGCCTGCTTCTCTGGCGGGGACTGGTTCCCCACCTGCCGGAGATTCGGTCGGGCCCGCCCGCCCGACAGGCAAAAAATCCAGCCCTGAGTATCGGATTGAAAGAAAGTTAGAATACTTGTTAAATTAATGTTTGGCTAGAGCATGAAATTAAAAAGCATTTTTACTGATCCAGTTAGACTACTGTGCCAAAAAGAATTGTAATATGTCCTTACCACTTAGAGCCTTGGAGCAGTCAAAATGGTCATTAATTCTGAACTCTTGTCAAATTTTCCAATTTTAACAAGTATGATCATTTTTTATTGGTTCCTATATTGAGTCATGGTACTAAAATATCATTGTATATTGGTGACTCAATGCTTTGATAATTCTATGTTGAGCTAAAAGGGCACTGTGAAATTAATTCCCCTCCTTCTCCCGTTAAGCAGATTACAAAAAGTGGCAGTTTCCATATGGCTTGAGTTTCAAGAGATAAATTTATATGATCAATTAGCCCTTTAAGGTGTGTTTCCTTATCTATTGTTACACCAGCTGCATTAACATTCAGGAGACACTATGATCAAAATCAATTAACAACAATAGCAAATTTTGATGCAGAATACTGCTCTGTACATCTCTTAATAAAAGTAGGGGAGCATTTAAGAGATCAAGATAGCTTAGCATACTTAACACTAAGACAACTAATGGGCAATATAGTTTTAATTATGCGTTAATACTACATAGTACTTCCAGCAATTGCAAAGGCTACAATAATGGTAAGCGTTGACATTAAAATAACCGAATATTTGGATTCTCCTTTCCCCTGCCACCACCTATCTCCCTAACAGTATAAGACAGAAACTTAGTGGCACGCTACTGAGGAGCAGAAAGATGGGGCTGCATCTTCCGGTTGACGAGCGGGGTTCGGGGCCCGCTCACCAACGCGTAAAATTAAGTTGGGCGGGTGTCCCGATGTCACACCACATTATTTACATTTACAGGTGGCTGTGCGCCCGCCGACCTGTCAATGGCCACTTAAGGACATTAACAAAGTAATTGAGGCAATCAATGGACCTGCCCGTCCAATCTTAAGGTTGGCGGGCAAGCCGGGAGCTCAGGCAGGCTTCTGAAAAGATATGAAACCTCATCCAAGGGCGGGATGAGATTTCATGAGAGTATTAAAATTTTTCTGAAATGTCTAAATAAAAGAAATTGACATGTCCCAGCTCAGGTGACAGTGGCACATGAGTGAACATGTCAGTGTCTTTTTTTCTCATCTTTAATCAAACTTTCAAACCTGAGCCGATCTCCCTGAGGCAGCACTTTGCCTCAGGGAGACCTATGCTTCCTTCGCATGCATGCACGAAAGAGCGCACTCCAGGCTTAGGGATTCCCACCCCCGCCCGCACAGGGAGTGCATAGCGCTTCCTGGCAGACGTCACACTGGGCGGGCCTTAATTGGCCCGTACACGTAAAATGGCGGCATGCCTCCAACCGGGGGCGCCGATCGGGACCCGCCCACCTGCGCCTGCTCCCGCGCTTCCCCCGCCAACGGGGGTGGAGATCCTGCCCGTGGAAACATAATTCATGTGCCTTGTAACTACCAGCAGCAGATTGTATCTGATTAAACAACTAATTGTGAAGGAAGGCTATACTGCTGTTTCTTTTTTGCTTAGTGTTACATTGCTCTCAAGATCTCTTCTGCCTTCCTCCTTTTTGGGTCTTTCTGTGTCACCCATTGTTATTGGCGAATAGACAGCTGGATGACTTGCATTCTGGGTTCTGACAATGCCACTCTTCCTCCATCCCAATTTTTGTCCCTCATTGTAGTCGAGGCTCTGGCCTTCACACACTACTTTGTAATGGTATGACTGAGACCAGGAGGCCAATGCATGTAAACCATAGATTCAGATTAAGATTCCACCAGTCCACTTCTGTCCCAGTCACAATTATAAAATATAAAACATTGGACAAATGTGATCGATTGCGAGGGGCTTGTTTATACTGTTAACCGTTTTGCCACTATCAGCTTCAGATTGTTTTTGAAGAAAGAAGTGGTTGCACTTTCAGGAGAAATTATAATTTTATTTCTTCCATCACAAAACAAAAGATATAATTATGTTTTATAGAATTACTGGATCCCTTTTAACATCGGGGAAAACTTTCAGCTACTCTGGGGAACAGAAGACTGGCAGCATTGGATTGGCCTGCTGTTTTGCAAGTAGGAAACTGCGGCAAAGTGTATAACAGATGGACAATCCAATACCACCTGTTAAACATCGAAGTTAAATGTTATCCCATCAAGGCTCTGCAGCCATGGTTGTGTGTTCAACTAAGGATCAGACTAACCAGCATTTGTCATGATAATTTTATATTAAGTGAAGAAAAAAAAATGCATTTATACCACATTGTGCCATGATTGCAAAATGTAATGAATTATTTCTGGAAGGTAGCAACTGTTGCCTAATCTGCATTAGCGCATTGCTTATTTCATTATACCCATTTGTGAAACACCTTGAATGTTTTGTTATATTAAAGATGGTGGGCCAGAATTTGCTATCACAATAAAGATGAGGTGAACACATTCAAATGTTATTTATGTGCAAATCAGACAACAGCTTCTTGCAAACACAAATACAGCTAAACATGGAAATATAGGTATTACTGTTCGAGGCGCTTTGCTCCTCCAAAAGATTCTTTTTCGTCTCATCATCCAAATTAATTGAATGACATGGGCCAGGATTTTACAGTCAGCAAGTGGGGGCGGGCCCGATATGCTGGAGCGTAAAATGACGCGCAATGGCGTCGGGTGTGCATCCCGACTTCATCGCGCTGTCTCACGATGTTTCGTTTGGCGGGCGTGCACCAGAGTCGGCGGCACGCCCACCAATAATTGGAAGGCCTAATAAGGCCATTAATGAAGTAATTAATTTCAAGCTAACGCTACCAGTCTAACCTTACAGTTGGCGGGCAGGTGAAAAGGCTAAGCAGCCTTTACGTTTTTTAGGAAACCTCATCCACGAGCAGGATGAGATTTCCTAAAGCGTTTATGAATTAAACAGAAAAATTTTCTGAAAAATAAAAACATGTCCCCTCTCATGTGACACAGTCACATAAGGGGGACACGTGTCATTACATTTTTATTCTATTTATTTATTTTTTAAAAAGCGCTTCAATCTCCCTGAGGCAGCTCCGTGCCTCAGGAGATTGAAGCGCTCTTTCGCATGCATGAGGAGTGCTGGACCCGACTTTTCCTCCTTCCCCCGCCCACACAGGCAGCATTCAGCGCTACCGCTCCGTATTACGCTGGGCAGGCCTTAATTGACCCACTCACATAAAATGGCGGTGTGGAGCCAATTGCGGGCGGCGGTCGGCTCTGCGACCGCATTCCCCCGTTTCCACCGAGCCCGCCTGACGCGGGAAAAATTCAGGCCATGAAGTTTCTGTACATACCTCATATATAGGGACTAAAATCAACAAAATAGTTAGTCCATCCCAGTCCAAGTACCTTTTCAACATCATGATAAATCTTAGTTACTATCAAGCAACTTCTCCAGTACTGAAAATTAACTTTTACAATTGTAGTTTGGTAGTACAGAACTTGAGTATTTCTGTAAAAAGAGATGTGCCGTTAAAGCTTTTTGTCTTGCACACATCAGGAAGATTTGCGACAATACCAAATCTCAAAGGGAACAACAATTTATACTGTATGATAAGATGATACTGATTGGTTGGCGAGTGGACTCTGATTAGTAGAGGCATTGCCGTGGAGAATACACCAGGGAACAGTTAACTGCCAAGCTTTAGTTTAAATGCAAACCAGGCAGATCGATTTTTATTGGTCAAGGCATTGCCATGGGGAATGAACCAGGGAATGACTGCCCCCAAGCTTTTGTTTAGTTGAAAAAGGTGCAATGCGTGGACATGTTCATACTGTTTGCAAAGGACAGGGCCCTGTGTGTGAATATATCTAGCTTCTAGCATGTGTAAGTGAACACAATGCAAGCCTGACTGATAATCTTAAATTGATTATCAGTGTAAACCTTAGCACAATCAGGATTGTTTAGCAAGTGTTGTCCAATTGCAGAATCACGTCTAATGTTGGACACTATGCTCCGAGTTTTGCATGCACAGGCTGGTTGAGTATGGTCAGTACTATGCTTGTTGCAAACAACCGAAGGGACGTACTCCTTGATATGACACACCAGTCGCTGGAATGTATGGTCTACATACCTGGCATCACACTGGCACTGAAATTCATATACCACATTACTTGTGTGTGGTAGGCAGAATGTCTTTTTGGCTTAATATCGGCATCCTGTTTGTGGAGAATACCACTTGTGTTGCTATTACATCGCAGCAGTGTGAAATGGCTAGCTTCACCTGGTGCACAAGTTTTTGAGATACTTTACTCTTCCAGGGTAATCTGATGTAGACTGGGCTGAAAGGACTGAAAGTTGTGGCCTTAGGCCCAATCAGGAGTTTGCAGAATATACAATAAACAAAGATCTGATCGAGATAGACATTATCCCGCAGGATATTTTTGACGCTGGGTGACCCTGGCAGAACCCAAACTGAGCATCAGTGAGCAGGTTATTGCTAAGCAAGTGCTGCTTGATAACACTGTTGATGACCCCATCCATCACTTTATTGATGATTGGGAGTAGCCTGATGGAGCAGTAATTGTCTGGGTTGGACTTGCCCTGCTTTTCATGCCTGTATCTGTAACTATGAGAAGGACTTTCCCCCGTCGGGGGAGGTTGTGCGGGGACGGGCGGGAGCACGCGTGAACCCGATCGGGTGCACGCTACCATTTTACGTGGGCGGGCCAATTAAGGCCCGCCCAGCGTGACACACACCCGGAAGCACTCCCTGTGCGGACGGCGGGGGGGAATTCCCTGAGTCGGGGGCTGCGCTCTCTTGCACATGTGCGCGAAAGAGTGCAGAAATCTCCTTGAGATTAGTTTAACTTTTGAAAAATTTAATAAAGGTGAAAGAAATTTTAACGACATGTCCCCTCATGTGAAACTGTCACATGAGCTGGGACATGTCCATTAATTTTCTCAAAAATTTTTATTAAATTAATAAACCCTTCATGAAACCTCATCCCGCCCGTGGATGAGGTTTCATGAAAAATGCGAAGGTTGCCTGGGCTCTTCGCCTGCCCGCCAACCTTAAGGTTGGACGGGCAGCATTCTGAACAACATTAATTACTTTCTTAATGGCCTTAACAGGCCTTTTGACAGTTTTGCAGGCGCGTAGCTGACTCGGCTGCGCACCCGCCGAACTGACAGCCTAAATGAAGCGCGGTGATGCCGGGACACCGACCCGACATCACTGCACGTCATTTTACATGTCGGCAAGCGGGCCCCGCCCCTGCTCGCCGATGGGAAAATTCTTCCCTATGTGATGTAGCAAAGTGGCTTCAGGGAAAATGTTCCCTTCACCCTGCACACCATATACCTCTAATTTTGTTCAATTCCTAACTGTTGGCAATTTTTCACAAGCTCACGGAATAGTATTCAGGAATGCACAAAAAACCCTAGATATTTCCCAAGGCATGGAGTTAAATGTATGTTAGCAAACTTTCACCTCTGGGACCTGGGTTCAAATCTAAGTTGATGGAATAGCAGTCTGTGAGCATTAGGTGAAATGAGTTTGGGTAGATTCAACTCACTACCTATTAGGCTTTAATCCACAGGAAAAAGTTATACAACTCAATACAAATTGCAAGTAATTGAATAATCCAATACAAACAGTCCATGGAAGTGGGCGGTGTGGGAAGTGAAATAAGAAATGCTCATTTAATGTTGCATTGAAGGCACATTGTTGGTAGAATCAGAAAGCTTTACACTCTATTGTGCTGTGCACACTATAGGGACTCAGTCGGCACATTGGATTCCCAGTGTCAGACGCTGTTTAATTTCCTGGCATTGACACTAACTTTGATGCTCGACAAGCATGTCTTGCTGCTTTAATAAAGCTAAGATGGATTTACTCTGAATGTACTAACAGCTTCATTACAAATATCTCACATTGCATTTTAAAAATGTTTAGGTCCCAATGATATCTCAAAAGCACATTTGGAGTGGGTGGTGGGGGTAGGAATGCAATGTCAGCTTTAAAACCTGGAAGAAGTCTCAGTGCATCATTATGTATAAAATTCAACAGGGCCACTTCATTCTAATATCACTTTTGGCTTTGGTATTCAATGTGTAGCAGGGGGCATGGTGCAGACCTGCATAGCTCAATCTCAACTAAAGCATTTAGAAGGGCAATCCACAGATGGAATTTGAGTAGCTAGGAGTTGCAGAAGGAGGAAGAAATCTTGTGATGGAATCCAGATGGACAAGGGCTGCATCAAGATTTAGTGATACTTCCCTTGATGTAATGCTGAATTCGATGAGGAGTAGGAGAGAAAACATTGTTCCTAACATGGGAGGAATAACCTGCTGGTACAACAAAGTGTGTGGTTGGAGAAAGGCAGCGAAGTCAACAGCAGAAGCATTGTGCCACAATCTACATTCAATGTAGGAAATGCCTTGATGACCTAACCATTTAGGAAAGGCGAGTACAGTTACACATTTACCCCCATCTTGTGCACAACACCACCCACACCCTCACTCTGCCTTGGCAGGCCCACTCCATTGTATCACTTCTCACACCCACTGCTCTTAGAATTACCCATTACTTATGCACTTCATCACATCCCAATCTACCAGTCACCCCTGTCACTCACTGTGATCCATGTGCAATTTGATGTCTCTCTCATAGTCACAAAACCAAATGCACTGCATCCATCAGGTGAACACATACCATTACAGTCATTCGCTGCTCTGTACCTTTGCTCATTGCAGAAGATAGCACAGAACAGTAGAGCGAGGGGTGGGACCTTAGGTGGGCCTCCACAGATTTCCCAGTGGACAGCTGCAGAGGAGGAAGCACTGGGCATTATAGGGTTTTTAAAAATTTAGTCATTCATGGGATGAGATCCATTGGCCGTGGACATCTCTGGCAAAGTCAACATTAATTACCCATTAAATTACCTTAAACTGCTAGAGTCTGTTTGGTGAAGATACTTCCACAGTGTCGTTAGGGAATTCCAGGATTTTGACCCTCCATTTTAGCATCATTGGAGATGCACAGACTGGGAGCTTGCAACTGTATGGTAACAGAGTTGAATATCCATGACCTGCATGCCATATAACATTCAATCACATTGACTCGATTTCAGTAGCAATAAACTTCATAGCTCTAAGTTACAACATTCTTACCTCATTATTAATTCATATCTATTCTCTCCATCACACTTCATACATATATCAGCAATTGGTGGACCTCCCAGGTGACGAATCATCTGAACAGCTGATTCCTTCTGAGGGTGCACCATCACAGGACACATACCAACCGTGCATTAGCTCAGATACTCGTACTTCAGTGGCTTCAGTTGGACAGATAGTTGGGTTTTCAACTGGTCGCTCACACTTCACAAGTGAACAAGAGCAGATAGTGCTGGTAGGGTAAATTAAGGAGAGCCCGTGAAAGAGGGGATAGCCCTCTTGAAGTTTTATTCAGCTGAGTACAGATGATGTACCCCAGGAGCCACCAATGAGAAGGGTGGTCATTGAGGGAAAACAGGAAGTCTGTGATGTATTGGCAGGCCTTCGTGCACACTGTTAACAATTATAGAGAGAATAAAGGGAACTAACTCAAACACATGTGGGCTAATATCACAGGGCATTGTGGAGATATCTCCTTCCATGGACGTATTGGTCAACTCTAGACTATCTACAATGGCAATAAAATGATTCGATGCAGGGCTTGATGATGACAAATCTGTATGTCAACATGTCTGGCGCCTTACACAGAATGAATGACATCTTAGCCTTAGTCTTCCAGCATGTCAGTGATCTATTTCAAGCCACTGCCCCGTACAGAGTGTGGGAGTGAAGTGCAGCTGGCCCATGAGACGTTGATGAGAGAGGATGTGGAAGTGAGAACTCCACTCAAATCACTTGCACTTCCCACATGCTCCCACGTCGCCTCAGCCAGTACCCATGTCATCTCTTTCCTGATGGCTGAGTCTGGTCCTGCACAAGTGCAGGTGGGTAGCTTTTGCTGGAGTCCAACACCCAGAAGGCACTGGCCAAGAGCAACTCAGCAGTCAAAGCAAAATTCTGAGCAGCCTGCCTCCACCTCTTCTCAAGTTACAGGGATTGCACCACATAGGGATGACAGAAAAAGGAAGAAAAAAACTTTGTAGTGCAACATGGGTATACACATGTTTGACAAAACGTTATGTTGTTAAGTTCCATTCTGATTAGAATCACGTAGCATTTATTACTTTGCACCATTTTCCCATGTTCCCCATGCTTGGTCTCGAGGTGAC
The DNA here is from genome assembly GCF_964194155.1 of Cetorhinus maximus. NCBI lineage: Eukaryota > Metazoa > Chordata > Chondrichthyes > Lamniformes > Cetorhinidae > Cetorhinus > Cetorhinus maximus. The sequence goes on along the minus strand of NC_135879.1, from coordinate 122,606,689 downwards.
AATTTGTCTTTCCAGTTGCTTGTTGATGAATAAGAAATATGATCCAGAATGGGCCATTCAGCTGTTCAAACATGCTCCACCATTCAATGCAATCGTGGTTGATCTTCTACTTAACTCCACATTCCCGCACTATCCCGTATTTCTCAATGCTCTTAATATTCAATCCAGTAAGACACAAATTGACAGAAATGAATGTGGGAATGTACAATGGGTAGTTGGCTGGTTGCAACTCTGCTTTCTGTCAGTGGATTAGGTGTGGGTGATTACATCAGGGAAGAGGGAGATTGATCATGAGATGTGATTGTGACAGTGGTCCAGTGACTAACTGAACCTTAGGGAAGCCATGGTGTCCCAGGCAGCAATGTGAGCAGCTGGTGTGTCACAGGAGTTTCCATTTTCATCCTTGTCCTCCTCTTCCATGGAATCATCCACAGGCATGGCGCACTGAACATCTTGTTCTTCCCGTAGCTCAAATCCTCACTCCTGCGCAACATTGTGCAGAACATAACGCACCGCAATCATTACAAAAGTTGAAGGTGGCTGTAACTTTCACAGCCCATGGTAATGGGTGCCACCACTTCCAGCAGGATGCAGCAGATGGCTGCTAGCATCTGATGTGACAACCTCAGTCTCTGAAAGCACTGCTCTTCCAAGAGGTCAAGGAAGCGGAGCTGCTCTTACGCAGGTAGTGTATCCTGTGGGTATGTTCACTGATGATTGCACAGTGTTCAGCACCATTCAAGACTCCTCAGACACTGAAGAAGTTTGTGCCATCATGCAGCAAGACCTGGATAACATTCAGGCTTAGGCTGATAAGTGGCAAGTGCAACACAGGTGCCGGGCAATGACCATCTCCAACAAGAGTGAATCTATCCATTTCCTCTTAACATTCAATGGCATTACCATCACTGAATCCCCCACTATCCTGGAGGTTACCATTGACCAGAAACTGAACTGAACCAGCCACATAAATACTGTGGTTGCAAGAACATTGGAACATGGGATTTAGGAGCAGGAGTAGACAATTTGGTCCCTTGAGACTGCTCCAACATTCAATAAGATTATGAATGATCTAATGGTGGTCTCAACTCCACTTTCCTGCCTGCCCCATAACCCTGGACTCCCTTGACTATCAAAAATCTATCTAACTCAGCTTTGAATAAGGGACGTGTCACTAAACCTGGGGGCTGCAGTCTTCTTGCCTTTTGGGGCCATGTCTTATTTGTAGCAGTCCTGGGCTGGAAGCACTGAGAGGTGTACGTGTGGCTGTACTTTAAATGTGGCGCCCGGTGTGATGAAGCAGCAAGGTGACGGTGTGGTGGGTGAATTGGAGCCCACCCGCCGTCGAAACAGCATGTTTCTCAAGAATGCATAATTAATGTGGCAGATTTGGGGCAATATGGCGTGAGAAGCCGCCATTGCAGTTGACGGGTAAAACACCCACTACCGCACTTAGTGCAAATCTGGGACAATTCCACTCGTGGTCTCACCAAGGCCTGTACAGCTGCAGTAAAACGTCCCTACTTTTATATCCTATTTCCCTTGGAATAAACACCAACATTCCATTTGCCTTCCTGATCACTTGCTGTACATGCTTACTAACTTTTTGTGATTCCTGTGCAAGGACACCCAGATCCCTCTGTACCACCGAGTTCTGCAATCGCTCTCCATTTAAATAGTATACCGCTTTTTTATTCTTCCTGCCAAAGTGGACAAGTCCACATTTTCCCACATTGAACTCCATCTGTCAAATTTTTGCTCACACATTTAAAGTTTCTATATCCCTTTGTAGGCTCTTTATCTTCTCTTGACAATGTACTTTCCTACCTATCTCATTGCCATTGGCAAATTTAGCTACTTTACATTTGGTCCCTACATCCATGTCATTGATATAGATTGTAAATAGTTGAGGCCCCAATGCTGATCCTTGTGGCATTCCACTACTTATAGCTTGCCAACCTGAAAAAGACCTATTTATCCCTACTCTCTGCTGCCTGTTAGATAACCTATCCTTTATCCATGCTAATATGTTACCCCCACCCGCCACCCACCACCCCCCCCCACCACCTACACCATGAGCTCTTATTTTGTGTAGTAGTAACCTTTTATGTGGCACCTTATCAAAATCCAAGTACAGCAGATCTACAGGTTCCCCATTATAGTTGCTTGTTACTTCCTCAAAGAACTCTAATAAATTAGTTAAACATGATTTCCCTTCCACAAAACCATGTTGGCTCCGCCTGATCCCATTATGATTTTCTAAGTATCCTACTATAGCCTCCTTACTCATGGATTCCAGCAATTTCCCTATGACAGATAGTATCAGACACTGGGTTAAAATTCTGGAACTCTGCCCCTTATAGCACTGTGGGTGTACCTACACCATATGGACTCCAGCGGTTCAAGAAAACAGCTCGTAACCATCTTTCAAGGACAATTAGGGATAGTCAATAAATGCTGGCCTAGCTAGCGATGCCCACATCCCATGAATTAATTTTAAAAAAAGATATTAAGCTAACTGTCTCTCTCCCTTTTTGAATAAAGGTGTTGCATTAGTTATTTTCCAATCTAATGGAACCTTCCCCGAATCTAATGAATTCTGAAAAATTAAAACCAACACATCAAATATCTCACCAGCCACTTCTATCAAGACCCTTGGATGAAATCCATCAGGACCAGAGACTTGTCAACCCGCAGTTCCAACAATTTGCTAAGTACCGCTTCCCTGGTGATTGTAATTTTCTTGAGTTCCTCCCTCCCTTCCAATTCCTGATTTAGAGCTATTTCTGGGATGTTACTTATCCTCTATAGTGAAGACTGATGCGAATTACCTATTCAATTCATCTGCCATCTCCTTATTTTCCATTATTAACTCCCCAGACTCACTTTCTTTAGGACCAACGTTCACCTTGTTAACTCTTTTATTTTTAAATATCTATAGAAACTCTTGTTATCTGTCTTTATATTTCTAGTTGGCTTTCTCTCGTTCTCTAATGTTTCCTCCTTATTAATTTTTTTAGTCATTCTTTGCTTTTTTTTAATATTCTGTCCAACCTTCTGACCTACCACCCATCTTTACACAATTATATGCTTTTTCTTTAAGTCTGATACTATCTTTAATTTTTGTAGATCTCGCCTTTAACTTTTGAGAGGTCAAAGGTGCACTTTCTGACATTGACTCAATGTTTGTCAGACCAGGAGATAAACGGACCTCCGCTGAGATCGCCATTGTAACAATGCACATTTACCATTTCCAGAAACACAAGGTTTCAGTGTACTGAAATCCCAGGTGTTAGGTGAATCCAACTGCCAAAAGGGATTATCACAATAATTTAATTGGACCATGAATTGACAATGATGTGGGGTCACATGGTATAGCAGCCATCTTGGGTCTCTGCTAAAGATATAGCTAAGAAAATTCAAACTGCTTTTCAGAGACATCTTCAGAGCCAGAGAGAGAGAGAGAGAGAGATGGACCTGCAAAGCCATCAGACCGCTGCAATCAACCAGGCTGTTAAAGGGCCACTCCATAGTATCCTAAAAGAGAAACAAAAAACCTCTTCCCTTCTCTACCCTGTTCCATTCTTCAAGCCTACCTGAGAAAACCAGCCTCCGGTAAATCATCTTTAGCAGCCAAGACAGCTGTTGACACATCTGCAATTTAAAAGCCTTTACTTCAGACAATGTAACAAAGGCCAGGGTTTCCAGGGCCCATCATGGCGGGATCCGCTGCAGGAGATTTGGCGGTCCAACCAAAAGTCCATTTACTTTCAGCAGGAGTGGGTGATCCTGGCGGTGTGTGGGACCAGAAAATCCCACCCAACTTGACTATGAAACAACAGACCTGCACCGAAACAGAGACCGAGTTAAATTCCATTTTTATAATGACTGTTTTTATCTTCAACTGTACCTAGTTTTGTGTGTGCGAGAGAGAGTGTGAGTGAGAGAGTGAGTGAGACTTTGTCTTCTTTACTAACCTCCATGGCAAGGGTGTATAAAAATAAACTAACTTTTCCTTTTTAAATGCAAAAAACTTGCTGCTAGGTTATTTAAACTTGATTCAATCACTCCGAATACAATATACACTTTCACGTACAAATATATTTGATCATGAGCAATAAAAGGTGACAATTTAAAATTGTCCATGACCTTTGGAATTTTGGAGGATTATAACTAATACCTCTACTGTGACTGCAGCCACTTCTTTCAAGACCCTAGGATGCAGGCCATCAGGTCCTGTGACTTGTCAGCCTTTAGGTCTAATAGTTTCCCCAGTACTTTTTCCACGCTGTTGGTGATTGTTTTAAGTTCCTCCCTCCCTTTCGCCTCTTGACTTTCAAGTATCTTTGGGAAGTTATCTAAGTCTTCTACAGTGAAGACAGAGATAAAATACCTGTTCAATGCTTCCTCCATTTCCTTGCTTTCCATTATTCATCCCCAGACTCTCTTGTTGGAGGACCAACACTCACTTTAGTTACTCTTATCTCTTTCAAATACTTGTAGGGACTTTTACTATAAGCTTTATATTTCTAGTTATCTTTCTCTCCTACTTTACTTTGTTCTTCCTTATGTTTTTTTAATCATTCTTTGTTGTATCTTAAAATCTGTCTAATCTTCTGACCCGCCACTAATCTTTACAGAATTGTACAGTGTTCCTTTCAATTCGATACTATCTTTAACTTCCTTATTCAGCCACAAGTGATGTATCCTTTTCAAAGAGCCTTTTTTTTTACTGGGATAAATCTTTGTTGAGAGTTTTTAAATATCTCCCTAAAAATCTACCACTGCTTCTCTATTGTATTACCCTTCAACCTAGTTTCCCAGTTCACGTTAGCCAACTCTACCTTCATGCGCTCATTACCTTTACTTAGGTGTAAAACACTAGCCTTGGACCCACACTTCTCACCTTCAAACTGAATGTGAAATTCTATTATATTATGATTACTGTTGTCTTTACTACGAGGTTGTTGATTAATCCTGTCTCACTGCACATTACCAGGTCTAGAATACTCCCTAGTTGGCACTAGAATGTACTGCTCTAAGAAATTGTCCTGAATGCAGTCTTATGAACTCATTTAAGGTTACATTTGCAATCTCTGACCTTATCTGCCAGTGTACTCTTAAGTTTATATGTTCTATCCCTTCCTGCCATGCTCTGATTATTACTACCCAAATCTCTACCCTACCTACATTGTTATTTCTTTTATATACATCTCCCCTCACATGATTCCTCCCTCCATTTAGTTTAAAACCCTCTTTACTGCTCTCATTATATGACTCATCAGAACGCTGGTCCCAGCACGGTTCAGGTGAAGGCTGTCCCAAAGGCTGTCCCACTTTCTGTAGTACTGATGCCTTTGCCCCATGAATCAAAACCCATTTCTCTCACACCCATCTTTGAATTCATCTCTCTAGTCTTATTTAACCTACGCAAATTTGCTCATGGCTCAGGTAATAATCCAGTGATTATCTTTGAGGTTTTGCAGCAGAGGCTGGGGATTCTGGCCCCCGAAAGCCTGTCCACCATCTACTGGGCACAAATCAGGAATGTAATGGAATACTCTCCATTTGCCTGGCTGAGCACAGCTCGAGGAACATGAAGAAGCTCAACATCATCCAGAACAAAGCACCCTTCAAGACTGGCATCCTATCCACCACTTTAAACATTCACTCTCTCCACCATTGACACACAGCAGCAGCTGTGTGGACCATCTTCAAGATGCACTGCAGCAACTTGCCAACACTCCTTTAGCAGCACCTTCCAAAACTGCAACCACTGTCACTGAGAGGGTAAGGGCAACAGATGCATGGGAATACCACCACCTTCAAGTTGCACTCCAAATCACACACTTTCCTAACTTGGAACAATATCACTGATTATTTACTGTTACAGGGTCAAAATCTTGGAACTCCCTTCCTAGCAGCACTGTGGGCGTACCTAAACCACATAGACTGCAGTGGTTCAAGGCAGCAGCTCATCTTCACCTTCTCTAAGTAAGTAGACATGAGAAACAAATGCTGACCTTGCCAGTGATGCTCATATCTCATGAAAGAAGAAAAAATGTTCGACCCCCTTTGCTGTTCCCTGCTCCTCTGCTGAGTGCACCATTCTCTACACAGAGGTCTGTTGTTGCTGCTGATCTCTTTGCTACTTGTCTGGTGTCCAGTTAATGGCAGTCATGGTGCTATTCATTCTGATGTACTGTGTCAATAACATCTGAAGCCCACAAATGACCTTCTCAAGACAAATACTCTCAACAACCTCTTCCCAAGTGGGAAGTAAGAATGAGAGCTGAGTATTTATTGTTGTCTGTATTTGCAAATTTTAATTAGCTCCATGAATTGCATATGATGTAAAATTTAGAAACTTCTTCAACATTGTCTCACTTAATTTGTCTCTGTAGAGGGGTTTATACAGAAGCATTGACAGAAGCCAGAGTTAAATCTGGAAATCACTCCACTTGAGCTAACTTCAACAAGTTGCCAGTTCCACCAATTTTAACAACTTTTCCAAATGTCAACCTTGTCAGTCTCTTCAGCCAAAATATGTTACAGCCATCATTTTCATACAATGTCATTCACCTCACCATTAAAGTGCAAGTCTGGCCCAGGCATGGTGTGCAAAAGAAAAAAGTCTGAATAAATGTCGATCACCAGCTTCACAGCACTGCTCTCTTGTGATTCATACAAAACAAAGTTTTAAGCAGCAGCTTGTACTGAAAATGATATCAATAGCACTCCAGTCCAAACAGAACTGCAGCGAAAATCCACCGGGAATTTTTAGAAAGGGATCCTCCAGATTGCATTCCAGTTGATTATTACTGCAATTCCTTTGGGACTGAAGCATTGCTGATATCAGTTACAATTTGAACAACTGACATGTGATTTGGACAATCCCTATGTGGAAGTCCTAATGGATTCTAACAGCATTCTGAGAGAATGAAGCAGTGCCGGTATCAGTTACAATGAGAGCTGATCCTGAAAGTTCTACTTTGTATTTACCAAAGCACCATAGTGACCATTTGTTAGTTCCTGCTCAGGAATATGTTTAAACTCTCATCACCAAAATGTGCAATTCCTATGCATGTTAAACCAATGCGTTGAATATCGTGATCTGAAAGCACGCAACTTTGTCAAATAAGAGGCAAGAAGTAACTGGAATTATGGAGACAGAGCACAGGAGACAGGCTTAAAGGAAGATATGCAAATGCACTGGAACACAGAAAATCATAAGATATTTATTTGGCATCAGTTTAACTCAGTTATAGTGCTCTCACTACTTAAATCATAGGACCACAGAATGGTCACAGCACAGGAGGCCATTCAGCTTGGTCTGTCTCTGCCAGCTCCCTGTAGATGCAACTCACTTAGTCCCACACCCCCACCTTTTTCCTGTAGCCCAAACTCCCATGCAGTGCATTCCAGATCCTAACCACTCACTGCATAAAAAAAGATTTTCCTCATGTCATGTCGCTTCTTTGGCCAATCATCTTAAATCTGTGCCCTCTGGTTCTCAATCCTCCTGCCAATGGGAACACTTTGTCCCCATCTAATCTGTCCACACCCCTCTTGATTTTGAACACCTCTATCAAATCTCCAGAAAGTTGTTGGTTTAAACGCTGCTCCTGGTCCTGAGTTCAATCTTTCTTGTAAAGTATACGCAAGATTCCATAGCAGTAAGCAATAGTCTGTAATCATGGCCAACATTAATCCCTCAGTGAGATAGATTTATTGTCATTTATCTGATATGCTTTTTCTGTTAGAATCTGCAGTATCGAAAAAGGTCATTTAGCCAAACTGGTTTATGCCTGTCTTTTTACTCCACTTGGGCCTCATAAAGTTCTAATTACCTCTTCCCACCCTGCTCCCTTATCCCTCCATTCCATTCTTCCTCATTAAGCCTCCCGTTAAATATGTCAATAGCATTTGATTTGGCCACCCCACATAGCAGCAAGTTTCATATTCTCACCACACTCAGGTGCTAAAAAATATCTGCTAACATTTTTCTTGCATTTGTTAGTGTTTAACTTAAATTTACGTTCCCTTGTTCTGGACTCGCCCACAAACTGATTGAAAGATGGCTTCAAAATAGTTTCTTTGCATCCACTCTTTGAAATTTTAAAGAATTCCACCTTTCAGTCTTTTATTTTTCGGCATGTTCAATCTTTCTTGATAATTTCATTCTCTGAATTTTAAATCTTTTCTGCACTTTCTCTCGTGCTTCAGCGTCTTTTTTGCTACACAGAGACCAGAAATGTGCATGTGCGAGAGTGGGCGGGTTCCCGATTGGTGCCCCCCCCCGGTCGGCTGCATACCGCCATTTTACGCCGGCAGGCCAATTAAGGTCCGCCCAGCGTGACGTCTGTCAGGAAGCACTATGCACTCCCTGTGCGGGTGGATTCCCTGAGCCTGGAGTGCGCTCTTTCACGCATGCACATGCAAAGTGCTGCCTCAGGGAGATCGGCTCAGGTTTGAAAGATTGATTAAAGATCAGAAAAAAAAATACTGACATGTCCCCTCATGTGCCACTGTCACATGAGCTGGGACATGTCAATTTCTTTTATTTAAACATTTAATACAAATTTTAATACCCTCATGAAACCTCACCCCGCCCGTGGATGAGGTTTCATGTTTTTTCAGAAGCCTGCCTGGGCTCCCGGCCTGCCCACCAACCTTAAGATTGGACGGGCAGGTCCACTGATTGCCTCAATTACTTTATTAATGGCCTTAAGTGGCCATTGACAGGTCGGCGGGTGCACAACCGACTTGGCTCTGCGCCCGCCAACCTGAAAATGTACATGACGCGGGGTGACGTCGGGACGCACGCCGGACGTCACCCCGCATCATTTTATGCATTGGCGAGCGGGCCCCACCCTCCACTCGCCGACCAGAAGATGCAGCCCCAAGTATATTCTAACTAAGGTTTTATATAAAACTTTGTCCACTCTTTACAGCCTTTTTAAATCATATGCTGTATTTTTAGTGATTCATGCAACCTTAGTCTAGGATCTCTTTGCCACTTTGGCTCATTTAATTTTTTATCATCCAAGGAATAAAATGACCTCCTTATTCCTCCTACCAAAATGAACCAATTCAGACTTGATTGTTTTGAATTTCATTTGCTGTTTACCCATCCATTTTGCAAGCCTGTTTATGTCTATATTTTGTTGCAATCTTCACATTATTAGCCATACTCTCCAATTTGGTCCAATCTGAAATTCCTAACCCCATACCTCCAATTTCTGAGTTCAAAACATTTACCAACATAGTGAACAACAGTGATTCCAACGTGGATCACTGTGGGCCACCACTTCTCCCTCTCCTCCAGCCTGAGAAACCTCCCTTAATTATTGCCCTATGTTTAATGTTTCATAGTTACCTTTCAGTCCATTCTATTAGCTAGTTTCTGAATCAATATGCCCTGACCTCTGTTATACTGTATCTTTGAACGTCAGCCACAACTCAGTTGGTAGCACTCTCAGCTTAGTCAGAAGGTCCAAGTTCCACTTTAGAACTTGGGAAACCTCCATAACATCACTCTACTTTGCCACTGCCTCAGCTGATCTGCCGTTGAAACCCTCATCCATCACTTTGTTACTTCTAGACTTGACTATTTCAATATGCTTCTGGCCAGAATTCCACGTTCTACTGTCTGTAAACTTGAACTCATCCAAAACTCTGCTGCCCATGTTCTAACTCACACCAAGTCCTGTTCAGCCCTCAGTCCTGTCCTCGCTAAGCTAGACTGCCTCCTAGATAAGCAACGCCTCAATTTTAAAATTCCCATCCTTGCTTTCAAATCTCTCCATCGCTTCACCCCTATCTCTGTAATCATCTCCAGCCCAAAACCCTCAGGTATCTGCACTCATCTACTTCTAGCCTCTTGAACATTCCTGATGTTAATCATTCCATCATTGGTAATTGTGTCTTTAGCAGCCTAAGCCCTAAGCTCTGAAGCTCACTCCTTAAACCTTTCTGCTTCTCTATCTGCCTTTCCTCCTTTAAGACACCCCTTAAAACCTACCTGTTTGAGCAAGTTTTTGGTCATCTGCCCTAGTATCTTCAAATGTGGCTAGGCATCAAAGTTTGCTTTATAACGCTCCTGGAAGCACCTTGGAATGCTTTATTATGTTAAGTGCATTCCAAGTTGTTGTTATTATTACTGACAATAAGCAAACTGTTCCTATTGTTCCGTGGAGTAGTTTGATATAGTTTTTGAAGACAGAAATTAAATCTGTTGTCCACCAGTGCTCTGGGACCATTCATATACCTATTAACTTTTTAGATAAGGATAATAATGCTGCCACCCATCAGCCTTCTTGGCTTTTTCAACTACTAGCATTTCCTCTTTACTATCCTCTTCAGTGAAAACAGCAGCAAACTATGTACTCAGCATCTCTGCCCTTTCAATATCCACTCCTGTGAATTCATATTGATCAATCTTTAGTGACCTTATTTTAAGTGTCCTTTTGTTATTCCTGCTTGTAGGATGTTTTAAAAAATATGCTTTGATATTTTCATTTCATATTCCATCTTTACCTTCCGAATTGTCTTTCCACCTTATTTCCTGCTCTCCTCATATTTCCCTTTGCCATCTTTCCTCTTTGTTGTTTATGCACTTTGCATTTTTTTCCTTTAGATTCAACTTGATTAATGGCATCTTATTCTTGGCTAGATTATCCTTACTTTTTTTAATGGAATATATTTCTCCTCAACTCTTATCAATCTTGCCATTAGATAATGCCATATACAGTTCCCCAGTTTAACTTGTATTGCTCCATCCACATCCCTTCATAGTTGTTCAGGTCACTGATTTGAAGCATTGGGCCATAACTTCCATGGAGTGGCAATCAGACTCGGATTGCCACTCTGCTCCTTTTTACTTCCACTGAAATGCAGCTGCACTTCCTCGCCCAAACCTCTCAGTCGAGTACAGGAGAATTGGATAAAAGGATGGCACGCTCCCGCACCCAATGTTTTGCAGGTAAGTTTAAAGATCCAGCCTCTTTGAGAAGCCAGAGAGAAGGCAAGTGCGTAAGGTAAGTGGGTAGGATGGTGAGTTGGGGGAGGGGGGTGGTGGGCAGTGGGGGAGGAGTGGTCGGGTGCATGATCAGGTGGTCAGGATGGTCAGGTGGTTGGGGGAGGTTGGTCAGGGCGGTTGGGTGGACAGGGGGGTGGTGGTCAGTGAAGGTAGTCTTAGGGGTAGAAGGGTAGTCGAGAAGTCAGAAAGACAGTCGGGTTGGGGGTACTAGTCGGGGTGTGGTTGGAGGGTTCCTTGGGGGTAGTTGAGGGGATGGTCGGGAGGGTAGTCGGGGGGGTTGCGGGCTAGTCAGGGTGTGGCGGGGGGTGGCTGGGGTGTTCCTGTGGGGAGTCAATACTATAGTTACCCAAGAGTTAGAAGTGGTTTCAATTCTTCTAACTTATCCCGAGTAACTATTCCTGTAAAACAGTCAGAACCATCTGAAGACTGTGATTTAAATGGGAGTTTTGGATGGTTCCCAGGGCAGAGTAATTGCTCAATGGAAGTTTGAACTTCCTGGGCAATTCCAATGCAATCCTTACGTGGGGACCTCTGGGGAGGGTCCCCCAGCACATCTTTGGGGTATGACACCCTGGAAATCAGAAGTTATGGGCCAATAACTCTGTTTATTCCTCCACAGATGCTGACTGATCTGCTGAAGGTTTCCAGCATGTCTATTTTATTTTGTTTCAACTTTTCAACATCTGCGATATTTTCCATTTGTTCCCATCAAGTGCTCCTGTGCTGACTTCTCGTATTCCATTACTAGGTCTCACAGTGCTTTTTCTCTTGTGGAAATGGAAGATGAATCATGCACTAGTTGACTGCTTCGTCTACAAAACAACTCATTGCCTTTGAAGCAGTGTGTGTAAAAGGTGGCAAAGAAATTTAAGTTTGCTCTTTCTTTGCACATCTATGGATATCCTAGTCCAACATTTGGGAAACAGACTAAATTAATCCTCAAAAATCAACATTTCATATCAGCACAGTCCAATATTTCCTTGGAAGATAAATATACGGCTTCAATTATCATAACTGCCTTTTGAAATGTCTAAATCTCTAAATCCCCTAGTAAATGTGGTGTGAGAGAATGTGAGAATGTCGTGGTGGGAAAAGCTTGAGAAGCAGTAATGTATTAACAAGCAGATTTTTGAAAATTTCATGATCTTAGATTAATCTATGTATACGGAAGTAAATCAAGTACATAAAACATTAGATGATAAACTGGAGTAGGAACTAAATTTCCTGAGCAGAGGTGATTCAAACATACTGATTAGCTTAGGAAATAAAAGGGAGAAAAATATTGATGCAAAACAGTGAATACATTTACCAAAAGTAAGAAAAACAAGTAACAAATTAGTGAAGTGAAAATAAAAATTAAGACCATAAGACATCGGAGCAGAAATTAGGCCATTGGCCCATCGAGTCTGCTCCGCCATTCAATCATGGTTGATAAGTTTTTCAACCCCATTCTCCCACCTTCTCCCCGTAACCTTTGATCCCCTTACCAATCAAGAACCTATCTATCTCGGTCTTAAATACACTCAATGACCTGGCCTCCACAGCTTTCTGTGGCAATGAATTCCATAGATTCACCACTCTCTGGCTAAAGAAGTTTCTCCTCATCTCTATTCTAAAAGGTCTTCCCTTTACTCTGAGGCTGTGCCCTCGGGTCCGAGTCTCTCCTACTAATGGAAACATCTTCCCCACGTTCACTCTATCCAGGCCTTTCAGTGTTCTGTAAGTTTCAATCAGATCCCCCCTCATTCTTCTAAACTCCATCGAGTATAGACCTAGAGTCCTCAAACGTTCCTCATATGTTAAGCCTTTTATTCCTGGGATTGTTCTCTTGAACTTCCTCTGGACCCTCTCTAGGGCCAGCACATTCTTCGTGAGATCCAGGTCCCAAAATTGCTCACAATATTCTAAATGTGGTCTGACCAGAGCCTTATAAAGCCTCAGCAGCACATCTCTGCTTTTATATTCTAGTCCTCTCGAAATAAATGCCAACATTGTATTTGCCTTCCTAACTACCGACTCAACCTGCAAGTTAATCTTAAGAGAATCCTGGACTAGGACTCCCAAGTCCCTTTGCACTCCAGACTTCTGAATTCTCTCCCCATTTAGAAAATAGTCTATGCCTCTATTCTTCCTACCAAAGTGCATGACCTCACACTTCCCCACGTTATATTCCATCTGCCACTTCTTTGCCCAGTCTCCTAACCCGTCCAAATCCTTCTGCAGCCTCCCCGCTTCCTCAATACTACCTGTCCCTCCACCTATCTTTGTATCATCTGCAAACTTAGCCAGGATGCCCTCAGTTTCTTCATCTAGATCATTAATGTATAAAGTGAAAAGTTGTGGTCCCAACACTGACCCCTGCGGAACTCCACTAGTCACCGGCCGTCATCCTGAGAAGGACCCCCTTGTCCCCACTCTCTGCCTCCTGCCAGACAGCCAACCTTCTATCCATGCTAGTACCTTGCCTCTAACACCATGGGCTCTTATCTTACTGAGCAGCCTCCTGTGCGGCACCTTGTCAAAGGCCTTCTGGAAGTCCAAGTAGATAACATCCATTGGCTCTCCTTTGTCTAACCTACTCGTTACCTCCTCAAAGAATTCTCACAGATTTGTCAGGCATGACCTCCCCTTGATGAAACCATGCTGACGTTGCCCTATTTTATCATGCACTTCCAAGTATTCTGAAATTAACTGGTACAAATGAAATAATTCAACAAAATAAGAGAAGGATATTAAAGAAATTGGAGAACACAACAGGGCCAAAATTCCAATGGGTCTGCTCTGCTTGTCTAAGTATTATGGAGTGGTACTCCCATTGACCTAAACTGAATGCTGCAGACTTTTGTGCTAACGCCCAGGTATGGGATCATTTATATAAACAGGGGCTTCAGATGTGCGAAACCGAATCTTTCAGTAGGTGGTGGAACAGCCTGCTATCACTCTGATAGGGAGCATCAGAAGATCAATTAAGAGCTGAAGAAAAGTACATGTATAAGTCTTTAGCTTGCAGACTGCAGATCCTGGCTGTACGCATCTATCTTGAATCCAGTGTGGTTCCAGAATTGAAGATTTACAATTGACATGGTCTCCTCAGTATAGCAAGAGAAATGCCATGAACAAAGAAGACCAGTATATATTGCCTTCATCGATCTCACCAAGGCATTCGATCACTTGTGCAGGGGTGGTCTATTTAGGCTACTGCCAAAGCTGCTCAATGAGGTCTCCTCTTTCTATGACAACCTGATGAGTAAGGTCAGCTATGACACGGCAACACTGGAATTCTTTGAGACCCACAGTGGGGTCAAACAGGGTTGTGTTCTGTTACAAACACACTTTGGTATATTCTTCTTTTTGCTGCTGTCATATGCTTTCATCTACAGAGGGTATGTACTTAAATACCGGAATTGACAGAAAAGCTGTTCTGCCTTGCCCATCTGAGATCCACGACAAAGGTGCACCAAGTCCTCATCATATGCTTACAATGCCACACTAGAATTCCAAATCGAGGAACAACTTCAGCGGCAAATGGGCAGATTCTATCATGGCTGCAAAGAGCTTGCTTTGACCATCAGTATCAGGAAAACAAATGTCATGGTTCAGAATATTGCCAAATTACTATCTATCAGCATTGACAATGTGCTACTGGAGGATGTTTATAGCTTCACACATCTAGGCTCCACAATCACCAGCAATCCGTCACTTAATGCTGAAATCAACAAACACATTACAAAAGTTGCATCTGTTGTGTCCAAGCTGAGTAAGAGAATGTGGAACAACAACAACCTGATTGAGAAAACCAAACTGCACGTCTACCAAGCCTGCATCCTCAGCGCAGCCCACTACACAAGTGAGACCTGAACAACTTACCTAGGCAGCAGAGAAAGCTGAATAGTATCCACTTTTGCTGTCTCAGGTGTATCCTCAGCGTCTCTTGCAGGACAAGGTCTCCAACTCAGATGTACTGGAGTATGCTGATTCCATTGCTAAGCTAACGACATCTGCACTGACTTTGCCACATTCATTGGGTATACAGCCACCATCCATTCAAAGACCTTGGCCAGGATTTTCTGGCCCCGGTCCGCAGGCCAGCCAAAAGTCCACTGAATTTGGTGGAACCGGAAAATCCCGCCCCTTCTGTCTTTTGAACTGGCCACTGGATTATGACCTCCTGGGTGTCAATACCTCCGCTACAAGGACACCTGCAAGCAAATATGGAAGATGGCAGACATTGACGCTGACGAGGGGGGACAGTCGAAGACGGCCATGACCTCTGGAGAGTGATTGTTTGGAAGGGCATTGAAAGAGGTGAGCAGAAATGAAAAGCTCAGCTGGCTGAGAAGAAGGTCCAGAGAAAACAGGCCAGTAAATCAAGGACCATTTTAGCCCGCTGTCTTCCTTTGCAGCAAATGGGGCAGAGACTTATAAGCCAGAGTGGGACTCCTGAGCCACACTAGGTGATACCTAACACAGAGTTGACCACCATGGCTCAAACCATTATCTTATGAGGCAGAAGGCTGCCACCCCTTAAAAAAGCCAAATGGAAGTTCAATCAAGATAATCAATCTTCTTGAGCTGCTTATTTCAAAGAAGTCTCGGTTCTTTATAAGGAGCAAAACCACACATCTGTCAACTCCCTGCTGGTGAAGGATTGATTGAGGGAATTTACAAGTTTAATAGGTAAAATTTGCAAGGTATCCCAGGAAACACCAGAATTTTCTTCTCAATTTGCATGGTGCTGAACCTAACCCAGCACCAATTAAAATTTTGAGCCCAACATCAAACAGCAAAAAACAAAGTGGGGTACTTGAATATACAGAAAGAATGAACCAGATCTTCCAGTCTCTGGATGGTTGTATCCCGGAGGTATCCTAGAAGATGCGGTAGGGTCCCCTTGGAAGTCCCAACGCAGCTTCAACTTCCGATGGACATTCCCCCTCCCTTTGGAACCCTCTGAAACTCTGATTTAAAGTCAGAGACTTCGGATGGTTCCAACTCACTCAACAGAAATGTTACTCAGGAAACATTAAAAAGATTAAAACCAGTTCTAACTCCTGGGTAACTTTACTACTAATCCCCGACCCCCACAATGGACCACCCAACTACCTCCCCTGACCACCCAACTATCCACGCCACCCTACGACTACCCCCAACCCCCCCAACTGTACCCCCCACTCCCCAACTAACCCCAACTCCTCACTAACCTCCTGACCCCCCACTGCACCACCCGACTACCCTCCCCACCGCCCAACTACCTCCCTATCCTCAACTAGTCCTGACCACCCAACTATCCCTCCCACACCCCAACTACCCCACCCAACTCCCCCGACTAATACTACCCCCTACCCACTTCCCTTCTGTCTGGAGCTTGTCAAAGCAGCTTTGGGATATTTAAACTTACTGGAATATGGCAGCTGGTGCTGTAAAAGGGCTTAGAATGCCCCAACGCTCCTGCACTATGAAGAAAGGATTCAGCAGCAGGCATGCTCCACATTTCTCAGGAGGCTCGGTTCAGAAATCTGGGCATGAAATGTGGAGCTCCAGTGAAGGGTAAGTAAATAGGAGCAGAGTGGCAATCTGACAGTGATTGCTACTCCACGGAAAATTCAGCCCAATAACAAGTCACCTGTAACAGGAAGGGTAAACTTGACAAAATAATTCTGCTGTTAAATGGTTTTTGTAACTGCCCTCTTTACAATTTTAAGGAGATTTTATTGTTTTGCTTTAATTTGAATCCTCTTAATATCATACATCATTCTTTGAGCGTTGAGTTCACGATATGGTTTATTCCCAAGCCACTCAATATTGATCTATAAACATTACAGGAAGACATTCTTTCATTAAGGTGACAAGTGTCAGCTATGGAAAATTGATTTTCCCACATTTTGATCCTAGCATCAACCACTTCCATAATGCAGGTTAAATGCATAATAATTCTACATGGCTCCAACAATGCATCTTAAATCAAGCAATAAAAGAACAAATGCTTGGTGGACCCATCCAGTTTCCACATCAGCCCCTCTAACTGAGATGGCCAACTTGATGTCAAAAAGTGTGAAGTGATTTTATAGCATTGTTCGGCACTAATCAAGAGTTTAGACAGAGACTGTACACTATTACTTTACTTAGGTTTGTGCAGGCATCAACAGTCTTTAGTGCTATTTTTCTCCCTGATGAGTCCTCATACATCCAGAGTCAATTAGATCTTTCAGGCTTCTGAATTACACAGGTCTTGTAACTAATTGCCAAGTGTTATTAGACTGTATTGCTTAAAAACTGATTTCACATAATTTGTGGAATAAGCTGTTCAATTTTATTGATTGTAATAAAGTGCAGTAGCAAGTTAGTTCATTATTCTTTCAAAATGATCGAAATATATTTAGATAAAATGAAAGTGTTTCCAACCTAAGGCAGGTCAACACTGATGTATGCTGTCTTCATAACAGAGGGAAAGAAAGGAAAAGCTATTTATTTAAAGGGGCTAGTACCTTTCATGACTATACAGCGTGGCAAAACATTTTACAGTCAATGAAGCATTATTTTTGAAATGTAGTCACTGCTAAAACATTTGTTTATTTCTTTGAATATACAGAACAACCAGAAAAACCATGTGGAACATTGTGTCACAATAATGTCAAATGATAAATGTGCAAATGAAATGATAATGTGTATTTTTATCATTGTCATTCTTTGTGAACATAAAATGTTGTCATGTTTATTTTGTTAAATGCATATGCCTTTGAAAATTACATTTTCAAAAACATTATTCCCCATTTTCCAAAAAAGAACCAACAGTGGGAGAAAAGTTTTGATTTTCATACTATGGGAAGAATTTTCCGGTCGGTGAGCGGGGGTGGGGCCCGCTCGCTGACATGTAAAATGACGCGCAGTGACGTCGGGCAGTGTCTCAACATCACTGCGTGTCATTTAGATTTTCAGTTCGGTGGGTGCGCAGCCAAGTCGACTGTGTGTCCGCCGAACTGTCAAAGGCCTATTAAGGCCTGTTAAAAACTAATTAAAATAGTTAAATGAGCTGCCCATCCAACCTTAAGGTTGGTGGGCAGGCAAAGAGCCCAGGCTTTGTCACATCAGAGGACACGTCTTATAATATTTTCTTTTCTGTGTTTAGCTTTTAAAAACTTTAACTAATCTCCCTCACAGAGGTGCCTCAGGGAGATTTCTGTGCTCTTTCACACAATGCGGTCCCGACTTAGGGAATCGCTCCCCGCTTGCACATGGAGGGCTCAGCACTTCCGGGCGACCCTTAATTGGCCTGCCCATGTAAAATGGTGGTGCGCACCCGATTGGGGGCGCTGATCGGGTTCGCGCTCGCTCTAGCCCGCCCCCACACAACCCCCTCCGACAGGGGGAAAATTCAGCCCTATGAGTATTTTTGTATTAGGTGCAAAGCAAAGGTGCACATTTGTGCTTTTGTATTAACAGCGTTAAGTTAAACAGATAACAGAAAAATCTGGTTGGGATACAGCATTTTGCGGTCTTTGTTCTAGAAGGTTAGACTGTAACTGGATCAGAATTTACCACAACATGACAGTGTGTGTCCCAAGGAAATGCTGACTGTCAGTTTAAAGGAAATCCAATATTCTCAAGAGAAAATCATGGAGTACTGCTGTATTTGGTAACTGCTACCAAACTGGAACAAATCCTTGGCGAGCCTAATAGTATTGCTTTACTCTTGGAATCTCTTGTCATGAAAACTGAACTCATCACTTGCTGATTCTCCACTGAAATCCCCATTGAATACTGTGTTAAACCTTTTCCAGTTCCCGTTTCAAAATGTGGTGACTTTTCAAAAGAATTGTATTTGTGAGGTCAGTGGAAGATCACCTAAAAAGCACAGGGCAGGCAGGTGCAATTGCCATATATGGATATATGGATGCCTGTGCCCATGAGATCTTCGGTTCTGGTCAGTCCTTGCGCTGGCCTTTCGGGCCTGAGGCAATGATGACGGATGAATTTCTTCTCCTGATTGTGGATCAGAGTCTTAATAGGAATATGTCAAGGACATACAAATGAGTTAAAGTTGCAAATCGAGGTGGGGTCAGGTCAAGGAAAGCAAGCCCTGCACCTAATATAAAAACAGAATTACCTGGAAAAACTCAGCAGGTCTGGCAGTATCGGCGGAGAAGAAAAGAGTTGACGTTTCGAGTCCTCATGACCCTTCAACAGAACTGAGTATAGTAGTTCTGTTGAAGGGTCATGAGGACTCGAAACGTCCACTCTTTTCTTCTCCGCCGATGCTGCCAGACCTGCTGAGTTTTTCCAGGTAATTCTGTTTTTGTTTTGGATTTCCAGCATCCGCAGTACTTTTTTGTTTTTATCCCTGCACCTAATATGTTCCCTTGTACAAAGGTCGAAAAGGATCTCATCGCCTCTATCCATCCCCTGAAATTGTTTCGAATGTTAGGTGCTGATATTGTTGATCTTGAACCCCTGCGTACCAAGTTTATAGCACCACCTGAGTTCTGCACTGGAATCGCTGTCTTTTTAAAAAACACGATGGAGGAGAAATTTGTTCACAAAGCGCCACTTCTGCTACGTAGACATATGTCGATTCCCTGGAGACAGATAACATCGTAGGCTGATAATGACTGATAACACTTTAATGATAACAATGGAATCGGTGGTGAGTGTGCTGCCGCCGATACTGGGCCACACAGGTAATGGCCCGAGTGCTACCTACACTTGGGGAATTAATGCACATCTGCAGAGTAGAAGCGTTGCTACACAAACAAATTTCTCCCTAATACTTTCCTTCGAAATTTTTGTTGCCTAGCATCTTTCTGCCTGAGAATCTCAAATCACTGCAAAAGCACAATCCTATTCTCAAGAACCCCAAGCGAGAACTGCCTACTGTTAACAGAGAACTCTGTCAGTTGCCACAACATTGCATAACAGGTTGTCAAAGAGTGGGAGAGGAGGGTGGGTGGTGGGAGATAATTCTACATAGCTGATGTGATGAAATATTACCACTGTTGGTGAGGAGTATGAAATAGCTTGGCATTAATGGCAGGACAAAAAGTAACAATTTACAGTGTACAAGTAAATAAGCTAGCAAAAAGAAATGACTGGAATGAAGTTTTGCCTTTTATATGATTGCTATTAAGGCAATGCCTCTGGATTGCTATATCATTCTCTACATGTAAATTTGAATTGACACTGTCATGATGATAGCTGGTGGAGGTACTTCGAAGCGTATGCTGATAGTCACAGTCTGTTTTTGGACAGAGTGATAGTGGCAAAGAAAGCACAACAATGGGTTTTATAGCTGTTCAATGCAGGTGCTTCTGTGAGGGGGGCTTTCAAACTATTGCCTGACATGGGAGAAAAGGCAGATTATGAACATGGAGTGAAAGCTTTGAAGGACCATTATGTGGTGACACCAAATGCCACATTCCAAAAGCATGTTTTCCATCAGATGAGACAAAAAGAGGGGGAAACTGTTGTGCAATTTGTGACTTGTTGGGAGGCAGGCGTTGGTTAGATGGATGCAATTATTTTGTGGTGGACCTGAATAACCAGATATTGGATCAGGTTGTCCAACATTGCAAGTTGGATAAGTTGAGGTGTAAACTGCTGGAAAGGGAGGTGGGGTGGGGTGGGGAGAGAGAGAGAGAGAGATGGTGGGGTGGGTGGGGGGGCAGGAGAGGAGGTGAAGCTGCTTGAGTGGCAGCACAAATCAGGTGTTAGCAAAATCAGTAACATGTTTACATCCACTCTACTTTCTCTTCTTTTGATTTCAACACCCAATTTCATACCATTGACATTTTGGGATGGTATTGAACTTGACTTGTTCAATTACTGGAAATCCTAAAAAAAACAAAGGAATTAAATATTAAACGTAAACTAGATTAGCTCTCACACTGTGGAGGATGCTTAACATTGCAGGCTGCATTTAGAGACAATTCATGTAAATATAAAAGATCTGTGACTCTTCGAGTAAGTGCAATAACAAACGAGTGTTAACATATTATTCTTAACCTGCATTATCCAACAATATCTTATGTTTCAGGAAACAATGAATTCTTGCTGCTTCCCCAACTGAATAATTTATTGATGGCATCATTTTCATCTTATCATATAACACTGATTCACATGAAACTTGAATCTTGAACCTTTCCACCACTCCTTCCTGAGTACTTAGAGATTATGACCCTGTATTTTTGTTGTTCAGTGCCATTAACCATCTGTTATAATCGGTTGCGGACAAAGCGCAAAGACTGTCAAAAATCATTGCAGTAAATTCTTCTTGACTGTGACAATGAAAGTGTCTTCAAATATTTCCAGTTTGCTGAACAGTGAATAATCTCAATACACAATTTTATTCTAGTAATATCCATGATTATTTCACTGTTTGGTATCAAAAACATTATTGGGAAAAAGTACAATAATTATGCTGCTACTTTAAACATGAAATTTACAAGTACTTAATGTTTTACTGGACATTTCGCTTATTTTCAACGAAAAATGATGAGTAACATCAATTTGAATTTATTTAGTCTCTTTAATGTAAAAAAAATGTCAAGCTGCTTCACAGATGTGTAAGGAAAATGGTTAAGTCAATGCTTGGGCAAAGAACCTGGCTTAAGGCGTGTCTCAAGGGAGAAAGGAGCTGGAGGGGTGGGTAGGTGGGTGTTGGGAGAAATGCCAAACATAGAGGCTAGGCAGCTAAAGGCATGGCCAGCAAAGTGGGGCAAGGTTTATGGGGATGCATGGGATCTAAGAAATGGAAACACAGGGGGGATTGCAGACAAAGTTGCCTCTAAGCTGCACATTTGTGCAGCAACCCAAAAGTTCCCACACAGGCTGAGCACAAGTAAGCCTGTTATGTTACCATGTGTAGATGCAAACAAATTTAAAGGGACTTTGCACTTAAAATAGATAGGTTGTGAGGGAACGCTGATTGTATGGCTGCCTGAAGTAAGAATAGGGAGGTTTGTGGCCATACAGAAATTTATAAGCAAGGACAAGAATTTTAAATTTAAGGTTTGGGAGACGGGAGCCAAATGTAGGTCAACTAGTGTGGTTGTAATTCGCAAATGTAACTTAGCGTGGGAGAATATGGCCAAAAATTTTGAATTAGTTGAACCTTAGAATTGGTACATAGGAGCTTGGGAATGAATGGAATCACGAGGTTATGGATAATCTGTTTCAGCTAGAGACATTAAGGGAATGGAGTAAATGTTCAGGGAGGTAGCTGAAAACAGTAGCTTTGCAATAAAAGATTAATGTACATGTGGAATCTGACACCAGGTCTTGACGTCATCAACGAGCAGTACCTAGACAAGGAAATGGAGAGGCCAAGGAGATTGGGGAATTCTGGAGATGATGATGTAGGAGTTACTACTAGGCATGTAAGAAACTGGTGAGGGCTGTCCCATGGCAATGGATGGTGGAGGAAAGATGGTAGAAAAGAATGGCATGGTCAACTGATCAAAGGCAGTAGAGAATTTGAGGAAGACAAGAAGGGATAATGCACCAGGATCACAGTCAACATTGGGTGGGAATTGTATGTGGAGGCGGTGGCTCTAACCCTTTGGCTTAAAAATTAGGGGTGAGCCTGCCTTCTCATGGCCAGGAAGCCCTGAGATCATTTTACAACCATTAGGTCATTAATTGGCTCAAGGCGAGACTTCCGCCCCATCTGGAATGAAGTCCCACCTCTGAGAGCTGCCGAGCAATCAAATGGCTGATTGCTCTCCCGTTCCAGCAATGCCACTGGGAGCGTTGGCCATTGCTGGACTGCAGGCAGCGCCCACTGACAACTGTCGCTGGAACCGGATTAGAAAGTGAAGTACGTGGGCTTTACTGGAACCAAGCTGGGGGTGGGTAGGAGGGCAGGGAGTGGGGAAGGATGTAAAATTCTGCCCATTATTTGTGATTTTAGTTAAAAGTTGTTTTTGTGTTTTTACAATGGAAGAAACCTGATTGAAGAAAAAATACACTGGGAATATGAAAAGTAACCAAGACAAGCAACATTTTAATTAAAATATGAATGCCAATCTGCTTATAAACAAACACAAGATATGGGGCAGAATTTTTTGTTCCCCCGCCGGCAGGTTTGTAGACAGTGGGTGGCCGTAAAATTCTTCAGATGACCTGCCCACCAGGCTCCCACCCGCCCCAACCTCTGCACAATTTTACGGTGGGATGGGTAAGGCCTGCCAGCCTTGCCCAAATTGATGCCCTTAAGTGGCCAATTACTGACCACTTGAGAACTGTTTCCTGCTTAGCCTCTAATTTTCAGGCTAGAGGGAGGAGTTCAGGAGCGGGGCAAAGCTTGAAAAGTGATCCTGCTCAGGCCTTGGGCGGGTTGGGGGGCGCGGAAGGAGAGGTGGCGCCTTCATCAACAGCCTCCTTCCAACATCAGGCACCCCTCCAAAAGATCTGGGCCCTGCGGGGCCACCTTCCCTGCCCTTGCCTCGCCACAAACATCCCCATCCCCTTCTGCCCAACCCTCCGGGCTTCACCACTCCCCCCACGCCCTGAGAACCCACAATTACCTGGCCCTGGTCTTCTGGGACTAAGACTCTGGGGACCAATTGCAGTCCCACTCTTGCTCACTGCACCTTCTGGCACTGGCTGGCTAGCAGCTCTCTGAGGCAGGACCTCATCCTGAATGATGGGTGAAGTCCCATCCCCTGTCAATTAACACTTGTTGGAACATTAAATGGCTGTGAGGCAGCCAGTGTCGGCAGCAGCACGTTCACCATCGATTCCTCGGACAGTGGCAATGGAAATCCCACCATCCTAAAAATACTGGCCATAATGATATTAATTGTCCTTAAATGCAGCATCTGTCAGTTGTCTATGTGGTCAAAATGACTCCCAGTCAAAAAAGGTTGCTGAAACACCATATTCCACACAATCTTAATAAAAGATCATCCCCAGCGTTATTAACGTATGAGTTAATTACGACATTTAGCTTATCTACACAACAATTCCTACACTTTAAAATAAAGTAATGCTTTGCATTGTACTATAGATCCAGGCCTGATCAAACTACCATTAATGATAATCCTGAAGCAATGGTGCTCAACTGTTTGATATTGAAAATTCAAGTCAAATCGGTCATGTCTCATTATTCGCTATAGTTGAATCAGGTTCACAATAGTGTAATAAAGTTATTTTGACATCTGAACTGCTTTTTTTTTAACTGTAATATCAGGTTTGTCTCAGATTAAAAACCTGGTTGAAACAGGGGCAGGATTTTTACCTCGTTGGGTGGGTGCGGCGGGCGGGCCTGGGAGCGGTCATGGAACCGGCCACCGCCGGCGATTGGGCCCCGACCGTGATTTCTCGCTGGTTGGCCATTGAACAGCCAGCCAGCATGAATCATGCGCTGCAATGCTGAGCGCTGCCAGGGTGGGGGTGGGGGCAGTGGGAGGAGGGCGAGCGTGGAAGTTTATGCATGCACGTGGGTGCACACACTGAAAGCTCCCTGATGGCATTGAGCTGCCTCAGGGAGCTGAAGATTTTTAAAAACACAAATAAAGAATTTAAAAACGTTAAAAACATGTCCCCTCATGTGACTGTCACACGAGGGGACATGTTATAAATGAGATTCAAACACCTTCATTTTATTTTTAATTCCTGTTGGAAACCTCATCCCGCCCCTGGATGAGGTTTCATCAAAAATCCATAGGCCGCCTGGCCGAGTTGCCTGCCTGCCAACCGTAATGTTGGACGGGCAGTGAAAAGGTGCATTTAATTATCACTTTAGTGGCCTTAATAGGCCTGTTAATTGTTTGCGGCTGGGCTGCTGACTCCCGTGCGTGCCTGTCGACCGAAATATCGCGCAAATGCACGATGACATCAGGACGCTCACCCGAAATCATCGCGCATCATTTTACGCTCGAGCGGGTTAGGCGTGTGCCCACCCGCTCAGCAAAAGATCCAGCCCTTGGATTTCCCTAGTGTTGCTAGCGTTCTAAGGACCAAAAGTAGATTGTTCAATTTGCATTGGATTGCCTGTGGTCAAATTTATGTCAGGGAACTCCGAAACCCCATTGTATTATCATAGAAAACTTCACAACTGTGTTGGTTACTCTGGGATTTCTGCTGATTTTTCGCAGCAGTTATGACAAACAATCAGGAGAACCTCAATGAAAATTCCAGTTGTTTGGCTATGAGATGGTGCTAGATGTAGCTTCGGGCAAATCTTTGTATTTAGCACACTTACGGCAGATATTTCTGCAATAGGAGAGCCTATTGCAAATTCAAGTGCATGCCCAAATTCCTTAAACACACTGTCTGAAGCTTTGCATCATTAGCACTAAACAGAAATTTTTACCCACTGGCTGTAATAAAGTGACATATTCATTTGTGGTCTGAAGCTTCATTCTAACTGTGAAAACCACATCAATTATTCTGACTGATACATTAAGATTTCAAATAGATCACTGGTTAAGGAGGTCTCTCTCGTACATTTTCCTCTCAATTCAGATCATTCTTTGCTACATAAAAGACACGCTATAAATAAAAATCTATAATCCAGATGCTAAGCATTTGGAAGAACCTAAATGGACCTCTATGTGCAATTTGAGCCAAAACTCAACGCAATGTGCCAATATATGTGCTGGACCACAAAAGAACAATTCCTGTGGAAGGTGCCCTTTTGCATGGAAAGACCTGACTAAGCTGGAGCGCACATGGCCCAGGAGACAGTCAATGCTCATTGTCCCTGAATGAGTGATGAAAAAGCACATTAAAAACAGCCACTGGAGACTGCCTGCTGTCCATGGACCCTTATCCTAGGATGAGTCAGTAGTTTCAGAAGAATAACCAGGGTGTAGAAAAAAAATCTGCATTACAGATGTTACTCAATATTTTACTTCAATAAGCTAAATATCTGACAGAATATAAAACAAGCTGCCAAAGCGATACCACCTGCTTTTCTCTACCACCCAAGATAAATTTTTATGATTCTATTACTGTGTACTCACAATGGGACGGAAAATGCATGGCCTTCTTGATGCAATTCCACAATAACTCTGGTGAGTAATTTAGAAATTAGATTGGGATGCAATACATTACCAAGTATTCCAAGGTTCTCAGTCCCTCAGTAGCTGGATGGGACATAGGTGGCAGACATGGATTCCACCTGGCACAGACCTCAAATAAAACAGCAACCGTTTTACAAATTTATCACCCTGACTAAATGATGGCAATTGGAGGACTTTGGCTTTCTTCCCTCCTTCAGACCAGGTAGTGATGAGCCAACTTTCTGGGCTTAGGAACAGGCAAGTGTTGTAAATGTGTCCCCAATGATGGAAGTCCTTTTGATGAACTGCAGGTGAAAATGCCTTCCCCCGATTCTGTAAACTCAATTACATTCAGTGGTGTACGTTACTGGCAGCTGTATCCCAGCTGTTAAGCCAGGATGTGGTCATCGCAGATTTTTGCTCTCAAGAAGATTATGGATAGAATTTTAACTGGCAAGAACCGGGTTGCAGGTTCTGGTGCATGCAGGGTGTTAGAGACCCGAAAAGTGGCATTGGGATGGGAACCCAACGTGATCCTGCCCACTTCCACTGCCCAGGTGGGTTTGCCGGCGAGCGGGAAAGCTGCTGATGTGTAATTTCAATATTTAAATCTCCAATTAATTGAGGAATTAATCCAGCATTCTGATGTTGACAGCTAGTGCATGGGTTTCCCTGAGCTGTGTGGAAATTGCCAGAGTCAACCAGGTGAGAACTCAGTAGGGAGTGCATGATCAGTGAAACTGACAGGCTGGGAAGGCTTCAACGAGTGCATCTGAATAGCTGCAACCCTGCCCAGGTGAGAGGCTGGCGCTCACAGCACATCTTCCGAGAGTGTGCTCTTACTGTTTGACAGGTGGTTTCCAACTCCTTAGAAGTCAGTTCACCTATCTTGGACTTCACTCAGCTTGATCTGGACTTCCCTGCTGTCCGCCTGCACTGCAGCATGGCAGCAGCTTGTGCAGCTCTACCTTAGACCTCTGATGAGGAAGATGCCACATATTATGCCACAGAAGAGAGGGGATGGACACAGGCATCTGGCTTGATAGGATTGGGAACCAGAACACAGGGTCTACAAGGAGAGAATCAGCTCTCTCTACTTGTGCCTCAGGGGTGACAGACAGATGCTGCCAAGCAGGGAATGTGCTAGTGGTGAGGCACTCAGAGCGGTGACAGCTCAACCTGGCCCAGTCTCCTGGGTAGACATAGGCTCCTGGCAACACCTGAGCCAAAAGGAAGCTCCATTTGATTAAAGTTTCCACTTCTATTCGAGTATTATTTAGACTCAGGAGGCTTAGAATTTTAGGACATGGTTGGTTGACAAGGCGGCTATTGCTAGAGGATGCCCCTGACTCTCTGTCTCTCCTTGGAGTTCAGCATTATCATCTCCTGCAGAAGAGAAAGCAGAAGGTTGTGAGTTTGAGAAATGAATTGTGTGGACATAAGGAAAGGACAACATTTGTGGCAGTGACTATGAGGACTGCATGTGAGATGACATGAAGATGTGTATGAGTGAGAGTGTTGGCTGTTCAGATGGGAATGAGAGTTGCCTGGAGAAAGAGGGATGAGTGGAGCTGCAAGGTGTGTTGTTCTAAGGTGTATTGTTCAGGAGAAGGCTTGGGAAGTAAATAATGTGGGGCTTGGCACCTGAGAGTGTTATGTCACTCAACATTCCTATCCACATGAAGGCCTTGAACCTCTTGGAGTACTGTCTTCAGGTTTGAGGAACCTTATTCCTGCAGCTGACTTCCTTGATCACTTCTATGCATGCTTGGTTTGAGAGGCTGCCCTCTTCCTTTCTTGGCAATCATCACCCCATTTTAGACCCTCAGGTCCCACAGCTGCCTTCCCAGGTTTCCTTTCCATTCCTGTGGTTGCTGAAGACTCTGGAATCAATGTACAGTTTAGTCATTCTGACCCCTGCTGGGTCCGTTTAAGTAGAAATCCTTCCTTTGACAGATTCAGCACGTCAATCCACCCACCCTTTCAGATTGGTGGGAACCTGAGGAATGGGATGTTAATGCTCCGGTTCAGTTAAAGAGCCATGGCAAAGCCCACTCCAATTACAAACAGGTTCCCGAGCCTGTGAGCCGCCTCCCTGCTGGGTGGAGGCTGGTTAGGATAAAATTCTGTCCTGTGTTTCAGAGCATAGTGGAGCCTTTTTAAGTTACGCATTAAAAAGTAAAAAGTGTAATTGTTTGCTGCAGAAAATGCAGCTGGTTCAAACTCCTGTTCTCTGGTGTGAATGTAATGTGTTCTGATGCTTTCTTTCATCTTCCTCAGATATTTCTGTGATTGAATAGTGTAAGGCAGTGCAGAACTGACAGTGCTGCTGATTCAGCACATCTATACACCAGTGAAGCAGAAAGGGAAACGACACTTTTACAAAAGTCGAATGAGCACAAATAGCTGGTAGAATGTGAATGAGCGGTGAGAAAACACCATTGGATTTCTATTCTCAGCTGCGTGTGGTTATTCCACAGTCCACGTCAAGTCAAGAATTTTTATTTATTATGCTCGTAAGGTTTATTATTAGCAGACAACCATCATTGGGAGACGAGGAAATGTTGACAAATGTTCCTACAACACAGGCTGCAGCAGTTCACGAAGGCGGCTCACCACC
Organism: Cetorhinus maximus; assembly: GCF_964194155.1. Classification (NCBI taxonomy): domain Eukaryota; kingdom Metazoa; phylum Chordata; class Chondrichthyes; order Lamniformes; family Cetorhinidae; genus Cetorhinus; species Cetorhinus maximus. Next base: position 122,578,029 of record NC_135879.1, on the reverse strand, counting down.
ACCTTCTCAAGGGCAATTAGAGATGGGCAATAAATGCTGGCCTAGCCATCCCATGAACAAATAAAAAAATACACCCAAGTTAAACATGGATACTGCAGGATGATGGAGTATGTTAGGCTAAGTCGGGACTTAGTCTGATGTCATCGAAGCAAGTGACATATACTTGTGATCTGAGAATTAAGGAGAAATCAGCATAGAAAGAAGCTGGTGTAAAGCTAGTTCCCATAACTGCAATTCAGTTACACTAGAGTTAGAGGGTTTGCAGCTGGCGAGTTATTGAAACTATTCCAACCCAAAAACAAACTAATATATGGTGGCAAGCGGTAAAAAGCTGCTTATGGAAAAATCTCTGCCTCTACTGAAGTGCTTCAAGGCAGTTTCAGGCCTTAATCAGATAGAAGTGTGGCCAAAGTGCTTTTTTTCTTCGTTCTTTCATGGGTTGTGGGCGTCGCTGGCAAGACCAGCATTTGTTGCCCATCCCTAGTTAACATCCCTTGAACTGAGTTGCTTGCTGGGCCATTTCAGTGGGTATTTAAGAGTCAACCACATTGTTGTGGGTCTGGAGTCACATGTCAGCCAGACCAGGTAAGGATGGCAGATTTCCTTCCCTAAAGCACATTAGTAAACCAGATGGGTTTTTATAATAGTTGATGATAGTTTGTGGTCTAATTAGGCTAGCTTTCAATTCCAGATTTTATTAATTAAATTTAAATTCTACCAGCTGCGTGGTGGGATTTGAACCCGCATCCCCTGGATATTATCTTAGGCCTCTGGATTACGAGTTCAGTGACATTACCAATACACCGCAGTCTCCCCCAAAAGTGGTACAAGAGCTTTGCTTGATTTCACACCGCATCAGGTTTTGCAGTGAAGCCAGAATATGAGCAGGTCAGTACACTTTTGTATGAAATGGGCAGACAACATTTTAGTTACCCAGGAATTGATAAGGCTAAAGCCACATGTGCCAAAGCCATTGTTGCATTGAAGACATATTTCAACCTTCACAAGAGCACAATTATGGAATACACAAAGCTCTATAAATGTATCCAGAGGCACAGGAAAAATACTGACACATTTATTCGTGATTTGTACAGGTGAGCCGAAGGCTGTGAGTACGGTAATCTGAAAGAGGAGCTAACTCACAGTAGAATACTTTTGTTGGAGTAACGATGATGCACTTTCAGATAATTTGCAGTCCTGGGAAGGCTCTATGCTGCTGAAGGTGATTCAATTAAGTAAGCAAGCCAAGATCAGGAGGCAGAACCCATCGGCAGTCAGAGGAGAGACAGACAACCTCAATCCCAGATCCAGTTGAACTTGTCAGACATAAAGGGAAAATAGAAAGAAGGAGACACGTGCATCATGAAAAGCAATTAATGGTGGCAGCCAAGACTAGCTGTTGCTGGTGTGGAAAAGCAAGGCACAGGAGCTGGAACTGTCTCGCCAAAGACGTGTAATGCCAGTGCTGCACATGATGGGACATTTTCAGGCAGTGTGTCGTGGTAGAAAAAAGGGGCAGAAAAAAGAAAAAGCTTTAAAAGGAAACTGAGTCCATGAAGTTGAAGATCATTGAGATACCCTTCTTAGCTGAAAATTAAAGAATTAAGCAGGAACAATTGGAGTGCAGAGGTCCTGGTAGGAGGTCACAGGACACGCTTCAATTTACATACTGGAGCAGCAGTTTCAGTTCTTTCAGATATTGAACCATGGTTAAACAAGAGAGTTCTTCAACCATTTTATGAAAAGCTACGCGGACCAGGAGGAACAGAGCTGAAGGTTCTGGGAGTACTAACAGCTACTTTGAAACACAAAGAAAAAGTAATTACTGAAATACTGTATGTAATTCAAGATCAGAGTTATTTGCTAAGTAGAAAGCCATGTATAGAATTGAATCTAATTTGCAGAATAGAAGAAATAAAGAATGGTGAAGGTCAATCAGGAGACTTCAGAGCACAATTTTCAAAGTTATTTATAGGACTGGGAGAGCTAAAAATAGTGTATTGTATAACACTAAGCCCAGAAGTCAAACCAATATGCTTGTATACAACCAGAAAGGTTCCACATCCTTTACTTCTAAAAGTAAAGAAAGAGATAGACTCAATGGTAAGACAAGGTGTCATTTCACCCAGGAAAAAGCCAAAGAGTTGGTGCTCAGTGATGGTACCGGTTTCAAAGCTAAATAAGAATATGTGTTGATCTTACACAACTCAATAAAGCTGTGAAAAGAGAAGTCCATTGAATGGTATCAGTAGAGGAGACTCTAGTAAAATTAAGGAAGAGCTCAATATTCTCTAAATTAGACGCTAACAGCAGATTCTGACAATTACCATTAGAAGAGGAGTCCAAGCTTCTCACAATTTTCATAACACCATTTAGAAGATCCTGTCTTAATGGGTTACCCTTTGGATTAACATCAACACCAGAGGTCTTTCAAAAAACAATGTCAAATCTTTTAGAGGGGGCCTAAGCACCATGTAGAAAACTGGTTTGATGTACCAGTGAACAGAGGTGGGCCTTTTAACCTGCTGGCCTCGGCACCTGCCTGCCTCCATTCCTGCCTTGGGCCTGCACCAGGAGGTAGTAGCTACAACTTCAGCTCATTCACGACTCTGGAAGATGAAAATTCTGTGTGAATGGGCCGATTTTCAAGTGTCAGGAATGCGACGTCACGAAATGGCCCAACTCACACTACCCGATTTCAAGGCCAGAATCCTGCCTAATGACTCAGTTTTCCCAAAGTTTGGCTGGAAGAAAATGAGGCTTCTCCAAAGCTAGGTGTCTGACAAGCAGCATGAGAGGACAGAGATGTTAGGGTGGTCATGAATATTGTGGAGAGATAGAGGTGGGTGTCAGTGCCTATGTAAACAAGACAAGAGATGCTCTTGCTCTGGTTGGAAAGGTGGTCAGAAGAAAGCTAAGGAATTATAGACACTTAACCTACCATCAGTTGGGAAATTGCTAGTGTTTGTAATCAAGGATAGGGTGGCTGAACACCTTGAAAATTTTCAGCTTATCAAAGAATGCCAAGGGATTTGTAAAAGACAAATCATGCCTGATGAATTTGATTGAATTTTTTGAAGAGGTGACAAAAGTAGTGGACAGAGGAATGTCTATGTATGTCATTTATATGGAATTCCAGAGGGTTTCTGATAAAGTTTTAAAAAAAAATTCAGTCATGGGATGTGGGCTTCGCTGGCTGGGCCAGCATTTATTGCCCATCCCTAGTTGCCCTTGAGAAGGTGGTGGTGAGTTGCCTTCTTGAGCTGCTGCAGTCCATGTGGTGTAGGTACACCCACAGTGCTGTTAGGAAGGGAGTTCCAGGATTTTGACCCAGTGACAGTGAAGGAACGGCAACATATTTCCAAGTCAGGATGGTGAGTGACTTGGAGGGGAGCTTCAAGGTGATGGTGTTCCCATCTATCTGTCAATTGAGGCCATTGACAGGATAATTAAAACAATGAAAGGACCTGCCCGTCCAACCTTAAGGTTGGTGGGCAGGCCAGGAGCCCTGTCGGGCTTCTGAAAAAACATGAAACCTCATCCACCAGCGGGATGAGGTTTCATGTAGGGTTTAAAAAACATTAATAAAGTTTGAGTGAAATTTATTAACATGTCCCATCTCGTGTGACATGGTCACATGATGGGGACATGTTAAGAATTGTTTTATTTTTCCATTTTTAATGTTTGTACAAGTGCAAGCGATCTCCCTGAGGCAGCACTTTGCCTCAGGGAGATGTGCGCTCTTTCATGCACATGCGTGAAAGAGCGCACTCTCGCTTTTGGGCAATTCCCCCCCACCCCGCCCACACAGGATGCGGATAGTGCTTCCCGCCGGGCATCACGCTGGGTTAATTGGCCCGCCCAATTAAAATGGCGGGGGGGTCCGCTTCTCTGGCGGGGATCGGCTCCCCGCCGGCCAGAGATTGGGTTGGGCCCGCCCACCCGGCCGAAAATTCTGCCCTAAGTGAATGGAAAAAAAAACTGTGGCAAATGGATTTCAGTGTAGGCAAACGTGAAGTCATCTACTTTGGACCTAGAGGGGGTAGGACAGGATGCTTTCTAAGTGTTGAAAAGCCAGAAACAATGGAGGTCCAAAACAACTTGGAGGTTCAGATACACAGATCAAATTAATTTCAGGAACTGGTAGGAAAAATAATCAAAAAGGCTAATGGAATGCTGGTCTATATGTCCAGAGGGGTACAATATAATGGAAGGATTAGGGGTTAGATAGAAGTCATGGTTCAGCTGTACAAAACACTGATTAACCACACCTGGAGTCCTGCAAACAGTTCTGGGCTCCACGTTTTAGAACGCATTTATTGGCCTTGGAGGCAGTGCTGCACAGATTTACTAGAATGATACTTGAACTCCAAGGGTTAAACTAAGGGGAGTGATTAAATAAAATGAGGTTGTATTCCCTGGAACTAAGAAGGTTCAGAGTGATTTGATCAAAATCATCAAGATATTAAGGGGAAAAGGTAGGGCAAAGTGGGAGAAAATGTTTCCTCTCGCTGGGAAGTCTAGGGCTAGGGGGCCAGTCAAAAATTAGATACAGACTTTTCAAGAGTGAAGTTAGAAAGCATTTCTTTATCTAAAGGCTGGTAGAGATTTGGAACACTTCTCTGCAAAAGGCAATTGATGCTAAATCAATTGCTAATTTTAAAACTGAGACTGATAAATTTGTGTTAGCCAAAGATATTAAGGGAAATAGGGCAAAGGCAAAGGTTTATGGAGTTAGGTCACAGATCATGTGATCCCACTGAATGGCAGAGTAGGCTGAAGGGGTTAAATGGCCTACTCCTGTTCCTATGTTCCTAGATGAGTGAAGCCAAATGAGGGCATTTCTACTGAACTGGGTGAAGGAGGGGAGTTGTTGGAATAGAATAACCTCAGAATATTTGTAGTTTCCACTCGTGAGAGAAGGTCCATGCTGGCTTCCTCAAAGTCTGAGACAATGGGTTCAGGTTTCTCCCACCAGATTCAACAAGCTCCTCAAATTAATAGACAAACATCTTCACACCTCCCCATCAATGATATCAATGAGAATGTCACACGGGCAATGCTGCTTTGAAATGGTGCGATCTGACAAATCTTACTCCTACCAACTTTGAGAACTGTAGCAAAATTTCTACATAACAACCAAAAGTAGTCTTGCAGAACTACTTTTGTAACCTCAGAACTATTCTCCTATATCTTTATAAAATTTTTATTGCACTATAATATTCAGTTTATATCATGAAAGGAACCATCTGACGGTATGTACACCAGTGTAAACTGTAATCCAATCTCTGAGAAAATATGCAGCTCCAATATCCAATCGCACTTGCAAAAACTACTCATTTTAATATTACAGAGATACACATACCCTGTTTATGAAGAAATATATCTAAATTTATAAGAACTCAGAGCCTTTGCTCTCAATCAACTGAGCTATATTAGATGTGTTGCTTTTTATATATGTTATTTTAAAATATTAGTGTTTTACCAATAATTAAACAGACGCAAGTCTCTCCATGTATTAGGTCAATGCTTCTTTTTGGAGCTGATTATAATTTATTAGCTTAAAATATAACAAGGAAGTCAATCTTCATCCTGCTCCTAATGGATGATATTTTCAAGAATTCTTAAAAAAAATGAATGAGTGCAATTCTCTTTCTCCAAGATTGCAAGTGTCAGCAAAAAACATCAGCAGTCATCTTTCAGATTTTCAGCAAAGCCTTGCATCAAAAGGCTTTGATTGGCTCTTTCTTTTTGCCCATTAGCCAATCAATTAGGAGGCTAACAGTTCACTTGCAGGGCAGTGGGTAACTGATTCACCTCCCTCATTAAAGGTGAAGAGATGTGATTGATACTGGCAATATGCTGGTGCAAATTTGCCAGCTCTCCTCTTCCTGTGTGACATATGCTATACTTTCAGCAATAGTCTCACAATGTCAATCAATACTTGACTAACCACCACTATTGAAATTGAAGTAAAAGACAATTAATGGTTGTTTGACTCTATGTTTGATCTAGCTTGCATGATCAACCCTTTCCAGGTAGAGGAAGCCTGCACCAAACTGTTCACATACACCACATGAATTTTAATCACAAAAGATAATGCATGCTTTAAATCTCATATTATTAAAGCTTAGAGGACTGACAGATTTTCAACTTTCAAAATAGGGACATTTTGGGAGCTGGATGACACATTGGATTAGAATGCTGGCTCTGAATTTCCAGGCATCCTGCTCCACCAAAAGAGATATAGAGCAGTGGATCTCCTGACTAACCAAACACAGAGGCACAACCTTCATCCCAAATCCTGGGGATGGGATCATTGTAACAGTGAATTTTCATTCAGGCTCTCAATTGCATTGTGGAATTTAAAATGCTAATGAAGTGTCCTGTGTCTCCACAGCAGGAAATCAGACACCCTCCGATATTTGCCATTGTAAAAAAAACGTGCATGTGTTGCATATTGGGCAGGGGTTCCCATATGTAAATGTTTAACCCTCTCAACGTTCTAATATTGAGACTCAACAGTCTCTTCTGTCCCTCAGCAGAAACAGTGTGATGCTCCACCAAATGAGTATTTTAATGTCGTAGTTTGAACTCAGCCAGAGGCAAGGTGATTCTGAGCTATGATAGAGGCATCTATAGGCGCTGGCTATCCAAAACAAAAGTGTTATTTTAAAATAGAGAAAGAAATAATTGGAGTTCAGAATATATCATTTATTAAAATATTGAAAGAATAAGTAGCCATATCCTGAAGCGTGGGATATTAAAAACCGAAAATGCTAGAAAAACTCAACAGGTCTGTCAGCAACTGTGGAAAGAGAACCAGAGTTAATGTTTCGAGTCCATATGACTCTTCTTCAGAGCTCTGAAATGTAGGGAATGATTCTTTCGCATCACTCAATCAGTATAAATACAATCTAAGTACTGCTAATCTCTGCTTGTGATACTGCAATCAGGATGGGGTCCCTACATTAATGTATCTTCAGCAGGTGCCTGCACCAGCATGTGCACATCTTGTGTGCCTGCTAGAAAAGTAGTCCAAAGATCAATGGGTGTTACCGACTCCGAAAGATTTTGAACTTGAATTGGAAGTAATATTACTTAATATTTCATAGTTTCCAACATAATCCAAGTCAGGTCTCAGTGCTGAGTATCATGGTGGGCCCTGCTCGCCTCTCTTGGGTGTTCCAGAAAATTCTGTGTGCCGTAAAACCACCCATATTACAACATTACCCAAAGTTCCAATTTCCCCCAGTGTTTCTGGGTTCTGTCTGGAATTAAACACTAATGGGGTAGTTAGCCTTAACTTCTAGCCAGTGAGCTCAATGACCTTTGGGTCTAAATATTTTTCCAATGGTTCTGCATTTCTTTAGAATGTAGCAATTGTAATAACTTACTTCATTAGTGACATATCCTAGATTTCAGAAAAATTAAAACATATTTAGCATCGTTCCAAGTATACTTTAACATCTGAAAAATTCTGAATAATGTTCTCGAAAAAAACAATGCCCCATCTCCCCTGTACATTTATCCTAATACATTTTGTTAGCAAGTATTTTCAAAACGATTTTTAGCTTGGATATAAGGACGGATTACAAAAATACTTGACTATAAGCATTGAATTTACATGGCAGCTTGCTGCTGTAAACATGCCCTCTACCACATAATACCTTTAATAACGATATTATGAGATTTAAAAGCTTAATGACAAAGTAGGATAAGATTTATGTATAAGACAGTTATGATAATTCTTTCTCATATATTTTGTGGGAACAAATTGGAAATTGTAATATTTTGGTTAAATCCAGCATTGCTTTTCAAAGTTAGGGATTAATGCACTGAAGATTGATTTTTGATAGCACTGAAATGAAACGTGGCCGATTTAAGACAATGACGAGGGATAACAAATACAACCCTTGATATTGATCTGAGCACTGAATCTATTACAAAAAGAGAATGAAGAAAAGTCCAAGATAAATTTAATTTAGGATTCTATTTACAATCTGTAGATTGGCTGCGTAAAGGTATTTTGGGAAATAGTTCCTCAAAATAGACATTGGCCAAGATTTTCCAGCCTCACCCCGGCTGATACGGCGAGCCAGCCAAAAGTCCATTGACTTTGGCAGCACCAGCAAATACCTCCGACGGGCAAGATTGGAAGGTCCCACCGCTTATTTCAAGTATATATTTTATTGACATTCATAATTAGCAAAATTTACATTAATGTTCTCAGGACTAGAAGAATCTGTAAAGAGTTTAACACATTTAATAGAGAATGTTACTTACAGCTTTTGAATGACAACATATTTTTCGATCAGCAATATGGGGCTGAATTTTCTGTTCGGCGTGCGGGGGCGGGCCCTGCACGCCGATGTGTAAAATGACGCGTGGTGACGTTGGACGTGCGTCCCGAAGTCACCACGCGTCATTCCAATCTTCCGTTTGGCAGGCCCACCGACTGTCAAAGGCCTGTTAAGGCCGTTAATTAACTAATTTACCAAATTGACAGGGCTGCCCGTCCGACCTGAAGGCTGGCGGGCAGGCGAAGAGCCCAGGCGGCCTTTGCATTTTTCATGAAACCTCATCCACGGGCGGGATGAGGTTTCATGAAGAGTTTATTAAATTAATAAATATTTTTCAAACATTTGATAAACATGTCCCAGCTCATGTGATGCTGTCACATGAGGGGACATGTGTAAATGCTTTTTTATTTTCTTTATTTTGAACTTTGAAACTGAACTTAATCTCCCTGAGGCAGCTCCGTGCCTCGGAGATTTCTGCGCTCTTTGCACACATGCGCTACTGGGCGTGGCCCGCCCAGGTAAAATGGTGGCGCGCAGCCACCCACGATTGGCTCCATGACCGCCTCGCCCGCTCCCGACCGGCCCGCCCGACAGGGAGAAAATTCTCCCCATGATTTTCTGTGAAATTCTAATGCTGATTGCTATTTGTCCTATTACACTTCAAATGTATCATTATTTTGTGTAGGCTCTTATCACTATAAATCCAATGCTTAAAATTCAGAATTATGTTCTCATCCCAGTAAATTTAGGATAGAGTGTTTATTTAATTATGCCAGAAAGCTTGGCAGTAGCTAGTGCTGGCTTAGATCTGGATCAAATCATCTAAGTTTTAGAAGACTACTGCAGGAGTTCCTCAGCGTAGTGTCCTAGGCCCAACCATCTTCAGCTGCTTCATCAATGACCCTCCTTCCATCATAAGGTCAGAAGTGAGGGTGTTCGCTAATGATTGCATAATGTTCAGCACCATTTGCGATTCCTCAGATATTGTAGCAGTCTGTGTCCATATTCAGCAAGATCTGGCAATATTCAGGCTTGGCAAGACAAGTGGCAAATAACATTTGTGCCACACAAGTGCCAGGCAATGACAATCTCCAACAAGAGAGAATCTAACCAAATCCCCTTGTCATTCAAAGGCATTACCATCACTGAATCCCCTACTATCAACATCCTGGCGGTCACCATTGAACAGAAACTGAACTTGACTAGCCATATAAATACTGTGGCTACAAGAACAGGACAGGACAGGAATTCTGTGAGGAGTAACTGACCTCCTGACTCCCCAGAGCCTGTCTACTATCTAAAAGGCACAAGTCAGGTTGTGATGGAATACTCTTCACTTATCTGGATGAGTGCATCTCCAATAACACTCAAGAAGCTTAACACCATCCAGGACAAAGCAGTTCTCTTGATTGACACCCCATCCACTACCTTAAACGTTTACTCCCTCCACCACTAACGCACAGTGGCAGCATTGTGTACCAACTAAAAGATGCACTGCAGCAAGGCTCCTTCGACAGGCTCTAACCAAACCCATGATCTCTACCACCAAGAAGAACAAGGGCAGCAGATGGATGGGAGCACCACCACCTGCAATTTGCTCCCCCCACCACCCCCCCCAAAGTCAAACACCATTTTGACTTGGAACTATATTGCCATTCCTTCACTTTCGCTGGGTCAATAACCTGGAGCTCCCATCTTAACAGCACTGTGGGTCTACTTACAACATATGGACTGCAGCAGTTTAAGGAGTCAGCTCACCAGCACTTTCTCAAGGGCAACTAGGGATGGGCAACAAATGCTGGCCCAGCCAGCGATGCCCATATCTCATGAAAGAATGAAAAGAAACTAGGGAAAGCTGCCAAAAACCGTAAAGTTAATTTTCCCTCTCCTATCTTCTTTGTATGGTCTCCTGGTCCTTGCTCTACTCAGTGTACATAAGAGCCTGCCTCAGCTAATCAATGTGCCTCTGAAGATAGTGAGAACAGGAGGGAGCAGCACTGGTATTGTTAGTGGCAGTATACATTCTCGCTCCAAGTTAATGGTTCCTTATCTAACTGATTGCTTAAAAATATTATTGAATGATTTATATTGATGCTTCACAAATGTACCGAATACTGAAAGGTAAAAGCACACGAGCAGCAGTGAAAAAAGTGCTTTACTGGTGAGTTTCAATTCTGAAAGTGTTTTGTGAGGAAGACTTTCAACTTTCTCTCTAATATGTAGCTGCAGCATGCACCAGAATTCTATAGGTCATCTGTCTATAATCCAGGTCTGCTCCCAAATGGCAGTCTACATGGACACATGGGACGTTTTGATGCCATTTAGTGAATGAAAAGCTACTACTTAGTCCATATAACAACATTGTCAGCAGGGCCACTCATGTAACCCTCTGAGCATCAGCCACCATTTTCTTCTGGTGGGAAACCAAAAGTTTCTACTTGAAGAGGTAAAAAAGTATAAGTTTGGAAATGAAAGCTTTCAACCTTAAGCTTTATTAAAAACACACAGGAAGATGGGGAGGGGCACCATAACATTAACAGCACAATTTATCACTGTATAATTGTTTTTGATTCATTTCCAAAGCGATAATGCCACTGAAGTGCATGTTCCTTCAATTATAAATCCATTTTTTTTTTTTTCAATCTTGGTGTACAGAGGTGATTTCATACCACCCCACTTAAGAACATTTTTGTGAGAAAAATTATGGAGGAGGAAGGGGCATTGTACTAAATAGAGAGAAAGGATGGGGAAGAAGCTCAGTGCTCTGCACTTGTAAGGTATAAGTGCTGTGCACTGTAATTTGTCTGTAGTAATACAGAGAATTCAGAACATCATATCTAGAGTAGATACAAAACCAAGACATTTTCCCCAGTTACAGACCATAGACACATCAGTAGAAAATCCAGCATATCCAGGTTAAATTCAATAAATAAGTCTTGGTATCATTTTGTCCAACCACCTATTTAATATGTGATGTCTGTCGAACAACAAACCCAGAATATGTTCACAGACTAATCATGAAAGATGAGAATTAGCTGACGTACAAGATTTCTATAGCACAAACTATTATGCCAGCAATTTTCATAATGAGGTATCTCTCAGCAAATAAAAGCCGCTTTAGTTTTAAAGCAATTTTATTCTTCTGTGTTTTGCAAATGACTGCCATTACAAGCAACTCTCATAAAAGCTAACCAAACCCAATTTAGGTTCAGTAAATAGTGCAAACGTATTAGAAAAGTGAAGCCCTAAAAATAACTATTACACAAAACAGTTTACCAGAACATCCCTACTTGGTCTTAAAGATGCACTCACAGTGCTTTGATATAATGAAAAGAGCAATTATTTTACATTGAAATTGTGCTATGCTTTTAGTTTGCATTCAAATAGGATTACTTGAAGCATACATCTTTCATATGTGGTCTAGTGAAAACATAACCTTAGCCATTAACTGGCTGGATTTTACAGGCAGCATCTTCATTTAAGTGATTAAGCAAAGTCACTGTATGAACAGCAGCAATATTAAATAAATAATATATTGAAATATTGTTACACAACGCAGAATGTAAATGCAGATTTCCCCAAACAATGAGTAACATCCACTACATGAATACTGACCTTCAAATTAATACCCTTGAGAATACAGCTAGAGGACCAGACACTTATGCTTGATATGAGTTCAGAAGTACAGAATACCCTACACTGATCAATATTATTACAAAAACTGCCCTCATCAGCAAATTTAAAATGTGATATTTTGTCACTGGTTACCATCGGGTGCAGTGAATATAAAAATAAACCTTGAGGTATGAGCTGGAGAAGTCCATTACAAATGCTCACATTATCCTTAAAGACTTCGAAGCAATACGTAAAACCAGAAGAGCTATCCAGGCTCAATACTCACTGAAATCCTATTTTGTACTAAACTCATGTGCACAAATCTAACAGTGATAAAATCTACCTGGAGAAAAGCAATGAAACAGACAATTCAATGGAAAATATAAAGCATCCTATGTATTCAAAAGAGTTAATCTAATTAACCAAGGAGTAACTATGACAGTACTGTTTATAAAATAACATTTCCAGCACTAACCTTCATGCTATTTATAGTTCTTTCAGAAAGTCTAATTACTGTTGAATGGTACAATAAAAAGTTTCCAAATTGAACAGTTGTTTGCAAAGTATTAGATAAATTTGTTTAGACAAATACTATTTAACGCATTAAAGCTATTACTTGGTGTAAATGAAACAATTAGTTTTTCACATCTGGCATTTAAGTAATAGCTGAATTTTACACCAGTTAATGATGTACTAAGCTGATATGACTGACGGAGGTAATTTAAAATAGTGTTTGCAAGTAGCCTATGTACCTTCCTGTTTTAACTACTATGGCACCAAGCAATACAATTCTACAATTTTACCTTGTGGCATTACATCTATCTAAAACAGATAAGATGGTGACCTGTTTGGGACTGCATGTTGCTATACTAACAGATTCTCCTGGACTCTATAAAATGAGTTGCCAAGCTCAGACTAGCCTGTTAGGGGAAATGGCAGTAGGAGATAAGGTACTGCCCCAGAAATAGAGAAGGAAAGTCAGAGGGCTAGAGAAGACATTCTGTTCTCATGCAGCCTTCATCACTCATACAGTCAGCTGTCTGCAAACTGTTCATCTGTTCATTTGCTCAGTTGAGTATTCAGAGGCCGAGGGGATGATTTTGATGTTGGGTTGTAATGTAAAACAGGTGACAGTGATTCAGCCACCTATTATACATCTCTCCTGGCTGAATCACTATCACCTGTTTTACACTATCTTCCAAACTCAAAATTACACCCCTAAATTTTGTCATGAGGGGCTCTGCATAATAGCATATCATGTAAAATGCTATTTAGCACATTTTTTAAATGTGGTAAACCATGAATACATATATTTAGTACTTATGCAGAACTTATAAAAATCAGCTGCAAACTAAACCAAGATATAAGGTATATTTTTGCAGTTAAACCACAATCTTGACCCAGTCAGTGCTGCGAATTTTCCTATACCAAGCAAAATATAAAATTGGGATAGTTCACAACTTTACTGACAATTGATTTCAGGTACTTTGCACATACATATAAATAGTCTTTAGTGTAATATTGCCCCCCCCACCCAACTTCTACCCAGCACTGTGAAATATATCTGTAGCCTTATTATTATTGTGAAAACCTGCTCTTCATGTATTTGGGGAACAAGGCATACTTGGAGTTATTGTTGGCAATGCAGAGGTACAATAATCTGATTTACAGGGTTTGCAACAGGAACAAAATAAGGATGGTACAATGCCTGGCTGACAGGCTAATGTGCAATTTTTCTTAAATGCTACAGTAAAATTAACTGCTCTGTCAGCCCCATGCATTTCACGTTAGCATTTAAATCAAGTAATCCCTCACATTTCGACATGCATGACTTACTTAGCCTTCAAGAGCTAGGTTCTATATTTGTTTCACTTCTGAATATGCTCCAATACAGAGTAAAGGCGTTTTGCTTCTGCTGTGCACACGCTTGGCAGAAGTTCTTCAAGTCATATCTATAGGTCATACATCACATCTGCCCCATGTTTGAACAAGTGGAATGAAAAATACTTGTTTTAAAAAAATGGCATTTTCCCTAGCTTTCACTTTACATAGGTCAGAAATAGTATCTGTTCTGCCAAATGAATTTATAGAGTAATTGCATAAGGCCTTTTCAAATGTCATCATATGCTTTTTTGTCTCAATGATATTGCACTACTTGTACAAGGGGCTATACACTGCCTAATAAACTAACATGAAGGATAGTTTTATCACAATTCATTGCTATTTTCATGCAGTTGCTCAATAACTGTAGCAGCACAAGTGTACCTCAGGCTTCACTGAGATAAGGACTAGTGGCACAACAGCACTCTGTTAAAGGAAAACAGAAAATGCTGGAAAAATTCAGCAGGTCTGGCAGCATCTGTGGAGGGAAAAACAGAGTTCACGTTTCAAGGCCGTATGACCCATCTTCAGAACACTCTGTTAACTTTGGGGAGGCATGCAAATTAAATTTCCAGCTTGGTTGCCAAAGTTGATGAGGATAATTGCTTCAGTTGCAACTGAGTTATTCCAAATCACCTGTTTCTTTATACAATGCCAAATACATATATTTAATGTTCTCAAATGAGTTAAGCAAACAGGCTAAGTCATTTCTCTGATGATGCCACGTGGTATCTGATCAAAAATCTAACGCACTTGGTAATACAGTTTATTTGCTTGATTACGAACTTAAGGAGGATCATTTTCAACTTTGCATTTGAACAGAGGCCTGGCAGAGTGAATTGAATGCTCATTTTAGAACTTGCCTAATATTTGTTCCATTCAAATCAATGGTATGAAAATGGGGCAGATTCGACAAAGGGCTGGTGACCCCCACCTCAGTGTTTCTGCCCAGATGCTACATTGAAGCTTACTTCCAGGATGTTTTCACTTATTTCCATTTGAATAGGTGACAGTTGTTATGAATTTTTGCTATATCAAAAAACTGACTGACCCTAAAACATAAATACTCTATTGAAGAAGTCAATATTGCTTTTTTCTAGTATGAGTTTAACTCTCTATCACTGGCTCACAGTAAACTCTCACTGGAAAGAAAATAATGAAATATTGTAATACTGTAATGAAATACATTATTAGTGATCAGAGTCATCTGGAAAGTTCAAAGGAAATTCAGCTCCCCTCATATGCTCTCCAAGCCCTTCTTGTTCATGAGACCCACCTTCTGCTCTCTTAATCCTATTGCCACTAAACTGCTGACAACTAACTTCCCATTCTGGTCCCCACATCAGCCAATATTATTAATGGTTCTGTCTATTCAGCTGTTGGTCTTTTCTTCTTTACATCTGCTGTTATCACCTATCTCCTTAAAAAAACAATCTTTGACCCCCATCACCCTTGCAAACTACTGCCCCATCTCCAACCTCCCTTTCCTCTCCAAAGCTCTTGAACATGTTGTTGTCTCCCAAATCCATTCCCATTTTCCTCATGTTTGAACTCCATGTTTGAATCCTTCCAATTAGGTTTCCACTCCTGCCAGCCTACCAAAACAACTCTTATCAAAGTCACAAATGACATCCTATGTGACTATGACCAAGGTAAATGTTCTTCTCTTTTTTCAGCAATACTCGAGGTAAACTTTCCCTCCCCGTCCTGTTGCAGTCTTTGACAACACCGACCACACCATCCGTTTCCAATGCTTCTCCACTGTCATCCACCTGGGTAGGACTGCTCTTGTTTGATGGCCATAGTATCACTTGCAATGATTTTTCTTCCAGCTCACTCTGGGTTTCTCCTAAGGACTCAGATCATTAATAATAGACTTCATTATACTATTGCAATATTTCATTAATTTCTTTCTGGGGAGAGATTACGGTAAGCCAGTGATATAGAGTTGAATTCGTACTAGAAAAAACAATATTGGCTTCCTATTTCTCATCTGCATGCTGCCCTCAGCAAAATCATTGGACAGCACAATGTTAGTTTTCACATGTATACTCTTTATGTTTCCAGCACTTGTAACTTGATGATATCTGGCAGAAGTTCAACTGCCAAGGTTAAGGTGTGGCTAGGGATTGAAGCCCCAAAAAGTGGGTGTTGTTCAGAAACATGACATGATCTAGTCCGCTTCTGGGTTTAACCTGAGCGGCTTTTCAGAGGAAAAGGGAAACTCCCCTGGAGCTGCTCGGTTAGTAATTAAAATGTTTAAATTCTCAATTAGCTCAGGATTGAATCCAGAAATCTGACTTTAGCTGCCAGTACATAGTTTTACCATGCTGCGTGAAACTTGTCGGGGTCAACCGAGCGAGAACAATGCGGAGAGAGTTACAGGTTGCAGAGTCTTCAATGAGTGGAGCTGAAAAGCTGCAACCCAGGCTAGGTGAAAAACCAGTGCAGCAGCACTTCTTCTGAGAGGATGCAATCATTATTTGAGGGGTCATTTTCAACTTCTTGGACATCAGTTCACCTGTCTTGGTCTTCATTCACCTTTTTTTATTCTTTCACAGGATGAGGGTGTTGCTGGCTAGGCCAGCATTTATTGCCCATCCCTAATTGCCATTGAGAAGGGCAAATGATCAAGGGCGCCTTGATCTACACTTTCCTGCTGTCAGCCTTCACTTCAGCATGGGAATAGCTAATGCAGTTCTACATTAACATGAGCTCTACAATAACATGAGAGCACAAACAAACAACAAACATACAAATTAAGATCAGGAGTAGGCCATTTGGCCCCTCGAGTCTGCTCTGCCATTCAATAAGATCTGATTGTGGCCTCAACTCCACATTCTGCCTGCCCCGCAATTGCCTTTGAGTCCCTTGTTGGTCAAGAATCTATCTCCCTCTGCCTTAAAACTATTCACTGGCCTGAATTTTACTGTTGGCATGCAGGCGCGTGCCCGACACGCCGGAACGTAATATGATGTGCGATGACATCGGGTGTGCGTCCCGACGTCATCATGCACTCGCGCAATATTTTGTTCGGCAGGCGCGCGCCGCAGTCGGCTGCATGTCTGCCGATAATTGAAAGGTCTATTAAGACATAATTAACTTGAAATTTACACTGCCCATCCAACGTAATGGTTGGCGGGCAGGCGAAAAGGCCAAGCGGCCTTTACATTTTTTAGGAAACCTCATCTACGAGCGGGATGAAGTTTCCTAAAGCTAATACTAATTAAATAAAACCTTTATTTTGAAAATAACAACATGTCCCATCTCATGTGGCACAGTCACATCAGGAGATATGTTTCATTAAATTTTTAATGTCTTTATTTATTTTTATTAAAAAGCACTTCAATCTCCCTGAGGCAGCTCCATGCTTCAGGGAGATTGAAGCGCTCTTTTGTGCGTGTGTGTGAAATGTGTGCTAGATCCGACTCTCCCTCCTCCCCTGCTCGCACAGGTAGTGCTTAGTGCTACTACTCACGATCCATGCAGGGCGGGCCTTAATTGGCCCGCCCGCATGAAATCGTGGTGTGGAGCTGATTGCGGTCAGCTCCCTGACCGCCCCTGCCCGCTCCTGCCGAGCCTGCCTGCCGCGGGAAAAATTCAGGCCATTGATTCTGCTTCCACTGCTCTCAGGGGAAGAGAATTTCAAAGATTCGCAATCCTCTGAGGGAAAAAAAATTCTTCTCACCTGTGACTTAAATGGGTGACTCCTTATTTTTAAACAGTGTCCCCTCGTTCTAGTCTCTCCCACAAGGGGAAACATCCTTTCAGCATCCACCCTGTCAAATCCCCTCAGGATCTTATATGTTTCGATAAGATCACTTCTCAATCCTCTCTGTTCAGCAATACCAACAGCACAAGGAGCAACACTAGCATCCTGCCTTTTTCTCCTCAGGCACATGCCACTCCACAGGGAAGAAAGGATGAACACAGAATTCCAGCTGGAACGAGACGAGGCCTCCGTCGCAGGATCTACAGGCAGAGGATCAGACCTCTTAACGTATGTAAACAGCAGTGCTTCAGGAGGCTCAGGCTTTCATAGCTGGTCAATGCTGGAACTTGCAACCTCCTGAAACAAGACCACCTTCCCAATGAAGCAAAACAAAAACAAAAACAGAATTACCTGGAAAAACTCAGCAGGTCTGGCAGCATCGGTGGAGAAGAAAAGAGTTGACGTTTCGAGTCCAATGACCCTTGTTGAAGGGTCATTGGACTCGAAACGTCAACTCTTTTCTTCTCCACCGATGCTGCCAGACCTGCTGAGTTTTTCCAGGTAATTCTGTTTTTGTTTTTGTTTTGGATTTCCAGCATCCGCAGTAGTTTTTTGTTTTTATCCCAATGAAGCAGGTGGGCATGTATAGCCAGTACCCATCAAGGTGGCTAAAAATGGAGCTTTGCTGCTTTGCATTAGCTGGACATAACAAACATCTAATTAGACACTTTCAGCTTCATCCTTAGCTATGTGTTTTGCAGATTTGTCCTTAGATAATTCAACATCATGTGTGCTCCTTTACGCTTGCTTGCCATTGTTCTACTCATTTACACATTGACCAATTCATTCTGTAATTGCTGAGTTATCTCTTACAATTCCCTCCTAGTTTGATATCATTAGAACAGTTGACCAAATTGTGTTGGGATTCTGAGTGTAAGTTACTAAATACTTGAAATCTGAGTTAAATGCAAGTCACAGCTGAACCCTTAAAAAGAGAACCACTTTTAAAAATTAAGAGTGGAGCAGATTAATTCATAAATAAGTAAAAAAGGAGCATTTGACTTTCAGGATATCATCTAAGAAGGCTGCAACAATGGATGAATGGCACATTTATTCCAGGACTCTCTTCTCACCTGCTTTTGGGATACAAACTGAGCAGTCTTAATCAGCATCTGCGAAGGGAATCCACAAACCTTAACTGAGTAATCCCAAAATGGGATCTTCATATGTTGCATACAGGAGATCTCCCAGTAGTATTTACTCCCGCTGGTTAAGTGGTGCATAAACCTACATGCTGATAATTAGATTGCTCTGTTTGCAAACACAGCAACATTTTGCACAGAATATAAATAGTTTCCTACTTGTAATCCTGTACTAATACCTCCGCTTGCAAAATATGTTGCTACAATACCAGTATGGAATCAGTAAGTTATTTTAAAATGTTGATAATATCGTGAGGCTTTGTTGATTTTTTTGGGCCTTGAACAAAACATTAGTTTTTCACTGTTACAGTTAATTTTGCAGATCACCATTATCCTCTCAAGAACAATTAGGGATGGGCAACAACTATTGGCCTTGCCAGCGACATTCACATCCCAGGCTAACAAAAGCTGATCTTCACCCTAATCCTTTATGTTTCTACTTCCTCCAATTACTATCGTTTATTCTGCCTCCTTATCTTGGCCCCTTCCAGTCCAAATTTGCTCTGCCCATTCCTAATGCTGAGAAAAAGTTCAAAGCTTCAACTTTCTTCATGGTTGAAACTTCAAAACCAAAGCCAAAAAACGGCTAGGTTACATCTCTGATTTTGTCCAGCTATTCTATGGAACATAATATGGTCAACACTCTGCCAAGCACATTCAGACCTTTGTAGCTGTAAATAAACTTCACTAACAAAGCTCTTTCATATATTATATAAGCTGCAGCGAAACCTGGCATTATGTTGCAGTAATATTTTGTTACTTTGGCTTTCTACATTCAATGTGTTATTTAAGCTGTGAAATAGAGCGGATCGTTAAACTAAGCTGTAAGCTGTATTTATGACAGTCAATCACTCTTGTGATTCTGTGCTATTCAATTGCAGTCAATTTGAGTATATATCATAAGTATATTCATAGCACTTCATTTAGCACAACTGTCTATATATAAATGACTGTCTGTATATAAATGACTTGTTTTTATTTAAATATGCATTAATTGATCAGCGCGATTCCACATTAATTCTACCATCTGCCAAAAGGTAGTCATACTATTATGGCTTGTTAACTAAGCTTCAACTTCCATTTGTATTTTCACGTGTAACCACAATTATTAAACAGATTCTTAATGAATGCAAATTAGGATTTTAGGGCATTAACGTTTCTTTATGATTCCTTATTGCATGTGCAAGATCAGCTCCCGGGCAAATCACACACGAATCATAGACCTGGTTATTCAGGGTAGCTGTTGCTGCTCTCCTTCATCCAACTGTGTGTCCATCCAAAGGAGTGCTGCATAAGCAGCAACCATGAGAAGTAGTGAGTCCTCAATAAGGATAGATAACAAAAAAAACAAAAGAAATAAAGTGGGGCTCAGAAATATCTTGGAAATGCCTTACTTACAATGCCAAACAGATCCTAATTATCCAGGTGCCTTCCAGGTGAGTGCCCCTTTAAACTCAGCTTTCAAAGCTAATGCTTTGAACATTTAATCAACAGGTTGGTTGCTGGACCAATGCCTGCAGCAGACCAGATCAGATTGGTGCGTGTAAATATGGCAGAAAGGCATGTTCCCAGCCTAGAACCTCATTTGTCAGTGACTAGGGGCAGAGGTTTGCCCTTGATGGGCGGGCGGGCCCCATCGGCTCGGTGGCGGGCGGGCAGCCGATTGCCGCCGCCAAAACGAGCCCCGCCGTCATTTTAAGTGGGCCGTCCGACAGGAAGTGCTATGCGCTTCCTGAGCGGGGTGGGAGGGACTCCCCAACTGTCAGAGTGCGCTCTTTCGTGCATGCATGCGATAGAGCGCACATCTCCCTGAGACTAAGTGCTGCCTCAGGGAGAGCGCTGACAGTGTTTGAAACTTTAAAAAAAGAAAAATAAAAAAATTATTAACATGTCCCCCTCATGTGACAATGTCACATGAGATGGGACATGTTAATAAATATCACAAAAACGTTATTAAACTTTTTAAAAACAGATATGAAACCTCATCCCGCCGGTGGATGAGGTTTCATGTTTTTCCAGAAGCCCGCCGGGGTTCCCAGCCTGCCCACCACCCTTAAAGTTGGACGGGCAGGGCTTTTAATTGGGTTAAATACCTGGTCAATGGCCTCAATTTGGCCATTGACAGGTCAGCGGGCGGACAGCTGCTTTCGCTGTTCGCCCGCCTTCCTGAATATTTAAATGGGGCGGGATGACATCAGGGGTTCCCCCCGACATCATCCCGCGTCATTTTCGCATCGGCGAGCGGGCCCCGCCCCCTGCTCACCGATGGAAAAATTCTGTCCTCGATATCCAATGGCAAAAAGCATCATATGGAAGTATTAGGAATAGGAGTAAGCCATTCAGCTCCTTCAGCCTGATCCTCCATTTAAAGAGATCATGGCTGATCTGTGACCTAACTTCAAATACCCACCTTTGCCCCAAATCCCTTAATACCTTTGGTTAACAAGTACCTATCAATCTTAGTTTTAAAATTAACAACTGGATCTAGCATCAATTGCCATTTGCAGTTCAGAGTTCCAAACTTCTGAACCTTTTGTGTGTAGATGTGGTTCCGAATTCTCTCTCTTCATGTAGCAACGTTGTTGCTAACAAGGATGCTACTTGGGGCCTGTCTAGGTTACCATCAAGGCAAGGAGACAGGCCCCAAGAACTACCTCAGTCAGTGTAAATCGGCACTGTTATTCTGCACTACGCTCTAGCCATCTGCCAACCTGTTTCTCTAATTTCATTCCTGAAAGGTCTGGCTCTAAATTTAGACTACGCTCGCTAGTCCTAGACTCGACAACTAGCAGAAATTGAGTAGATAGAGAAGAACTATCTATTCTCCTTAATGCCTTGAAAACTTCAATTAAATCACACTTGGCCTTCTAAATTCCAGAGAATGATTCAATCCTTGGAGTCCAGTTGTCATTTCAGTAAAACTAGACTGCACTCCCTCTAAGGACAATACATCCTTATTAAGTTCTAGTGCCCAGAACTATTCACAGTACCCCAAATTTGGTCAAACCAGGGCTTTGTATAGTTTAAACTTGACTTCTACCAGCAAAGGCCAGCATTCCTCTGCATCTGTTCATGACTTTTTAATCTGTGCATTTGGACCCCCAAGTTTCTCATATTTTACCATTTAGAACGTTTCCTGTGATCTCCTTTTTAGTATCAAAATGAATGGCCTAATATTTCCATGCATTGAAATCACTTGCCACAGTTTTGTCCTTTCACTTAATCTATCAAATCAAATCAGCCATGATCTTATTGAATGGGTGAGCAAGCTTACAGGGCTGAGTGCTCCTAGTTTGCATGCTCGTACATTCTATGAACTGTTATGCTTCCATCTGCAATGCTGACAGTACCGACTACCTTTGTTTCTTCCGCAAATCTGGATATATGGCTTTATACGCCATCATACAAGTCATTCACAAATATGGTGAATACTTGAGCCCAACAAATCCTTGCAAGACTCCACTAGTCACATCCTGCCAATCAGAATACCTGCCCACCATAAGCCCTATTCTCTGGCCTGGATTTTACATGCCCTCACTGGGCATGTTTTTGGCTGGGGAGGCAGGTGTGGAAACGTAAAATAGGTCAGGTGGCAAGCCCACCACCTTCACACTCACCCTCAACTTTATTCACATAATATGCTAGGTGGGCAGGCACCGAAATTGGCAGCCTGCCTGCCATATTTAATTGAATAATTATAGGTCAAATAGGCTTGTTAGAAAGCCTGTCAACCTAAATATAACACTGCCACACTAAAATACGGAGTGGGAAAGCCTATATTAGAAAATTCAGGAAGGAAGGGGTGAGCACCTCATTCCGGGGGGGTGGGGGAGCCTACACTGGGGACATACACCCAAGGTGTCATCTCCCTTTCATTTTGCGCTGTTTGGCCTACAAAACTCAGCCCCCCACCATCCACCTCACCCTTCCTTAGGCTCTAAGATCCTTCCCCGCCCTAAAACCCCAGTACTTACCTATTCTGGGCAGCCAAGATCCTCTTTGGGTTTCTTTCTACAGTCCTAGAAGTGCCCATTATTGAGCTCTGCTGCTGCCGGGACTAATTAGCCAAACTGATTAGCCTGCAGCTCCTGAGGATCGGACTTCGTCCCACTGAGGGGAGGAAGACCCACAGTTAAACAGCTTGGTTCACCCACAGCATATTGTGGCTATGGGGCAGGCTTTCTTGGCGTGTGTCGGCTTCCGGCCAACTTTCCTTCTGAGGCCCCTGTAAAATGCGGCCCTCTGTTTCCTGATGCTCACTTAACCAGGTCAATAGTTTACCTTCAGTCCCATGGGCTTCAACTTTAGCTAACAGTCTCTTATGATGGGCTTAATTTAAATGCATAATGGAAGACCATAAACTGTCTCCTACTTCAGTCACCACTTCAAAAAATTCAATCAGTTTCATCAGGCCTGGCCTACCCTTTACAAATCCATGGCTTTCTCTCCTCAGCTGAAAATTTTCAAGGTGGTCAATCACCCTAGCCTTAATCATAGACTTACAATTTCCTGACAATATATGTTAGCCTAATTGGTCTATAATTCCCTGGTTTTCCTTTCATGCTTTTCTTCAAGAGCCAAGTGATATGTGCAATTTTCCAATTTAAAATATTGGTTCGTGAATCCAGTGATCTTTGGAATATATCCAGCAGTGGCTTGGCGGGAGGGGGTGGGGCACCTTGACCTCCCTCCAATATAAATTGAAGCATTGCTTATATTTTAGGTATCTTTCAACTAATATGGAAAATGCACACTCTCAATAAATTGGCTAATTGAAAAGTGATTATATGTCCTATTGGATTTTAGAAAGCCAGTTAATATTTAACTATGGCTGGGTAGCACATTGGGCAAAAATTCATTTGGACCTGGATTCAAATCTTTCACAGTTGGCTAAGTGTGCCCCGAGCATCAGTTCTCAATGGTCATTAAGCACACACAACAAACCAAAATTCTCATCCTTGTTTTCAAATCCCTGCCTGGCCTCACCCTTCCCTATCTCTACACCTTCTCCAGTGCAGCTCCAATTCTGGCCTCTTGCGCATACCCAATTTTCACTGCTCCACTATTGGCCGCCATGCCTTTCCTTTAACTGCCTTGGTCCTAAACTTTGGAATCCCCTTCCTAAATGTCTCCACAACACCACCTTGCTTTCCTCTTTTAAGACGTTCTTGAACATCTACCTCCTTGACCAGGTTTTTGGTTACTTGGCTTAACATCTCCTCATGTAGTTTGGTGTCAATTTTTGATTGAATACTCTCCTGTGAAGTGCCTTGGGTCATTTTATTACATTAAAGGCCTTAAAGTTAATGCCTATAGTGCTAACTTAGCAACCTCATACAAGAAGCAACAATGATAACTCACATAGGAAATAGAAGTGTTATGCAGGTACAAGAGTGATAATCTGTAATTCCCTCTCTGCTCTCCTCACATTTCACAGAAGTGACATTCTGTACATTAATCAGAACAAATTAATCAAAAGCAAAGCAAAACAAAATGATAGGAAGCGGCATGCAGGAATGACAGCACAGGCATTACTTCTGAAAAACAAAACCAGGCAGCTTTAACTGAGATAATTGTCTCTTGTGTCTGTGATGAAGGATCTCAGTACCAAGAATTTAATGAAAGAGAGGTTTGTTTCTTGGCAATGAGTCTGATGAGCGGCTGCTGAATGTGTGTCAAGATGGTGCAAGACACATCAGTTATGGGCAAATTAGAATTTGATGGTGGTATGCCAAGTAGCTAATGAACAAAAACAATGATTGTATTTGCTAATAATGGCACTAATGATTTTTACAACAGTTTCCATATATTTTGTGACAACTTTTCTATGACTCGTGACTTTACGTTAAGAATGAATTTGTCCAGAATCTCTTCAAACATATAATCAATTGGAAAGGCAGATTAATTGCTTAGTTTATGCTATGGCTGTCTCAGCATTTTAAAGCTGGTGATGTAAGGAATACTGATCTTGTCACTCAAACGTAGGAGGGGAAGGAGTTGGGGAAGCTTGAATTCAAAAATTCTTGCTGTGTTTTTTTGAACACATTATTTATAGGCAGAAATATAGTTGCAATTATTCTGTAGGATGCTCATGTAAAATTTCACCTGAAATTTCTCTCTTGGCTATTTTAAACATAATGGTACCACTTTAAAATAAACATGTCAGCGCTTTCACTGAAACAACAGGGTATGATTTCAGAGAATTTATTAAGTGCTCGCACATTAGTATCTCACAACTTAATTCCAGGGCTTGTCACTTTTAATCAACTACCTCAGAAACCAAAAAGGGGTTCTGATGCTGACAGTCTATTGATTACTGCAGTTTAATTACTAAATAGTCTACAATAAAATGAAAACAATACATCTGGTATCTATTTATAGACTATTATATGCCCCATTATACTTTAAAAAATAGAAACAAAGGCAGTAATTTGCAACGTACAAATACCCGAGCATCTTAATTGACACAGGAGTCAGAATCCGTACTCCTGGAATGATTTTACTAATCTGAACTTTAAACAAAGAGAAAGAAAGGAAGCTTCTGACCAGCAGTCTGGAGAACAATCAAGCTCTGACTTCACTTTGTGTTCATTTATTGGCAATTAGGCTATATTGCCTTAAAGAGACACAACTATAATAGTAATGAGCTTTATATAGTATATGTTTCCTATCCTTAAAAAGACACTGCATCATCTGACTTACCATGAGCAACGCTGCAGGAAATCTATAAGTGTAATAAATTAATTAAAAGCAGTAACCTTGATTCACAATTAAATATATTATGTTACCTCTTGATTGCACTGTTTCAGTCTTTTTTTCTTAGTTTGCGCACATGGACTCTGACTTCATCCTAATCCACCTGACAGTAAAGAGTGGGTTCAGCTCAGGTGTGGGTTTAACATCCCTCGTTGATGCCAATGGAGAGTAAAATCAGACTGGGTGTAGTATGGACATCTGACTAACTTCACCCATTGTTGCCAGGCAGGCGGGGGTAGGTTAAAATCATAACTGTAGAAATGATTGTGAGATAACTCAATATGTTATTTGACAGACTGTTGGTGATTGCAGTCCTCTCCCATTCGAATCGCCTTGAAACTATATTAAAAAGTGCACTGATGTAATGAAAGCATTTTGTACAGATTATTATCGGGGGAATCATAAAATGCATATTATATTAGAGAATTTTTGTGATATTTCAGTAATTTACAAGGAAGACATGTTTATTCCAAATTATTTATTTAATATTCTCCAGCTAAATTTGCTGATGGAAAAGTAATAGAAACAATTAGCCCTCTGACCCTGTTTTGCCATTCAATTAGATCAGTGTTACTCTGTACTCCATTCACTCAACTTCATATCACTTTGTTCCATATTCCTTGATACCTTTACCCAACAGAAATCTATCGATCTCATTTCACTTGACCCAGGATTCATGGCCTTTCAGGGAGTGAGTTCCAAATTTCCACTACTCTTTGTGGGAAAAAGTGTTGTTATGTATTAAAATAAAAGACTTTTGGAGAGATGTGCTAAGTAAAATATGAACTGTTGTAAGTAGGCTTATAGAAAGTATAGGAAATTGAGGTGTTAAATACAATATTTCACTCATTGTATTTAATAAAAAAAAAGCTTTTTAATGCAGTTAATGGTACTTGATTGCTGGTAGTGTGAAGATAAGAGAGAATCTTCTGAATTGCTAATGGGGAAATAATGAGGCTATAATTGCTTTTTGGTCAAGGTGTCTGGCTATTCCTGGAAATGACTCGACATTTGATGGTAGCCATAGCGATGGGACTTCTGAAAAGTTCAAAGTATGGGGAATACAGCTCAGAATGGTTAGTCTGACAAACTTTGATTGGTGGATGAGGCTTGATGGGTTATGTCTAAACCTTCAAGCAAAGCTTCTAGGATAAAATGTCTGACAGTATGTATTTCTGTTTTCTCAAGCTTCCTTTCTGTGAATGGACAAGTACAGCATTTTATGGCTCTCTATGGTCTGGGATGCAGGCAGGAAATCTAGGTGACTATAATCCTAAACCATGGCTAAGTAACTGGAGAAATGGGAATTTAAATGTATTAATGGAATAGCACTCCAATACATTTTGATGCATTGTGTGACACATAGCCAAGGAAATAACTGTAAATAGAGATTGTTTAAGTTATGCATTAGATATATACATGCTTGCTTATGATGCCTTATAACATGTACGGTAAAACAAAGCTTATTTCTCCTGTTCCTTCAACTGAAGTTTCAGCTATAAGGTCAACCCATATGTAGCCATGCATGTTAGTGGTCAGGTAGTAATGCTGCTACTTGTGGTATGTAGCCTTACATCATGATGGCACCTGATAAAAAGAGAATGAGTCTGAGAATGTGTATTGTTAAAGCTATGTTCAACTTTGTGTGTATAAGTTTAACTGGCCTTACCACATGAGACAATTGTTGCACACCAAGTACATAACTTGCTTTCTGTTGGGATGATTTTTGTCTGTTTTGGTAGCAAAGTGTTCCCACTCTATTTTGGGGGCCCTGCCCCATTTGATTTTGATAAACAAGCTGCGGATGACTAACATGTTTCCCAATGCAGCTCGCAGATCATTGGCCAATAATTCGCTGTTGGGACATTAACAGAGGCACCTGCTAGATTCTTGAATGGCTGCTGACAATGCGGGCAGAAGCTGGGCTGACGAGGATCCATACCAGGATCACTCTTGCACTTTCCATTTCTGTGAAAAGTACCAATATTTTTTTTCAGGCCAGTCCCAGATCAGAACACCAGTACAACATGGCTGGGATATATCATTGGGACCTGATTAGCATGGGAAAGAAGCCTGTTTCAGGCAGGTGCCCTCTGGTCCAGGGCATCATTGGCAACAGAGTGAAAAGTCTACTGATTTCATTTTAAGTCCCTTACCAACCTGTTCATGCCAATTTCCCTGTGAAACTCTTACCTTTTGAGCTTTGAATACACTACATCCAGATTTGTGGGGCGGGGAAGAGTACTTGAAGGGCAGAATTTTCTGCCTGTCGGGCGGGATGGTCGGGAGCAGGTGCAGGTGGGCACGGGGCGATCGCTACCTGCGATCGGTTGCGCGCTGCCATTTTACTTGGGCAGGCCAATTAAGACCCGCCCAGTGTGACGCACGCTAATGCGTGATGCGCTTCCGTCTGCAATTGCCCCCCAAATGTAACTTCAAGTTTGCTGGCCAATTAATGTCCAGCCAGGGTGAAACGCGCGCTGAGTAAACCACAGCACTGCCGAAGGGAGCGGGAAGAGGGTGGGCACCAACAAAAGTGAGGGAGCGGGTGGGCTCTTCTAGCGAGCTCCCTGAAGGAAAGACAGCTGCTGCGGAGCTGCCTCAGGGAGCTGCAGACCTGGACAGATTAAATAGAAAGGAAAAAAATGCACCAAACTGTGTCGCTGCAACACATTAAAACACCTGACAGCAAACTCAAAAAACACCAGTCCCCTGATATATTTTTTCATTATATTTTATCCCGCCCTGGATGGAGGTTTCAGTGAAAATGTAAAGGCCACCTGGCTGATTGGCCTGTCCGCCGACCGTAAAAGTGGACGGGCCACGTAAAATTGATCTCAATTACTTCCTTAATAGGCTTAATTGCCCTGTTAATTGTCAGCGGGTACGCTTCCGACTGACACGTGTGCCTGCCGAGCGAAATATCGTGCAAGTGCACGATGACGTGACGTTTCCTTGCGCGATTTTACGTGCTGTAGGGTTGGGCGCCCGCCCGCACAACCAGCGTAAAATTCTGGCCAATATCTCAATAACCAAATGGAATAAGAAACCTCTTGTGAAAAATGTTAGATATCATTTGAGAATTGCACAAGAGAACATAAGAAATAGAAATAGGAGTAGGTCATCTGGTCATCAAACTAGCTCCATCATTCAATAAGATGAATATTTAAAATCAACTCCACTTTCCTACTGTTTCACCATATTCCTTAACTCCTCTACTGTCCAAATATCTAATCAATCTCAGTCCAGAATATGCTGGCTGAACATCCACAAACCTCTGCTGTAGAGAATTCCAAAGATCCACAACTCTTTAAGTAAAGAAATTTCTCCTCTTCTCAGTCCTAAATGGCCGACCCCTTATCCTGATACTTTGATCCACAGTTCTGAGCTGTCCAGTCTGAAGAAGCAACGTGTCAGGAACTACCTTGTCAAGCCCCCTAAGAAAAGTATATGTTTCAAACAGATCACCCCTCACTCTTCTAAACTGCAAAGATGTAGGCCCATTCACTCACTCTCTTCTCAAAGATAACCATCTCACCCCAGGAATCAACTCAGTGAACCTTTGTTACACCCACCTCTTAGGCAAGTATATACTTCCTTAGGTAAGGACACCAAATTGTGCACAAATTCCAGGTGCGGTCTCACCAAGAACTTATAAAACTGCAGCAAAGCTTCCTTACTCCTATACTCCAATTTTCTTGCAATAAAGGTCAACATACAATTTGCCTTCTAAATTTCTCGCTGTAACTGCATGTTAGCTTTCTGTCATTCATGTACAAGGATCCCCAAATCCCTTAAACAGCAACTGTTACTAGACTCTCACTTACTGAAAATATTCTGCTTTTCCAATTTTCCTGCCAACGTGGACAATTTCACTTTATTCTTCACAGTCTTTTGTCTGCTCCTCATAGCTTCCTTGTGCCACAGTGGCTTGTGTACCTGCCTCTGAGTCAGAAGCTCTGAGTTTGAGTCCCCCTCCAGGGCTTGATGGCCACAGATGGAGCGTTCATAATGGAGCCGAACAGGTTGAGTGTTAACCTGAAAAACCTTTAAACATATACCAATGGCAGGCGGTAAGAGCAGGAGGAATTCCTATTCAGCCATGTGGTGGAAAGAAAGTTAGAGCCCCTACTATCACTATCCACAGACAGACTATAACATGAATGTAAAACAAAAACAGAAACAGAAATACCTGGAAAAACTCAGCAGGTCTGGCAGCATCGGCGGAGAAGAGCACAGTTGACGTTTCGACTCGAAACGTCAACTGTTCTCTTCTCCACCGATGCTGCCAGACCTGCTGAGTTTTTCCAGGTATTTCTGTTTCTGTTTTTGTTTTGGATTTCCAGCATCCGCAGTTTTTTGTTTTTATAACATGAATGTAATGGTGCATGTTGCCACAGCAACTCAGACTGCCTGAGTGATCTGTAATACCACCCGTGACCATAGCTTACTTACCCACTGGGAACTTTCCCTCTCAAAATATGAAGCATTTCTTCATTAAAATAGTTTATCTGTTCCTTCACAGTTAAGCTATTGAGTAAAGTTTGCATTGTTTAAACGTTTCAAAAGCTAGATAAACTGAAAAACCTGTAGGGTACTATGAAGCATGGGTTTTGTTTATGTTAGGATTTTACAGTTTTTTAGCCACTAATTCCTGCCAATGTTGCTCTTTCAAAGTCCTAAATGAGACATTATTAATACACACTGCAGTTAAGTCCCCTGGCTATCGTGCTGACCTTTAGATGATTGTCACATAGAATTCCCGGAAAATAGCGATTAACTACTAACTCAAAACATCATCAGACAATTTCTTTTTGAGTTCTGTTGCTTATAATGTCAAATAGAAAGTTAACTTTTAAAAGAAGGGAAATAGAAATGTCCTGAATAAAAATTTAGTGTTAAAATATTTCCTGAGCATCAGAAATAGAATGTACAACTTCACTATTAATCTGTACGCATTTTGGAGATCAGCTGCCTTCCTAAATTGTGTCCAATGATATCTGACATTGTTGGTATTTATCACCCACTTTTATGAAAGATAAAATGGTCAAGGAGAGGTGAAACACGGGAGGGTGCGCACAAATGGACAGTGCAACAGATGGGAAATGAGCAGTTAATGAAGCATGATTTTTTTTTAAAAACAGGGAAGAGTACACTAATAATCTTTAAAAGAAAAGATAAAATCACCTACAATTGCACTGAACCCACAAATAGCATGACTGTAGATGAGTAAAGCTTCACTTGTGCAAGATCATGCAAACAGATTGTAATCCATCATGAACTGTTTGATCTGGGAGTTTCAACTTTGGCTCATGTATTGATTAATTTATGAGATTATGATCACCTTATATCACATATACCCTAATTTGTTTAGGGAATGAAGCCATCATTATCCACTTTGGAGAGCCACCTGTGCATGATTTCACTTTGCTCATGTTTACAATGAATACTGTGAATTTCTATTCTTTTGCGGTAATAACTACAAGGAAATGGAAGACAAATGTAGGTGAAGGGTCGAACTGCACCTGGCTGAGGTTAAGCTGAATTACTAAAATTTGACTGGGTTTGTCCATGCCTTTGTCCACCTGGTAGGGGTTTTGGAGTCATACTAAAGTCATGCCACATAAAAAGGAGTTTGTTCACTTATGATGAAAGGTCATAGAATGGAAACATCTCTCTTCACGGACCTGATGATATTTTCAACATTTTCTGTTTTAATCTCAGATTTCCAGCATCCACAGTATTTTGCTTTTTCTGGCCGAGTTCAAATTTGGGATGCACTAACACATTGACGAGTTTAGAGAGGAAACAGAGGTTAGAAAGAGGAGTCTAGTTTTCAGGGACAGAGGGGTCAAGGGTTTTCGCTTGAGATGGGGTTGATGATGGCAGTTTTGAAAGGGAGGGCCATTTACCTGTGGAGGATGATGCACGACAACCAACATGGGGTCAGAAAGGGCTGTTGGATGGTCAGCAGCTTATCAGGAAAGCAATCAGGAGAGTAGGATGGATGAGATGAGCTCAGGAAGTGGGAAAGGTATGGGTTGGGGAAAAAAAATAAAAGGGAAAAGCAACAGAGACAGCTTAACAGATGGTCTCAGTTGTGGTGACGAAGGAGTCATCACACTTTGTCTTGGAGGTGAGGATGAAAGAGGCAAGGGAGAAAGGGTTTGGTAGTAAATAAAAGAAGACAGGGGTTATTCATACAGAAGTGGATGGTTTTGGCAGAGGTCACTGAAGCCCAATAGTGCGTGACATCCCCTAGACAGATCCGGTGTTGGATGGACAAGCCATTTCTGCACTGAATATACTCAAGTGTTGGGTTTAAAGGAAGGAACATAGAAAAAATACAGGGGAAAAAACAAGGATGGGAGGACTGAAACATGATGGGCAGAATTCTGCCCTTGACGGGGTGCTTGGTGGGAGCGGGCAGGGACAGTCGGGAAGCCGACCGCCGCCCACGATCGGCACTGGACGACGATTTCACACTGGTGGTCCAATTAAGGTCCGCCCAGCGTAAAACACAAGCGGCAGCGCTGTGCGGTGTCTGTGTGGTGCAGCGGGGTGGGGGGGGGGGGGGGGGAGGGAGGGGGGAAGAGGGCGAGCGGGCTAAACGCAAACTGCGCGCATGCACATGAGTGAGTGCTTCATAATCTCCCTGAATCACAGAGCTGCCTCAGAGAGGAGAAGGGTTATGAAAAAAAAAGTAATGAAACATGTCCCCACATGTGACTCTGTCTCATGAGTAGGGACATGTTAAAATTAAAAATTAAAGTGTTTATGTTATTTTTATTTGCTTTTGGAAACCTCACCCCACCCGTGGATGAGGTTTCCAAAAAAATGTAAAGGCTGCTTGGTCGCAGTGAAAATTTTAATTTAATTGATTACTTAATAGCCTTAACAGGCCTTTTAATTGTCACGCCAGAGCTGGCAGTGCGCCTGCTGACCAAACTAACGTGCAACAGTACGCTGACGTCAGCACGCTTGGCCGAGGTCAACCCGCGTCATTTCATGATCGAGCGGGTCGGGCGCCTGCTGGCTCACCGAGCGAAAATTTCTGCCTGATGCGTTTGGCAAATAATGACTGGGGGGATCAGATAAGTATTAAATGTGCGCTTCACTACAGAAAATGAGCTAAATTTGTCTTATCAACACCCCCTAGTAAGGGTAATAAATACAATAAACTGTAATTACTAAAAGCAATAATCGACTAAATGGCTTCGAAATTATTCTTGGTCCAAACTGGCACTGTACAACAAGCATACACCCGAACCGGCACATTTCCTTTCCCAAAGGACATTAGTGAACCAGGTAGCTGATTGTAGAAATCCAGTAGTAACATGGTCGCCATTACAAATACCAACTTATTAATTCCAGAGCTATTACGTTAGCTGAATTTAAATTTCTCAGCTACCATGTTGGGATTTGAACTCACATCTCAGAATTATTAGTCCAGGCTTCCCGACTGTTAGTCCAGTAACTAACCACTATGACGCAGTTCCTTTAATAAATATTAAAAATTCTGTTAAAACATAAATTTAAATTTCTGAAATTCTTGGACTTTTATCCCAATGTATAAACATCTATTAAGTTCCATACATCGAAACATTATATATGTCTTTTAATACAGTTTCACACGTTATATGCAATGAAAACCAGGTTTGATTTTTTTTTGGGTTTTGCTTAACACTCAACATTTTTGTGTCATATGGGCATTATTTCCTATTTTACATGGTTTCAATATAAATGGAATGTCTGTCAGCTATTGTTTCAATTTAATATGGAATGGCTTTATTCCATGTTAATTATAAAAAAGAGTATTTGGAAATTATACAGGCTCTGAAGAACCAGAAAAAGTAGAAAGTGATCACAGAAAATGTAAATAGGGAGCATTAATTCATTTTCATTTCTAGATATAGCAACTACCACATTTTTTCATTAGTGCAACATCCCAGCTTCTGTTCTACACAGATAGTCTTGGAAATCTAGAAGGGTCCCTCCTGTATTTTTTTCAATTCATTCACAGGAGGTGGGTGCGCTGGCAAGTCCAATATTTATTACCCATCCATAATTGCCCTTGAGATGGTGGTGGTGAACTGCCTTCTTGAACTGCTGCAGTCATTAATTTCCTGTAATGGTTTGATACAACTGAGTGGCTTGCTAGTCCATTTCAGAGGGCTGTTAAGGGTGAACCACATTGCTGTAGGTCTGGAGTCATGTATAGGTCAGACCACACAAGGATGGCACATTTCCTTTCCTAAAGGATATTAGTGAACCAGTAGTAATACGGTCACCATTGGAAATGCCAACTTCTTAATTCTAGATCTATTACATTAACTGAATTTAAATTTCTCAGTTACCACAGTGGGGTTTGAACTCACATCTCCGAATTATTAGTCCAGTCTTCCCGACTGCCAGTCCAGTAACTGGCCACTATGACATAGTTCCTTGAATAAATATTAAGCAATTTTCAACACAAATTTGAGTTTTTGAAATTCCTGGACAGAGCAAGTATAAGGGCATTTGTGTGAGATTCACTTCCTGAAACCATCTCCATCAGACCCCACACTGAATGGGCAATCATTTCTAATTTGTTAGAATTCTGAGCTTGGAAATATGTTTTGCCCTAATTTAATAGGAGGTTACAAAAAGAGGTATAACAAAGGGCATAAAGGCAATTTGGAGCATTGATGTCCATCATGCATGTGAATTAAAACATGGGCCAGAAATTTCCTCAGCACTGCTCAAGCTCCGTCACTGTGACTTTAGATAAATGGGCTTCCCCCTGCTACATGTCTTATGGTGGTGACATGGGGGCAGCTCTGAGGGAATTTCCAGCAAAGGGAGCTCAGCATTCCCAAAAAGACTGGCAGCAAGTCCAGGTCAGAAATCTCTTCACAGGAGGAAGGGAAAGTCAAAGGTCAGGAACCGTTCCACCCTCTGACTCTTCCCATGAGCAAGACGTCCTCTTGTCCTCTTTACTGGTCAGGTTCAACCAGGGCTAACAAGAGAAGTTAAAGATATTATTGGACTAAAAGAAGATGCTTACAATGTTGCCAAAAAGAGTAGTAAAGACTGAGATTTGGGAGGGTTTTAAAATTCAGCAAAGGATGACGAAGAAACTGTTAAGAAAAGAGAATATGGGAGTTGGTTAGCAAAAGATATAACAAAAAATGTAAATGTTTCTTTAGGAATGTAAAATGGAAGATATCAGTAAAAGTAAATGCGGGTCCCTTAGAGGCAGAGGTGGGGGAATTATAATGGATAATAAAGAAATGGCAGAGATATTAAATAGATACTTTCAGCTGGATTTTAAAAGCAGGTCAGGGTAAGGATCAGAGGCTGGCAGGCTCACAATTTTGCGCTGCAGGCCATCGTAGCAGTTTGGTGCCATGATTCCGGCCTCAAACCATTTTGGAGAGGCTAGGTCGGAATGGCTATGATGGAAGGCAATTAGGGCCAATTATGGGGCAGCCTTCCCTCCTGCACCATCTTTCCAGCCACACATTCATCTGCTTTATCCTCCTATCTCTATACCCACTTACTCTGGTACTGAGATCCTGTTTGTTGATTTTCTACCTAGCTCCCTAAATTCTGACTGTAGGACCACATTTGCTGCCTATGTTGTCTGTATCAATGTGGACCACAACTGGCTGCTGACCCTCCCCCCTCAGGGTGCTCTTCAGCTGCTCAAGGACATCTTTGACCTTAGCACCAGGGAGGCAACACACCATCCTTGATTCACACCTGCAGCTGCAGAAAAGCCTATCTATTCCCCTAATTATCCAATCACCTATCACTATCGCTCTCCCTCCCTTCCTTGTACCCCTTTGTACAGCTGAGTCACCCATGATGCCATGAACTTTGCTCTGGCTGCACTCCCCAATGAACCATCAGTCTCATCAGTATTCAGAATTAAATACTGGTTGGAGAGTGGGATTCACTCAGGGGACTCCTGCACTACTTACATGTTCCTTTGTGGCTGGAGTCTGGTGGTCACTCATTCCCCCTCTCCCTCCATACTCTAAAGCTGTGGGGTGACCACATCTATAAACATGCTTTCCATGAAGCCCTCAACCTCACGGGTACACTGCTGTGACACCAGCTGCTGCTGAAGTTCCAAAACCTGGAGCTCAAACTGTCACAACTGACCACACTTCCAGCACAAATGCCTAACCAGGACACAGGAAGCATCCTGGAGTTCCCACATAGTACAGGGTCTGCATTCTTGAGGTTGGAGCAGACCTGCCTTTCCTCTATTAATTAACAACCTTGTTACTGATAATAAACCTTATGACTGATAATGAACCTTACCAAATACTAATAAAGCTTTACAAATACTAATAAACCTTACTACTGTTAACACACGTTACTAATACTGGTAAACCCTATTAATATAATATTAATATTTAATATACCTTATTAGTAGTAATAAACCTTACTTAAGAACAAAAGATACAGTTACTCACTTGTTACTTGTTATTTATTAATATAGTTAATATTTTTAACATTTGTTAAACTATTAGTTGATAATACCCAGTCCCTAAGCAGCAACATTCACCAGCCAATCAACTTATGGCTTTAATGCGATGGCACTTATTTTATACTAAGTTTTCTGTTGCTCCGTTCTTGGTTCTGTCTGCAAGGCAAGTGCTGGTTCCCGAGTCTGGCTCTCAACTTATTCTCTTCTCCAGTTCTAGTGATTCCCTTCCAAGTTCGCCTCTGGCTCCGCTCTCATCACAGAGGGTGCGGGAGGCCTGGCACCTATGAGGAAGAGGAGGGAGGAGGGAGCCCCTGAACTGGCAAAGTTCTGAATTCTGGCTCCTCCCCTGACCTGTGATGGGCTGCTGCAACTTTAACCTCAAAGACATATGCTCTTAAATCTTTGTAAAATATGTACACTTATCTTTTCAAAATCTTCTCGCCTCTACGACTTTCCCCCAACATGATTCTCACCTCCATGCAGCTGTTCTGACACA
The DNA here is from genome assembly GCF_964194155.1 of Cetorhinus maximus. Taxonomy (NCBI): domain Eukaryota; kingdom Metazoa; phylum Chordata; class Chondrichthyes; order Lamniformes; family Cetorhinidae; genus Cetorhinus; species Cetorhinus maximus. The sequence continues at coordinate 122,541,584 of NC_135879.1, read as the reverse complement.
GGCAGCTGCTGAATGATGGCCCCTTCTGGGAATTTTGCAAAAGTTTGTGGAGGTGGGTTTTTAATGATCCCTCAAGGAGTTCAATCTGTCTCTTAATAGGCACAGGACAGTTCAGTCTGCGTTCTCGCCCACCCTCGAGAATATCAGGGACGCCGGGAACAAAGGCTGTACTTCTGGCTGTGCAATATTGCAGCCATTTTTTTTTACCTGCCCATTCCCATTCTGACACAATCTGGGCAGAAAAGTCCAGCCAAGCCCCACTATTCATGAAAGGGTGGATCTCTCGGCCAGTTTGTCAGACATCTGTGCTTGGGAGAAATGCTTGAATCTACTATTAGGATGTAAAAACAGGGAACATGGAAAATCATGCTACACAACTGTCAGGCAATAACCGTATAGAGTCATAGAAGTCTACAGCACAGAAAAAGGCCCTTTGGCCCATCGAGTCTGAGCTGGTCAAACAAGTACCTAACTATTCTAATTCCATTTTCCAGCACTAGGCCCATAGCCTTGTATGCCATGGCACTGCAAGTGCACATCCAAATACTTCTTAAATGTTATGAGGGTTTCTGCCTCCACCACCTTCTCAGACAGTGAGTTCCATATTCCCAGCACTCTCTGGGTGAAAAAATTCTTCCTCACATCCCCTCTAAACCTCCTGCCCATTACCTTAAATCTATGCCCCCTGGTTATTGATCCTTCCACCAAGGGGAAAAGTTCCTTCCTGTCTACTCTAACTATGCCCCTCATAATTTTATACACCTCAATCATGTCCCCCCTCAATCTCCTCTGCTCCAGGGAAAATAACCCCAGTCTATCCAATCTCTCCTCATAAGTAAAACTAAATCTCCAATAAGAGAGAATCTAATCATCTCCCTGGACATTCAATGTATTACCATCACTGAATCCCCCACCATCAACATGCTGGAGTGGTGTGGGGGTGGGGGAAATTGCCATTGACCACATAAATACTGTGACTACAAGAGCAAGTCAGAGCATGGGAATTCTGTGGCAAGTAACTGACTCCCCAAAACCCGTCCACCATCTATAAGGCACAAGTCAGGACTATGATGGAATACACTCCATTTGCCTGGATGAGTGCAGCTCCGACAACACTCAAGAAGTTCGACACCATCCAGGACAAAGTAGCCTGCTTGATTGTCACCCCATCTACCATCTTTAACAATCACTCCCTCCACCACTTGTGCAGTATGTATATTTTATTTGATGCTGTACAGCAACTCGCCAATGTTCTTTGAACAGCATCTTCCAAACCAGTGACCTCTACCATTTATAAGAATGAAAGCAGCAAGCGCATGGGAACAAAACCACCTGCAAGTTGCCCTCTAAGTCACGTACCATCCTGGCTTGGAAACATATTACGTTCCTTCACTATTTCTGGGTCAAAATCCTGGAACTCCCTCCCTAACATCAATGTGAGTGTACCTACACTGTGTGGAACAGTTCAAGAAGGCTGCTCAACACCACCTTCTCAACAGCAATCAGGGATGGGTAATAAATGCTGGCCTTGCAAATGATGCCCATATCACATGAACAAATAAAAAAAACCTAAGATTGGGTAGATTCAACAAGGATTTATGAAAGAGAAATTGTGTTTGACAAAGAGATTTTTGAGGATATAACTGGTAGGGTGGATAAGTGTGATATAGTGGATGAATAGTGTACTTGGATTTCAAAAAGCATTTGTTAAGGTGCCGCTCAATTGCGGTTAACATTGTAGCATGGATTGAGGATTTGTTAATGACTGAGAACAGGGAGTAGCAATAAATGGGTCATTCTCAGGTTGGGAGGTGCAACTAGTGGGTAATGCTAGGATCAGAGCTTGGGGCTCAGCTAATTACACTCTATATTAATGAGGAGATTGAATGTAATGTATCCATGTTTGCTAAAAATACAAAATTAGATGGAAAAGTAAGCTATGATGAGGATGCAAAAAGGCTGCAAAAGGATTTAGTCAAGTTAAATGAATGGGCAGGAACATGGCAAATGGAATATAATGTGAAGAAATGTTAAGTTGTCCACTTTGGTAGAAAAACAAACTAGAAAAGCAGAATATTTTTTGACTGATGAGAGACTGGAAAAATGTTGGATTCAGAGGGATTTGGGTTTCCTTGTACACAAAATCAAAAGAGTTAAGTTCTTCTCTCAAAGGGTTGTGGACTTTTGGAATTCTCCATCACAGACAGCAGTCCATGAGTATATTGAAGAATAGAACAACAGATTTCTGGATACTAAGGCACTCAAGGGATATGGGGATAGTGGAGGAAGGTGTTGCTGAAGTCAAATATCAACCATGGCCTTATGAATGGCAGAGTAGGCACAACGGGCTGAATGGCCTTCTCTTGCTCATATTTCTTATATTCTTGACTATATGTCTCCTGTAGAGACTTATGCATAGGAGGAATGAAATAAACTCAATCTATGAAAATGGAAAGAAAACAAATAGAACAAATCAAAACAGCATTAAAAAAAGCTCTGCGTGCTAAAAGGTTTGCAGGTTCACAATCCATTTAAAACCAAGCTAACCAACAGCTGCTCAGCCAATTTGCCCCCTCAGTGTGAAGATAGCTGGAAAGCCTTGTGGACCTACAATTTGAACATGTGAAAATAGAGATGGTGCTGTGAACATTTTTTGTACTATAAACAGTATGGAAAACATCAGCAGCCGTGCAATTTATTTTGTAAAGAGAGCCTATTAACATTATACTTCACATAATTAAATGCAGTTCAGAGAAACAGAGCAAGATAACAATCACCCAGATTGACATGAAATGTTTGTGAAGCACACACAAACAGTTAGTGTACCTAATCTACACTGGCAGTGATAGTATTTTGATATACTGAAAGCAAAACAGTATATATATTTTTAAATTTTTCTCTTTCAAGCTGTTAAGTAATTACAGCTATGTGCCAAAAGTCCAAACAGTTGTTTCCCACATTGAGGATTTTAGTGAATTCTAACTAGCTAACTAATTTTGGTAAAAGTTTATAGGGTCCATCTACTCACATTTCCTTATAATGGTGGCATTGGGAATAGCAACAATTTTGTCTTAAATTTTATTTATCCATTAAGGGGTGAGGAACAGAAGCTAGAACATAAATTGAATGTGCCTGTGCGTGAGCTAGTGAGTTGGAAAATAACTTAGGCAACCCAAAGCATATCGGGCTGAATTTTACAGGCCACCCAGAGGTGGGAAACGGGCGGGTGGACGTGTAGAGTGCTATGCCATTGGTGGCGTGCCCACCACCAGGCTGCCTGACACACACCCCCACCATGATTTTATAGATGGTGGGGGAGGCATTGGGTGCCACTCAATTAAGAACCCTAAGTCCATAAGTGATGTCCAATTAAGGGCCTCATCTCGCCACCACTCCGATTTAATGGCAGCATGAGAGGACTGTGCCCAACCTGTAGCCCAGCAGATATAACCCTGCAGTCTGCTGGTCAACGAAAGTGGTGGGGGGGGGGGCTACTTCCCAGGCCCCCTGTGCCAACCGAGCGCCCTCCCCAAAGTTGTGCCTCCCTATGTCTGACCCCCCCTGTCCAACATGTCACCAATCCTGGTGTGGCGCAGATCCTGATTTGATGCAGAGCTGCTGGTCTCTGATTGGCTGGCAGCTCCACGAGGCGGGACTTTCTCCTGGGGATCGATAGAAATTCTGCTGCTTATCATTTAAGGGCCATCGACTGAAAAATTAAATTGGGACGAGCTGACCAAACGTTGGCGGGCTCATCCTCAAAACTTATACTGGCGTGCAGGGAGTCCGCCCTCAGTGTATAATCCAGTCCATGCAGTACAAAACCAACAATAACGTGCAATATAATAGAGAATAACTGACAGCATAAGTTCTTTGGTGATAGTTGCCTGTTACAGGTCGCTTGGCAAGTCCGAGTTCCTGTGGTAGCATGAACCTTTGCTTATTGTAGTCTGGAGCTATGGGTAGTGATGATAGAAACTCTGACATCTCTCCTGCTCTTACCACCTGCCATTGGCGTATGTTGGAAGGCTTTGCAGGTTGATAATAAACTTGTTTGGCTGCATTATGAACATAGCTTGCCCATCACTCCTGAGGTGGGACTCAAATCTGGAGCTCTGACTCAGAGGCAGGGACGCTATCCGCTTCGCCACAAAACCTCCCATAAGTCCTCTACTTGAATAGTATTCAATCGGAGGTGGGGGTGGGGTGGGAGAGGCTGGCAAACAATGCCAGAAGCTTTGAAGTAAAACCAAGTAGTTTATGAATGTAAAAGCAAAAAACTGCGGATGCTGGAAATCCAAAACAAAAATAAAAATACCTGGAAAAACTCAGCAGGTCTAGCAGCATCTGCGGAGAGTAACACAGTTAACGTTTCGCGTCTGTATGACTCTTCAACAGAACTAAGTAAAAATAGAAAAGAGGTGAAATATAAGCTGGTTTAAGTGGGGGGGTGGATGGGACAGGTAGAGCTGGATAGCGGGCCAGTGATAGGTGGAGATAGCCAAAAGATGTCATAGACAAAAGGACAAAGAGGTGTTGAAGGTGGTGATATTATCTAACGAATGTGCTAATAAGTGACATTAAGGGTAGAAAGCAGGACAAGCAGGTGCAGAGAGCCCTAGTTTATTAATGTGATGAGAATTGCTTGTTTCTAATACATCATTGAGTCCCGTAGCTATCTGCATTTCTATGTACAATGAACAACTCTAAACTACAATGTGCTGAAATAGAGGATTGTGAGCTTACTCAAGTATAAGGTACTGATAGCATTTGGTCTGATCACAACTAGATGAAATTAAATTGTGACATAATGATTGAGATTGTTCTTTTTTCAATAATCTAGGTTTTTCACCTTGCAACAATGCACACCCTCTTTTGAAAGGGTCATTATCTTAGTCATTAACGGAAAAAATGTGTAGAAAGTATGAAATTAATTGCATGATTCATGTGTGTATATATGTTATAACTGAAAACATGTAGGCGCTTTATGCTGTTGAATATATTGTATTTAAAGCAATCATTTAGCATATCTAGCTCAGTTGGAAAATAATTTTTTACGAGTCCAAATTTTTAGGTTAACATTCTTTTCTTTAGGGCAAGGGAGAGAGAAAGGCTCAAATTGCTTTCTAGCAGAGTGAATGTCAGCTACCTCTTTAACCATAGGGGCAGTTATAGCTAGAATTAGCTTTTTTCTTGGTAATGCACTTGTAGCAGCAATGATAGCAATGATAGCAACCAAGGATGAGAACACACTTAGTTTTCACCTCTGAGTCCAGCAATGCTCAGGTTAACCATTACTGAGGAGAGTAGGTTGAGCATTAAGCAAAGTGCAGTTTGAATGATTCAATGTTACACAGGAACAAGAGAGGACCATTCAGTCTCTCGAGTCTGTTCTGCCATACAATTGGATAAAGCTGAACTGTAACAACTCATCTATTCACCGTAGTTTCATAACACCTAGTACACTTGCCTAACAAAGATCTAGCAAAAACAGAAAATGCTGGAAAAACTCAGCAGGTCTAACAGCATCTGTGGAGAGAAAAACAGAGTTAATGTTTCGAGTCCATGTTCTTCAGAGCTGGCAAGATCTAGCAATTTGAGTTTTAAAATTTGCGACTGATCTACTCTCAACAGCTTATGTCAGAGAGAGTTCCAGATGACCATTATCCTTTGTGTGCAGAAATGATCCCTGACCCCAAAAAGCCTAGCTCTAATTGTAAGGTTATGCCTCTTGTTCTGGTAACATGAGGAAATAGTTTATCTCTTTCTACCCTATCAACTTTTTTGATCATCTTAAACTCTTCAGTGTGACCACCCCTTGATCTCCTATACTCAAGGGAATACAAGCCTGGTCTATGCAACTTGTCCTCCTGATTTAACCCTTTTAGTCTTGTTATCATATCGTGAATCTTCACAACAACCCATCCAAGTTCAATATATCCTTCCTAAGATGCACTGCCCCGAACTAATTGCAGCATTCTAAGTGGGGTCTAACCACATATTTATGTAAATGTAACTATGAGCCACTCACTGCAAGAATGCCAGCATTTACACAACATCACAAAAGGCTGATTTGATGGTGGATAGGCATCAATACAAAAAATTAAGAACTAAAATTCTGCATAACCCATATTCAATGTTTCTCTGCAATTAGACTATTTAATTTAATTTAGTTTGATCTTGACCTGGTGATAGATGGTTATGCCTTTCTTGATAATATACTAAAAAAAAGTGAAAATTGAAAAGTGAAAAAAGTGAAAAACGATACAATTCTCCTGTATCAATAAAAATATAAAAGGAATGCTACATATATTACATCTTACATATCAATCTGCAGATACACTTTGGTTTCCTTTTTTACTGAAATTTGAAAATTTGGCTTTTATATATGTGGATATTTAGTTGCTGTAGTTGTGAGAAAGTGCACAAAAGCAACAGTCAACAAACACTCAACGTCATTTCTGCACTCAAGGCTACATTCAAGTGTGGTTGAATGGAGACGATCGCTTTTTATAAATTTACGTCAATCTGACATAGTATATGTTAATGTGCAATTACAATTTAACAAATTATTCACTGGTATTTCTGGTTCCCTTTGAAAGGTGAATCTCAGCTTCTTGCTGAGATCAGCCTAAAGCAAGAGCAATGAGATTGCCCTTAAATGCATCAATAAGCACTTCTCTAAATTACTGCACTTACACTGACAGTCAATTGGAGCGTACAATCAAGGTTTGATATCTTTGACAGCAAGAAGAAATATTTAAATTTTCCAGTGAGTACCAAAATTTTCTTACATAAAAACCTAATCAAAAATATATGGGTTAAGTAACATTTAAACTTATTGGGTATTTTCCAATGACCATGGCACGCTTAGCTTTTAAAATAATACTGGAACTTTTTTAACAAAGACATTCTGGGGGTGAAAATCATCTTGAATAGTAGCATGGAATGAGCGACAACAAATTCTCAGCCTGTTTTACACTCGGTTCGATTTTGCTTTCCACTGACTTCAACAAAACAAAAATTGGGTAGGACATTAACAGGTTGCTGATTCACTGTGGCTCATTTTGCCCTAACACCCAAGATTAATTTCACCCCCACTATCTCTGACATGGCTCCTCCTATAGAGAAGGCCATTCCCTCTACTTGCTGACCATTGAAGACTCTGAGTGAAATGCATCAACCATGCTGATTGAGGTCAATAATTAACAGCAATAAACAGTCTTGAAATCAGCATTAATTTCAGTCAACTGGCAGTCTTGCCCTGGAAGCGACAATGCTGGTGGGAATGTGGTGAAATCGAACCACACAGAGCCAATTCAGAAGATTTCAAAAGCAGGCTTCATCACAGTCAGATTTTGATTTCATAACAGAAATGTTTCTAAACTGCTGCAAAAATGAGATGTTGGGCTATATTTTTGCTACTGAGATGGGTAGCTTGAGTTGGGGAATTTCCCGATTTAGTGGACACAACTTGGATTAAAGGGCCTCATTACACACAATTTTTGTTCTGGGAGGAAGGGCGAGATAGGGTCAGGCCTGCCGACCCCAGAAGCAGGTCATAGTTGGCCATGGGTGGATGAGTGCCAAGGCAAGCTGGTTAGAAGGCCCACTGTGGTTCTCAGGCACTTATTCTCAGTTGTTTTAAAAACTGTTAGGCCCTCTAGCCCTCACCTCACACATCCCATCACCCCACCTACTTCCCATGCCAACTCAGGCCTCCCACCCACCTCCTATTCTCTCATACCTCCCCCATGGCCCCTTGATGGCAACTCATGGTTCCCACCCACACCTCATGCCCTCTCATAACTCCCTTGAAAGCCACTCACCCACTATCCACCAGCATCAGACCTCAGGAACCATTTGGAGATTTAAAAAAAACTTAAACCAATCTAATACAGCTCTCACTCATACACACTTGACAGTGAAAAAAACTCCCATTCATGAAACCCATAAAGTTCTAAAATCTCCATCAATGTTCAATCTCTGACAAAAACAAAGTTCCATTCAGTACTCACAAAGACAGATAATCCTTTAATCGCCTCTTTAAACTGTCAATCAAACTGTAAACTCAGAACCCCCTGCTGAGATGTGTTTTTATTTTACTTTTGAAGCTCAGTCAGGCATTCATAATGATCTCAGCTATAATAGTAGCCTTTGGGATATGTCAAAAAAAACTCTGCTGACACTGTGAAACAGATGGTCATGGTTTTTACAACTTACACCAGATGGCCTGTCAATCAAACCATATAGCAAATGGTGTTTTTTTCAACTCTAACTAACAGCTTCAGCCCTTTTTCAAGTTTAAAGAGATGGGGATTTAAAATCTTCAGATTATGACACCTAAACAGACCTTATCCACACTTCAACAGAATTTATATCTATTTCATCCATTTGTGAATCCCACACTGCAGGCCTTGAGACAACGATGGGGTGTATTTGAACTCAGCACTAATTTCAAATGGCCCTGCTCTGTTTGCGTTTCCCACCTGCGTGATTCACCTTCTGCCCCCTTCCCCCTGCCAGCCAAAATGGGACCTGTTGGAAATGGAGGCAGAACTTATGCATCTGGGTCCTGCCCGCCATTTCTAATGGTCTCCGAAGTTGGTCCGACTCTGCAAAAATCTGGCCCCTAGACTTTGTCAGTACAATACAGCCCTTTGAAAGTGATATGGGATTGCTCTTGGAAGAACAGATTTCCATCCAGTTTCTGGGAATCGAGATTAAGCAGCAATATAAGAAATAATTTAGTGAACCTCTGATTCTAGCCCGGAGCTCTATTTGTAGGGTTCACAAATCAGGATATTTAATAAAAAGAAAATCATGTTGAGCATGTGCCTAATTTCTCTATGTATCCTCAAGCAATACTTTATGCTGAGAGAATAAATATATTAATAGATGTATAAATTGCCTTTCAGATAATTTATTGATTACGTATATATTGCTACCTTTACTTAGGTTTCTTCTCTACATTGTCGCCCTGTTTCTTACATTTTCCTGTTATTTCCTGACTGAGAGTTGACGACTCAAGAGGTGCCACAGAGAGGCTCAGGATGACTTCCTGGAAAATTATCTTCCTTCCTGTGAGGAAGTATGTGGCCCACTTGCATTGCATTCCATCAACCCATGTCACAGAATCAAATTCTGTGCACCAAGCACCTCCTCAAAATCATCTATTTTAATGGGGCACTGTCATTAGGAATTTCTGCCATGGATGCCAGAAATCCCGATGCAACAGTAATTTTACAGAACCGACAAACTGAGTAACACACAAATTCTTTTCGGGAGAGTTTTGTAATAATGGTCGCAATTATTATTAATGTGTTGCTGCCTTACCAGGAGGTGGCAGCCTTCCGTCTCATAAGATGATGGTTTACGGAGTAGTGGTCAACTCTGTGTTAAGCATCTCCTGGCATGGCTCAGGAGCACCACTCTGGCGTTTGCTGCAGAGGAAGACAGTGGGCAGAAAAGGTGCACGATTTACTGACCTCTAGTTTCTCTGGGCTCTCTTCTCAGCCATCTGAGTTTTACATTTCTTAGCAGAATACTGGACGAAATGACTGGACAGTCAAAGCAAGTTGAATAACTCTCTGGAGTTATATCATTCCTTTTTTTGTACTAATCAATTGATCAGTTAGCCATCAGCGACAAAGAGCACAGTGCTCTGACTTATAAGCAAATTCACAAAATCGAATGAGTATTTCCTTGGCCCCGGTAATTACAAAGCAAGTGTAATGCTGGGAGATAAACAGTACAACAGTCTGGGCATCGATGAGAGGTCTCACCTTGATCCATATTTTACAAGTCAAGTTTGATAGACTTGAGATGTTGCAAACCTTTGTTGAAAACCTTTTCATATCGTGCCCATTTCAAGAAGACATACTTTATACAGTTATGAGTAACATATATATATTTATAACCCATAGCAAGATTATCTTATGTAATAATCAAGTTAACTTCATGTGTCGGGTATACAACTGTCCTTGAAAATGAATTCCTATTCAGCTCAAGCATCACTGTCACCAATATACGAGAACATTCAGCATGGACTTCTTATTCCATATGAAATGCACACCGGATATCTGACCCTGATGGATCAATGAAAGCTGAAAATGTTTAAGATCCACAGAAAAAACATAAATTGTTTGTCTATAAGACAAACATAAGCTGTTTGTCTATGCATTGAAAGCCATTTTAATGAAGTGAAACACTACAAATATTACTGCTCAAAATGATCTGTCAACTGGCTAAATTGGTGGTCATCTCACTAGCCATAACATCACATTTCCACTTGAAAGCCAGTCAGAACCATATCAGAGCTTTCAGTAGCACAACAACCTGTTTATACAGCACTGGGTTTAGAGATTGCACAAAATCTCCTCTTGATGTTTAACTCATGCTGCATCTGTATGTTTTCTTCTTAATTTTGTCTGCTAAGCAGGACAGAATGTTCATGGATCCAATCAAATTCTGGTAAAATACACAAGCAAAAATCTCTCCAAGCATCCCCACACCCCCGCCACCACCTCTACCCTGCTCACCCTTTTGATCCAAAATTTACAACTGATGCCTTTACTCTGTTGCTTTGCTAAATCATGCAGGAATGCCGTATGGTATTGGCAATTTACTAGAGGACTGGAATGAAAAATAAGGAGGTGGATTTTATGCTTCTCGGCGGTGTGTAGAAGTCTGACCCGGAAGTGTGCAGTTCGTCGCCTCCCACCCCAGACTTTTAAAGATGCCGAATAAAACATTTTGCAGCCAAATAATGCCGCCAGATGGAAAGACGGCCAACTAGGAAAGGGGAAAGTGGTCAGTTTTCCCAATTGGTCCTCCAGGGCAGAACATCTGGGGAGAGAGGGGCCAGACCGTGAATTAGTCGTCAGTCACAGCCACCCATTTAAAGACATCCTGGTACGGGTTTCTGGCAGCTTTGACCTAGAAGAATGGGAAATCCTTTGAACTGTTGGAGCAGCCGCAGGCAAGAGCTTGTTTTCAAAAAAATTTTGGTGACTATTGTGCCAGTGTTGTCTCATTTAGGACCCTTGCCAGGGAAGAAAGAACATTTGGGCACACATTCCCCTCATTCCATTTTGAAAAACAAGTGTTTAGAAAAAGATTCAAATTATATCCTTTAACTCTCTTTGTCTCTCCACAGAGGCTGTAAGGCCATCATATAGTAGCGAGAGGAGCTGTTGATGGACCCAGTCCAAGGACTGCCCCATGGTTTGATGATGACTCCCTGTGAGCCCTCCTCCAGGCTGTATGTGATCGATGGGAGGTCCTCATGCCTGCTTATAGGAAAAGGAGACCTCCCAGCCAGGCAAAAGCAGCCTGAATGGAGGTCACAGAGGAGGTTAGCAGCCTTGGAGTCATCCAAGACTTGGTTACAGTGCCGTAAAGAGGCTGAATGACCTCTTTACACTTACAATCTGCCAATGAGTGAGTAACCATTTCAGAGATGGACTTATATGGAAAGGTGAAGGGTGTGAGGGTGGAATGTGTGTCAAGTGTGGAATTGCTTAGTGTCTTGGCCAAGTGCACAAGACAGCATGAAGCAGGCATGCCACTCTGCATGGCAATGGAGGATTCTGGAGCAGGGTAGGGGGGTGCAGAAGGGGATGGGCTTATGAACTGCAATCCCTGTGTTTTTTTTCCTTTATTCTTTTGTGGGCTGTGGGTGTCACTGGCAAGTCCAGCATTTATTGCCCATTCCTATTTACCCTTGAACTAAGTGGCTTGCTAAGGCCATTTCAGATAATAGTTAAAGTTAACTACATTGCTCTGTGTATGGAGTCACATGTAGTTCAGACAGGGTAAGGACAGCAGATTTCCTTCCCTAAATGGCATTGGTAAACCAGATGGGTTTTTACAACAATTGATCATAGTTGTCATTGTCACCATTACCAAGACCAGCTTTAAATTCCAGATTTATTAATTGAATTTAAATTCCACTAGCTGCCGTGGTGGGATTTGATCACATGCTTTCAGAGAATTAGCCTCAGCCTCTGGATTACTAGTCCAGTGACATTACCACTAAGCCAAGTTAGTTAGCAAGGAGCACTGAGAACTGTTGACCGCTGACAAAGGGCATGTTGGCCACATGAGCTACAGAAGACAACACGGTCATTTTCACCCCTCTAGAGGAAGAAGTGAACCAGTAGAGTTGGCAGTGAACCAGTAGAGTTGCACCAGTGGGCATGGTGAGGTTGGAGGGAGGCCACAGGTTGGTGAGATTCCATGGCGCATGGTTCTGTCCTGCTAAACAGTGCTGAAGGAAAGGGGTTGGAATCTGGGGAAGGTGGCAGGGAGGTAGCTGTTTAATGTTGTACATTCAGGAGGTCTCCAGCCCAAGTTATGAGTTAGCTCCATGCTTGGTTCTACACAAGTCTCTGTACAGTCCACAACTGACTCTAGTCTCAGGTCATGTGTCTCTTTACATTATACTGTGGGCGGTACTGTTTCCCAGTCTCACATTAACCCTTGATTGCCAGATATCTTTATTCCACACCTCACCCCAAGTCTTTACCCAATGTATTTACATAACAATCATGCTACTTCATTTCCCGCCCCCTCCAGAAGTTCTGGAGGCTTGACAATTTTTCCAGATCTCATTCTGGTCACATTCAGACGAGTGGTAGGCTCTGTTGATTTGGGCGACCTTTGTTGATTTCGAGTTTGAGTTGCCATCTGTGTTTCTGGCACTTGGTTGTCTTCTTCTGATACACTTTTTCTGTTCCTTGGGGCAGGATTTTTTGCTGAGCGGGTGGGTGTGTGCCCAACTTGCTTGTGCATAAAATGACGTGATGGCATTGGGCGAGTGTCCCTACGTCATTGCACACTCACGCCATATTTCGGTCGGCGAGTGCATGCGGGAGTTGGCAACCCACCCGCTGGCAATTAACAGGCCTGTTAAGGCTATTAAACTCACAATTGAATGCAATTTTTCACTGCCCGTCCAACCTTATGTTTGGCAGGCAGGCGAATCAGCCAGGAAGCCTTTGGGTTTTTTATGAAATCTCATCCACGGGCGGGATGAGGTTTCCAACAGGAATTAAAAATAAAATTAAAATGTTGAAACATAATTTATAATGTGTCCCTGCTCACATGCTGGAGTCAGCTGAAGTGACATGTTTTTAACATTTGTAAAATCTTTATTTGTGTTTTTAAGAATCTTCAGCTCCCTGAGGCTGCTCTGTGCCTCTGAAAGGGAGCTTTCAGTGCGCACATGCGCAAACCTCCGTGCTCGCCCTCCTGCCGCCCCCGCCTTGGAGCACTCAGCGTTGCAGCGTGCCTTTAATGCCGGCTGGCCGTTAATTGGCCAGCCAGCGCAAAACCGATGTCGGGGCCCGATTTGCGGGCAGAGGTTGGCTTAATGACCACTCCTGGGCTTGCCCGCTGTGCCAACCTGACGCGGTAAAAATCTTGCCAATTAATGGCCAGCGAACGTGAAAGGCGCACTGAAGTGCTCAGCACTGCCGAGGTGGGGCTAAGAGGAGTGCGACCGCTAAAGTCTGTACATGCGCTGGGGAGCACATACTGAAAGCTCCCTGAAGGCACAGAGCTGCCTCAGGGAGCTGCAGAATTTTACAATTATAAATAAAGATTTTAAAAATAAGGGAAACATGTCCCCACATGTGACTCAGTCACATGAACAGGGACATATTAAAAAAGATGTTTAAAATTTTTTATATTTTTAAAAATTATTGTTGGAAACCTCATCCCGCTCGTGGATGAGTTTTCCTAATAAATGCAAATGCTACCTGGCCTATTCACCCACCCGCCAACCATAAGGTTGGCCGGACAGCGTAAAATAGGATTAAATTAATTGATTAATGGACCTTAATAGGCCTCTTAATTGTCGGCAGGCACACTGTCAACTCTCGCGCGTGCCTGCCAACTGAAATATTGTGCATTATTTTGCTCCCGAATGGGTTGGGCACACGCTCATCCGCGGGATGTAAAGTTCTGCCCTAGTTGTTTATTGATAACACGTCTCTATGTACATGTATACAGGATATAGCCCAGCAATGAGCTAACTCCATGCTTGCTTCTGCACAGATCTCTGTCCCATCTACAGCTGACTCTAGTCTCAGGTCATGTGTCTCTTTACATCACACTGTCGGCGGTACTGTTTCCCAGTCCCACATTAACCCTTGCTATGCCAGGTACCCTTATACTACAGTAGCACTGATGGCTTTTGACTTTGGAGGCTTGCAGAATTTGGGGACGAATGAGCATCTCAATGTTGAAACCCTGATTACCATCTCCCAATGTTTCCGGTGTGTGGTTTTAGGAAGCATGTCTCTCTAAAGTCATCTTAAATGATGATGGTTTTCTTCATTCTCCTTGTCTGTTTCCCCCACAGGTGAAACATCAGCAGTTGCAGCCACCAGCCTCGAGGGAGCAACGTTAATCTAAGGAGGAGGAGAAAGCCTCAGAAGGTGCAGCCTCACATCCTTGCTCCGCATCTAACACCAGTGCAGGTACATGCATCTTGGTGGGTATGAGTGACTCGGCTCTAAGTGATCCAGACACTGATGCTAGTACATCACAATTGCAAGACCAGCTGTCAGAGACTGAGATACAGCAGACCTCTGACAGTCAGAGGAATGCTGGAGGCAACCTAGATGCTGAGCCCCAGGGTGATGATGAGCCTCTGGAGACATCCATCAGGTGGCAGGTGCTGGATGGACAACATAAGGTATGTGGAGTTGTGGCAGAGATTCCAGAGAGGTTGCATGCATGGTCACTAACTGTGGGGGATTCCCTACAGGCAATGAGCACTGCAGTCACCTAATCCACAAAATGCATGGCTTCCTTTATTGAGAGACTGGTGACTGTCATGGTGGGGCCACTGTGCAGCTTACTGACGGGATGCTGGGTATGCGTTCTGCCTTGCACTCTATCACCTTGCTTCTGAGCTCAGGGACCCAGGGCCAGGGTGAGAGGGGGATGAGAAGCCTGGAGTCACATCCAGCTTCTGCTTCCTCTCAGGAAAACAAGGAGGGCCAAATGGACTTCATGGTGGTGGATGAGCAGCTGCTGCTGCATCAGGAACACCTCTTAGGATGGGGACAGTCTCTCCTCTGCCATTAATATAAATGTCTCAGAGTGCTGTGATGACAGGCCACTGTGCAAAAGACTCCCATCATGCCAGGGCCCTCATGGCTTCAAAACACCTAAGGATGCCCACCAAAGTCATCTCAGGCAAAGGAGCATAAAAGTCAGCAACCTGTCTCCAGCACAGATGGCGACGAGGGGGGAATGCCACACCACAGCACCCAGAAGCAATTTAAGAAACACCACATTAGTCACATATGGGTTCACAAGGGTGATTTGAGTTATTGAAACAAACAACTACCTGTATCATTATCTTCCTATGTGCATAAGCATGACATTCTACTGCAATTAATCATCAGGAATTTTCCCTGAAGTTCTTCCAACTGGCCATTGTAACTTCAGCCACCCTTCTGCTGAAGTTAGGGCCACTGATCAGGAGACACCCCATGAGAAAATACCTGGTGAATATAACCAAAAATATCATCCCCTGGGGCACAGGTTTGTCCGTGATTCCATAAGGACTTACTTTCACTTTAATAATGCTATCACATTGAGATAAACACGATGCTTCCATTACCACTGAGGTTGTAGAAAATTCAGCTGTGAAAGATAGCTGTGAATAACAGAAGTGGAAGTGAAGGTAGACATCGTCATGTACCACTTGATTATCTCCAGCAGTCAGGGAGGAACTCTGCACAGCTTTCCCTAACATGATTAACTAGGTGAGGTAAAGTTCATGACAGTGTCACTTGTAGATGATCTACGGAGGAAGCAGTTTGATGTGCTTTTTTAAAAAACAAGATCCACTCTTCCATATTTCTGTAATTTCTTAGATACAATTTCTTATGTACTTCCTCACAGAAAGGAAGAGAAAATCAGAGAATGAGTTACATTCTATATTCTGGCTCTAGAGCAGTATTGGAAGCACATCACCTGTCTACTTATTTTGGCAAAGAATGAAATATGGTGCAGGGAAACCCAACAGGAAATAAAAGCCAACAAAGCTGGGAAGGGTATTAAAACTGAAAACTGAATCCAATGTAAGATTGGTTCTGCTTAAAAATATCATTTTAAATTGATTTCATTGAGGTACCTTAAGCTTGAAATTTCTGTTGATTACTTTTTAATTAAGTATATCTAATTATATCTTCATTTTCCTTGATAATTAATTGCAATCAACATTTATATTTCAGTGCTATTCAGTGACTCCCAAGTTGCAAATAAAATTTGATCTTAAAGCATGCTAATGCCAGAGCACGTACATGTGCTAACACGGTTGGCTGTTAATTAATAGCTTTTAGAGCTATATTTTAAGAAAAATGCCAGCTGAAGCTAATGCATGCAGATGGAAATCATTTCTATTGATTTTTCATTGCAGTAAAGCCCACAACATGAAGCCTTTCATTAATAAATAAAATAGCTCGCTTAATATTGACTGGATAGTGCTAGTTGGATAGCTAAATAGTAACTGGAAAAAAAATACAAAGATTAAAGTCATAGTTTACTTTATCAGCACGGCACAAATAAATTGTGTAGTGAACCCTATTCATTTCAAACGAAAGATAAAGCAGTAATCAAAGCTTTTGATAACACATACATACACACAATTGAGCTGCTTCTTTATAGTTGGAATTTTCTTATGGTTATTTTTAGCATGAAACATAACCCTCAGGTCTATAAATTCTCTTTCTATTTACCCTTTTTGGTGTGCATATTTCTGAAAATTTATCAGCAGCATTTGAAAAATTCCTCAGATAACTAATAACATTCAATTTCCCGTGTCCTGGAATCAGTTACACAATAGTAAAGCCTGGTCTAATAGTGTTCAACTATTTTTAGAGTAGAAATTACCATTGATGATATTATCGAATGACCAACTAATAGGGGCAATTTTGATTTTGGGTGATAAAATGGCATTATCTGATCAGGAACCTTTGTACATCTCCTCTGATTTTCACTGAAGTAAATGGAGAAATACACAATGCACAGTTGAATCAATATTGCCCCTTTTACAATGTGATCCGAGTCAAAGTTAACCCCAGTCTTTGTGCATCAAATTTCTCTGTCACTATTATGTTAGTGGAGGCATTAACCCGTATAGTGTACACAATGCGTTAACCCCTCTTGTTAAAATAGTAAACACTATTAATTGGCGCAAGAACATTTGGCTTTCATGAGATAAGATTGCCAACATACATTTCTTCCTCATCTCTATTTAACCATATTAACTGAATTCAAGAAAGCATAAAAGTTTTAGTCATGATTGGGTGTTGAAAAGAAAAAGAGCTGACCTGCATTATTAAGGAGAAGAGCTTCCTATCTGCATCGTGGGGACATTCTACCCCCTATAATATAACCATCAAAAAATTCACTGTAAATATTAACATGTATATGTTGCATATATATAATTTAAATAAATAAAATGGCCTTCTATCACAATATTAGTTAAAACACCTTTTTCCTTATGGGCATCACTGCAGCAGGAGTATGAGAAACCTGATATCTCCTGATGGTTGGCAGTGGCCAGCTGACCCGAACCATTCCCAGTACCAATGCAACACAGAGAGAGACAGGTAGTATTATTTAGGGCGGACTCAGCTCAACACAAAGAGTTCAATTTTCACAGTATGATAAGCAAATGTTTCACAAGTTCATTTTTGTGAATAACCACATGTGGATGGCTTCTGGAAGAGAGGTGAAAACACCTTATAGTCATAACGACTGAAGCCGGATTTCCTCAGTATAGGCCTGCCCATCAGCTTCATGATAGTTAGATGCCATCTCCCTGAAATACTCTGGTGGAGTCGGTGTTGGAGGGGACAAAAGGACACAATCTTGACAAAACTGCTGGGATTGTGGGCTCTAAGCCACTTTTACGAAGTTAGATCATTCATTCATAATTCATTTTATTAATTTTAATTACGTCATTTTTTTCTGACTGCTCAAAAGATAATATTTTTTTATTCGAGTGTGACTCTTCTGGCTGCAGCAGTTAACTTCACTTTGTTTCGGTGAGCAGCAATTTAAACGGGAGTCACTGCGGTGAGAATCAATGGCTGAAGCTGCTAAGACACCTGAGCCATATTACAGCACTGTCATTTTTCATTCCATTTCACCACAAGATGGGACTGTTTAAAGTACAGCAGCAAGCACACTATCAACTTATCGTCTTCTCTATTATATCTTTCCTAGGTCACTGCTGACATATGTTGCAGAGTTTGTGTAATATTACTCCGTTTCTCAAAATTTTAATGCATGATTAATTTGCCTTATGCACAATACATTTATAATCTCCCCCCCCAAAAAATTAATGGATTTTTCATACTGTAGTATGTGGTAATGCTTAAATTTTGAAAATATCTTTGTATCAAGAGAAAATGGTCGATTTTTGCAACCATTTCCTTTATTGATACCCAAGACAGCTGTTGAATTCTGAAAACATGTTACTGTGTTAAAGTGTACAGTGTGCCCTGAATCCAAAGCAGCTTTTGCTGCAATAAAGCATTACATTAGGACAACGGCCAGAAATGTCCCATTTCTAGGTCCTGAGTTCATGCTGTCTAAGATTTAAATGGAATATTCTCATCTACACTAATGTGACAAAAGTTCAATTGTAGTAATTATTTATAGCAATCATGTAAGTCCTAAATAAATAATTCTCTCATATGTACTGGGACACACTTACGGTATTTATAATAATGCTGTAATTCCTCAATTGGAATAGCATCATTTATATTAATGTTATAGATCCAAGTTGGAGTAAATTTCCATGCCCTAAAATATTTGGTAGATTCAGCGCACTCAGACCTGGCTGCATAATAAGATGTAGCAGGCCCTCACTGCAAGCAGCATTTTTGCGGGGTAAGTAATAATTTGTAGTTATTGTTCAAAAGAAATGAAGGAATATTATGTTTTTATAAATATGTGAAGTGCTACAAATGTATAGCATACAGAAAAGATTAGTCAAGATTACTGTTTTGAGTGACATCCATCATCAATTTGAATTTTGCCAGTTCTGATGAAAATTACAGAAAATATTAGCCATTTTTTTTCAAATGCTAACTGAACTGCTTTATATTTCCAACATTTTCCATTTTAATTTTACCTGGACTAGTTGTAGACAGGTGTTTCATTCATTAACATTTATCAACATTTAAAAATAGCTTTGCAGATGTTGGCAAAAAAAATGCAACAAAGATTACCAACAAACTAAAAAAAAAATCTGCTTTTATTTGGTCCCTCTCCTGTTTCAATGCTTGGATTTAGTCAGTAGATCTGAATTAATAAGTATGAAAGTTATACTTATATTGCTTTATTTCCAGAATCATGGTTGATTATCCTCATCACCAATTGGACAGTAATCAGATGGGGTGGATCTCTCAACTCTTAGGGCAGAATTTTACTTTTGGCGTGTGGGATCGGTGGGGGCAGGCGGGGGGTGGTCAAGAACCGACTACCGCCCGCGATTGGCACCACTCCGCAATTTTACACAGGTGGGCCAATTAAGGCCCGCCCAGCGTGATACGCGGCCTGTGAATGAGCGTGAAGGGATGGGCAGGGGCGGGGGCATGATGTCCACTGAGTCCAATGGCAACCCAGCCAATTCAAATGCGGCCTCGGCAGCCCCTGGATGGCTGCCACCGATAGACGCGGAAGTGCTGCGAATGGAAACCGTAGCGGGTGGACACGGCAGGCGGGAGGGCAGGCTGGCGGGGCAGTTGGCCCCGCGTTTTTCGGATGAGTGTCTCGCAGCCATCCTGGAGGAGGTGGCAGCGAAGAGAGAAACACCTGTCCCTAGGGACGGGAGGAGGAGGAGGAGGCCCCCCCCCGCCTCACCAAAAAGGCCTAGGAGGAGGTAGCATCCAGGGTCAGCAGCCACGACGTGGTGAGGCACACATGGGTCCAGTGTTGCAAGCACTTCAATGATCTCCTGCAATCGGGAAGGGTGAATAACGTCTTGGCATGGGTCGCTTTGCAGAACAGTCAAGAGCTGCCCATCCCCCCGTGGACCTTAGAGGTGTTAGAGTGTGAGTGCCAAATGTCAATGAGGCAGGATCTGGCCAAGGGGGTGAGGCCTGGCTGCTTGGACTGAGTGCCTTGCTGCTCCAGGGTCATGAATTGGCTGAGTCCTGTGAGGTGTTCATCAGGTGGGATTGGCCAGGCTGCAATGGCGCTGCAGGTAGAGGGTGGATTAATCAATGCTCCTCTATCCTTCCAGGAGAAAACATCCCATAACAATGCAGAGAAGTTGTGGAATGATGGAGGACCCCCACACCTCCTCATCCGTATGAGCAGGAGGCCCTGGAGCTGGAGAGACACCATGCAACTTGGTCAAGTGGCCGCAGTGAGGTTGGGGTGCCAGAGGAAGATAAGATTGCCGTGCACAGTGACAGTTTCATGACTTAAGCTAATGACATGTTCTTCTTCTCCCTTTTAGGCTCACCAGCAGCCGTTCGTTACGAGGAGCCTGCAGGCCCACCTCTGACCCCTGTGGACCAACATGCTCAGCACACACCTGCATCACACCAGCTCTGTCAAGCAGGCACCAGCACAGATACCAGCACCTCGGTGGGCATAACATCACCGTGTAGTCTATCGGTGCACATTGGTGAGGACACTTCACACTCGCTTGAGGTGCAGGCGGAAGCAGAGAGCACCCAGAACATCAGGTTGGACTGAGTGCCTTGCTGTTCCAGGGTCATGAATTGGCTGAGTCCTGTGAGGACTGCTGGGGACCAGGATAATGCTCAGTTGATGGCTGATGATGTGCCTCTGGAGTCATCCGTGAGGCAGCAGATGCTGGATGTCCAGTAGGGTGTGCGGGAGGATCTGGCATAGATACATGAGGGAATGCGTGCCATGGTGTCCGTTATGGAGGAGTCCCTACGGAGCATAAGCACTGCATTGACCCTCATGGCTGAGCGCAACGCCTCTTGCATGGAGAGTGTGGCGACTCTCAAGGAAAGGTTCCTCAAGGGAGTCAATCAGGGGTTCCTGGGAATGCGCTCGGACCTGCAAGCCCTCACACCGGTAATGACCTCAGTTGGTCAGTGTCAGTGTGGGAGATGGATTGGGCATCCAGTATCCTAGCTAGGTGCCTGTCCATCAATGGTGAGCAGGGAGGTCCAAAGCGACCTGATGTTGGTGCATGAGCTGCCTGTTGTCTCTGCGGGCTCCTCTTAGAGCACTCTGGATAATGGCAGCAGCTCCTCTGCCCTTTTGCTAGTGACCGTGGCATCTGATGTGGCTGCAGCGGCTGGGGAGATGCCAGCCATGGCACTGGCTGCTCCCTCCCAGGCAAGGCCAGCACAGGCTCCATGGGCCGAGGACGTCCGTCATGGTCATCAAGGCCAACAAGACAGTAGAGTGAGCAGGCTGTCTCCAATGCCGGTGCCAGAGAGGGGGGAGCGCCTTGAAATAGCAGCCACAAGCAAAAACTTAAAGCACCTTAAGCACAACATGAGCTTATCATGGATGATATTTGGTTCCCCCATTTTTCTTCATTTTTTAATGATGTGATGGAAAACACCGGTTCATGTTAATTTTTGCTACTCTTAACATTCACAAGTAAATGATGTGAAATTTTGTGCACCTGGCGTCTGCATGCTTCATTTGTTCTGTAGGTGCAGGGTAGGCCATGATGTTATGATGGACCTGTATCTCCTGAAACTTTAATGCAAAGGCACATAGTTTATGCTGTTTACCAAGGAACTGGTCCTGTCAGAGATCGAGTATGGAGCCTGCAACCCTGGCATGTGTTGGTGGTTCTTATTTGGTGGGCCAGCTGAAGGAGCATTGGGTCAAAGCGTCCCGGGTGTCCCTGCCTCCATGGAGGTTACCCAGGTCAGCGTCTATTCCCTCAGCGTTCTGCTCACTGTGCTTGTCCTCGGACTCACTACTGGACTCATTGTCTGTTGCCTGTGCAACTGTGTCAAGATCTTCTTCCTCCACTGCGTCCCCCCTTGCCAGTGCCAGGTTGTGGAGAGCGTAGCATGCGACCACTATCAGTGACACCCGCTATGGGGGGTATTGCAATGTGCCTCCTGAATGGTCCAGGCATCTGAAACGCATCTTGAGAAGACCTCTGGTTCTCTCTACCACCGCCCTGTGGAGGCATGGCTCCTGTTGTACCACTGCTCAACCTCTGTTCTTAGGTGGTGGAGAGATGTGATGAGCCACCTTTTCAGGGATAGCCCTTGTCACCCAACAGCCATCCATCCAGTTGGGCTGGAACACTGTGCAGCCTCGGCACCTGGGAATGTCTCAGGTTGTATGCATCATGGGAGCTGCGAGAGTACCTTGCAGAGACTTGCAGAATCTGCGTCCTATGGTCACACACTATCTGCACGTTTATGGAGTGGAAGCCCTTCCTGTTGATGAAGGCACCCGGCTCACCCGCTGGCGCCTTGATGGCCACATGTGTGCAATCGATTGCACCCTGGACACGGGGGAAACCCAGCAATTGCTGTGAAGCCTCTGGCTCGCTCAGCCTGGCTGACCTCGTCCGTGCGGTGCTGAATGAAAGTCAATGCATACCTGATCAGAGCGTCTGTCACCAGCTTGACACAACTGTGGACAGCTGATTGGGAGACTCCACACAGATTCACCCACTGAGCCCTGGAAAGAGCCAGAGGCACAGAAGTTAAGGACCACTGTGACCTTCAGCACCACTGGCATGGGGTGTCCATGATCTCAGGCTGATCTCAGGCCCAATCTTCTGACAGATGGAGGTCACTGTCTCCCTTGAGAGACGGAGCTTCCTTCGGCATTGCACCTCAGACATATTGAGGTAGCTGCATCACCACCTGTAAACCCTGGCAGCAGGATATTGGCATCTTCTGCAGCCACTTCCACCTTGGACTTCCTGTTGGCACTGCACCCCTTGTGCCTGTTCACAGAAGCAACCAGCAAGTGATATCCTGAATTCCTCACTAATCACTTTGACAAGGCCACTGACCCCTCTTATCCCGCCTGTGGATGAGGTTTTGCTAATTGTGGCCTGCCCGCCTGCCCGTTTTGCCCATGCGACGGCCTAAATATTGCATGGACTGTGTAACGTCGGAGACAATTTGTGTCTCAAGGGCCTTAACTGGCCACTTAATTAATGGCGTGTCCGCCTAGCAAAATATCGCAAGAGTGCGTGTTGACATCGACAGGCCCGGCTGATATCAATGCGCTTTATGTAACACCCGAGTGGGTCGGACGCGGGCCCGCCCGTCAAGCTAAAAATTCTGCCCTTACAGAATTAACCTGAATTAATTTGATTTCAGTGGAATGAAATTCCGAAGGTTTGTAGAAAAGGGGTGCAATTAACCCCACTAGTTTACTGACCAGCTGGAGGCGAAAAGTCTACTCTGATATGCAGAACCTGAACGTTTGCTTGAATTGTCAATCTGAATTATCAAATACAAGAAAATCAACAAAAAAATTGTGTTTATTTAGAACCTTTAACATAATAAAACTCCCCAAGGCACTTCACAGGAGCATTATAAAGTAAAATATGACATTGAGTCACATATGGATTTAATGGGATGACTAAAAGCTCAGTTAAAAAGGTAGGTTTTAAGGAGTGATTTAAGGGTGGAGCGAGAGTTGGGAAGGCAGAGTGGCTTAGGAATGGAATTCTTGAGCTTAGGGCCCAGGTAGCTCAAGGCTTTGGTGGATCAGTTGAAATCAAAGATGCTCAAGAGGTCAGAATTAGTGCAGCGGAGATGGATATGGTACTGAAAGAGATGACAGAGATTGGGGAGAGGGGAGCAAGAGCACAGAGGAATTTGAAAACAAGGAAGAGATTTTTTAATATCAAGGTGTTATTTAATTAGGAGCCAGTGCAAATCAACGAGGGCAGGAGTATGGATGAACAGAACCTGGTGAGAGTTAGGACATGGGAGGCTAGCCAGCAGAGCATTGTAATAGTGAAGTCTAGAGGTGACAAATGAAGGCTGATTATCTCAGTTGGTAAACTGACTAGCATGTGGCTCAGAGTAATGCCAACAGCGCAGGTTCAATTCTCGTTTCAGCTGAGGTAGGCTTGGGACCTGACTCCTTGCCCTGCTCTTGCCAAGGCAATGGCAAAACAACACCCACAAAAATACTGCCAAGAAAAACAGCTCAGGATGAAGCATCAGCAGGCAATGAGCCAAGGACCTGCTTTCAAGCAGAGCACATGTGAAGGATGAAGAGGTGACAAAGGCATGGGTAAAGATTTCAGCAGCATGAGCTGAGGCAGGAGTAGAATTGGGTAATGCTACGTTGATGGAAATTGGCAGTGTTTGTGATGGCGCAGGTATATGATTGGAACTTCACTTGGGGTCAAATATGACACCAAGGTTGCAAACAATCTGGTTTGGCTTCAGAAAGTTGTCAGAGAGAGGGATGGAGTCAGCGGCCAAGGAGTGGAGTTTGTGGCATGGTCTGCCACAATAATAAGTACACCACATGCATCAATTCATGAATCCTAAAAATCCCAGGAGGGAATAACAAAGAGATAAGTTGGGCTGGAATTTAGATGTCTCTCCATTTGGACAGATCCACAAATTAGTTTTTCAACTTTGGTCATTTGTGTGAGGAGGAACCAGTCAAACCTCCATCCTGGGATCACTCAAAGAGGCAGTTGGGGTGATATCCGTGTTTATAAATCCCAGCTACTCTTTCTTTCTACCCGTGGAAAATATGCTTGCGTGGTCCTGCAAATTTAGGAGTGGGAGCATAATGTTGCTTTCTTAACTGGCTTCGCAAAAATTGCATGCATAACTCCTGAGTTGAAATGGTGAACTCTCTCTTACCCCAGTGCTGTGGCATGGAGCCACTCTGAATTCCCATGTAATTGACATAGGTTCCTGCCCTTTCTAAGTTAATGACTCTGTTCCTAGAATTTGGGACTGCGTCAACAGTGATGTTGAGTGGTTGTAAGTGCTGCCTCACTATAAGTTTAATAACCGAGTGGAAATTGAGGAATTTCAGCCCTTTGTACACCTATGGAGACATACTAAGTGCTGAAATACACTCAACGAGAAATGTAGGTGTGTTTTGTATACTTTGTGCATTTGTATTTCTGATTTAGTTGCGTCCTTATAGATGCTGAAGTAAGTAATAGATTATTTTGATATCCCATTTTAATCTTCCACTGAGTTAACTTTTAAACTAAATTATTTTAAGCAATAGATAAAATATATTTATCCATGTATCCGCAAAAGAGCATGGAAAGTGTGCCATGTGAGAGGGTTAATTTGGGCCGTTAGTCACACTTTGCACAATAAACTGAATTTGTAATATCATGAACTTGTTTTACTCTCATGATTCAGGTACACACAACTGTAAGCAGTTTCCATTGAAATATTTTACTAATCATTTATTCTCACCAATTCTCCTTTCTGAAGATGTTGACTCCTTGCTGGGGCACAGTTACATCGAACAGTGCTTTCCATCTTGTGCCACTCCCAAGAGTCAATCTTCATTTCATGTGTGACTTTTGATAGGGAGTGTTGGTGTGCTACTTGACTGTGGGGAGGACATTACATCAAAGCTCATTTGTGATTTCAGCTGATGTGCATTCCACCAGGAGTATTCTTCCCTGCCTTCCCACAGGAGTTTAGACCAACTGCAGCACCTCAGCAGAGTCAGCTAACTCAGCTGACCGAGTAAGTCGAGGGTATAATTTTAGGTCAATCCAGTCTATGAGGTCACATTTGAGATACCTATTTCTGAATATTTGAGATTGAAAAGCCTTACTTTTTCATGCGTGCCCAGACTTCTTTCCTTTGACAGCGTTCACTGATTGCTTAGTGATTACACTCTGTGGGGTGGTGGGGGAGTTGTGGTGGTGGGGGACACCGCAACATCACACTCTCTGGAACAGCGTGGACTCTCTGACAGCAACTTCTGGATTTCTGCATTATTCCATGCATATGCAAACTCCCAAAGTTATTGTTAGTTTCAGTGGAGTAATGAGCGTGGAGCTGACTATTTCACTGTCATTACTACTGCAAAATCCAGGTCACCGATGAAAACTTCACTTTTACGCTATTAGTCTCACTGTAAAAACACTTGAAAAGATTACACCTAGTTGAATGAGCTGTAACTGGGTTTTTAGCAGCATACAAACTTCATAATTATTGCTAAATGCTCTCAGCGACTTTGTAAAGTATATGTTTGTGAAATGTCAAATTTTCTATGACAAAAAAATTCCATATTTTTAAAATAATATTTTTCACAATTTTTATATAAATATTTTACCTTATATCTTAATCCAATCAATTATTTATTTCACTATCTGCAAATTTAAATTAAACAATTCAGGGTTTTTAACTTTCTGGTTTGCTGTCTGTGAGAATACTTTAATGAGACTTCTTGCTGACATCACTGCTGCCACATGTTTGCAGATTCTTTTGACTTGGTGCCTGATTTAAGTTGCCATCAGAAAAGGAGAATCCGCTTAGCAGAAATTCCTAGGTCATTATGGGCAGCTATCTTCAAGTTCAATGGCAAGCACCCTTTTTTCACTGTAGAGTGTACAATCCAGCCTAAGAATAGCTTTGTTGTTTTCAATGCTATGGGTGCAGCCTGGTTAAGCCGCTGCTCAGTTCTAGCTTGTATTTCAGGGAGTTGAAATTAGCTGATTTAACAATATGACCAGCATTCTATTTGCTGTATTTATTGCCATGTGATACTATTTCAACATGATGAACAAGAGGTCAATTTCAACTTTGTTTTTGTTAATCTTTTCTGGATATAGGTGTTGCTGGCAAAGTGTCATTTATTTCCCATTTCTGCTTGCCCAGAAGGTATAACGATTCAGCCACATAATGTTGGGCCAGAGTCAAATTTAGGTCAGACCAAGTTGGAGTGACAGGTGAAGAACAGTAGTGAACTAGTTGATTTTTAAATAACAATAATTGTAAAGACTCTTTTAACCCATAACTTATCAGATTTATTGAGTTCAATTTCAAAATCTGCTACAAACAGGATTTGAACTTACAACCACTGGGTTACAAGTCCAATATCATAAACCACAAGACTTCTGTACACTGTACACTGACCTCCAGACCCATATTCTTGGTACCTAAAGAGCCCTATGTCAAAGAAAGCAACAAGCAGATTAGCTTAATATTGAAAAGTAGCCAGAACAAAGGACTGAGGAATCCACAGACAAGAGATGATAAATTAAAGTTTTATCTCTGGGAATATCAGGAGCTGAGGAAAATTCTCCAGAGGTCTGTGGCATACTTACAGGTGGTCCCCACAGAAGTAAATAACTTTAGGATTGGTATGTTGTATAGAAAAATTCTTGGGGCAGAATTTTGCCCTTGACGTGCAGGCTCGGCGGGAGCGGTCAGGAAGCCGACCGCACCTGCAATCGGGTCTGGAAGGTGAGTTCAAGCTGGCAGACCAATTAAGGCCCGCCCAGCGTGAAATGTGAGTGGCAGCGCTGAGCACTGTCTGTGCGGGCGGGGGGGAGGAGTGCAAGCTGGGTGAGTACATGCTATACAAAGTCCCTGAGGCAGCTCTTTGATGAAGATATATGAAACAAAAAAGGAATTGACAGAATTTTACATTCGGCGTGCGGGCGCGCGTCCCGACGTCATCGTGAAGTTGTGCGATATTTTGTTTGGTGGGCGCGCGCTGGAGCCGGCTGTGCAACCACTGACAACTGAAAGGCCTATTAAGGCCATTAACCAGGTAATTAATCTTAATTTTATGCTGCCCATCCAATCTAATGGTTGGTGAGCGGGCGAAAAGGCCAAGCGGCCATTACGTTTTTTAGGAAACCTCATCCACAAGCGGGATGAGGTTTCCTAAAGCTATTACAAATTAAATAAAAACTTTCCTTTGAAATTAAAAACATGTCCCATCTCACATGACACAGTCACATGAGGGGACATGTTTCATTGAATTTTTGTTATATTTAATAATTATTTCAAAAACCACTTCAATCTCCCTGAGGCAGCTCCATGCCTCAGGGAGATTGAAGTGCTCTTTCGTACGCAAGCACAAACTGCGTGCTAGGCCCAGATCTCCCTCCTCTGCCTGCCTGCACAGGTAGCGCTCATGCTACCGCTCGCGATCCACACAGGGTGGGCCTTAATTGGCCTACGTGCGTGAAATCACCGTGTGGAGCCGATCACGGGCAGCGGTCGGCTCTGTGGCCATCTCCTCCTACTCCCGCCGACCCCACCCGACAAATGGAAAATCCTGGCCAATGAAACATTTCCCCTACTCATGTGACTCTGTCAGAGGCATGTTATCAATGAAAAATTAAAGTTTTTATTCTATTTGCTTATGGAAACTTTATCCTGCCCATGGATGAGGTTTCCAAAAAAGTGCAAAGGCTGCTTGGCGTTTTCGCCTGTCCGCCAACTGTAAGGTTGAATGGGCGGTGAAAATTTTATTTCAATTAACTTCTAATGGCCTTATTAAGCCTTTTAATTGTCGGCGGGCGCGCTGCCGACTCTGGCGCGCATCTGCTGGCTGAAATATTGCGCGAGTGCGCAATGACGTTGTGACGCTCGCTCGACATCATCACACGTCATTTTATGCTCGGTCAGGTCGGGCACACGACCGCCGGCCGAGCGAAAATTTTTCCCTTGGGGAAGTAAGAAATAAACCTAAGGGCCTAGCATCTGTGGTATAAAGTATTGTTACCTTAATTGTATTTTCTTTGTTTAATTTGTTCTATATACAATAAATTGTGTACTTTGTTAAAAAGAAAAGTGAAATCTTGTGACATGGTTTTGTTTGGATTTCTCTTTAAATATTAATGGTCCCGAACCGGATAATAACTGTATGAAGACCAGAATTGTACACAATATTCCAAATTGTCTATCACAAGTTCTATGCCAGTTTATCATAAATTCTCAGCTTTTAAAATTTTATCCCTCCAGAAATGAATACTGGCGCTTACATTTTTTATAGCTTTGATAAAACTGCGTCACCACTTTTAATAATTTGTGAATGTGTACATTTTACTCCCATTGCCCCTCTTACCAGCCCCCATGGAGATTCTGCAGAGCTTCCAAAATAGCTGGCAGGACCTGAATGTAGAAAACCCACCCCTATTTCTGACAGATCCAATTTTTGTCAGTAGGGGAAAAGGGGCAGGACATGACATAAGGAAAACTTGAACTCTTCAGGGCCATCTGAACTCAGTGCTGAAACAGAGTCCATTTTAGCTGTTGCAATGGCTTTAACCTGCAGTGTGGGTGTCACAAATTTATGGAGTAGGCGTAAATGCATGTGAAGGGCGGATAACTTGAAGGTCTGTATAACTGTGAAGTTATTTAAATTCACAACCCTTTATAAACAGAAAAAAACAGGCTGTAGGTCAGTGAGAGTTAGAAAATAACCTCTGTTCAAGCAGTTTCAATAGCTGTTTGTGGACATTTTCCTTAGGGCTCTTTTATGAATGCTTAGCTGATTTCCAAAAGCTACAATTATCTCAGTAGGGGGTTTCTGAGTTCACAGTTTAATTGACAGCTTTAAGAGGCTACTAAAGGATTTGATGTGGGCTACAAATTGAAGTTTGTTTATTTCAAGTGGATTAACTGCTTGAAATTTAAAAGGTTTGAATGGGCCTTCACAAATGGGTGATTTTTAAAAATATAGTGAAGGCTATATTAGATTTTTAGAACTTTATTTTATTTCATCTCAACATGGCTCCTGAGGTCTGACCACAGTGGATATTGGTTGAGTTGGCATGGAGGGTATAAGGGTCAAGGATGTGATGGCATAAATTGGCAAGGAGGGTATAATGGGCCATGACAGGTGGGTGGGGCAGGGGGGTGACTTTGTGTGGAGAATGTTGTCTCATAAGTTTGCTTGCAATTGGAGAAATAAGATGTTAGGAGAAATTGTGTTGGATAGCTGCCCATGGTGGGCAATTATTCAAAATAATCATTTCTATTAATTTATTTTAAAAATATTTTCTTAGTATGCAGGTGCCGCTGGCAAAGATGCTTTTAGTACCTTTTGCTGAGGGCTGGAGGGTCCAAAATATCAAAATACAATTGGGACCAAGTCCCAGAGAACTAAGGAAGGCCTTTTAAGCAGCCCACCTTGGCATTCGGCTGACTCCATAGCCGCCTATGTTCCACTTCTGGGGATGGCAGGGCTGACTCCATCCTGCACCCACAACCCCGCACCCACAAACCCTCACTCTTCATCTCCAGAGTGAAGATCGTACCATTCTGAGGCCTTTCTACTGAGGCGGGTCCGGCGAGTCGGGAAACTCCTCAAGTCGGCCTGACTCGGTAGCAAAAGTCTGGTGGCCTCTTAGTTCTTCCCAGTGAAATGCACCGCCTCAGACTTAAATATATTGAAATTCATTTGTAAATTACATGCCCGTTATTCTTGGGTCGATGATCCATTGCCAACAAAATTTGCAAAGGCAACCTCAAAAAGGCTTTACATCTTATTCGCATATGCAAAGAGCATAATGTCTATTTCAGACACTAGCCCTGAACATTTTCTTTTCATCTATACCAATCTGGCAGGCAGTGCACTTCCAGTGCAGAATGTGACCATAGAATGGCCACCATAATGGACATTATTTTGGTGCATTTTTTACACCTGTAAGATATGGATGACACCAACCAATCTCTAGGCCTCAGTTTCAAAGTGAAAGAGGTATCACAGTTTTCTGGCAAAAACTGCATATTCCTATTGTCAGTAAATTAAGGTATCAGCAACTGTTAGTTGAGATTATTCCAATGCGTACTGTAAGTGAGGCAACTGGACAGTACAATTTCACATGTTTTAAACAGTCTTCTAGTAAAAAAAAAGGAAATAATAATAAAGTGAAAGCGAAATGTTTTAGTGAAGTAGAGCTTCTTGCTTCAGTAAATAATTTTCGATGACATTTAAACATCCCCTTTTTTGTCACCAAGCTAACATTCCCCAGAAGAGAGCTGCCAAATGGCCTGGACCAATATTGTCTGCAAAGTCAACAGATTTTCTGATGCATTGAGAAATACAGGGAATAGGAAATGTATCAACAGCTTCACACGTCTTGCTTAAAAATAGCACACAATAACAGTTACTTGTTTTAAATGGAGTCATTTTTCCTGCCACTTCCAAAAAAATTTACTTGAAAAAAAGAGTAAAAGCTTCAATCCTCTGGACAAAACAGCCAACACGTTTGACTTTTCTCATTCTGATCTAATACACATTTTAAAAAAATACATGTTACTCATCAGAAATATCATAACAATGATTTACCACACCAATAAATGTCAAATTAATATCAATCAGTGCTGAGCAAGAGTATATACTGTTTTGTGGGCTCGTACCCTCTAGGAATTGAGATAAGATTTCAAAAAAAGGTTCTGCATTCAATGAAAGGAACAGAGAGATGTTATTCAATCAGTTCCAGTCTATATTTAAACTCAGGTCTCAAAACTGAAAAACAGTCTTCTAAATGGGCATACCAATGCAAATAGGTATGACAGCACATTAACAAACATTAAAGACAAATACCTGGAACGCCCACGGGAATTTCTCCCAATTGACGGCTGTCACTTCAGCTGGAACCCCATTGAAAAGCTTAAGTTACTCTGGGAAATCGGAAGAACCCTGCATTCTCCTCAAAAAGATTTAGTTGTGGAGCATCTAAATACGTGTAAGATAGGCATATGGACACTGCCAATATGATGAGTTAATAGTAGCTGAAGAAGCGGTGAGACCAAACTTTGTTTAGGGCTAAACTGGGTAGTCCCCAAAAATGGGTGTGGGGATCATGTTACATGATTACTCCACACCCATTCAATCATACTGCCTGCCTGTTATCACAATTTCTGCTTGTAGCCAGGGTTAATCATGCTGTTCGCCAGTTGCATGCTCAACAGGGGGCCCTAAAATGTTACGTGCGAGCATAATGTTAAAGCTAGCCTGCACTGCATAAAACTAGCCTGCATCTCTCAAAGGGAAAGGACATTGTTACTGTTGCATCATTGGGAATAGTGTGCTGTGCAACAAAAAGTAATGGTGATTATGGGAAAGAGCACGCGCTAAGGTTTTCCCCTGCTGCACGAGAGGTCTTGGTGGAGAAGGTGGGGGCAAAGAAGCCATCCAGACACCAGGTGAGAAGGCAGTGGGAGCAGATAGCTATGGAGGCAAATGTCAAGAGTGCAGCCCCTGGGTCCAAGATCAGTGAATGCATCTACAAATGCTATGTCCTATCAACTGCACCATGAGTCTCAGCCACTGCTCAACATCACAACAACCCAATGGCCAATCTACCAATAATCTCTATTAAGACCCATTCATATTTTTCACCTCACCCTCACACACTTAGCACACACAAACCCACACCTCATAGTTTATACACAATGCCAGTTATTGAAATATGATAGCGACATCATGTAATTTATGCCACACACTGACACCCTTCTTTCTCTCTAGCAGGAGAAGGTAGCGCACAACTGGAGACAGCAGAAACAAACAGGAGGTGAAAAGGTGCAGCCTGTATGTCCTTACCTCCATGGAGGTGATGATGCTTGCCATTATAGAAAGGACCGTCAACGAGGCCGTGGCCAGCAGTGGGTTAAATCCATTCAAGGTGCCAGTATCCTCACAACTAATCCTCCTTCTCACTTCCTCATCTGTCTCAATCTCTTTTGACTTAAATGCTGCAGACAGTGTAAGCATGAATTTATTACATTCATCTCTCCACACACCACAACATTATACTGTTGCCTTTTTCCTTTCAGAACCCAAGATGTGTAACCCGGCCAGGTAGTGGAGAAAAACCAAGAACGGAATGATGATGGAGACATGGCACCATCACTCAATTTCACACTCACATCCACCAGTTCGGATACTGACACTGCATGTAACTTAGAGGATAATATTGAGGTGAGATCTGCACATGGTGAAACACTGGGCAAAAATGCACTGCAGAGGACTCAGAGGAGGAGTTTGCTGGGGCAGGCTGAAAAGTATAGCTGATGGGTGTACACAACAAAATGTTTGGTACTTACAGTGGCAAGCTTGCTAGAAAGCCTGTACTCAATGTCAAAGGACATGCAGGAGGTTGGCACCAACTTGACAGAAGACTCTGCACGGAGCTTGGAGCCCATCCTTTCCAGTATGGAAGTGGTGGTCAGCACCATGACATACTTGTGGGCTTGTGGAGTTGTGTTGTGGACCTACCCGTGATGTAGCATCTGGTGGTGATGTCTCAGTTTCTGTTGCAGCACAATCAGCTTCCCCCTCAAAGTCCAAAAGCTGCAGTGGAAGCTCGGATTGTTGCCATGTCTGTGAACACTACTGTTCAAAGGCGCTTGGAAGATCACACAGCAGTCCAGGAATCTGTCCTCTAACAAATTATTGGGATTGCTGCAACACCACCCTAGTGGTGTGGCAGTGGTTCCATGGAGCACAAGCCTGTTCTCCTCTCTCAGGACAACAACATTTATGTTCTCACCACTGCTACTCCACCAGTGTCCTTAATGTTGCCTATCAGTAATCTAGCCGAGACAGTTGCTGCTCATGCTGAGATGGTGCAGTCTGAAGCTGGGTTATCTAGGCCTAAACTGGCTCAAAGGCATCCTGCAAGGTCATCTGCAGTCACCACTACCCAAGGTAAGCAGCTTTTCACCAGCCATACCACAGACACTGGGGTAACAATGCATAGGACCAGTAGGCCAGCCAGGCATAAGCACAGGCACAAAGAAGATAGGCTCTAAGGGAATGCAGAAGGATGATCAGCTGATGTTTTCTTGCAACATAGCATGATTTCATATGTATTTGTTTTGGAATGTCTAGTTTACGTTGGCTTTTGGTTTTGATTGTGGACAGGACAACAATGTGATGGTCAGTGACAGGGAAGATAAGGTGTCAGACTGTTGGTAAATAGAGAATTGGGGTTTGGGTTACTGGTGTTGCACTTGAATCAGTTTTTCATTTACAGTTCGGGCAGAAAGGTGCTGTCTCAGTTGTAGCCTCCCTTCCTCTTCTTATTCTTCTTCCACACTCCACTATCCCATATCCTCCTCTGGCTTGTGCTCCAGCTTCTAAACTGATAGTTGGTGGCTAGAGCTGTTTTCTCATGATGACAAAGTTGTGCAGCATGCAAAGTACCACCAGAAATCTACAGATTTGCTCAGTTAAATATGTCAGTGCTCCGCAGAGTAATCCAGACAGCAGAATAGCTGCTTCAACTCACCTATAGTCTGCTCTGTCACATTCCTTGAAACAGCATGGCTGTTATTGTATCCATGCTATGCACACTACAGCTGAAAGACAGCTAGCACAGCAGACTGCTGCAGAATGAATGTTGTTGCCAGAATATCGAACATTGACCTGCGTGATGCACTGTCTTTTGTCACACAACAGCAACATATTGAGGGAATGGATTCCCTGTCAGTTCCAGTACATGGCAAAGTTGAGATGCAGCAACCGCAAAACATTGTGCAGGCAGTCAATGGCACACTGCACCATGGGTGTTATGTCTTGTGGTTCCTGAAAGTTCAAAATAATCACAATATTTTACATAGATAAAGGAGTTGACATGGAATGTATTTCTCAGATCTCACCAAGTGTTGCAGAATGATACGTTGTTAGTTTGGTACACAGACTATAGTGCATTAGTGAGTGATGTGGCACCTTGGATGCTTATGAATATATGCGCAAAACAATATAGTTCCTAAGTCTTTTTGAATATTATAACAATATAACATCACTCTTTAAAAAATATAATGCCTCTATATCTCAATAACTGTTTTTATATATATTTTTATTCATTCATGGGATGTGGGCTTCGCTGGCTGGGCCAGCATTTATTGCCCATCCTTAGTTGCCCTTGAGAAGGTGGTGGTGAGCTGCCTTCTTGAACCGCTGCAGTCCATGTGGTGTAGGTATACCCACAGTGCTGTTAGGAAGGGAATTCCAGGATTTTGACCCAGCGACAGTGAAGGAACTGCAATATATTTCCAAGTCAGGATGGTTAGTGACTTGGAGGGAAACTTCCAGGTGGTGGTGTTCCCATCTATCTGCTGCCCTTGTCCTTCTAAATGGTTGTGGGTTTGGAAGGTGCTGTCTAAGGCCCTTGGTGAATTCCTGCAGTGTATCTTGTAGGTGGTACGCACTGCTGCTACTGTGCATCGGTGGTGGCGGGAGTGAATGTTTGTGAATGGGGTGCCAATTAAGTGGACAGCTTTGTTCTGGATGGTGTCAAGCTTCTTGAGTGTTCTGGGAGCTGCACTCATCCAGGCAAGTGGACACTCCTGACTTGTGCCTTGTAGATGGTGGACAGGCTCTGGGTAGTCAGGAGGTGGGTTACTCGTCGCAGGATTCCTAGCCTCTGATCTGCTTTTGCAGCCACATTATTTATATAGCTAGTCCAGTTCAGTTTCTGGTCAATGGTAACCCCCATGATGTTGATAGTGGGGGATTCAGTGATGGTAATGCCATTAAATATCAAGGGGTGATGGTTAGGTTCTCTCTTGTTTGAGATGGTCATTGCCTGACACTTGTGTGGCGTGAATGTTACTTGCCACTTGTCAGCCCAAACCTGGATATTGTACAGGTCTTGCTGCATTTGGACATGGACTGCTTTAGTGTCTGAGGAGTAGCGAATGGTGCTGAACATTTCTGGGCTAAAGAAGATTAACAAATGACTTTTATAACTACACCGGACACTTCAACACCCTTTTATAGCTTATTTACTTTTCTCAAAAATATTATTCATAGAATTGTCAGGCAGGAGGACATTGTGACTTCATCTCGTGGATTTGGTAGTCATCACTCTATTCTAAGCTAAAGCAGCACACTGCAGCCAGTCTTTGGCCTGGCAGTACTTTTCCTCAAGCTCTGTATTATAATTCTGCAGCATATGTTTCTCTTCTAACCATTCTATATGCCTGTTTTCATCAGTTTTTCAGTCTCCTGCTGTGCGCACTCTGCTTGGCTTCTTGCATTCTGCCTTCCTCTTTTAAATGCTTCAGCATTTCTTGCAGTTTGTTATTAGTCTCCAGTAAATCATTCTCCGACTGTGCTTGTGTTAAGCTGCATCTGCATTTCACCCCTTTGCTGTCTGAACTCAGCATGGTGATTTTTTTTTCTTTTCCTAGTTCTTCTATTTGAAGCACATGCTGTCGAAGTTTTGACCTGAGGTTCAGGATCTCCCACTTGGATGCATCCTCCGCTAACTCTTCGGCATGCATGTATATCCTTCTTTTCAGCCCACTATGTTGTGTCCTGCTCAGCCTTCAGTCCTTTCAGGTCAGCTACTTTATTCTCTAGTTCTAACTTTACATCTTGAAGTATAGTAAGTTTCTGGAAATCTTCTTTTGCTGCCTGAACTTTCTGAATTAGTTCTCTTTGCTTTTCTGTGAAGCGTTCTTTCTGTCTTTCAATATTGGCCTTCATGATTTCAATGACTGCAATTCATTTACTTGGCTTTGCATGTTATCTCTCACAATGATGGAATTTACTCAATTTGTAGGCCCTGTGGCTCTGGCAATCACTTTCTTTTCTTCCATCTCTTGGAGCTCTGTTTCAAGATTTCGTTTTAGGTGTATTGGGACATTTCACGTGAATGAATCACCGGTTTCTTTGCTACGTCAGTTTATATGATAATGTAAAATTTTCAAAACATCCAACCATCTCATGAAAGCACTCTTTATGCAATGAAACAACAACAAAAGAATGAACACCAGACAGAGAGAAAGATGTTCAAGAGCTGTGGACGATCACATGAGTTCACTGACAGAAGGAAATGTCCTGCACACAGATCAAACCACAGAGCTTGTGGAAAGCTCAATCACTGGGAGAAGATGTGCAGAGCAAAGAAAGATGGTAAATAATGGATACATTTGTCCCAGATCTTTCTTGCTTCTGATATGAGTTTGCTTTACAGTGGGTGTACTGCCTTCAACTTTCCACGACGCCTCCTTCATCTCAGGGTTTACTGAGATCAGCTGCAGCTCTTCGCAACTGCTCATCCCCAGGAAAGCAGGACCATCTGTTTCAGTGATATAGGACATATAGTTAATGTCTTTTCCTTTGTGTGTCCCTTTGATTTGATCATTCCTAGCTGCCGAGTCTTAGCTCCACCACATGCCGTCAGCATGACATTGCTCACTTTCAGGGCATCTTTCAAATCTTCTGGAAAAATCTTCTGGTATAGCCTGAGCAGAATGATGATATTCTGCACGCTGGTATCAAACTTCAGCTCCAGATTTATGGCTGTGGGCTTATTTCTTACCTTCTTCATGACCTGAAGAATTGCATGAATTTCTTTTCTCTGAGAACTGTTGCATTAAGACATTTCATACAGTTTTATGATTCCTATGCCCTTTGTGTCCTTAAACTCTCAGTTATCTTCCAAGCTATAGATGATTTGCTTTCTTTACCTTCTCATCCACCCTGTTGCTCTGTCTCTGGTAACTCCTTTGCCATCTTCTTTCTTTGTTCTGCATCTTTTCCCAGTGATCGGGCGTTCTGCAAGCTCTACATTTTGATCCGTATGCAGGACATTTCCTTCTGTCTGTGAGCTCATGTGATCATCTACAGCTCTTGTACATCTTTCTCTCTGTCTGGTGTGCGTTCTTTTGTTGCTGTTTCACTGGATGAGCCCTGCTGCCTTTCTTTTGACTTAAGTGAGGGTTAGCTGTTTGAGTAGTTTGCGTCTTCATCTGTCTGCTCGTGGCTTCATGTGCTCTGGTAGTGTCAACAGCCTGTGATATTGTGAGATGTTTGTTACCAATCAGTATTTTTTGTACATCATGGTGTGCAGAGCCCAAATGAGCAGATATGAGCTGATAACAGCTTTTCATCTGTCTCTTTGAATTTGCACTTGCTGGCTACATTTCTCAATCTCATTGAGAAATTGTCAACAGGTTAATCTGGTTCCTGTCTTAGATTCTGAAGTTCATTTTGGTGGATCTGATGGTTTGATTTTGGCTGGAGATGAGTGCTGAACTTCTCAAATTTGTCTGCGATTTTACTGTCATCCTCATTCATTTCCAAGCTATTGAAAAGATCTAAACCTTTATCTCCTTGCCCATGAAAGAATGTAGCTGACCCTTTCTGCACTTGTGTTTAAGCTTCTCAAATGCTTCCACGACATCATCAGCCTCCCAATTCATCCAGAGCTGGAGCTGTGAGTTCATTGTTGCACTTGGGACCATTTTGTTTTTGCATGATTCACTCAGTTTTTTCTCTCTCTCTGACACTGATTCAAGTTGATTTTCTCCATATAATTCAGCATTGATTTTGTATTTCCTGCTTGGGTTTTACTCACAAACACCTGCTGCCACCATGTTATGCCTGTGGTTCCCAAAGTTTGAAATAATCACACTATATTACACATTTACAGGAACTGACATCAAATGTATTTGTCAGATCTCACCATGGGCTGCAGAATGAAACATTGTTAGTTTGGTACACAGTGAATGATGTGGCGTCCTGGATGCATAACAATATAGTTCCTACCTTTTTTAAATGATACAACAATATAGCAATGGGGAAGGCTACAAACATTGCAAACCCTTGTGCTTGCTCAACTTGTTTGTCTCTAGAAGAGAGAATGAAATGAAGTTGGCTCTCTTTGAACAGAGAATCTCCAGCCAGCAGGTACCAGAGACATAAATGTTCATAGCCATGTACACCTTCACAGCAATGAGCAATGTCATTCTTGCCCTGCTGTGAATTTGCAGTTGTCGCTGCAACTGGTGAATTTCAGTGAGGATGTTCTCGCTCATTGTCCTTTACTGAGGTTCAGGCAGGACTATTGCCAGCCTGGATAGATATGCCCTCCTGCTGGGAGATCTTCTTCCCTACCTCCCTCTTTTAGCAGGTTTTCCTGCTCTGCAAGGCCTCTGCTCATTTTCCAAATCATGCAGTAATCCAAGGCGAATGCCTACCCGTGCACCCAGGTCTGGGAACAGCTGGTTTGTGCAGAAGCCTAGAAATCAGCAAAAGGATATTCAGCACCTGCCACATCTTGTAGATCCGGCAACTTGAAACAACTGTAGAAAGCACCAAGCACTTGTAGAATTGTTGCAACAACCAGGAGAAACCAAGCAGGAAAAATCTGTAAGTTATTGAGTCATGAACAATCTCCTCTAAATAGTGGCGGTAGTGGTGGGGTGCGGTAGGGGTCTTCTTCATGCTGTTTAAATCCTCTTCAGCTGTGCGAAGTTAAGAGAGGATTTTGGCTGGAATATGGAGCTCCAAAATGGCAGCGCTATGTCAAATCCTAATTGCACACTGACTGAAATCATCATCTGCCTGTGCTGTATACGTCTGGCACATGTTAAATGTGTGAGTACTAATGCTTTTACCAAGATGGCATCCGTTATGCATTATAATAGGAATCCTGCAGCAGATGCCTTGTTGGATCATTAACGACACACAGCACCCAAAAAACAGGTACTACTGAGCCTAATTTCTTACCCATTAACTTTTGACATGTGCAACAATAATACTTTGTTGGACCATTAAAGTCTGTCTGAATGTTAAAAAAAAATAATACTTTGTGGTTATCTGTGTGGTCCGATTAGCATAATTGAAACTGCAGCCTAAGACAAGTAGAAGTGTTACATAAGTGGATTCCTACTATGAGGTGCCGCAGTTTTCTTGTGCATAATGTGACAAATGGCAAGTTAGCATTGAGTATATTAGCATAATTAATAAGAGCTTTCCCTCAGACAGAAACAGTTTCTGTTAATTGGAGAATTTTGTATTAAATCCCTAGTTGCAAATGTCTTCTTTAACAGCTGACAGAATCTTTGATTTGTTTGAATAGTTAATATGTGTCAAGTAATTAGTTGGTTTGAAGTTTTATTAATCAGCTCATTTCAGATTAGTCAGCGGATAATCCTGCATTGGCTGAGAATTAATTTATGTCGTATGTTGTATTTATTTCACCTTTATGCATAATATTTATGGAGTCTACTAATTGTATCCCTTTCATAACTTTCTTTTTCCACTCTCTCCCAAAAATAATTACTTATTTTCGGTATATGATTTCAGAGGTTCTGATAAATGTATATGTATTCTCAAGCAGATGTTTTTTTTGTGAAATTTGACAAGGAGGCTGGGATTTTCTGGAGGCAGCAGAGGCCGAAAGCACAGGGGGTAGGGAAGGGGGTGGTGGGTGGTCCCACTCCGGTGGGAGGCGGAACCTACGGCCACATTTTATGGGCATTTAGTGGCTGCAACTGGGCCTGTCTTCATATTAAGAGTGCCCACCCATCCCCTATAGCTACTGGCACATCCAGAGTGCTGCAGCTCAGCAGCACCACCAGCACTGGTGGCTAATCCTGAGGCTGCATCTGGAGGAAGAGGATGCAGTGATGGCTTTTTGCCTTCACAACCAAGTAAGTTGTGTCTGTGGCGTTGGGGCCAGTCAGGTTGGCCCAGGCAAGTGGGGGTGCGAGGGAAAGTCAGTGAGGGCAGGCGGCATCATGAGGGGAGGCCCTTGGTGGGCCAAAGTGTGCCCAAAAAGAAGGCCCCTCCCAGAGCCTGCTGGGAGGCTGCCAGGATTTATCTGGCAGCATGCCCCGAAATAAAGGGCTCCCTTCACCCCATGGCTGGTAAAATACCTGTGAAGGTGGGAAAAGGCCCTTAATTGGCCACATAAGTGGCTCATTTGGGCTCCGCACAAATGGGCGTGTGGGCCGTCTGTCACCTTTCCCACCCCAGCAAAATAGCATGGCAGCGGTAAGGCACTGGGCACTTCCCCCACCCCGATGCCTTCCCTCAAAATTTTTTAGCCCATTCTCTGAGCTCATCCCCAAAGGCCTCATGAAATTCAGCCTCGAGTATTGTTGGGTTTTTTGACTGAAGGGGCCATATCTCAAGCAACCTCAATTGTGTCCACAACCCAATCTCTATCCTAACAATAATTGATGCAGGAATTGCTGAACAGCAATCACAAGCAGGAGCTCTGGTTAGTTTTACCCTTGCTAGTCCAGGGACAAGCAAAAAGAAAATGCATCCAAGTTGAGATCAGCTAACTCAGAAAAACCAGATGATCTTGACCCAGTTGCTTCTGGGCTCAGCTTCTCACTGCTGTAACCAATTATGCCATATGAACGGTGGACGTAAGTTAGATCTGTTTACTGAATGCAAAAAAGATAATTTATAGTATCCTACAAAAAGTTTTTTTTTCCTCATTAAACACTACTAACCTCTATTTTTGAAAATTCTACATAATGTTACTGTAACTATGGAAGAAATAAAGCTGGCGGATTACTTTAGTTCACAGTATTACCCAGAATTTCAGGTTTTTGTTCACACTCAGAGCTGCTCTAATCATGCATATAATGGAGCAGTTCCCCGATTGCTATAGGATATGGACTAGAAACGGTGCTTTTTCTTATCTTGTAGTGCAGTTAATTCCTTCATATGGTAACCTGCACTTTGGACTATCCTGAGAACTAGTACAAAGTTATAAAAGCCCCAAAAGATCCACCTGCCTCAGTGTTACAGCGTACTTGACACCGTATTTAAAATACAGACCCTTAGAAATCAGAGTGGAATCAACCTAGACTATATCTTCAATTTCTATTACATATTATAATATATATAATCAATTTTTATTAGGTTTGTTTAACCATCCAGTTTGAGATAATATCGTCTCAGCCTTCTGGTGATTTGGAAATAATATTGAATATCATAGGAAGGAGGTGGAGTGAGGCTGTGGATCTTACAAAATATTCGCTCTCTGGCCAGCTTTCCATTTTTCAAATGTTAGTGAACATCAGGCCTGACAGGGCTTAGTCTTAGTTCTAAGCTGTGATTTTTTAATGTTATTGCTACCTGCTGGACATGCCCGTTCAAAAAAAAATCACCAGCACAACCGAACACCTACTTACTAGTCACCTTCTTTATGTTACTCACAGTGCCACAAGAAGCACTGCTGTACTGCCAGATGGACACTGAAGGATTTAGGCATGTTGGGTCACCATCAAAAGTCCAAAACAGAAAGCAGCAACGACTGATGTCACTGTCAGCTGAAGAACATACAGTTAAGTAAATTCTCTTTTTGGGTTTCTTTTTCAATTCGGTTCTTGATAGTTTGAAACTCTGGAAATTATCTGAAGAAATGGGATTGGATTAAGAGGAGGAGTTGCAAGGCTGGGCAGAGATGTTGCCCCACTGCTAATGCAACAGAAGGAGGAAGACTTCAACCCCTTATGCTTCTCATCAGACATCACGAGTTCAATGGAACACAATTAATTTGCGTAATCTTTAGGCTTGTATGGTGTAATTTAATTCTGTCCAACTTGAAACTCACAGGTCCTCATTTTAAAACAGTTGTCTGATTTGATCTTGTTAGTTTTTCACCAGACGGATGGGGTTTAAATTATCATTACCCCTCCCCAATATATTTGTCCTCTGACATAAACTATAAATGCATGTATATCGGGGTGAAGATTTATCTGTCTCTTAGGTTCATCCCAAAGCAAAGTCAGATTGGGTACATAGATTTTACTGTTGAATAAATATAACACACTGTGGCTCTCAGATGCATCCAACGAAGTGCTGCTAGTTGAAATCGGCCTGAGAAGCAAGGAAATCTCTTCAGATTGTTCAGGTTATAAGGAAGTAAATGGCAGAAGCTCTTGATGCAGCTTCATCATCACAAGGGCTGCCCCACAATGTAGAAAGTGGTTCAATGATCTCTCAAGGGTGAACAAGGTAGGAACAAGCACGGTTTCCAGTCCGTATCCTATAGCATTGATACAAACTTCACTTACCAACTTACCAATCAAACTCTTTCACTGTCATCCCTCAGAAGTCAAAGAAATCATTAGCTTTGGCAAAGTATCAAGCCTGAGCAGAGCTCACAACTACTCTGTTTGCATGTCACAAGATGCTTCATTTAAAGGAACAATGCAACTGGACCTCTCATTGTCATCATGGGATGCCTGTACTCATATTAGGCAAAAACATATCTCCACGCTATGTGCATTGCTCTGATATTGTTGTCTCTCCCTACAGAGGAAAATGCTTTGAACAACCACAGAAAGAAACTTGTAACTAGAGAAGCAACAATGGCTGGAATCTTGCAGGCCTCTTGGAGGAGGCTTTGGAGGTGTGGGCGGGCGGGCAGGGACGGGGGGAGTGGTGCCATAAAAATAACAGAAAACCCTGTTGGGATGGCTCCCATACGTGGTCCTGCTTCTGGATAAGTTTACCAGGAGTGGGCTGCCACAGGAATTGGCAATCCACCCGATGGAGGCGGGCAGGCAATTAACGTCATTATGGCTTCAATCAAGCACCATTTTCTGACACTAATAGAATTTTCCCAGTGTAGCATTTCCGCAAGCCCTCCCCCCACCACCTGCCGCTGTGTCGAGAGTTCAAAGAGGTCCAATTGCAGCCAAAGATATTTGCAGGAGGGTTACCCCTCTACTCTGAGGGCACTTCTGGGCCTTGTTTTATTAAACTGACTTTAGAGCCTTTTGTGAGCACCTCCAATTTGAAGCACTCCCTAAGTCTCTCTCTTCTTCAGCAGCACTCAGTTCTCCCAACGGGGCTGCCAGTTGGACATTCCTTTGGGGTCTCCCGCTGGCATTACCCCATCCTTGTTCTGCATGCCATCCGTGAAGGCAGCCTGCTATGGTCCACCTTCTCTGTCGGCACACCGCTGACACAAGCGGGGTCGGGTTTTGGAAATGCTCCCAACACCCTGAAATTTTCTCAGTGTGGGGGATGCTAGCCATTAGCAATGAAAATGTTGAGTTCATGTAAACACCCAACTCCAGATAACAGGTTGACAACCGAGAGAGGTTGTCGGAAACAACAGGGTTGGGGGCAAGATGGCAGGCATTGTCATTGTTGTAATGTAGGGAAGTGCAAGGTCCCACAAATAGCAATGAAGTTAATGATCTGTTTTGGTAGTGTTGCTTGAGGGATAAATTCTGGACAAGACAATTGGATAAATTCCCTACTCTGGGAATAGTGCCATGGGATTGTTTATATCCATTGGAAAGGGCAGATAGGGCCATGGTTCAGTATTTCATCTAAAAGCCAGCAACTTCAACAAGTGCAACACTCCTTCAGTAATGTATTGGGCATACAGCCTTGGGACAGAATATTACTCTCGGGCGTGTTGGGTGCGCGCTCGCACATAGCGTAATATTCTGAGCATAAAATTACACGTGATGACGTCAGGTGAGCATCCCGTCATCATCACACAGTCTTGCGATATTTCGTTCGGTGGGTGCACGCCGGAGTCGGCTGTGCGCCCGCTGACAATGAAAAGGCCTATTAAGGCCATTAAGAAACTAATTAAATTCAAATTTACGCTGCCCGTCCAATCTAACAGTTGGCGGGCAGGTGAAAAGGCCAAACGGCCTTTTCATCTTTTAGGAAGCCTCATCTACGGGCGGGATGAGGTTTCCTAAAGCAAATAAACATCAAATAAAAATTTTATTTTTGAATTAAAAACATGTCCCAGCAGAGTCACATGAGGGGACATGTTTTATGACAATTTTATTTCCTTTATTTTTTTTTAAAACAGTGCTTCGTCTCCCTGAGGCAGCTCGCTGTTAAAGGGAGATTGAAGCACCCTTTCGTGCGCATGCGTGAAGATCGCGCTCAGCCCGCTTGC
This sequence comes from Cetorhinus maximus, assembly GCF_964194155.1. Classification (NCBI taxonomy): domain Eukaryota; kingdom Metazoa; phylum Chordata; class Chondrichthyes; order Lamniformes; family Cetorhinidae; genus Cetorhinus; species Cetorhinus maximus. The sequence continues at coordinate 122,496,958 of NC_135879.1, read as the reverse complement.
CCTCCTCCTCCCAGCCACTCGTGTTCTACACTGGGCGGGCCTTAACTGGCATAAAATCGCGATGCGAAGCCGATCGCAGGTGGCGGTTGGCTTCCTGAACCCCCACCCACCCCCACCGAGCACCCCCAAAATCAGGTCAAAATCCTGCCCTTGGGAAAAATTTTACCCCCGTTGGGGGGGTGCAGATGCAGACGTGGACTAGCACACCCTGGTTGGGGGTGGGCTGCCATTTTATGTGGGCGGGCCAATTAAGGCCCGCCCAGTGTGACATCCACCAGGAACCGCTATGCGCTCCCTGTGTGGGCAGTGGGGAGATTCCCTCAGCTGAGAATGCACACTAATCTCCCTGAAGCTAAGTGCTGCCTCAGGGGGATCGGCTCCAAATTTAAGAATGTTAAACAAATGATAGCAAGATATCCTTGACATATAACCTCATGTGACACTGTCACATGAGTTGGGACATGTCCATCACTTTTACTGAAACCTTCATTAAATTTTTTAAAACCCTCATGAAACTTCACCCCGCCCGTGGATGAAGTTTCATGCTTTTTCTTAAGCCCGCCAGGGCTCCCGGCCTGCCCGCCAACCCTAAGGTTGGATGGGTAGGTCCATTGATGATGTTAATTACTTTTTAAATGGTCTCAATAGGCCGTTGACAGGTCGGCGGGCGCACAGCTGACTCAGCTGCGCCCCTGCTGACCTGAAAATGGAAATGATGCGGGGTGACGTCGGGAGTTCCACCTGACATCATCCCGCATCATTTTACGTGTCGGCAAGCAGGCCCCACCCCCGCTCACCAACTGGAAGATCCTCCCCCTTGATTCTGGATTGCGTCTTGAACACAGAACCATCTGACTTGGAGATAAAGACTTTATTACTAAGCCATGACTGATAATCGATCCAAAAAGGGGCAGTAACTGAAAGGAAAATTCTGCCAAAGTCCTCTCTGTAGTGTGTTGTCACTGTAACTCATTTAGATCAGGGCACTGAATATTTCTAGGGTACTATAGTTGCAAAGCTTTAAAAAAAAATTTTTTTAAATTTGTTTATGAAGTCTGTGGTAAAGTTTAGTAGTACTACATGTTTTGTATTGTTTAGTCATTTTTAGCAACAATTATATTTTCTCAATGTCAAAAGGAGGATGTCCCAAAAAAACCTCAAGGGCAGAATCTTCGGGTTGTCGAGCGGGGGCGGGCCCTGCTTGCTGACGCGTAAAAAGACGTGCGGTGACATCAGGCGTGCGTCCCGACATCACCATGCGTCATTCTGGTCCTCAGTTCAGCGGGCGCGCAGCTGAGTCGGCTGCACACCAGCCGAACTGTCAAAGGCCTATTAAGGCCATTTAAAAACTAATTAAAGTAATTAATTGAGCTGCCCGTCCAACCTTGAGGGCGGGATGAGGTTTCATGAAGGGCTTGTAAATTAAATTAATTTTTTAATTAAAGTTCATTGACATGTCCCAACTCATGTGACACTGTCATACAAGGGGACATGTCTTAAAATTTTTTTTTGGTTTATTATAATTTTTAAAAACTACTCTAATCTCCCTGAGGCAGCTCCATGTCTCAGGGAGATTTTTGCGCTCTTTCACGCGCATAACAGCGCAGGCCCCAACTCTTCCTCCTCCCCGCCCGCACAGGGAGCGCTCAGCGCTTCCTGGTGCACATCACGCTGAGAGGGCCTTAATTGGTCTGCCCACACAAAATTGCTGCGCCCAGCTGATCGTGGGTGGTGATTGGCTGCGCGCTCGCCTGCGCCCGCTCCTGCCCAACACCTCCCCCGACAGGGAGAAAATTCTCCCCCAAAATTTCATTTATAATGAATTACTTTGTTAAAAATTAGGAAGCCATTTTGGGACAGCAGGGCACATAAATAGCAATGAGATAGATGGGAAAAGGAATTCTCTCCCCTTGTTCTTCACAGTAGGTATTCTATGTACATATAAGAAATGGTTTTGATGGGTTGAATACCCTTTTCTATTTTTATGGTATTATTACCATCATCATCAACCAGCATTAGAGATCAATTGATTTCCACCAGACCTCTTCATTCATCATGCATGGTGGTAATTTTTCCATGGGAATTTCTGTTTATTCAAGTTAAGCATTGTGCTAATTCTAAGCCAACCTCTCTTTTTGTTTCACTGTTTTGATTGCAAGGGAATAGCTTTCAAACCGGATTCTCTTTTACTCTAAAAGACTTGCCAGCAAGTTTCAGCTTTTCATGTTTTATTACTGTTGTTATTTTGTCTAAATTCAAACATTATATGGGAATGCTAAAATCTACTACCGTAAATACAGTGGACAGATCCATCTGTGAGTCAATGGTGAGTGCCGAGTGATGCTTAAACAGTCTTGTCACCGTCCAAACATTATAATTGCTTCAGATCGATAAGCACCTGGAGGAGGACAGTGGGACCTTAGATGGGGAAATACCACCAAAAGATGGACGAGATAATCCTTCGACTAGTCAAGAGCATCCATATCCTGAAAGCTGTGATACAGCTGCAGTACATAAAAAGTCAGTGAAATGAAAGCCCAAAACACAACACCAGGGTAAAGTCTCTGCCTTAAAATCTGATGCTGGCTTAGAAGTTAATGGCCCAGATTTTCGCTCCTAAGTCAGGTGTCGGGAAATTTCCTACCTCGAGGTGGTAGAATGTTCATTGCGGGAGGCCGGATGTGGAATAGAATCGGGCCTCCCACCCTGGACATAGATCAGAGGCGACCACAGGGGCTGCCAAGTGCCATGGCGGGCTGGTTAAAGGCTCGTCTCGGTTTTATGGGATTTCGTCCCATTCCATTAAATTTTAGGTCCTCTAGCTTTCAGACCCTCACACTCCATCACCCGCCCACCCAACCCCCATGTCACCTTCATGTCCTCTTGCCAACTTAATGCCAACCCATAGCCTCCAGCTACCCCGTTGGCACCGTATAGCCCCATGCCAAATTAATGCCAACTCATGGCCCGACCCACTAACCTTTTCCCTTACACCCTCCTTGACAACTCACCCAGTATTCACCATGGGCAGACTTCAGGAACCATGTTGAGATTAAATAAAATAAAAGTCTAAGGGGAGAATTTTTTCCCCATTGGGTGGGCTGGGCGGTAGCGGCCGCGCAGCTGATCACTACCCACGATCGGCTGCGCCCCCGCCATTTTACGTGGACGGTCCAATTAAGGCCCGCCCAACGTGATGCGCACCTGGAAGTATTCAATGCTAACTGTACAGGCAGGGCGAAGAGCACAGAAATCTCCCTGAGGCAGCTCTGTGCCTCATCATTAATTTCATCATGAAAAATGGAATACAAGAATTTTTAAAATTATTTAGACATGTCCCCTCATGTGACAGTGTCACATGAGCTGGGACACGTTCATGGATTTCAATAAAATTTTTTATTTCAGTTATAAACCCTTCATGAAACCTCATTCCGCCTGTGGATGAGGTTCCATGAAAAATACAAAGGCCGCCTGGGCTCTTCGCCTGCCCGCCAACCCTAAGGTTGGACGGGCAGCCCTGACAACTACTTTAATTGGGTTATTAACAGCCTTAGCAGGCCTTTGACAGTTCAGCTGGTGCGCAGCCGACTCCAGTGCGCGCCCGTCAAACGGAAGATCAGAATGACGCACAGTATGTTGGGACGCATGCCCGACGTCACCGCGCGTCATTTTACACGTTGGTGTGCCGGGCCTGCCCCCTCATGCTGAACAGAAGATTCTGGCCCTAATATCTATTACAGCCTTTACAATAGTGAAAGAAAACTTCCATTCATGAATGCACATGCAAAACATTTAAATCCCCTCAAGTACCTAATCCCATATGAAAAGACTTGTATTCATAATCCCATATCAAAGACAACTACTCCTTTACTAACCTCTTTAAACTGTCAATCAAACTGTGAATTTAGGATTCCCCCACTGAGATAATGATAGTTGGAGAAAGCAGCCGAGCATTATTAATGACAATGATAGCCCTTGGGGAAATGTCAACAAGTAATTATTGTAACTGCTAGAACAGAGCTTTTCCACAACTCTCACTGACACAGGTAGCCTTTTGATTTTTTAAAGGCTGGGTATTTAAATAATTTCACAGCTTGACAGTTCTACTGGCCTTATCTGCCCTTCAAGTGCATTTACGACTACTCTAAAAAATTGTAGCTCCCACACTGTGGGTTAAGGCCCTTGCTATGGCATAAATGGGGTCTATCTGAAGTCAGCAATGAGTTCAAATGGCCCTGCTGAGGTCAGATTCCCCTCATGTGTGAGTCACATCCAGCCCCATTCCCTTTAGGCGAAAATGGCATCTGTCGGGATGTGCCTTCCTGATCCAGGTCCCGCCGCTATTTTTACAGGTCCGCAGAGTCTCCATTACTCTGTGAAAATCTGAGCCAATGTGTCTACAATATCTCATAATGTTGTACCCTTAAACTCTTACAGAAATATTTGAGGAAAGGCTATGGCTGACAGAAATGTCAAAGGCCACATTCAATGATGTGCAAGAAGATAATAAAAATTATTCACTTAATAATGATAATACATTGGAGTTTGATGAATTTAATGGCTCTGACAAAAAAAGTATTGAAATATTAAAGCAGAATCCAGTTTATATCATCTTCCAAATGCACAAATACATTTAATGTGAAAATGTTTTCTGTCTTGAACTAACTTTGCATTATATATCTCATGTCTGGTCACATTCAATGATTTTTTTCCCCTTCTTAGATTAATGTTCCATCCAAAAGGTGAGTATATTCTATATCTCTTTTTTTGTTATAGGGGTAATTAATTCATTAGTAATGTAATCAGGTGAATAAAGCAGCAGCAAGTGAACCAGTGGGCGATATTTTAATTAATTCAAGTTACAGTTAAAATTGGGCCGATTACGTGTCTTCTGAAAATCTCAGTATTGACAACATTCAGTTAGCTGTTTACCCTCAGAAGTGTTTTCACATTAAATTCTATAGCAGGTACAGACTATAAACACTATTAGTTTGTGCAGGAATCATACAACATTTATACCTACAAAACAGAACAGGCACAGTTTCACCTCGGCAAAGGATATTTAAATTGGACTAAGTACTTTTGAAGTTCTTGCAGCACTTTTTTCCTGTCTTTTGAGAGCCTTCCCTGTTACAATCAAGCGTGTACCTATGTTTAGTTGGTAGCTTCTAATAATTCATTCCATTTAATAGTTTTTATACATGTGATTGATATATCTGGTATTTTGGCAGCTTTTTATTTTCACTGACATACCTGCTTTATTCTCACTGAGTACACATGTCAATCCCTTGCTGAGCTATAGTACAACCAACAGTTTTGCCTTCTGGTGAGCTGAGTGCAGTTGCACTTATGTTGCCATTCAGATTTTATGGGTTGGAAATAACAGGTCTGCCGTTCTCCTAAGTGAACAAGAAGGCTGACAAAAGAATTCAGACAATCATGCAACTTCAGCTTTTGAATTTACTGAGGTGAAAAATTTCTCTGACAGATTGGTGTTAAATCATTCTCAGTGTTAAGTGAGTCTTGTTTCCTTTGTTTAAACTGGGACACATTTAATGGCAATTGTGGATGGGGCTGTAGGAGGTCACAGATAACATTAGTTATTTCATGATCACTGATTTGGTCAGAATGCTGGCAAGTTTGCTGCTGCTCACCTCACCATGAGCCTAGGAATGCATAATCACTAAGCAGTAACTTCTGTAATGTTCGCACCCCTTTTAGTGAAGAAACAAAAAAGTGCCTGAATTGAGAATAAATAGATTAACCAATGCTTCAAGAATTCTATACTAGTGTCTTCAATCTGGATTGAAACAATGCTTTCTGACCAACAAAAACTGATATTTCTATTCAGCCCAGTAACAGTTCATCATCATGCCAGTACTGGTGGCCTGTACACTATTCCTAATGTCTGTCCCCTAGCCTTTGTCTTGCTCCTTTCTAGACTTTCTGTGCTTTTCTGTGTAAATTCTACGGAACTTGATCATTTTGTTTACTTTTAGTAATTTACATTTTATTGATACATTAAAGTTTATCAGCTAGGGTAGATTTATTTAAAAATAGAGAGATAAATTATGAAGCTGCCTTTGTGCAAATGTTTGCTTCCCAACAAATAAACTCAGAAGACTCCCCATTTAGTTATCACAGTGATTGAAGGCAGCCTATTCAGAAGCTGACATTTCACAAACATACTGCATACCAGTTCAAAAGCTGCTGACTGCAGGAGTCAATGAACAGGCTGGTAATTCTGAAGAATTCACTAGCAAGCAATATTCCACAGCAAGAAGAGGGAAAACCCCATCTCAAATCATGGGAAGCAAGAGATGCTTGTAGGGATGCTGTCAAATACAATTAGACGTATCATAATCTAACATGCACAAATGTGAAGCTACTGACCTCAGCAATCTCATTTCTGGTAAATGTGTACCAACCAAAGAGATCATAACATGGATCAGCAGGGCAGCTGATCCTGTTTAAACCATTTATCTTGCTTTATTATGCCGTGGGACAAAAACGAGTCTTCCTCTTTGAAAGAATGACATAGGCTGAATGCATTCGATTAGCACCTTCTTTGGAGATCCTTGCATACCAAGTGGTAAACAAAGCAGAAGAATTGCCTATTTGCAGCCAAATCACTGAAAATTCTAACAGTGCTTTACTTTCACACCAAAGTGCCTTTGGTTTACTTCTGGCAGTGAGTAGGTTATCATTATTGCTGTGATCTAGGTTTACAACAGCAACAAAGGGGTTTAGCAAAAGTGTCAAAATGTGACGATATCAGAATGGAGGGACAAGATGGCTGAAGGTTCCACCACTGATTGTACAGCAGAGGGACTGGAGAACATGTAATTATTATAAGGACAGAAGGTATGGACAAGAAGATAAAGCTGGAGGAGGAGTTAAGAAGGGATTTGAAGATTAAAATAATGATTTTAAAATTGAGCTTGTCAAGAGTAAGGGTGAAAATTGTGCAGGATAACAGTGGATGGTGGAGGTCTGAATGATTTAAAAGTTTATGTAAGGGGAGCTCAGGGTGACAGGGGAGGGCATTAGAAAAGTCAAGTCTGGATGCAGCAAAAGCATAGGCAAGCACTTCAGTGGCAGTTATAAAGTAAAAAGTAACAGAACAAGTGTAGAAAATGCCTTATTACTAAGCACAAAACAGTGAATATACATACCAAAGCACCTGGCCAGTCAAAATAACACATAATTGGGACAAATAGCCTCACTGTATTAAAAGTGAGAGGAAGTGTCAATGCGAAATATACATGGTAGAATAAATTTATTGGACTACTTTCAATGGCAGTCCATAGTGCAATCTATCACTGAGGGTGTTGTTCACCTCATTTCTCTGTAATGAAAAAGTGTCTCTTTTCTCTTTCTTTTCCGTTTTCAATGGCTCCCTAATTCCTATTTTCTTTTTATCACATTCTCTTGTCATTTATATTTCATGGATGCTTAAGTTTTAGTCCTTTGTGTTCAATTTTTAGATAATATATATCTTTTTAATTGCAGCACATCCACAGTTAAAGGGGAAACACCTGAGATGCTAATCAAGCCTGGAGGTATCAATCAGGATTGATATGTGACAGTGAGAAGAAATGTCTGAGTTGAAAAGAAAAGCGCAAGGAGATATGGGGCTGAATTTTTCTGTTCACCTGGAAGTCCCACCGCCAGGGCTGAAAGCAGGAGCTGACTCCACTTCAGTGGGTGGGAGGACTCAGGGCAACATACGGCCACTGGCAGCTTCTTGATGTAGGGCGGTGTCCTGTCCCCAAGAACTTCAGTAGCAACGTGAGGTGAGTTAGATTAGGGAAAGCAGGAGCCAGCAGGCAGGCCCTGGCAATTGGGTTGGGGAGAGTGGGGGACAGTCGTGGAGCAGCAGCAATGTCGTGGGGATGGCCATTGCCACTGGGGAGCCCTTCCATTGTCTATTGTGCCCCCCCATCAAGGAGGCTCCCCCCCACCCCCCCGCCCTCTGCAACAACCATCAGAACCCATCGGGAGGCCACCAGGGTTTTCCTGGCAGTCTCCCAACACAGCGATAGGCCTTCGTATCGCCAGTAAAATGGCCATGGATATGGCAAGTGGTCCTTAACTGACCACTTAATTAGCTTAATTGGCCGCCAGGTGGGCGGCTATGCCATCATGTTTCTTGACGTTAGCAAGAAGTCGGGCTCCACTCCTGACGGCTTCTCCCACCATTTTGCCAGCCTTTCCGGCTCTCAGCTTGTCTCCAATGGGTTGAGAAAATTCAGCCCTTGTTGTGGTGTTTTAATGAAGGTACAAGGAACTGAGCTGGATAAAATTGGGAGCTGATTGGTCTTTATCTTGGAGTAGATAAGAACTGAAGTTCATAGACAATGTCCTCTCTCATTTTTTGCCGTGTATTGATTTTAATGGGCCATAATTTAAATATCTTTGTGAGAACCTGTACAAACGATATCTTAAAAGGATTGATAACTTGTGAATTGACTGTGTGGTACCCTCCAGCATGAGTGCACTTTAGAAGCAACACTGATCCTTGCTTAAGGAGCTGCTGGAAAAGAAATAAACAAATGGGACCTTATAAACTGAACTTGGGATGGATACTGAAAGGAGGAGAAATTTCTTCACTTCAAGGGTTCTTAATCCTTGGAATTTTCTAACCCAGAGGGTTGTGGATTCTCCATTGTTGAGTATATAGAAGACTGAGATTGATAGATGCTTGATCTCTCAGGGAATCAAGGGATATGCAGAGTAGGCAGGAAAGTGGACTTGAGGTAGATCAGCCATGATCAATCATATTAAATGGCAAAGCAGGCTCACTGGACTGAATAGTCTGCTCCTGCTCCTATTTCTAATGTTCTTATGTTATCATTGTCCCTCATCTAAACAGGTGGTGTTATGACCGGTGACCCGGGCAACTTCCCGAACGGGACCCCAATTTTGTTTTGCTCCGCTCCCGGGTGAGGAGGAATGAGCTGGCTCCCCTTTTTTATTCAATCCCTCCCCCGGTTGGTTGTAACAAGGTTAATTTAAAAGGGATCCCTTTCCCCCCCCACCACTGTGGATATCTTTTCCCAGTCCAAATGTATTTATTTTTTTTAGAATGAGCCAATTTAACCAGGCTTTCTTGAATCAAAGAAAGAATGGCCAGAATTTTTACTTCATCAGGAAGGATCAGTGGGGGCGGGTGGGCGCAGTTGGGCAGCTGCCTGTGATCGGGGCCGGACCGCGATTTCACACTGGTGGGCCAATTAGGGCCTGCCCAGCGTGAAACGCGTGCTGCGGCGCTCAGCACTGCCTGTGTGACGGGGGTAAGGAAGGCAAGTATGTAAGTTCACGCGTGAGCACAGGTGCATGCAGGAAAAGTTCTATCACATGAGCAGGGACGTGGTAGAAATTAGTATGAAGTTTTTTAATGACAGATCGAAACCTCATCCCGCCCGTGGATGAGGTTTCGCAAAAGACGCAAAGGTCGCTTGGCGTTTTTGCCCGCCTGTCCAACCGTAAGGTTAGATGGGCAGCGGAAAATTTAATTCAATTACACTGTTAATGGCCTTAATAGGCCTGTTAATTGTTGGCGGGCATGTTGCCGACTCCCGCATGCGCCCGCCAACTAAAATATCGCGCAAGTTTGCAATGACATCGGGACACTCATCCGGCGTCTTCCTGCGTCATTTTACGCTCATTCGGGTTGGGCATGCGTCCGCCCGATGAGCTAAAAATTCTGCTCAATAAGCTTATTAGTTACTAAAACCCGAGAAAAATAATAAAAACGCAACACACATACACATAGATTAGAAATGAGAAATTAAGAGTCTAAATAAAAGTTTTTAAAAATATACAAATCAGTCCTTGGCTTGTCCATGAGGGGTAGATGGTGGTATGTTGCAGCCATTAAGTTGGGTGATTCCGGAAGAGTTGACTTTGGCGGTTTCGCAGTTGGCTTGGAGACACTTCATTCTGCAGGGCAGCTGAAAAGGCTGTCTGACTTCCTTTTTGATTGTGGCTTCTGCTGAGCCTTGCCTCCAGCAACAGCGAGAGTGAGAGACTCTGCCTGCAGCTGCAGGGGTGGCTAGTTGGTCTTCTGGTGTTGTCACTCACACAGCACACTGGCACACACTGCACTGCTCTGCAGCCAGCTTTTAAACCCATTTTCCCCGTGTATTCCATGAGGGGAAATAGTTGTCTTTACTACTTGCACATTCTGAGATATAAATTAACAGGAGATGGATTTTTGGGTGACTGCTGAGACATGTAAATCAGTCTTTTGTCTCTGCAACCACATGAGATTGATGTTCAGTCTTTTACATCCTTCCTATCTCCCTTTCAAGTGTCTCTGCTTGAAGAAAGCCATGATACCCTCTCAGGTGAGACATTCCATTTCTCTCAGCACGGGTCTGTCAGCATAATCCACATAAGAATTTTCTAGAAAGTAGTCACTTGGAATTATCAGCCATCTTCTGCTCAGTGTCCTTGCTTCTATTTCTTTAAACCATACAAGTCTTCCTTAAAAAGTTCAATATGTCCATAAGTAATTTGTGGCAGTAATCGGCTTTTCGTGACAGTGACAATAGCCAGGATTTTACCGGTGCATCATGGTTATTATTGTTGGGACCAAATGTGCATGCTGAGCCTCCATCATGGTTACCACTGTCAGGACCAAATGCGAGTGCTGAGCCTGCGTGGGCAAATAGCAGTATCGCGGTGGGTATTTTACTGACGTGGCACCACCCAAACAACCATTCCGTTAAAGAGGTTAGCCTGCCCCTCCGAGCTGCCGGCAATGCCATCTTAGAGGTGGCTACTGATTAGGGTGCAGAAAGAGGAAGAGGGCGCCTCCACATTGAGGTGCTCTTGAAGGGCCAAAAAAGTTTTTTTCATTGTGCCAGGGTCCCTCTGTGGGACACAAGGCCTCATGAAAGGAAGCCTCCCCACTCATGGGAAGCTGTTGGGAGGTTGCCTTGATGTAACTGACAGCCTCTCCCGTGCTGTGGGTGTCCTCTGACACTGGTAAAATGCAGGCAGGCATGTAAAATGGCTGATAATAGGCCAGTTAATTACCATAAGGTTGGCAAGCGGCCAGACAGCTGCAATTCCTGCTTCTCAAAATATCCTCAGGTGGTGGGAAGATGTCAGTCTCCCCTCCTGACACCTTCTGTCACCATTTTGCCAGCTCTTCCATCTCCCAGTCTGTCTTCAGAAGGCTGATGAAATCCTAGCGAATATGTCTGTAGGTAATGTGCTGCCTGCTGCAAATGGCTATTATTTAGTTGCTGGTAGCTCAATTTAGAACTCTGTGAAAGCCCTCTGGTGCATAATTCAAAAATATGCAAGGTAACAGATAAAGTATTAAAATGCCCTCTTCCTCTTCCTGCACCCTCATCGATAGCCACCACTATAGGTGGCATTGCTGGAAGCTCGGAGAGGCAGGCTAACCTCTTTAATAGAATGGTTGAGTGGGTGGTGGTCTCTTAATTGGCTGACATCAGTAAAATCCCCACTGCGATACTGCTGTTTGCCCACGCAGGCTCAGCACTTGCATTTGGTCCTGACAGTGGTAACCATGATGGAGGCTCAGCATGCACATTTGGTCCCGATAACTGAAGTCCTTTCCGAATCTTGAATGCTTCGATGAGATCACCTCTCATCCTTCTAAGTCTCATTTTTCAGAGAGTGTGGGCCCAAGTTTACTCAGCCTTTCATTATATTATTCCAGGAACCAATCTAGTGAACATTCACAGTGCTGCCCCCAAGGCAAGTATATTCCTGCTTAAATATGAAGATCAAAATTGCATACAGTACTCTGTGCATGGTCTCAGCAAAGTCTTATACAATTGTAGCACGACTCCCTTATTCTTGTACTCCAATCCCCTTGCAATAAAGGCCAACATGCCATTTGCCTTCATGATTGCTTGCTGTCATTGCATGTAAACGTTGTGTTCCTTGTACCAGCACACCTAAGTCTCTCTAAACATTAACATAAAAATTTCACCCCTTTTAAAAACTATTCTGCTTTTCTATTCTTACTACCAAAGTGACTAACCTCATGCTTCCCCACTCACTTAACCTGTTTAGGTCTCTTTAATGCCTCCTTATGCCTCCACACAGCTTACATTCCCACCTAACATTATATCATTAGAAAATTTAGACACATTTACTCTTGGTGTTTTCATCTATGTCACAATTATAGATCGTAAACAGCTGAGGCCTAAGCACGGATCCTTGCAGCAATCCACTTGTTACAGCCTGCCCTATTGTAAATGCCCTGTTTATCCCTCCTCTTTGCTTCCTGTTTGTTAACCAATCCTCTATCCATGCTAATATATTACCCCCAACTGCATGAGCTCTTATCTAACATATTAACCTTTTTTGTGGCACCTTAACAAATGCTCTTTTGAAAAAGAAAGAAAGACAGTTTAGATTTAACTACTTTACACTGAGGATAGTGAATGTATGAAGAGGATTGCCAACGGAGGCACCAAAGGCTAATTATATCAGCAAATTGAAGATATGTACTGTACTTGGGGAAAAATTAATAGATGGGTGTGAGTTGAAATTTATGTAGGCAGAGCAAAAATAAGCAGGAACTTAAAATTGGAGCTGACAGGTATACTAGAAAGGCCTTTCCTTGCTTTGTCTTCTTAAGTTTATATTTAAAGACAGTGGCCTTGAAATTCCTGGGACTCAAAAAGGTGTATTTTGTATTTACACCAGATGTACTGAAATATGGGCCAGATTTTGGACTAGGCCTTTTATTTGTGGGCCAGGTACCATGGGCAGATTTTCCATTTGCCATCCCAACATCAAGATGGAACATCAGAGGGAGTTTCTAGGCTTATCTTAAAATTCCTCTCTTCATGCCTTGGAAAGGCCTCAGCAGAACTCATATGAGTTCCTTTGAAATGCCATCACTCCAAATATTGCCTTATGTGGCTTAATGTCAAATTTTGCTTCATAAGACTCCTGTGGGGACATTTTATTATGTTAAAGGTGCTATATATAAATACAAGTTGTCATGGTAGTTGCAGTGGCGCATTCTGGTTACGCAGGTAATCCTATGATTCACCTGGGCTTCTAGAGGATGTCCTTCCAATTTAGAAGGGTGGATCAGCTCAGGTCGAGATGGTAGCCACTGGTGCACTCATGCAGGTGATGGTGGCTTTCCCCAGTTGTGCAAATTTAAGTGAGGTCTTTGGCCTTGACAAAAACAAGTGGATGGTTGGGGATGGTGAGGCGGGGAGATTCTGCTCTCCCTCACTTTATACTGGTTGACCAGAGCCACAGGAATTTCCATTTCTATTTTAAATCGATCTTGTCATAATAGCAGCAAATTTGTGTTTATACAAGTACTGGCATTTATAAAGTACTCTAAAACATCCAAATGCATACAATAAATTATGTTTAGAATGATTGTGATAGGACAAGACAGCAATTATACAATGTTATCAATGTGACCCAAACATCAACAAGGTGACAGAACAGTGAATCTGATTTTGGTGATACTGGCTGACAAAGAATGTTGGTCAGAAAATTGGAAGCACTTTTTGAATAGTTCCATTGAATCTTTTCCAGCTACTATATGTGACCTCCATATAATGACTCATCCAACAGTCAATGCATCTGATACTTCAATATCACACGAGGGGCAGAATTTTACCCTTAGTGTGTGGGATTGACAGGGGCAGTCGGGGATTAAGGCTCGCCCAGCGTGATACACAGCCTGGAATGTGTGCGAAGAGGCGGGCGGGTGCGGGGGCATGATGTCTGCCGGGTCCAATGGCAACCTGGAGGCCGATTCAAGTGCGACCTTTGTAGCCCCTGGAAGACTGCCACCGACGGACGCGGAAGTGTTGCCAACGGAGGCCATAGCGGGTGGACATGGCAGGCAGGCCGGCGGGGCAGTCGGCCCTGCTTTTTTCAGACGAGTGCCTCGCCGTCCTCTTGCAGGAGTTGGCAGCAAGGAGAGAAGCCCTGGTCCCCAGGGACGGGAGGAGGAGGCCCCCTCCACCTCACCAAAAAGGCCTAGGAGGAAGTGGCATCCAGGGTCAGCAGCCACGATGTGGTGAGATGCACATGGGTCCAGTGCCGGAAGCGCTTCAACTATTTCCTGCGATCGGGAAGGGTGAATAACATGTTGGCATGGGTCGCTTTGCAGAGCAGTTAAGAGCTGCCCATCCCCCCGTGGACCTCAGAGGTGTTAGAGTGTGAGTGCCAAATGTCAATGAGGCAGGAGCTGGCCATGGGGGTGAGCCCTGGCTGCTTGGACTGAGTGCCTTGCGTCCCCAGGGTCAAGAATCAGCTGAGCCCTACGAGGTGTTCATCAAGTGGGATTGGCCAGGCTGCAATGGTGCTGCAGGTAGAGGGTGGACTAATCAATGCTCCTCTGCCCCTTCAAGAGAAAACATCCCATTACAATGCTGAGAGGCCCCAGACTGGCGGGGACCCGCACACCTCCTCATCCTCTCGAGGTACGAGCAGGAAGCCCTGGAGCTGGAGAGGCACCATGCACCTCGGTCAAGCGGCCACAGTGAGGTTGGGGTGCCAGAGGAAGTTAAGAGCGCAGTGCACTGAGGTGAGAATGTCGGTTATTACAACCATTGCAGTGTAGTCTCTATATTGATGTGAGCCTCGAACCTGGAATCTCCATTGATAATGGAAAGACGAGGGCACCTTGATGCATATCTCTGTCTAATCAGGGTGCCAGGCATGCACAGTGACAGTTTCATGATTTAAGGTAATGACATGTACTTCCTCTCCCTTTTAGCCTCATCAGCAGCTGTTCGTTATGAGTAGCCTGAAGGCCCACCTCTGACCCCTGAGCACCACCATGCTCACCACACACCTGCGTCACGCCTGGTCTGTCAAGCAGGCACCAGCGCAAATACCAGCACCTCAGTGGGCATAACATTGCCATCTGGTCTTGAGGTGCAGACGGAGGCAGAGTGTGCCCAGGTCATTGGCACTCGGAGGACAATGTTCAGTTGGTGGCTGATGATGTGCCTCTGGAGTCATCCCTGGGGCAGCAGATGTTGGATGCCCAGCAGGGTATGCGGGAAGATCTGGCGGAGATACATGAGGGAATGCATGCCATGGTGTCCATTGTGGAGGAGTCCATTTTGAGCATAAGCACTGCATTGACCCTCATGGCCGAGCGAAATGCCTCCTCCATGGAGATAGTGGTGACACTCATAAAGAGGCTCCTCCGGGGACTCAATCAGGGGTTCCAGGGGATGCACTCGGACCTGCAAACCCTCACACCGGCAATGACCTCAGCTGGCCAGTGTCAGTGTGGGAGATGGATTAGGCACACAGCATCCCAGCTAGGTGCCCGTCCATCAATGGTGAACAGATGGGTTCAAAGCGACCTCACATTGCTGCATGAGCCACCTGTCATCTCTGCGGGCTGCTCTCAGGGCGCCCCAGAGGATGGCAGCAGTTCCTCTGCCCCTCTGCCAGTGACCATGGCATCTGATGACACTGCGGCGACTGGGGAGATGCCAGCCATGGCACTAGCCGCTCCTGCCCAGGCGGGGCTAGCACAAGCTCCATGGGCCAGAGGATGCCCACCAAGGTCATCAACAGGACAGCAGAGTGAGCAGGTTGTCTCCAATGCCAGTGCCAGCGAGGGGGGAGCACTTAACGTAGCAGCCGCAAGTGAAAACTTAAAGCACCTTAACCACAACACAGGCTTATCACAGGTGATATGTGGTTCCCCCATTTTTCTTCTTTATTTAATGATGTGATGGAAAACACCGGTTCATGTTAATTTCTGTTACTTTTAACATTCACAAGTAAATGAGATGTATTTTTGTGCAACTGGCCTCTGTATACTTCATGTTTTGTTCTGTAGGTGCAGGGCAGGTCATGATGTTATGATGGATGTGTGTCTCCTGAAACTATATTGCAGAGGCACATATTTTATGTTGTTGAGCAAGGAACTGGTCCTGTCAGGGATCGAGTATGGAGCCTGCAGCCCTAGTATGTGGTGGTGGTTCTTATTTGGTAGGCTAGCTGAAGGAGCGTTGGATCAAAGCGTCCCTGCCTTCCTGGAGGTTGCTCAGGTCAGCATTTATGCCCTTAGTGTTTTCCTCACTGTGCTCGTCCTTAGACTCACTACTGGACTCATCATCCGTGGACTCCACAGCTACATCAAGATCTTCTTCCTCCACTGCATCCCCTCTTGCCAGTGCCAGATTGTGGAGAGCGCAACATGCAACCACTATCAGTGACACATGATCTGGGGAGTATTGCATTGCGCCCCCTGAACGGTCCAGGCATCAGAAGCGCATAGAGTCACAGAAGTCTACAGCACAGAAAAAGGCCTTCGGCCCATCGAGTCTCCACCAGTCAAACCAGTACCTAACTATTCTAATCCCATTTTCCAGCACTAGGCCCATAGCTTTGTATGCCATGGCATCGCAAGTGCACATCCAGATACTTCTTAAATGTTGTGAGGGTATCTGCTGCTACCACCCTTTCAGGCAGTGAGTTCCAGATTCCCATCAACCTCTGGGTGAAAAAATTCTTCCTCACATCCCCTCTAAATCTCCTGCCCCTTACCTTAAATCTATGCCCTCTGGTTATTGACCCCTCCACCAAGGGGAAAAGTTCCTTCCTGTCTACCCTATCTATGCCCCTCATAATTTTACACACCTCAATCATGTCCCCCCTCAATCTCCTCTGCTCCAGGGAAAATAACCCCAGTCTATCCAATCTCTCCTCATAACTAAAACTCTCCAGCCCAGCCAACATCTTGGTAAATCTCCTCTGCACACTCTCTAGTGCAATCACATCCTTCCTATAATGTGGATTCCAGAACTGCATGCAATATTCTAGCTGTGGCCTAACTAGCGTTTTATACAGTTCCAACATAACTTCCCTGCTCTTATATTCTATGCCTTGGCTAATAAAGGCAAGTATCCCATATGCCTTCTTAACCACCTTATCTACCTGTCCCGCTACCTTAAAAGACCAGTGGCTGTATACACCAAGGTCCCTCTGATCCTCGGTGCTTCCCAGGGTCCTACCATTCATCATGTATTCCCATGTCTTGTTTCTCCTGCCCAAGTGCATCACCTCACACTTATCTGGGTTAAATTCCATTTGCCACTGATCAGCCCGTTTATATCCTCCTGTAATCTAAGGCTACCCTCCTCACTATTTACCATCCCATCAATTTTCGTGCCATCTATTAGTGAACCTGCTGGGTTTTTACAACAATCATTTCATGGTCATCATTAGACTTTTTAATTCTAGATTTTTATTGGATTTGAACATCTGGCAAGATTTGAACCCGGGTCCCTGGGGCATTACCCTGGGTCTCTGGATTACTAGCCTAGTGACAATACCACTGTGCCATCACATCTTGAGAAGACCTATGGTTCTCTCTACCACCGCCTTTATGGAGGCGTAGCTCCTATTGTACCGCTGCTCAGCCTCTGTTCTTGGGTGGCGGAGAGACGTCATGAGCCACCTTTTGAGCGAATAGCCCTTGTCACCCAGCAGCCATCCATCCAGTCGGGCTGGAGCACTGAAGAGCCTCGGCACCTGGGAGTGCCTCAGGGTGTATACGTCATGGGAGCTGCCTGGGTACCTTGCACAGACTTGCAGAATCTGCATCCTGTGATCACACACTATCTGCACGTTCATGGAGTGGAAGCCCTTCCTGTTGACGAAGGCTCCCGGCTCACCCGCTGGCGCCTTGATGGCCACATGTGTGCAGTTGACTGCATTCCAGACGCGAGGGGACCCAGCAATCATTGCGAAGCCTCTGGCTCGCTCTGCCTGGCTAGCCTCGTCCGTACGGTAATGAGTGAAAGTCAATGCACGTCTGAACAGAGCGTCTGTCACCAGTTTGTCCACAACTGTGGACAGCTGATTGGGAGACTCCACGCAGATCCCCACTGAGCCCTGGAAAGAGCCAAAGACATAGAAGTTGAGGGCCAGCGTGACCTTCAGTGCCAATTGGCATGTGATGTCCACCCACACAGTTGGAGCTGATCTCAGGGCTGATCCTCTGACAGATGGAGGACACTGTCTCCCTTGAGAGACAACGCCTCCTTCAGTATTGCACCTCAGACATATTGAGGTAGCTGCATCGTGGCCTGTAAACCGTAGCAGCAGGATAATGACATCTTCTGCAGCCCCTTCCACCTTGGACTTCCTGTTGGCCCTGCGCCCCTTGTGCCTGCGCCTGTCCTCCCACAGGTCACTCCCCTGGAAGCTGAATAGCAACACGTGGTCTCCTCCCAGTTCTGGCTCTCTCTTCCTCAGAGGAGGAGGTGCTTCCAGCAGAGACCACAATCCCCATTACCAGGGTAAGGGAAGGCTGTCTGATACCTTGAAGGTGTGAATCCTCCAGGGGCCTGGAAAACAACAGATGAGTCCTGAACTGTAGCCTCTAAAATATATGACTGCAGCTCAGAAGAGAAATGAAGCTGTCCTGTTCACAGAAGCAACCAGCAGCAAGTGGTATCCTGAACTCCTCACTAATCACTTTGACAAGGCCACTGACCCCTCTTATCCCACCCGTGGATGAGATTTTGCAAATTGTGGCCAGTCCGCCTGCCCGTTTTGCCTGTGTGACGGCCTACAATTCATACGGGCTACGTAAGCTCGGAGACAATTGGTGTCTCAAGGACCTTAACTGGCCACTCAATTAATGGCGGTCGCGCCTCCGTCTCCATTGGGCGTCCGCCTAGTGAAATATCGCCAGAGTGCGCGTTGACACCGGTATGCTCGGCCGATGTCAACGTGCTTTATTTAACGCTCAAGCGGGTCAGGCAAACGCCTGCCCACCAAGCTAAAAATTCTGCCTTAGGTATCAGCCTAGGTTTTGTATTTAAGACCTGGTTAGTTCTTTAACCATATACTCCGTGGAGGCAAGTCTGTGACTCAGGGAAACTGATCAGGCACATGCTGCGATATTAAGGCCACTTCTAGGCATCACACTTTTGAAAGGATGGCAGGGCCTTAAAGAGGATGCAGAGGAGATTTACTAGAATGGTACTAGGAATGACAGACGTCAGTTATGTGGAGAGACTAGAGAAACAGGGGTTTAGAGTAGAGAAGGTTAAATTAAGATTTGAAAGAAGTGTTGAACATAATGAAGGGTTTTGACAGAGTAAATAAAAAGAAACTCTGCAGTGGTAGGAGTAACCAAAGGACACATGTTTTAGGTAATTGGCAAAAGAACTAGCAACGACACGAGGGAAAAATGTTTAATGCAAGAGGTTATGATTTGGAATGCATTGTTTGAAAGGGTAGCAGAAGCAGATTCAAGAATAACTTTCAAAATGAATCTGGATAATACATGAAAGAGAAAAAAATTCAGGACTAAGGGGCAAGAGCATGGAATTAATTGAGCTGGCACAAACATAATAGCCAGAATTTTTCTCTTGGAAAAACTCAGCAGGTCTGGCAGCATCGAAGGAGAAGAAAAGTGTTGACGTTTTGAGTCCTCATGACCCTTCAGCAGAACTGAGTCATGAGGACTCAAAACGTCAACTCTTTTCTTCTCCGCCGATGCTGCCAGACCTGCTGAGTTTTTCCAGGTAATTCTGTTTTTGTTTTGGATTTCCAGCATCTGCAGTAGTTTTTTGTTTTTAGAATTTTTCTCTTGTTGGGTGGGCTCGGCGGGAGGGGTCGGGAAGCAGACCGCCGCCCGCGATCGGCTCCGCACCGCAATTTCATGCGGGCGGGCCAATTAAAGCCTGTCCTGGGTGGATCGCGAGCGGCAACACTGAGCGCTACCTGTGCGGGCAGGGGGAGGAGGGAGAGCAGGACTGGCGTGCAGCTCGCGCATAAGAGCGCTTCAATCTCTCTGAGGCACGGAGCTGCCTCAGGGAGATTGAAGAGCTTTTTAAAAAAAATAATAAAGACAATAAAAATTTAATAAAACATGTCCTCACGTGTCTGTCTCACATGAGATGGGACATGTTTTTAATTTCAAAATAAAGTTTTTATTTAATATATTAGCTTTAGGAAACTTCATCGCACTCGTTAGGATAAGGTTTCCTAAAAAATGTAAAGGCCGCTTGGCCTTTTCGCCTGCTCACCAACCATTAGTTTGGATGGGCAGCGTAAATTTCAAGTTAATTGGCTTGTTAATGGTCTTAATAGGCCTTTCAGTTATCAACAGGCGTGCAGCCGACTCCAGCACGCGCCCGCTAAAGGAAATATTACGCAAGTAGACGATGACGTTGGAACACACGCCCGATGTCATCGTGCATCATATTACGCTTGGACGTATCAGGCACGCGTCCGCAATCCAAACATAAAATCCTGGCCAATGAATCAAATTGCTCCTCCAGTGCTGTATCATTCTATGATTCGATGAGGGGAGAGAGGAACTTGGTGAAATTACAATCACTAGGGAAGAAGTGCTGAGCAAACTGATGGAGCTGTGGGCTGAAAATCTCTGGTCCAGATAGATTTCATCCTAGTGTCTTAATGAGGTAGTAGATGCATTAGTGTTAATTTTCCAAAGTTTCCTAGGTTCTGGAAATTTTCCATCTGACTGGAAAGTAGCATATATAACCCCTCTATTCAAGAAGTGAGGGAGGCAGAAAACAGACAACTATACGCCAGTTAACTTGATGTCTGCCGTGAGGAAGGTGTTAGAGTCGATCATTAAAGAGGTTATAGTTGGGCACTTAGAAAAACTCAAGGTAATCGGGAAAGGAAAATCATGTTTACCAATATATTAGAATTCTTTGAAGGAATAACATGCGCGGTGGATAGAGGGAAGCCCGTAGACGTACTGTACTTGGATTTCCAGAAACCATTTGATAAGGTTATTGCGGAAAATAAAAACTCATGAAGTAGGGAATAACATATTAGCCTGGATAGAAGATTGGCTGGCTGCAGAAACAGGGTATGCATAAATGAGTCTTTGTCTGATTGGCAGGATGTGACGAGTTGAGTCCCACAGGGGTCTGTTCTGGGTCCTCAACATTTTACAATTTATATCAATGACTTAGATGAGGGGAGAGAAGACTTGGTAGCTAAATTTGCAGATGACACAAAGATAGATAGGAAAGTATGTTGTGAAGAAGAGATAAGGAGTTTGCAAACGGATATAGGTAAGTTGAGTGAGTGGGCAAAAATCTGGCAGATGGAGTTTAATGTGGGAAAATGTGAAGTTGTTCAGTTTGGCAGGAAGAATCAAAAAACAGAGCATCACTTAAATGGAGAACAACTGCAGAATTCTGAGGTGCAGAAGGAACTAGGTGTTCTCGGGCGGGCCAATTAAGGCCCACCCAGGGTTACGCGCAGCTGGTAGCGCTCAGCACTACCTGTGCAGGTGGGGGGCGGGGAGGGAGAGTCGGGGCCTGCGCTCTTTCGCGGAAGAGCGCAGCAATCTCCCTGAGGCACAGAGCTGCCTCAGGGAGATTAAGTAGATAATAAAAGTTTTTAAATATTAAAGTAAAAAATTACTTAAATATGTCCCCTCATGTGACAGTGTCACATGAGCTGGGACATGTTTGTGAAATTTAGAAAATTTATTTATTAATTTTATTAAACCTTCAGGAAACCTCATCCTGCTCGTGGATGAGGTATCCTGGAAAATGCGAAGGCTACTTGGCCTCTCTGCCTGCCCTCTAACCTTAAGGTTGGACAGGCAGCGTTGTTAATAAGGTAAGTTGCTTTCTTAATGGCCTTAATAGGCAGTTGACAGTTTGGTGGGCGCGCATCTGCCTCCGGCGTGTGCATGCCAAACGCAATATCGAAATGACGCACGATGACGATGGGACACACACCAGACGTCATCTTGCATCATTTTACATGTCGGCACACCGACAGCAATATTCTGCCCCATATGTTTGTATGATTCTAAATGCCAATATTATGCCTTCTGAATACTGCTCACCATACATCATGGACTGGATTTTCCACTCAGTCGATTTCTTCTGCCACACAGATAGGAAAAGCTCTGGAATCCCCCCTCTAAACCTCTGTATCTCACGTTCCTCCTTTCAGACTTTCCTTAAAATCTACCACTTTGACCAAGGGGAAATTTTCTCCCCGTCGGGCGGGCTGGGCGGGGGCGGGAGCGGCCGATCACCGCCCGCAATCGGCTGCCATTTTACGTGGGTGGACCAATGAAGGCCCGCCCAGTGTGATGCGCACCCAGAAGCGCTCAACGCTACCTGCGCGAGTGGGGGGAGGAGGGCCTGTGCTCTTTCACGCGTGTGTGTGAAAGAGAGCAGAAATCTCCCTGAGGCACAGAGCTGCCTCAGGATTAATTCGATTCTGAAAACTTGCAAAAAAGAATTAAAAAAATTATTCAGACATGTCCCCTCATGCGACAGCGTCACATGAGCTGGGACATGTCATTGAATTTTAATAACATTTTTTATTCAAGTTAAAAACCCTTCATGAAACCTCATCCCGCCCATGGATGAGGTTCCATGAAAAATGTGAAGGCCGCCTGGGCTCTTCTCCTGCCCTCCAACCTTAAGGTTGGACAGGCAGCCCTGACAACTACTTCAATTAGGTGATTAATGGCCTTAACAGGCCTTTGACAGTTCGGCGGGTGTGCAGCCGACTCCGGTGTGCACCCGCTGAACTGAAGATCGGAATGACATGAGGTGATGTTGGGACACACGTCCGGCGTCACCACATGTCCTTTTATGCCCCAAGTTTTTCATTTGCCCGAACATCTCCTGCTATGGTTCAATGTCAAATTTTGTTTGATAGTGTTTTAATACATTAAAGGCATAATGAAATACATGTTGTTTTTATTGTAGTACAACTGAATTCACCACTTCCCTGTTCTATGCTGCTTTGCCTGCTGCCTAAGCCCTCTCCCCCTTGCCAAAAACTTAACTACCCTCCTTCCTGCCTTCCGGGAATCTCCTTATCAAGGTCGAAGGAGAAATGGAAGCTCTGCTTAAGCCAAGTACTTGGCTCCAGTTGTAGCCCTCAAATTCCTTTGGTGACATTTTAATCTTATGATTGAAGTATGATTGCAAAAATGCACATAAAACACTATACAATTTTTATTTGTACAGAGACAATCTACTGTGCTTAAAGGATAATTATTGTGAGCTATCAATTTTCATTAATGAACAAAAGTGGTTGTAAATTAATTCAATATGTAACACAATAAAAAAAGTACAATGGTTCAATGTAGAAAATACATTCCAAATGGCAGAAGACAGTAAAGAAATGTAGAATACTATGCAACTCACACATAACAAGCTCTCCCATCAGAACAAAAAGGTTAAAGGATGAGAACTTGGAAATGGCCAGAGCTGTAAATAGATGAACACACAGAAGACAAGGTGGTTTTATAGGAAGTGCTGCTCAGTATATTTTATCATTCCAGCCAAGACAAGAACAAAAGAATCCGCAAAATTAATTTCCCAATAAATTTTGCTGAATTTCTCAGGAACTTAAATAAACACCTAATGTGACAGGAATTAAAATAAAGACTTGCATTTACATATTGCATGGCCACAGGACATTTTAAAGCACTTTACAGCCAGTGAAGTACTTTTTGAAATGTTGTCATTGTTGCAATGTAGGGAACAATGCAGAAATTAGAGCTGAAGTTAACTGCAGATCGCAAAAGTGTATTATGTAATATCTTGGAGATAATAAACTGTTTGTTCTTGAAAAGAACTGTCAGAGCAAACCTATTCACATAGCATGCTATAGAGCCTAAATAATGTATGGCAGCTTCACATTTATTAATGCCTCATGAGCATAGGGAAGTATCTTGTATGCTAATATGAGTTATTCATTATGATCTAAGGTGTTTGTCCTAATTTTGGCGCTATGCTTCACTGTTCTTTCCAAATCTTGACATAGGTGCATGGGTCTGAAGTGAGAACTGCATGAGTAGGAGCTGCATTGCAGGGAGTAGCAACAAGCAGCACTGCTGAATATATGAAAATAAAGATTTCTGTCAGAGAATGAGATAGAAAAGCTTAAAATAAAATCATTTTGACACCTATACAGAGGACTTGAAGGTCACAGACCATACTGAGGCAGCAGTGTGAAGGTTCTGGAAATAATGACTGCTGTAAGGTCCAAACAAAAATGAATCTCAAATAAGATTATGGTAAACGCAGAAAGAATTTGAAAATAAAGGTTGAAGTTAATCCCTTCTCAACATTGTTCGGAATAATCATTACTGCCAGCGCATGTCTATGTTCCTTTTATAAATGCAAGCTATGTACCTGTGGTATCTTTTAGGGCTGCCTATCTAGGGGGCAGGGCAAATTCTTACAGAAACAAACATTCCTACATTTTCAAGCATAATTATTCACTTTTAAGTAAAGCAGCAAGAACTGAAATATGAGACTAATATTTGCAAATGTAACTTCCAGACCAGACTTCGATATATTTTAACAGGAATGTGCAACATAGGGAATAGTTTCTGTTTCACAGCAAAAAGACAATCAAGTTTTATCTGACTCCTAGGAGCCATGGTGTGACACTGCCTCAGGAAAGTTGTCTCACAACACTTTGGTTTGACAGCAGATGCAGTATGACTGCAATGTAGCATCAAGCTGAGTTTAAATACCTCCTGGCCATTTTATCAACTTAAGCTGAACTTATTTAACTGCTTTGATAAAGTCAATGCTGCTGACTGCACTAACATCACCACATATTTACTGGTTAGAAATGGAACACGCATCCACAAGACCTGACCACAAGAATTGGATGTTCAGCCAGGCAATGTAAAGCAGGGTGTTGCCATTGTGAATCAGTACAGGAGCTACCGATCTGAGCTCTGCTGCTGTAGTATAATCACAGCCTTAAGTAGGTCCAATAACTCCCTCAAGCAAATTAGGATTTTACCCATTAATACCTTCTGAAATATAAGCTATCAACTGCATGTTCAGAACACACCTAGAAAATATATAAACTGATAAATTTTCTGGAAATTGGCTACTCTGGCACAGAATCTGTGATCACAAGTATTGAAACATCCGTAACGGAGATTAGTGAAATTGTTTGCTACAGTCGTTGGTTGCCTGTGGCAAACATTTAAACGGTCACCTAGCCAGCGGCACCCACATCCCGTGAAGGAATAAATTTTGAAAATACCCAAATGTATTCTAATCTGTATTCATATTGTATTATGGTAGTCAGGCATTTTTATATTTTGTTAAAGGCAACCTTTGAAGTGAAAATAACAATCAAAAACTGAATTGTATGTCACGGACTTTTAACACCGAGACACTGCATCTAAAATCACGTCTTGGTCTGATGCTGAGTTTATAATGAATTTTTAAAAATTGCTCTAATGGAAAAATATAACAAAAAGAAAACAAATTGCTCTAATAGAAAAATATAACAAAATTCACCAGTAGGGTCAGCCAGTGTACAAGGGAAATGGATTGCTCTCCAAAGAGTTATTTTTCAAAAGAAAATTATTCATATTCAAATTAACCATAGATGATGAATTTGACAATAGATTTCCTAGGAGTAACGTGATGTAGATATCTGCTTATTTCTAACTGGTCATATGAGAATTTATATAGAAAACAGCAACAAGTTTAATTATATTTATTAGTTAACAATTTAATCCTTTAAATAATTGATCTGAATTGAAAAGTCCTTTTCCAGAATAATAGTTTGCCTCATTACAGAAGAAAATCATAAAATTGTGGAATTTCACAATACAGGTGGTGGTAATAAGGCCCATTGTGCTTGTGTTAGCTCACTGAAAGAGCTACTCAATTTAACTATTCCCTGCTCTGTCACATATTCCTTTATTTCTTTAATTTTAAAATACTTATCCACTATCACTTTTAATAGCTTAGAATAGCTATTCTGCTCTGCCACTGTTTCTGGCAGGGCGTGCCATGTCCTAACAGCCCTCTGCATAAAAGAGAATTCTCCAAATCTCTCACTGTGCTCTTTCAATTATGTTCTTAAATTATGCCCTTTAGTTACTAGCTCAGCAGGCTGTGGGAATAGTTTTGTTCTGATGAACTATATCTACACCCCACAAAACTTTGAACAACACTTTCTCACACCTTCTTAATCTTTTCTGTTCTAATGAAAAAAAAAACACCATTTATTTAGACCCTCATAACAAAAGCCTCTCATCCCTTATATTATTTCAGTAAATCTCTACAGTCACCACTGACTTAACGTCTTTCCTACATTAGGGTAACCAAAAGTGAATACATATTTTAACTGGAACATAACCAATGATTTATATAAAGATTTAGAATTATCACTTTGCATTTGCACTCCTGAAAGAGAGAAAGAAATAAAAGAGCAAGAAAGAATATGAAATATAAAGGTGTTATATTGCATTTATATCTTCAGGATGTCCTAAGGTGTTTCACAGTTTTAATGAATTGCTTTTGGACTGCAGTAGACATTTGTGGCCCCAATTTGCACAAAGTAAGGTCCCATAAAGACTAAATTTAAAAAGATCATCCGTTTAATGATGTTGATGGATGGATTTTGACTGGTCAAGGCACTAACAATTTCCCTGCTATTCTGTGAATAGGTTGGATTTTTCTTTCATTTCCACCTGAATGTCTCACCCCAGAGGGTGCATCTCTAACAATGCAGCTCTCCTTCCCTCGGTACTAGACTCAAGTGTCAGCCTCAATTATATGCTTATAATTCCCCTGCGCATTTTTAAAAACAATTTTATCAACTTGTTTTCCCGCTATTAAAGGTTTATGCATCTGAACTCCTCTACTTATTTAATTTTTTTTTCCATTTAGTGCATATTTCTCTCAATTTTCCTCCCAAAATCTATCAATCATCTCGTATTTCTTAGCATTAATTTTAACTATGTCATCTATATGTTAATCCATCTAAGTCCTCCCAAAGTTAAGTGCTATTTTCTTCACATAGCTCACCACACCCTATATTTATGTCACCTCTAAATTTTGGTAATGTGCTTCCTATACATGAATGAAGGTCATTTATATCTATTCAGCATTGCATTGCTCCTAAAATTAACCCCAATAGAGGGCCAGAGAGAGAAATCATGGGCCCTGGTGCTTCGCCTGTTTCCAAGCCTCTTAACCACACCCCTCTCCTCTTTAACCCTCCCCCTTACATGCTTAAGGTGTCCAGGATTAGGAACCAAAGTCACAGTGAGGTCAAACTTATTGAATGGTGGAGCAGGTTCGAGGGACCAACCTGGTGATCATCTTACTGACACAGTCTACAGCTGCTGGGGTCAGTGAAAGCTGAGACCTCTGACACTCGGGACTGATAGAGGCCAAGCCTCTGCTGAGTCCGAGTCTGATGACGAGCCTTTAGAATTAGCCCGAAGAGACATAGTGGGGATGCAGAGACAGGCAAGGGGAACATCAGGCATGTTGTTACAGGCTGTCAGTATACTGGAACAAAGGATGGGGGAGTCTGCCACGTTCTGTCTGATGTTGTGGCTCCTGCATGCGAGCACCTCAAAGTCTCCATGGGAAGGCTGGTGCCCACCTTGGAGACCCAGGTTCAGCAGTTTCTGCTGGATTTACGCTCATGCCTGCACACCATTGCTCTAATCATGGGTGCCTTCCAGCAATGGCTAGGCGAGTGGGGACCAGGGCACCTCAACCTCCCTTCAGGTGCCCGTTCTCCTCAAGGAATCAGGGAGGGCCCATCAGGCACCCAAAGGGAGGAGGTGAGCTTGCCAGCCCTGGGGGCATCCACCCAACACACTCCAAGGGTGCCCTGCCGCTCCAACTCCCCTCTGCCTGTGACCCCATCAACTCCAGCAGGTCAGGCCGAGGAGGGTGCACCTGCCCCGGACCAGGAGATCCCTAGCAGGCCAAGGCTCTCCAGGCCTCAGGACACCAGAGGATGCCCACCAAAGTCGTCTCAGACAACATGGCATAGCAATCAGCAGGTTACCTCCATCTCTGCTGCAGATGTCAGGATAGCACCTAGAAGTAGCGGTAGGGTTAGAAAAGTTAATTAGCGCTGAGAGCACAATGGTAGCATGGGTGTTCACTCCTTGCATAAAATTTTCACTTCTGTAAATATACTTTGCATTAATCTGTCTCCAAATTTCAGGGATTCAATGGCTAATCTATTTGATTCAAGGTCCCGCTTTCATTCAAGGGTCAACAATGTACCCCCCCGCCATGAAATCCCACCTAGATTCTCAGTTGCATTAATTCTCACACAATCTCACCACAGTAAGTAGCCTTTATTTGCACATCTGGTACATCACAAAGGCATATCATATGTGACAATGATGGCTGACCAATACACCTGTGACTCTTAGGCCAGAATTTTTACCACAGGCGCTCACCCAATGTCAACATGCAGTCGCACAATATTTCAGTCAGCGGGCACACGCAGGAATTGGCAGCGTGCCTGCCTGTTAAGGCTACTAAAAAGATAATTGAAACAGATTTTTCGCTGCCTGTCCAAACCTTATGGTTGGTGGGCAGGCGAAAAGGCCAAGTGGCCTTTGCACTTTTTTGGAAACCTCATCCATGAGCTCTGTGCCTCAGGGAGATTTTCAAGTGCACACTCGCACGCGTGCGCAAAGTACGCACCCCCCCCCCCACCCCCGACAGGCAGCACTGAGTGCTGCCGCTCGCGTTTCAGGCTGGGTGGGCCTTAATTGGCCCGCCAGCGTGAAATTGCGGTCCGGCCCCGATCGCAGACGGCGGTCGGCTTCCTGACCAGCCCCACCCACCCCCACCGAGCCCGCCCAAGGGCAAAATTCTACCTTTAGATCTCAGGCAGCCATTATTTGTGCTCAGGAAAATTGCTCATCAAGGTTAGCGATCATCCTGATGCTGTCGCACTGATGTCTGCTGTTTGTGGATGGCACAAGTATTTGTCGAAATGAACATTAATATTGGTTCTCCAAAATGTATTTTGCAATGGTGTTTATTTTATGAGAGTGAGTTTTTGGAAAATGTAGTTTTCATCGTCGAGCATCATAGGCTTTCATTTCTCCCTGCAGCTTAATGTTTCCTCTGAACTTCATTCCATTCATATTTCCCACTGTCCCTATGCATGGCGCTGAATTAGGGAAGTAAGGATCAATCAGTAACATTACAATGTCTGCTAGAGGAGAGTGAATGTGTGATGTCACAGGTATATGCTCATCTCAATGAAGCCATCTCCTTACCCGTGAGGATCTTACTTTACTCCTGAATGGCTGCCTAGTGGTTCTTCATGTGACCCTTGTGTAAAGGCACAGCACACAACTTGATATGAAATTCACTGCATGACACTGCACTCATTGATTTAGGGCATATAAAAAGGAATGGCCTTTGCAAGCTGGACCATGTTAAGGGCTGTCATCTCCTAAGACTTCAGCAGGACCTGTGAAGGAAAGAAGTTGTCACTGACTGCTGTGTCAATACTGACCACGGACCCGATCGTGGTCGGCTTCCTGACCGGCCCCACCTGCCCCCACCGAGCCCGCCCAACAAGGGCAAAATTCTGCCTTTGGATCTCAGGCAGCCATTATTTGTGCTCAGGAAAATTGCTCATCAAGGTTAGTGATGATCCTGATGCCGTCGCACAATACTGGGCTATGTTTTTCCCTAATGCAAAGATCATCCAAGACAAAAACATGGCAGGCTTTCAATGAATGCAGGGTCTTGAGTGTCTGTAACTAATCAAACCATTGTCCTGGTGAGGCACTCTCTGTGAGGACAATGCAAACAAACCTCACAGCTTTGGGTACGAGATGTAGAGTTAAAGGTCATTGTGTCCTGATGTGTGAAGGGCGGTTGGGAGTCAATATCAAGATGATGTCTCTGTATTATTCATCCATGAGGGCTGATATTTAGAGAGATAGAGTTCTCCACATGCTGCTCCCTCTTGAGATGGTCAAGTGCAAACTATTACCAGGCTGCTTTGCTAACCTGGTGTCACACTGACATTAGTGCATCCATGTGTACATTGACTTTTCAGCCGTTTGAAAGCTGCCATTTCCATTGACTTGTTGACATCAAGGTTGAAAGGACTGGACTATGTGGAATTGCTTAAGGAGGCGTGCTAATGGAGCGCTAATCACATTACACAGCAGCCATGTTGCCAAGGCTACCGTGCCTTCCATGGGTAACCCAATCATTAGGCCATAAGTGACTTATGCTGCTTCTGTGATCATTGTGAGATTTCTGACCTTTCCTGAGATGTTCACCCTGAGAATGAAGGTGTTGTTGCGTTCTCTGCATTGAAAGTTGAAGGGAATTTCAATTGTGAAAATTTGACTTCACCTTATTCTTTCTGGAATCTTGTAACTATGAGGTTGTCACAGACATGTCTTCCGCGTTTGCCGATGCAATAGCATCCTCATGTGGCTCATTTGAATCCTTGCCCTCTTCAGAGTCATCCCCTTCCAAGTCCTCCTCATCTGAGGAGATGTCTAGCTCCTCAGTGTCTCCCCCTGCAACACATCACCTCTTTGTAGTGCAAAGTTGTGGAGGGCACAGCGGGCAATAATGTTGCAGGACAGTCTCTGTGCTGAGTATTGCAGAGACCCACCTGTGGTCCAAACATTGGAAAGGCAGCTTTAGGAGGCCAACAGTTTTGCTATTAAGGACCTTATGGAGGAATGTGCTGCATTGTCTCTCTCCTCGGATGCACACTGTGGCCGACAAACGACGTCATTAACCATGTCTTCTGGGGGTACCCCTTGTCACTGAAGAGCCAACCCTCTAAGCACCAAGGTCCCTCAAATACCTGTGGCACCTGCAAATGACTCAAAATGTAAGAGTCATGAGAGCTCCCTGGGTACCTAGCATAAACATGCTGGATCTGCTTTCTGTGATCACAAATTAGCTGAACATTCAGAGAGTGAAATCCTTTCCTATTAATGAATCTCACAGGCTGCTGCCAGGAAGCTTTCTAGGCCACATGTGCGCAATCGATGGTGCCCTGCACTTGTGGGAAACCCGGGATCGCAGTGAGTCCAACAGCTCTGGCAGCCTAGCTTGCATCATCCATGTGGAAATGCACATAATGGTGAGCTTTACCGAAAAGGGCATTTGTCATCTCCCCATGCATTTGTGTATCACTGATTGTGATATTCTGCAAAGGTACCCAGTTGGGGCCCGGAAGGATCCGCTGGCAAAAAGTTCTGTGTGGCAGTAACCTTCAAAGCAACCGGCTTGGGATGCCCACCAAGTCCTTATGGCATGAGTTCCTCGCAGAGAAAGTGGCAATGTGAGCTACCACATTCTTAAACAAGCAAAGGTCCCTGCAGCACTGTCTTCTGCTCATCTCCATGGCCAGAATTTTATGCGCGTACTTGTGCGATATTTCACTCGGTGGGTTTGCGCAAAAGTCGGAAGAGCGCCCGCCGACAATTAACAGGGCAACTAAATCCATTAATGGCCCAATTGTCAGTGATTTTTCGTGGCCCGTCCAACATTACGGTTGGCGGACGGGCTAATCGGCCAGGCAGGTTTCACATTTTTAATGAAACGTCATCCAAGGGTGGGATGACATCTCCATTAGGATTTAAAATTAAAATAAATACCTGGGGACTTTTTTTTGTGAGGTCTGCTTTCAGGTGCTTGATTGCGCTCCATGGACGTTTTTTGCAGAACTTTTGGGCTTTCTTTTATTATTTGGAGGTCTGCAGTTCCCTGAGCCAGCTGTCTACCTTCGGGGAGCTCAGTGGAAGTGCTCATCAGAATTGACGTCAGTGCCTGCCCCCAACAGCAGTGCTGAGCCTTTCTCTGGGCACAATTCACGCTGGCTTCCCATTAATTGGCCAGCCAGCATAAAATCGCGGTCAGCGGCCGATCGCAGGTGGAAGCGCATTTCGCGTCCGCTTCTGGGCCTACCGATGAATGCAAAATTCAGGCCCATGTGTGAGCTGCATCTTCTGTAAACCCTTGGCTGTGCCAAATATCTTTGTGGATTTTTCCCCTCCTCGGAAGCACCTGGAACTTCCTGAGGCCCTGATGGCTCTTGCTCCTCAGGCCAATGGTCTCCTCTGAGCTGTGCCAACTGGTGACAGGCCCTTATTCTTCTCATTCTAATCATAGCTATCAACAAGGCAGTGTTGCCAGCAGTCTGCAATCTCCACTGCTCCTTGTATCTGTGAACGTATACAGTTGAACAATCAATGGCAGTTCCCCTTGAATAGTTTCCCTCCGTATCCAAGGCAATCTTGAGCCCTTGGCCTGCCCTCAGTCTGTAAATGGCATCCCCAGGCCACCCTTTGCAGGATGATAACATCCTGGAGGATGACAGGTGGCTGAGCATTCCCCTCAGTCATGACTGTGCATTCACAAAGAGGGTCTTAATTAGGCTTAATAGACCCATGTGTTATAACCTCAGTCAGGCTTTTGAGGGTTGTCCCCCTGTAGCTTTGACAATAACGTCGATACCCAATCTTTGCACTTGTGTCATGACTGCAAGCATGGTGCCTTGAATGCCAGGACCAGTGAACTGGATCCATTTTGCCTCTGTGCAGCAGCCATGGGCCTTCAGTTCTGTTGAAGGGTCGTGAGGACTCGAAACGTTGACTCTTTTCTTCTCCACCGATGCTGCCAGACCTGCTGAGTTTTTCCAGGTAATTCTGTTTTGTTTTGGATTTCCAGCATCCGCAGTAGTTTTTTGTTTTTATAGCCATGGCCCTTGATCGTTTGGCCCTACATCCCTTATCACATGGTTCTGTAACAATCAGATGCCAATTCAGACCAAATGCACCTAAACTTAATGGATTCTCGCCTGAATGTGCATCATTAGTAAAGGAGCAAAACTCGTTCACCGTGCATTAGACCCTCAAGTTCAATGCTCTCCATGGTTTGCGCAGGAAATTAATAGGGTGCCCCTTCAATACGCCCAAAATTGTTTTGCTGAAACAATTTGCTTCTCCTTCTACATGCCCTGAGACCCCTCTCCTATTGATTATTTCAAGTTTGTTTTTCAAACTGCGTCATCCTTTGGTGATTGCGAAAATGGTGCTCTTAAGTGGCCCAGCTTCCAACCTCCCAGTGTCACCGGCCAAGTTCTTCCCATCCTCTACCATACACACTGGCTTCCAATTCCCATTCCTCCTGTCACTATTCAGCCTCCCCATTACCCTTGACCCCATCACTGTTCATGTCAATATTCCTGTTCTCCACCCCGAACCCTTTAATGTTGATGTCCCCAGGCCATTTGTGGACCTGACCTCTCCCCTTCCCAAGGCCATGTGCACACTTACTTTTTGGGACTCCCCACCATGAGACCATCCAATACCGCCCCATGACTTTTCAGTACCCGACACACAGGATCTAGATGCCTCACCTGACCATGGCTGTGCTCTCTGTCTCACAAGGCTATGACTCAAACTCCCAAGACCAAATGCCTTAGGCAACTGACCACACCCTAGATACCATTCTGTGCAGGACTGTTACTGTCCAGAGAGGCCTCCCCCCATCCAAGGCCGGGACCAAGATATGCATGCCATGCAGAGCCTTCTAACATGGCCCGTACAGTCCCAGGACAGTCTCTTCAATATGCCCTCAACACCATGGCCTCAGCCTCAGGTCAATCTCTGACTCTTCCATGGACAGTCTTTGCTCACAGACAGTTTTTCACTCTTCCACTCTGTTCCTTGTCCACTTCCATGGTCCCGTCTCCATCTCACCCCTCCCCTCTCAAGTTACCCTCCCTCCGATTCTGCCACAGTCTCATCTTCACCTCTTGTGTTTCCCCGCACCCCCAGTCTTGTCTCCATCTTACTCCTTCCCTCTCCTGTTCCTCCTCCCCTCCAGCCCTGCCTTTGTCTCACCCCTTCCCGTTGGTTGTGCCTCCCAGGCCCAGCCTTGGCACAGCTTTTGCTGCAGGCACAAGAGCCCAATAGTTAGCAGTTACGGTCTTAAAAGGTGAAATCAGCATCTACCAACCTCCAAGTCATGGATGAACTGAACCTTGCCAGGTGCATGCCACTTGTATACAGTGTAAAACAGACCGTTTTGATTATCCACTGGTGGGGCACTTAATTTGAAGGGGGAATGTAATTCCGGTGAGTTGGCCTTGTAATGGGCATCCATGAGATTCAAATGAATGTAAATGTGGTTCCCAACATAGATCAGCAGGAAACTCTTTCACCTGCCTTTAACCTGCTATCAAAGTCGGGAGAACAAAATTCCGAACTAGCTTTTCGCTGGCAAGAAACTGACTTCTTCATTCACGCCAAATCAAGTGCCCCTGCCTGCCATGCTGGTGGGAGTGGAAAATTCCGCCCAGGATAAATTGCACACATTAATGAAACTGTGAAAAAATATGTAGCCCATTTTAAAACTAAAGTAAAAACAAACTGAAATTATTACGGTATTAGATGGCCTTTAAGTATAAAACACACACACGCACAAAAAAAATCAGGACTTTGAAGTTAATCTGCGTTGAGATTAACATGCGGGTGCTTGATTTGTTCACTTTTTTTAAGCCTATTATTTTAACAAATTAATGAATAAACAGGTTAATGCCTGAAGGAATTAAATATGAATGTTGTAAGTGCTCATATGTAAATTTTAAGACTCCAATGTACCACGCATACAACTGCAATTCTGTAATATAAACCATCAGGGCTACCTGAAATTCCCAGTAAGTCTGAATAAAATACTGGTCGCTCAGCATAAAATATCTGTGGAGTGGAATGCAATACCAGTCAATGTACATGAAATACAGGGAACTGCTGCAGAAGTCAGTTTGGAACAGAAATAACATAGTTTCCCTCAAAATGGCTGAACTAGCTGACAGCAGAAGGTGACAATATTAGTAGAAACATATAACATAACTAAGTGACTGTAAGGGGGTGACAGGATTAGCAGATGGAACTGCAAAATGGAAATTTGTAACAGATCCTAATGAACGAAAGAAGATGAAAAAAATGGTGACAGAAATAGATAATCAAACTATACAGTTGAGGTAGGTGACAGAACAAGATGATAGACCAGGAAACAGAACTGGCTGATGAGGCAAGGCAGCAGAAAAAAAATACAAGATCAGTCAGGAGAACTGTGTCTGTCTAACAATACTAATCAATAGAGTTAGTTGATAAAATTGGTTAATTGCATTAAATTCTTTTTTTCAATCCCTTTTCACCTGAATTATATAAAATATATCTCACAATTAGCATATTTCAACTAGGTCAAAACCTCAGTAAGAAAATGAAATGAGAATCTAATTTTATTGATGATTTCTGTCTCTTGTTATTAATTTTCATAGATGGCTGTGCCACATGATGTCATTCTCTTTCTAACACCCTGTTGTGTTTTGTCCTATCATCTTACGTAACTCAAACCTCTTGAAAGTCATGGCACTTTTCCTGTTGTGAACTAGCTTGTGCTCTAGTTTTCTATATTTTGGGCAGGATAGCTACCATGCAATCAAAACAGGAAATGCAGGAAATACTCAGGAGATCAGGCAGCCTCTCTGGACGAAGAAACAGAGTTAATGGGCTGAATTTATGTTGCGTTGGGGATATTCGAACGGAGGCAGGGGTGCTGGCAATTCCACGCCACTGGCCGGCATATGGTCTCTCAACACATTCCCACCTCTGGCATATTTTCATGGAGGCTGCTTGAGGGCTGGGTCGGGGGCAGTGGTGTCAGTTACCCGCCTGCCAGAGGCCAGAAGCTAATTAGTCCAACTAAAGTGCTTATTCAGGGCATTCTTCACATCCCTTTTGGACTTCTACAGATGGTACCTGGGCTCCCCACCCCCAATGTGGCCGAAGCCCAGCCAAAAGATGGAGGCAGCCTCCCAGCGACAAAGCAGTGGGCCAGCAATGACTCATTTAAATCCCCTTTTCTCTCCACAAAACAGAGATTGCCAGAATGCCACAGCTGAGGCCACCCTGTGGAGGGGAAATTCCCTCCAAAATGTCACACAAAAATGACAGCCTGGCAGCTGTGGTCATTTTTAACATTAAACTTTCTAAAGCCTTCAGAGGGTACCTCATCTCTTGGTAGGGCTGCTGGACACCCAGAGCCTTGGGTGCTCTGAATGACACTCCCAGAAGTGGAGGCCGCCCACCATCCTTAACTGGATGGGGCTCCTGGAGACAACATTGTAATTAGCCACCTCTTTGGAAATCTCCTTCAGAGTCCCGTGGTCAGCATTCCGCGGTTCCCAACCCGCGCAGGCATATCTGGACCTGAGAACAGAAATCCGAATCAAGGTTTCAGGTTGATAACGTTTGATTAGAACAGAATGAAAGGTCATTGACTTGAATTTTTTTTCCTGTTTTTATATCTAAGGCACCTAAAATAATGAGTTCATACCAACAATGGGAGCGATTTTATCAGATCAGATTGATCACCTCTTAAAAATGCTGCCCAATTTTCTCTTCCATTCTTGTAACAGTAAAAACTGTTCTTTTTATATTGTAGAGCACTTTTTACAACAAACACTAGGTAAGTATTTTAACAACTCACATTGTACAATCTTGCGCATGTGCAGTACTGTTTATGGCTATTTTTACTGGGCTTGGAGAGATAGCTTAGAAGTCAATGGATGAAAAGCTGCTTCTCTGACCTATACTGGACATGTGAAAGTGGTTTAGTCACTGAGCCTGCTGCAGCCAAAACCATTTTTTGAGACAGTTAAGGAATCAAGACACATGGCGATAGGGTGGGAATGTGGAGATGAAGTAGATCATCAGCCATGATCTTACTGAATGGTGGAGTAGGCTCAAGGGGCCATATGACCAGGCCCTGTCCCCTATTTCTTATATTCTTATGACTTCTTCTCTGATAGTAATTATTAGTCACGCTGTTGGAAATATTATTCTACCAAACGCCCAGGCTAATACTGCCTCTTTAATAATGCACACCTGTGGAAAGACACCTGTGTTACCTTGTTTTGTGGGTTGACACCATTGTCCAGGTGGCCAAACAGTATAGAAGGAAGGAAAGGAGGCAAGGATGAAAGAAAGAAAAGGAAGGGAAAGGGAAAGGTTGGCCTCCATTTTCATTGAATTAAGAGAAACCCAATCCCTCCTAATCCAAGGCCAGACCAGATCAGATTTTAAAATCAATTCTTCTCCTAAAATACAATCTACTTTTCTCAATTCTGTCTGCAGCCTTATGCTGTAGCAAGTGGCAGAGTGATATTCCTCTCTGGTACCTGAGTTGCATGCTCCAGTTATTCCAAAAATGATGTAGGTGTCTATAAGCAGGAGGCAAATCTGCCTGGTGTTATGAATTATATATGATAGAAAGAGTGGGCAGAGGTCCCACCTCATTGTTGAGTATATTCAAGGCTGGGATAGATAGATTTGTGATCTTTCAGGTAGCCAAAGGATATGGAAGGGGTCAGGAAATGGAGTTGGGGACAGATCATCAACTATGGTTGTACTGAATGGTGGAGCAGGCTTGAGGGTCCATATGGTTTCTCCTGCTTCTATTTCTTCTGTCCTTCTTATGCTCTTATCCCAGCACTGACCCAAAAAACCTCCTCCAGAAATTCAGCCTCACCTTGTCAGATGTCACAGGTAATGTTTTATATTTCAGTGACTAGAATTTCACATAGCCTTAATTTTTAGCAAGTCAATGATCAGAAAAGTGTAAGATGAAGTACTGAGCTTTGACTCACAGCACTGATTTAATTAGGTGTTCAATTGAAATGTTATTCACATTTTGAAAATAACATTGGCCTCAGAAAATAAATCTGTTTTCTAATAACTACGCTCTAGTTCAGTATTAATCTATGTGTAGAGGTCAAAGTAAATCAACTAAAATGTCACACAATTAGCACTGAATCCTCTTACATTTTACTACATTACCAGTCTCCATCTCTCTCAACTCTAAAACAGATTGTGTTGTTGGATGTTAGATTAAATTTACTTTTCAGATTAATTTTTGCTACTTACACCACATAAACACTTGTTTAAGATTTCAGAACTAACTTTCTGCCCATCAGAACTGTTTATACTTTTATTAATCTGCAACGCATCTCCATATTTAAAAAGATAACAAAGTAAAAACACCAATCCTCAAGTAATGTTGCTTTGTGAAGAGAAAATACTGTTTATTTGTTGGTGCTGATAGCTGTGTCTGATAAAACACAAAAAAATTCATAAAAGTGTCATTCTATTAAACACTGCTCATGTTTTCAGAATATGTAAAGAGCGCTGTTTCATTTCGATACTGAGGCTGGATTTTCGCTCCCGAGTTGGGTAGCGGGAGTTGGGAAATTTCCCGGCTTGCTGCACCTGCCTCGGAAAGACATGCCCCAACTGGCAGGAACTTCTTTCCAGGGGGTGTTGGAGTCAGGTCCGCCCGTACCATGTGCAGATCAGAGGCAGTCACAGGGGCTGCTGAGTGCCGAGGTGCGCTGGTTAAAAGGTCCTCCTCAGTTCTCCACAACTTCGCCCCAGTTGTTTTCTTAAACATGAGGCCCTCTATCCCTAACACCTCACACCCCCTCCCCATGCCCATATATGCCAACTCATAACCTCCCACCCACCACCCTTTGCCCTTATATACTCCATGCCAGCTTGCCCAGTGTCCACTGGGTATACCTCAGGAGCCATATTGAGATGAAATAAAATAAAGAACTAAGTATCTATTTACAGCTTTCACCATAATTTAAAAAAAAACTCCCATTTATAAAAGGCCATTCAAAACTTTAAAAGCCCAAGTGCTTAATTCCTTATCAAATCAAACAGACTTGTATTCATAACCCCACAGACAGCTAATCCTTTAATAACCACTTTGAGCTGTCAATCAAACTATGAACTTCCAACAACAACCACCCCCTCCCCCGCCCCCCACCTCGCTGTCATAGTGATAGGTTGTGGAAAACAGCCAATCATTAATAATGCTATAATGATAGCATTTAGGGTTATGTTAACAAACAGCTATTGAAATTGCTAGAACAGATTTTTTTCAACTCTCACAGGCACAGGCAAGCAGTTTTTAAAAAAAAGTCTGGCCATTTAAATAACTTGACATCTTGACACTTCTTTAGACCTATCTGCCCTTCAAGAGCATTTATGACTTATCTAAAGATTTGTAACTCCCACACTGTAGGATATGACCCATGCATCAGCAAAAATGGGGTCTGTTTTAACTCAGAATTGAGTTCAAATGGCCCTGCTGAGATCCGGTTTCCTACAAATGTCCACCCTTTTCCATCCCACTGGCGAAAATAGGTTCTGTCAGAAATATGGGCAGGATTTATAGCTCCAATTCCCGCCTAGCATTTTGGAAGATTCCCAGAGTTACTACAATCCACAAAAATCCAGGCCTGAATCAAAAGTTGAGGAAAAGACAGGAACTAATTGATAAACAACCCTGCCCACTCACACAAAATGTGGCAAAATAAATAAATCAGCCTCTACTTCTGTTCAATCCAAACTAACCCAACCCCACTTAATCCAAAACCAAATTAGATTTTAAAACTGGTTCTAGACCTAGAATATAAATGGTAAGCTACTTTTATCTTCTAATTCTGTCTTCAGTCTGTCCCACTCTTCATGCTATGATTTCAGATTATGTGACTCTTGTATAAGCACAGCAGTGTATTCCACTTTTCAAGTCGAAGGAGGAAGTCCCAGTATGCAAGCCCTATTGTTCTGGCTTTATATCAGTTGTGGCGGAGGATGAAAACTGAACATTTTGGCTCAAAGCTATGCAAAAAATATGCACTATAATTTTAAATGCCATGTGTCTTGGGAGGGGTTAGCAGTCGACAGATGACTTAAGTAAAATTTACTGCTTTGCTGCATTTAAATGTTAGGAACCACTTGTGCTACTGAT
The DNA here is from genome assembly GCF_964194155.1 of Cetorhinus maximus. Lineage (NCBI taxonomy): Eukaryota > Metazoa > Chordata > Chondrichthyes > Lamniformes > Cetorhinidae > Cetorhinus > Cetorhinus maximus. The sequence goes on along the minus strand of NC_135879.1, from coordinate 122,457,302 downwards.
ATATCACAGCACTTAGAGTAAGATCTGCAAGTGATCGGAAAAATTGGATTTTGGAGAATTTGCACTAAAGATCTGAGATAAAGAAACAATATTACTCTGTTGTCCAAAGCTGAGGGAAGCCATTCTCTTCTTAGGCAGTCCCTCGGAATTGAGGATGACATGTTTCCACTCTGGTTCGATGGGTCTGAGATGGCTGATGAGCCTATTGCGTGATCTGCAGACTCTGCTGCGCACGGGGCAGGTGGCGCTTGGTGGGTTAAGTAGATAAATTGTTGGGAGGTTTGTGTGCTCTCTCTCTGATGCCTTGACTTTGCCTCTACCTGTTCCCGATGAAATCTCTAGGTGTGTTCGGTGTCTTCCCGACTGACCCTTCTGCTTTTGGTCAGTCGCAAGCCAGGCACTCCTGTGAGTCGGTGGGGATGTTTGACCTCTTCAGGGATACTTTGAGGACATCCCTAAAGCATTTCCACTGTCCTCCTGGGTTTCTCCTGCCATGACCGAGTTCAGAGCAGAGTGGTTGCTTCAGAGGTATGGAATCAGGCATACAAATGGCATGCCCTGCCCAGCGGAGGTGGTTTTGACTGATTAGTGCCTCAATGCTGGACAACTTGGCTGCATTAAGGATGCAGTCACATTATAACTGGCATCAGTGCAAACCAATTTTGCTAAATAACAACCCTGCAGTTACAATGCCAATGCAGCCTGAGTCCAGGGTCAGGGCCAGACACCAAATCAAAGAGAGTATAACTTGATGGAGTAGGTTTAGGCTTTAAGTCAGTTGCAATGAATCAAATTGAATGTTTTTCTTAACTTTGTTCAACCTAATCAACCTGATCCATATATTAATTTATTATAGATTGTTTCTTTCAGAATTAACTTGATGTCTTTTTATTCTTACTTAATTATTTTTCCTGATTATTTTCCATTTTCACATTTGTTTTTAAGTTTGATTCTTTGCATTTAAATACTTCTGTTCTTGTATACAAACGAATTAGCCAATACAACTTGTTCCATGCACTACTTTACCACACTGATAAATTTGATAGTATTCCACTCAGTGTTTGGCCTCATCCTTTCATTTTAGCAAAACCTCAACAATTTCCAAGTGCCTTTAACACTGTGGCTAATGGATGCAAATTTGGTGAAGAATAGACATGTCCGTTATAGCATCCAAGCCTTCTACCATTGTATCGAAAGAGATTTATTTTGTCATTACAGTATTTTCTTTTTTGAGATGAAAAGCAGAAAACCATCTGGGTGCATTCTGGGCAATTACATCAATGATTCCATCTGCAATAACCTAACATTCAGAGAACTAGGCAATAATGACAAAGCATCTGATGTAATATTGGCAATCTAATGCAAATCTTAAATTTATATAATCAAGTGTTTCAATACCATTCAGACTTTTGTCTTTACTTTTAATAGGATGCATAGACACAAGTGGATAAAAACATTATGGTCCAGATCGTCCAGTCTCCAGATCATCGGAGACCAGGCATATCCTGGAAGATCCATCAAGGGATCCCTTGGAAGTCCTGACATACCGACTCCATGGGAATTGCCCAGAAAGTTTGAACTTCCTGTGGGCAATTCCACTGCTTCGCGAGGAATTTTGCTCCTCCAAAAAAGTCTCCAACTCTGAGTTAGAGAGGGGCAGTATCAACTTACTTATCTGAAAAGTTACCCAGGAAATGATAGAAAGAAAATTCCTAGTCTAACTCCTGGGTACATATACAAATGACCCCCCCACCCCAGTCACCCACACTGACCTTCGACTCCCCTCTCAAACCCCCAGACTACACCCCTGACCACCACCCCCTGATTCCCCCCACCCACCCCCACCGCCCGACCCGACTAGCCCCACCACCCAACTACACCCCGACATCCTAACTACCACCCGACCTCCATGACTATCCCCCTGAACTCCCTAACTACCCCCGGCATCCTGTCTACCCTCACTCTCCGATCCAATCTGACCTGACCTCACCACCTGGCTCCCCCAAACCCTCCAACCCAACCTGACTAGCCCCCACTACCTGACTACACTGCCTGACCCTGACTCTCCCAATCTGACCTGACCTGACAAATGCCTCCGACCCCATGGACTTCTCCCAACCCAACAAACACCCCCTGACCCCCCCCTTACTCACTACCGACCTGACCTGACTAATCCCCACTGCCCAATTGCCCCTCCTGACCTGAACCCACTTCCCGACCAGACCTGTCTAGCTCCATGTCCCGACTACACCCACTGACCCCCCCCAACTACGCCACCTGACCCTCAACTACCCCCTGATCTCCTAACTATCCCTGACCTGACCTCATTATCCCCCAGCAGCCGACTGCCCCCGACTCGACCTGACTAGCCCCCAACCTGACAAGCCCTCCCACCCCAACATATCTATCTCCCCAGCAACCCACCCCACCCACCTTTCTCACCTAGCTACCAACTTACCCACCCGCCACCCTACCCACCTGTTTCCCTTCCACCTTACCTTATCCACCCTACCCCCTTACATACTTATCTTCCCTCTGTAGCTTTTCAAAGAAGTTTTGGGACATTTAAATCCTTTACTAACTGGAATATGGGAGTTACTGCATCAAATAGGGGATGCAGTTTGTCTCCCCCTGACAATCCAGCGCCATAAAGAACCAGCATCATTTCTTGTATGCTCCACATTTCTGGAGAAGCCGGGACTGAAAGTTCTGGCCAGAAATGCGGAGCTCTGACGTGGTGAAGAAAAGTTGGAGCGGAGTGGCGACCCGACAGCAATTGCAGCTCCTTAGAAGATTCAGGCCCATGTATTTCGGTGGAATAGGTATCTCCCTACTTGGGCGGAGGGCTTTGGGCAATATGGCTCCTAGATGGCTGACCTTCAACTGTAAAAAACTGAACTTTCTTTCTCCAGTTTAGATAATAAAATAGTAGATATTCACAATAACAAAACAATCATCTCTGCACAGAGAATAATCTGAAGAATTCCTGTTCTGTATTGTTTCCATTTTGATTTTCAATAACTGAATTGAATGATTATTAATAATTATAATCTTTTTGCAAGTTCTTGTGCAAAGGATATCATTCATTGATGAATCTCTCTGATATTTCCTCTAAACCAAATCGATACCATTTCATAGCTCATTGTAGGTGAAATCTGCTTAGGGTAGTAGCCGTAAATGGGTCATTGTGCATCAGCAGCCTCTTTTACATATCATCTGATTTTCTTATCCAAGAAGATTTTCACCCATATTGTCTCAGAGTAAAGTCATTCCACTATATTGTGAGACTGAAGGGGAGTGTGAAATGGAAAAAATGTAATTCTTTTGAGTACCTGATAGTACCTGATTATACTTTTCAGAAAGCCAGAATAGTTATTATGACTCTCCTACACATGTAGCAGTACTTTCTTTCAGATCTCTGTAGAATAAAGCTTGCCTATTGGCCAATAGCCACAATAAATGATTTCCAATTGGATGAGTGTAGCATTCTTTCCCTTGATGACTGGGAGACTCGATTTCTTCAAATATCTTTCCTACCCTTGAATCAACTGAATGGCAATCTATGTTAGGGGGAGATGGTGGTGTAGTGGTAATGTCACTGGACTAATAATAGAGGCCCAGCTAATGATGTGGGATCATGGGTTCAAATCCCACCATGGTAGCTGGTGGAATTTAAATTCAATTAACAAATCTGGAATATAAAGCTAGTTTCAATAGTGGTGACCATGAAATCATCATTTATTGTTGTAAAAACCCATCTTGTTTACTAGTGTCATTGAGGGGATTCCTTCCATCTTTCTTCATCCAAATCTAACATTGTAACCCTTTATTTCCATCTCCCTCATATGCTTGCTTAACTTCCAAACGATGCATCGACATTACTTGCTTCAAATACTCCTGGTGTGAAGTGGATAATAATTCCATATTATATATTCCTGATCAGACATACTCCTCGGATGATTACTCTAATTTAAGGTTGAGAGAAGCCTCTCACACACTTAAATGGGCTTGGAGAACTGATCCAACTCTTCCTGAAGGAAAGGAACCAACAAAAATATTACCATCCTTCAGATAGCCTTGTTAACAAGTTTTAGCTAGATTATAACAGCCCGGATATTATGAGGATCTGGGCATCTCTCCTCAACAATGTACCTCTCCAATGAAGAATGTACAGAGTTCTTGAGTTTGGATACAGAAGACTATATGAGACAATATATTTTCTAAATTATATATAAGTTTATTAAAAAACTGAACGTGCAATTCAAATATGATGGTAAGTTAGTTGCAACATTGATAGTTCTAGGAAAGGAGGTATAATCTAACTTCTATCAGAGAATCCAGGTTTAAATGATGTTACAAAGAGATATTTAAGATATCCACCAACATTTAAGGTAGTATTTACCTTAAATCCCTGAGTAGAATGTTACAGGGTGGAATTTTCCATGCCTGCCAGCTTCGGGCATGTTCGGGCACTGTGAGTGGACAATACAGTGCAATCGGTTTTACGACGGTGTGAAACCAGTTCACAATCGTCCGCTTAGTCCGCCAGTGGCAGGATGCGTTTCCTGCCATCGAACGTCAGGAACCTCATTGTAATACATCAGCATATCATTATTAGGCCGCCAGAATCATCCCCTCCTGCTGGATCGTCTGTCCACGTCGGCGGAAAAAAAAGGCCGATGTGTTTCACAACAGCACATAAGCGACATGCACTTAGCAGGCTGCATTTGAGGGGAGCTCGGAGGTGAGTACACGGTAACATTGTGCAACGCTCACCAAGGTCGCCTGTTGGATTTCGAGCTTGAGGGGCGCTGGCAGGCGGGGGGGGGGGGGGGGGGGGGGGGTCAGAGTTAAGGGCAGCCCTGCCGTTGAGGTGACTTGTGGGGGTGAGGCAAGGACCTGCTGTTCAATACAGCGCACAACCATTCAGGGTCGGGGGTGGGGGGGGTTAGGGTGGGCAAGGGAAGTGGCAACACTTCCTGTACAAAGTGACCATTCCTCTGCAACTCAGACAGTTCAGGTGCAGCCACATTGATATGATCGGGCTTCTAGCTCATCTGCCCACTCAAGCAATGCAGAGGCATCAAAGTGCCACCAAGTCTCCAAAGCTTTTCACCACTGCCAGTCCCCTGACACAGACTGTAAAGTAATGAGCATTTTGGGGAAGGCAGAACAGTTGGATGACAGCACACGCTGTACAATCTCTTTGCTAAAGCTGGCCATGGATCAGTCACTGCTAGAGGTGCTCACAACCCCTTACAATGTAATGATACCGGTTTGGAGCAGTCTCCCCCATGGTCCAAGCTAACAGTGCAGACTTGCAGTGTGGGTTAGGAGAATGCCTGCACCTTAGCTGAGAGCACAGCATGCAGTCCAATGGGCAAAGCTGCCGCCAATCGGTCGGGTGCACTGGGGTGGAGGTGGTGGTATTTCGGGCAGCCATGCAGTGCAATAATCTCTGGCCATCCAGGCGGTAGCCAGCACTCTCCGGGAATCATTGAGGGACCTTCATACTTAAGCAGGACAGTTTCTTAGTACACCTATGCTAACCACATGTTTCTCTCTTCTATCCTGCAGGGGCACTACTTCAGGATGATGGAGCCTGGTGAACTAGCTCTATGCCTGATGGCCTATAGAGCGTGAAGACGACGGAGGAGAGAGCAACTGAGGATCTTGGCTGCAAAAAGGCAGGAGCAGCAACCTCAGGAAGAAGTGATGGCTGGAGCTCCCACACACGCCGCCAAAGAGCCACAGTGAGCTGTCGCTGGTTGGCGCCTAGCGACACCCAGGGTCTATAGCTGCCACCTGTCATTCCTGCAGATGACCGAGAACATGTTTAGGGAACTGGTCGGTCACATCCACCAGCTAATGCAGGATTTGGCACCACGGGCGCATGGAGGGCATCCACTGCCAGAGGCCCTGAAAGTCAATGTCAGTGGCTGCTTTCAGGGCTCCACACCTGATGTCTGTGGAATCTCACAAGCCTCCACACCCAATGCATCCATGAGGTCACGGATGCCATCTTTGTGAGGGCACACAGTTTTGTGCATTTCGCCCGGGACTAGGATAGCCAGGATGCAAGAGCGATTGAATTCACCCAGATCTCTGGTTTCCCACAGGCTCAGCGTGCGATCGACTGCACTCATGTGGTGCTCAGATCTCCAAAAATATGTGGTAAACTAGATCAACCGCAAAGGATTCCACTCGCTGAATGTGCAGCCGGTCTGTGACCACCAGAAACGCATCCTGCAGGTGTGTGCTCGGTTTCCAGGGAGTGTGCATGACTCCTATATCCTCAGTCAGTCACAGATCCCTGACATCTTCCAGGGTCCACAGAAGCTGCAGGGTTGGCTCCTTGGGGACAAGGATTACCTGCAGAGGCCATGGCTGATGACACCTGTGCGGCGGCCTCAGACTGCAACAGAGCGACGCTATAATGAGGCTCATGCTGCAACTGGCAACTTGGTGGAGCAAACCATTGGGATGCTGAAGATGAGGTATCGATGCCTGGACTGGTCTGGTGGAGCCCTGCAATACAGTCCGCAGAGGGTGTCACTCATTGTTGTCGTCTGCTGTGCCCTTTACAACCTGGCGCTCCAACAGGGAGAGGAGCTGGCTGAGGAGGAGGTGGAGGAGCTGGAGGTCTCCTTCGATGAGGAGGACACCAACGGGATGAGGGTGAGGAGGACCTCGGAGGTAACAATGATGGCGATGAGGCCCTTGCACTGGCTGGACAAGGCAGGCATGCTCGGGAGGCCCTCATAGCTGCTAGATTTGTGGAGGATGATGACGATGTGCATTGAGGTGTCCCCATAAATCCTCACATTGCATCTGTGAGCATTTCACTCCAGTCTGACTTATGGCAGCATGAATACCCTCTCTGAGAATGTTTCTGTCATGGAGATGCAGTGGAGGCCCTAATAGTCACTCGATTACAGGAGGATGATGATGACATGCAGTGAGGACACTCCATAGATCTTCACATAGCCTCTGAAAATGTCTGGCTCCTGTCTGGCTGAGGGCAGATTGCTTGTTCTCTATGATCAGGGTCAAATCATGGAGATGCAGCCAAGAAACTTTAGAAGCATCTGATTCTTTCTCTGCCTTCAGCACCTGAGCACAGTGCCACCGGTCGCAGATGCTGGTGTGATGGGGGTCAGCCCACAGAGAGAATAATGGAATTCTGTGACATCTGCCCACTACATTCTGGCAGCATTGACCAGCACCATCGAGGTGCAGGCATCAGAAATGATTCCAGGGAGTGTTTTCCAGGGAGGATGGCTGGACCATCACTTCGGTCCGGAGGCTGCACAAAGCACAGGGGAGAGGCCCTGGACTGAGACACCTGCCTTTATCTTGTGCAGAAAGGTTTCACATCTGAGTGACAAGAACACTGCTCATCAGAACAAGGAGCCATAGGCAGGGAGGCATTCTTGAGCGTTTATTGACAATAGTGAACAATATGTACAAGTGATTAGCATCCGTTCCCAGGATGTGCAACTAATTCTTCTTAACTGTTCTAACACTGGCGCTACATCTTGGTGCTCCCTGGACATCAACAGTGGAGATGGAGGCAGCCTGCTGACTGTTACGCCCGGTCTGTGATGACATTGACGGGTGTCCTCGGGAGGGCTGAGACCTGGAGGACCCCTGCCTGCTTTCCGGGTCCTGCTGTGTGGCAGTGGCGCCTTCCTTGGCCTGTGGAGCTAGAGCTGCTGAGGTCATAGGAAGAGAGGAGTCTGAAGGCTGGGCACTCTCAGGGTCACCTGGATGGATGGGCCCAGGCTATGCACTTGCTGATCCTCCTCCCTATGGGTGCCCGAGGGCCCCTGGCTGACTCCTTGAGGAGAAGGCGTAGCTGGGGCGAGATTGAGCTGCCCTGCACCCCTCTCACGTACACACTGTTGGAAGTCAACTATGGCCTCAGCGATCGAGTTGAGCCCGCGCAGCAGTGCAAGAGCAATGTCCTGGGCCAAGGTCGCCATGGTGGCCACCGACCTACCTGTGTTGACCTTGGTGCGTTGACATATCAGCGCCATCACCTCAATCTGAAGGAGGATGGACTCCTCCATCATGCCTTGCAATCTGAGGAGTGCAGCGGACATCCTTTCCTAGTGTTCCCAAGTTTGCCTTTGCAGCTTTAGATACTGTGACATGACCAAGTCCAGAGGCTCATCATCTGACTCGGATGCAGCAAATCTCTGGCCTCCAGCAGTCCTCCGAGTGCTGGACACCTGGGAAGTCCCTGCTGCCGCCTGCTGTGGATCAGACAGGGCGATGTGCTCACCAGATAGTGACACCGAGGCTATTCTAAAGCTAGGTCCCACTGAGGTGTGTGTGTCTCTGCGCTGATGGAGGGTGTAGGTGAGCACTGTGATGGGACTTCAAGGAGGATGCCTTCAGATTCCTCTTCCGAGGTGTCTTCGGGGCTTGACTGGAGGCCCTGGGTCATGGACTCTCTTGGCTGTTTCCCAGATATGCCTGCGGAAGCAAGGGGATATAATTAGTGCATGGCAGTGATTGTCTGACATATGTTGCACTGTTGGACCCTCACTTCGTAGGGGACTGCTGATCTCACCATCCGCACAGGACCAGCCTAGATCGTGGCCGGGCAGCTGGATGGCTCTGTTTTCAACGTTTCTGAGGACCTTGATCTCAGACATTCCTCCACCGGTCTGTGACCTCTCCCTCTTGTTGTGTGCCAGCTTGTCCAGCATGAATAGAGATGGAGAGAGTGTAAGCAGGACACCTGCCAGGTCAGATGATAACTATGCCCAGCATGTGTAGGTGATGAGTGGTCCCACGGACAGGATGAGGACAATGACGGTGAGTATGAGAGAGTGAATGGTGATGTCTCTTGAACTGGCAGTGAGTGAGGGCCTTGTGGATGTGTAATGGGTTTGTAAGTTGAGTGTGGTGAGAAGAGTGACTTACCCTGGCAGAACGAAAGCTTTCATTCATCCTTTTGCGGCACTGGGTGGCTGTCCGCTTTTGAAGGGCATTGGCGTTGACCACTGCTGCCACCCTCTCCCAAGCCTGGCTAGTGCCACGCTGCCCATCCTGCGGCCAGAGTGGGATATCCCAGCAGGACTCCACTGCGTCCAAAAGGCTCTCCAGAGACGCGCGCTGATGCGGTGGGCTGTAGTCTTTTCGCATTTAGGGGCCATCCTGTCTTCTGTGCAGTGGTGGTCTGGAAGCACAGAGATGTGTGCTTGCAGCTGGACTTTAAATATGGCGCCCGGCATGATGAAGCGGTGAGGTGATGGCGGGCGGGTGAATGAGAGCCCGTCCGCCATTGAAAAAGTATGTTTTCCGGGAGTACATAAAGAGTGTGTCGGGTTTGGGACAATACAGCATAAAAACCTGCTATCACAGCCGGCGGGTAAAGTGTCATTTTACCTGCCCGCTACCGCACTTAGTGCAAATCTGGGACAATTCCGCCCACAGAGTCTAGCGAGATACCTCTATCCCAATTAAGGGTACAACTATCATCACTACACTGCAGCACCTACCTTTATCATGAGACTCCCACACTGGAGCAAATCCAACGGATCTAAAAATCCGACTGGATGGTTCCAATATCTATACCATGAAAGAGCTAAACCAGCAGGAAGCCTGTTTACATGCTGGGCAATATCCTTTCTTTTAGTCAACATACTTCAAGCAAACAAGATAGTGAGAGGTGCAGATGGTGGTCACTTCTTTGCTGCACTTAAGTTTCCAGGATTCAGTTGATAAGTGATTTTGGGGCATCCTTAAGGTTATCCATTGTTCAATCGTGATGTCTTAAAATTTATCAATGTCTTACTGAGGTGATGTGGAAGCCAGTCCTGTTTTTTTTTCTCTAGGAACTGCCTTATGTTACAGAATACACCATATCCTATGTCACAGGATGTTAGTGTCCTTGA